>NC_051182.1:74209549-74893387 GCF_013339695.2 Rhipicephalus sanguineus | reverse complement strand
TTTTACAGGTGTGTAAGCCATGCTCCCTGTATGCTAAGAAAAGTGATAGCCGGTGTTTGGTTCTGCTTCCGTGCCCGGAAGTGCTTGCCGACATTACATGCGACTGTTTTTTCGATGTTTTTCCTGTTACTTCTTTCTGGTGATATTGAAGCTAATCCGGGCCCTGACAGGCGTACTAAGGCCTTGCTCGATATGGATTCATTGCCTGATGATCCCTCGAGAAGATGACAGTCATATTTAACCTCATTAAGGATCTTCATGCCCAGTCAACTCAGTCAGCCAAAGTGCAGAACACGTTAGCAACCGACGTGAAAGAAATAAGGACGAGCCAAAAGAAAATCGAAGCTCAAATTGCAACGATACAGGAGAGGCTTGATGAATTAGAGGCAAAAACTAATTCTATCGAGCACTTAGAGCAGGCTGTTGATAGCGTGGAGGCGTCGGTGAGGTCGTTTGATAACCACCTTGAGAACTTGGAATCTCGCCTAAATGAACAGGAGGACCGTTCCCGGCGCAATAACTTAATCTTTCGAGGTATTCCAGACTCTCAAGAATCGTGGCAACAATCTGAATCCAAGATAAAGTCCATTCTAACAAGTACGCTTGATGTGCTACCAGACAACGCTATCGAGCGCGCTCATCGATTAGGGTCGTATGCACCAACTAAATGTCGGCCTATAATTGTTAAGTTTTCGGGCTTCAAAACTAAAGAAAAAGTACTTTCTGCGAGAGCAGCACTTAAAGAGAAACATATAAGTGTGACCGAAGATTTCTGTGAATCTACACGTGATGTGAGACGAAAACTATTCGAATTTGCTAGAAATCAACCTGGCGTAAACACATATCAAGTGCGGTACAAAAGGTTTATCATGAATAAGAAGCAGTACATCTACGACTCGATAAACCAATGTGTAAAAGAAGTCGAGTCATTGCAAGCACCCAGAGCTACGGCTGGCAATACAAAACATTTTTCGCAGCACGCTTCTGATACCCGGCAGTCCAAACGTTCGGTGAAATAGGAACGCGACAGGGTCAGCAAACGTGAACTGCTCAATACATCCTTTCTTTTTACTAACATTAGAAGCATTATCAACAAACGCGCTTTATTGGATTCAGCAGTTGATACATGCGAACCGGACATAATCGCATTGACAGAAACATGGCTTCAACCGGCAATCGGAGACCATGAATTATTTGCCAACTCACGCGATTTTTCTATTTACCGCTGTGACCGCGTTAATCGTTCGGGTGGGGGCGTGCTTTTGGCGATAAATAAAAAGTTTCCTTCCGATTGCATTCAAACTGCATCCAGTTTGGAGATTGTATGGGCAGTCGTAACACTAGCCTATCAAAGATAATTTTGGGGGTTTGTTATCGGCCCCCAAGCTTTACTACAACGTTTGTATGTGATTTGCATGATGCAATGAATAGTGTTTTTTCCCGTTACACCACACTGCCAATTTTCCTACTTGGCGATTTCAATATGCCTAATCTCTTATGGAAAAATGTACCCGTCACAGTGTACCCTAATTCATCTATGGCGCAAGACTTCTTAGAGCTGTGCAGTACATTTTCTCTCACACAGTTGATTAAAGAACCAACAAGGATAACACCATCTGTTTCAAATACACTTGATCTTATATTGACTACGCGACCCGATCTTGTTTCTGAAGTAACATGCCTGCCAGGAATAAGTGATCATAGCCTACTCTCGTTTAAAGTCTGCCTTGAGCAACCTAAGATGGTTAAAACGATCAAGACATTAATAAATGACAACAAGGCCGACTTTCTTGCTATCAACAATGAACTTGCTGTATTTCTTGATGATTACTTAAGTGATTTCGACTATCGCAACGTTCAGTCAAACTGGAGTATCTTTCTTGCTAAGGTTGTGGAATTAACAGATAAGTACATCCCTGCTTACGCGATCTCCTCCAACCTAAAAAAACCGTGATATAATCATCAGCTAAAACGCTTGTCTAACAAAAAGAAGCGTCTCTTCAAATCGGCTAAACTTAGTAATAGCAAGGCTCGTTGGCCAGCTTACAAACAGAGCGCTGATGAATACGTGCAGGCCTTAAAAGTTGCCAAAGATAGTTTTCTAGCCAATACCTTACCTACGATGTTGAAGACTAACCCTAAAAAATTTTGGCGTGTGATCAATCCCCAAGACAACGATGTGATAGTACTTAACGATCTTAACGGTGACGCTGTACCGACCGACCAATCCTTCAACATACTGAATGATGTTTTCTCAAAAAATTTTTCTTTACCCGCCACCGCCACTGCTCCCCATGTGCAACCATATGACCACGACGATATCTTTCCTGTCATTTTCAGTTACGATGGTGTCGCAAGCGTTATTAAGTCACTAAAACCGTCCTCGGCACCGGGTAGCGATCAAATAAATGTCAAGTTCCTCCAAAGTACTGTCTGTTATTCATCCATAATACTAACAAAAATTTTTCAACAGTCTCCCAACGACGGTGTTCTCCCATCTGAGTGGAAAGTCGGGAAGGTAGTTCCAATCCATAAATTGGGTAATAAGCACTCTCCTTTAAACTACAGACCCATTTCTCTCACTAGTATACCATGCAAAATATTAGAACACATTTTGGCTTCTCACCTCGCAAACTTTTTAGAGTCGCACTCATTCTTCAATCATTCGCAGCATGGATTCGCAAATCATACTCTTGCGAAACTCAATTAACACTTTTCGTACATAAATAAACACCATTCTTGGCAACAGCTCCTTAGCCAACTGTATTTTCCTCGATTTTTCTAAAGCTTTTGACAAGGTGTGTCACAAACTGCTCATTTATAAATTACGACTACTTAAACTTGATTCCTGCCTTGTAACCTGGATTGAAAACTTCCTCACTAACCGCTCACAATTTGTCTCAGCTAATGGAACTAACTCCGAAGAATGTGCGGTACATTCTGGTGTACCACAGGGCTCCGTCCTTGGTCCGCTTCTTTTTCTAATCTATATTAACGATTTGCCATCTTGCGTTTCCTCATATGTTCATCTGTTTGCCGATGATTGTGTAATTTTTCGTGAAATAACTGGACCTAACGACGTCGCCCTTCTTCAATCTGACCTTACTGCTGTCCTTAACTGGTGTAACACATGGTTCATGGAATTAAACAGTAAAAAATGTAAATTCATGCGCGTGTCAAGAAAAATCACTAGTTTACCTGTTTACAACTTAGATAACACATAATTAGACAGTGTCACCTCATACAAGTACCTCGGAGTTCATATCAGTAACAACCTAACATGGCATACTCATATTAACTATGTTGTTTGTAACGCTAATCGCATGCTCGGATATCTTCGCCGTAACTTCACAAAATCACCTTCTTCTGTCAAACTAATGCTGTATAAAACACTCGTTCGCACTAAACTCGAATATGCCGCATCGGTTTGGGATCCATATCACAATAGCTTGGTGCATTCATTAGAAATGGTACAAAACTCTGTTCGCTTTATAACTTCTAATTACAATCGAAACGCGAGTATCACACTAATGAAATCTAACCTTAAATTACCTTCACTTGCATCTCGTCGTAAAATGCTCCGCTTAACCCTTTTTCACAAACTTTACCACCATTCATACTTACGTGATTTGCTAATACTTTCGCCGCATTATGTTTTTCACCGTTTGAATCATGCTCATAAGGTTGGCATCCCATCGTCTAAAACTGAATCATTTCGACAATCATACCTACCGCGCACATCAAATGATTGGAATTGCCTTCCCGCATCGCTTGTAACAATTTCAGATCATGACACAATTGTGACTGTATTAGCCAATTCTTTTTTTTTTTCAAATTCAAATTCTTTATTTTTTTCCAAATACATTTGGAATGGGTTCCAGGGCTAAAAGCTGCGGTCTGCAGCTTGACAGAGGCCCGGAAACCAAAAAACACAAGGCAGGGCTTGACATCGAGGCACACGTGGCGCCCGTCCTTGGTGCACATACTAAATCTTGAACAGAAAACATGTCAGTAGCTAACATCGTTAAGTAATATGGCATCAGCATAGTTAACAGCGAAATGTGTGAATAGCCAACAAAACGTTGAACAGCATTGTTTTTAAATAGAAAACAGCAACGTTACAGTAATAAATATAGGACTAAAGGTGATACTGAAATGTAGCTTAATTATACAAAAGAAGAAAAAAACATATTGAAAAAGGGAAAAATACCCACAGTTTGCATCTATATAAACACATGCGCATGCATACATATGCACATATACGCATCTGTACAAATTTAGATACACATGTACGATACATAGGGAAAAAATATTCACTGCATGAAACAACAACATGAAGCACAAATGAAGACTGAGCGAGTTAGCTACTAAATTTATACCGAACATAATGTATATATGTCATTAGAAATTGTTTTTGCTTGTTGCTTAATGATGAAGTACTCATATTGATGATTTTAAAATTATTTGACGTAGTGAAGTTAACGTGGGTTTCCCTATATCTTTGTATCGATTAAGAATTGATGGCAGGTTGTGTTTTAAGGACTGCAGTTTATAAAAGGTACGGAAACGTGGTATTAACCATAAGTCAGTGGAGCGTGTGCGAGGATTGCTGTACTGCTGAAACGATGCAATTGAGGTGATAAAATGCTTGATAGCGGGCGAAGACACATAAAATGAACGCATAATACGAAATGCATACATCTGATTTATTTTCATGATGTTGTACGACTCGAAATAACGTTCTGTGGAAGACAAGTAATCAATATTGGCGATGTTGCGAACAGCTTTTTTGTAATATGTGAATTCTCGCAATGCTTCGTTGTGTTGTGGTCAGCCATACCAAACTGCAATAATTAATATGCGATGCGAAGAGTGCATGATAAATTTGTATTTTCACTTGCAGTGGAAGAATAGTGCGACAACGCGACATAGCTCCTGTGCTCACTGAAAGCTTTTTGCACAAATTGTCAACGTGAGTGTCCCATGAGAGATTCGAGTTAAATGTAACGCCAAGAATTTTATATTCATTAACAACTTCAATCATGTGTCCGTCGCAGTAAATAACTTGCTCTAACTTAATTGATTTATTTTTGGCACGGAAAAAGAGTACTTTGGTTTTAGTTGGATTAATTTTAAGGCAGTTAGAATGTGACCAGAATACTAGTTTTTCAAGGACGTGATTACACTTTGACGCTAGAGCTTTTTCATCAGGGCCAGAGAGCAGGATAGTGCTGTCATCCGCATATACAATAAATTTTGAGCTAGCATCAATACTGACTATATCGTTAATATATACGTTAAAGAAAAGAGGACCCAAAATACTACCTTGCGGCACGCCGTGTTTTATAAAAAGGGGTGATGAGCGATAATTGCCAATCACACACACTGACTCCTGCTTGTGAGATATGAACGGAATAATTCGAGCTGCTTACCGCGAACCCCGTAATCTGATAGTTTTAGTAGAAGGATGTTATGGTTCAGTGAATCGAAAGCCTTACTATAATCAACGAAGAGACCGAGAGTTAGAAGCTTATTTTCAATGTTATGTAGCACACACTCTTTCAGAGTTAATAAAGCTGTTTCAGTGGAACGCCCTTTCCTAAAACCGAACTGTGCGTCAGAAAGCAAATGTATTTTATCAAAGAAGTTAGTCAGTCGAGAAAACAATATTTTTTCTAAGCCTTTCGAAAAAACTGGAATTACAGATATCGGTCTATAATTTTTCGCGTCATTCTTATTACCACCTTTGTAAATTACAGAAACCTTAGATTTTTTCATTGCATCAGGAAATTCACCTAACTGGATAGCGAGATTAAATATGTAAGCGAGGACAGGTGTGAGGTGTTCTATAACGTATTTTATAGGCTTTATCTGCAAGTTATCTATATCTAAAGCCTTGCTGTTCCTTAGACCTATAAATGTTTGAGAAACATCAGCTTCACTTATATCGTGCAAAGCGAAGCTATCAGCTGGGCAATTTATTGTCGGCCGTATAACCTCTAGGTTAGTATTTGGCAAGGCATGTTCTAAAAAAACTTGGTTGAAATGATCCGCAAGCGCCTGTCCGGCAATTTCACGGTTATCAAGCCTTAGTTTTAGGGGCGCCTCCGATTTGTTTTCACGGCCCAGAACCTTATTTAACGTTTTCCACACGACTTCTGGTTGTTGCTTTTTAATATCAGAGAAGAGTTGCTGATAATATGCTATCTTTGCTGATTTAAGCTCGGCATAAGTTTATTTCTGAAAGTTTTAAAATCTTTCAGATCTGAGGACATTCTTGTACGCAAGAAGGTGTGAAATAATTGATTTTTTTTATTAATAGCTTTCTTGTGAGCTGGCGTGACCCAAGGTTTTCTTATTCTTTTCGATGGTTTAAAAGATCTGAATGGAAAGTGTACGGCATAAATTTGGGAAAATGTTTCAATAAACGTCGAGTATGCGACGTGCACATTCTTAATTTTGCATATAAAAGACCAATCCTGAGCACTAATATCGCGTTTAAATAAACGTAAAGCATCGTCCGATACATACTGCATCGTGATTACGTCCTTTCGACTATTTTTATGAGTTTTGGGTGTTAAGAAAAACATGAAAATTGGGCAGTGGTCACTTATAGCTGATGATATAGTTCCTGCACTCAATACTGTACTTTCCGCGTTAGTAATGAACAAGTCTAGTGTTGATGAAGTGTTTTCGGTAATGCGTGTCGGCGTAGTGATTATATTCTTAAACCCTACTGAACATATAGTGTTGTTGAAATCTTGGACGTAGGAGTTGGTTTCAAGAATATTAATGTTAAAATCTCCACCGCAAACTAGTTTGAGATTATTAGTTGATACGAAATGCAAAAATTTCTCAAAAAAGTTCATAAACTGTCCAAAATTCCCATTTGGGGGGCGATACACAACAGCCACAACGTCGGAGTTTTGCTTTAGTGTAAGTATCTCGTAATCATTGGTGCTGCAAGTGTAATCTGATATTACATCATATTCTCTAGAAGCTTTCGCGTAAATAGCGACACCACCACCCCTACGATTACTGCGATTGATGAAGAAGTTTTTGTATCCATTAAGATGGAGCATCGCACAGCCGTCATAGTACCATGTTTCCGTAAGCATAAAAATACCATAGCGAAAAGAAAATTGGTCTAGGAAATAAGAAATCTTATCATACTTAGAAAGGGCAGAGCGTGCGTTGATATGCAAAACAGAACTGTGCGCAGCAGAATACGGAAGAATTTCATGGGGCAATGCAAAACCGTGATAGCGCATTTTGAAAGATGGAACTGTACACACAACAAAAAAAATAAAAAGTTCGGACTACACCGATTGTATCTTAGTGAGGTCGTCTTCACAAGTGATGGCTATTGCGTTAGAAGTATCTGACTGCCTGGCAAAAATCTTTCCATTGTGGGTCCAGACGGATCTCCACTGGCAATCTTTCTTACGCCTGATAGCCATACTGAGAAGCCTCTTTAGTGTAGGACAAAGATGTTCATTTATATAGATAGCACTTGAATGATTAAGTCCTAGGCTATTGTTAGTGAGTCGGGCTTTCCTTGCTTTCCTTAGTGTCCTGTCGCGCTTAGACCGGGACTTGAATTGCACAATGATGTTTGTTTTTATCCGGATTACGTGTGGGGACGCGATGACAAGCCTCGATGTCACACTCGCTGATCGGTTCATCAATAGCATTTCCGATAGTTGACAAAATGGCTATAATGCTCTCATTTTCAGTCTTAACGACTCCCTGAATTTCGAGATTGGCATTTCGAGAATATTGCTCAAGATGAACAATCTGGTTCTCGAGTTCGCCATTCTTTCGCTCCAGGGAAGCGCACTTTGCGTTGACTTCCTGGTTGTCCTTCAAAAGCTGCGTATTTCTTGCAATTTCAGTGTCAAGTCTCTTTTTCAAATCGTCAATTTCTCTGTGCGCAAATTCGATGCTCTCTGTCATGTTCCGCTGCTCATTTTTCAGATCACGAATTTCATTACGCAGGTCCCTTTCATACACTTCGCGTGACGATTTCATTTCTAACTTGAGTTCATCCTTTAATTTCTGAAAGATTTCGTCTTTCACTCGAGCAAGTTCCTTTGACATTGTTACAAGATGATGCACTCACTTGGTAGCAGCGACGAAAAATAAAACAAATGTAAAAATTGCAAAAGATGCCCAGGACTAACCTGCAGCAAAGAAGACTTCAGTATCAGAGCAACGAATACCGGCGTCGTCGCCACTGCCAAGTGAAACCAGCAAGCACAACGAGGCTCCTTTTGTAGCCTCAGCAAGGGTGACGTCAGGCCTCCGTCGCAGATAGCAAGCGCCGCCGATGAGTGCCACGCCACCTGTTGTCAATGCGTGCCGAGAAGCGTGTCAGATGACTAAGCCTCGGCCGATGCTGACGTGGCGCGAAATTGCGGCTGCGCAGAGGCAATCTGCAGCAAAGAAGACTTCAGTATCAGAGCAACGAATACCGGCGTCGTCGCCACTGCCAAGTGAAACCAGCAAGCACAACGAGGCTCCTTTTGTAGCCTCAGCAAGGGTGACGTCAGGCCTCCGTCTCAGATAGCAAGCGCCGCCGATGAGTGCCACGCCACCTGTTGTCGATGCGTGCCGAGAAGCGTGTCAGATGACTAAGCCTCGGCCGATGCTGACGTGGCGCGAAATTGCGGCTGCGCAGAGGCAATCTGCAGCAAAGAAGACTTCAGTATCAGAGCAACGAATACCGGCGTCGTCGCCACTGCTTTTAATACCTTGTAGTAGTTTTCATCTCATATGCCATATTTGTATCTCTATAAATAAGAACATTGCATTGTCACCTGTTGTATTGAATTGTGAGAGCGATTATTGTATATTGAGAAACATTCATCTTATTTTTTACCAGAATGTATCCTTCTATTTTCTATTTTCCTCTTTGCCATTTTTATATTTGCTATTTTTGTATTCTTTTGCCTATCATAATCTGTTGCTTAATCAGGAACATTGTATTGCCTCTTTGTACTTACAAACTTGTTCGTTATTATTTTTACCACTCCCCTCTGTAATGTCTGTTGACCCTGAGGGTAAAATAAATAAATAAATAAATAAGGGCAGATGCGCGAACACCGTCCACAAAAACATCTATCACGTTCGATGGTCTTCGCTGAGGGCTTTCGCAGTTCTATAGCGCCGCAGCCCTTGCCTCGTGGACTGCGACAACTAGTTTTCCTGGTCGCGTGGGACCGAACGTGGCCGCATCGGTGACAGCGAGCGGCGTCGTGGTGACGGTGAACGGCGTGTAGATGCAGCTGGGCGAGAGGGCGGCGACGGAGGCGTAGGTGGGTCGTAATACGGCCGGTTCGACTGGCTGTTGGCAGGCGACGCGCCTCTAGGCGGCTGCACGCGATTGCAATAGCGCGCCACGTGGCCGGCGTAACCGCATGCGAAGCATATGGGGCGGTTGTCAGGTGTGCGCCATCGGTTCGCTGGGGCAGGGCCCGCCCATGGTGCAGGACGGGATTGACGGGGCGGCAACTGAGAGGACTGCATGGTGGGCTGCTGTCGTGGCCTGTGCGTGACGTCGGCGTAGGCTACCGGTACATCAGCTTCGAAAGAGTAAGGTCGAGTGGAGGCTTCGTCGTAAATGTGTGGGGCAGCCGTAGCTATTGATGGGGGCGGTCTTGCGACAACTTGGGCGTAACTCAAAGGTGCAGGAGCCGGATGGTGCTGGTGGTACTCGGGTATGACCTCCGCGATTTGCTGCTCAATTGCTCGACGGAGGGGAGGCAGAAGGGAGGTCGACGGCTGTTGAGCGTACCGAGGGCGAGCAAAGTCCAGCAGAGAGACCTGATCTCTGCGAGCAATGCGGAGTGGTCGGGTATGGTCGACAAGCCAGCAAGCTCGGCGTCGCGTGATGGAGAGCGACGGGTCATCGATCGCTACCGGCGCAGCTCCTCATAGCTTTGGCAGAGTGTTATGACCTCTGCCACTGTGCTGGGGTTCTTGGCGAGCAGCATGGTGAAGGCGTCGTCGTCGATGCCTTTCATGATGTGCCTGATCTTGTCAGAATCGGACATGGTGGCGTCGGCTTTCTTACAGAAGTCGAGGACGTCTTCAATGTAACTGGTGAATGATTCACCGGTCTGCTGAGCGCGTTCACGTAAGCGCTGTTGGGCCTGGAGCTTACGAACGGCAGGTCGGCCGAACACGTTGATAATGGCGGTCTTGAAGTCGGACCACGTCGTAAAATCGGATGCGTGGTTGTTGTACCACAGGCCCGCCACACCCGCGACGTAGAAAACCAGGTTAGTCAATTTTCCGGCCTCGTCCTATTTATTGGGGACACTCACGTGCTCGTAAATGGCGAGCCAGTCCTCCACGTCGGTACCATCGGCGCCAGTGAAGACTGGAGGGTCGCGAATACGAGGGACACCGGGACATGTCGGTGCGGGCGGGGTAGTTTGCTGGGAGGCGTCCTGAGACATGGTAGGCGGCAGGGTACGGGATAGAAGAGCCAGGGGCATCGAACGAGGGCCGAAGTTGTTGTGAAGGCTCATCACTCTCCGCCAAATTATAAAGAGGTTTATTAGCGGCGACGATACTCAACAGCGACAGTCAAGGCGGGGCCGACTCTCAGCGCGAGTTACGTTCTCTTCGAAAAGAGCCGGAGAGGGCGACCCACTAGAAGGTGTTCGAGAGGACGACCCACTACTAAGTTCGATCGCTTCGCTACAAACACCCCTTTTTTGCGCGGTCTTGACAGCGTGGGACGGCGCGGTTTGAGACGTTCTTATCGAACCTGGTCAGGTCTTCACCTGAACGCAGTCGTAAGTGTTTGCAGGTGTTTGAGACAGCAGCCGCCATCTCCTTCCAAGTCATCGACCCATCGACAAAACCGCCTACCCCGGCACCGCATTTTCTCTGACACGGGCTTCTTCGCACTGTCGAATTCAGGCAATTAAGTCTAGGTTGATAAAGACGAGGATATATCTTTGGCGCATAACCGCACATCATGGTCCACAATATACGGGTATCTCCCACACGGGACTGCTGGCAAGGATGTAATGATATTTGGTACAAGGAGGTCGCGTTACAACCCTGTCACACGGCACATGTAATGTCATTCGCTGGGAATGACACTCAAAACGAATGTCATTGTGATCTTGCGCTCTATCTATCTATCTATCTATCTATCTATCTATCTATCTATCTATCTATCTATCTATCTATCTATCTATCTATCTATCTATCTATCTATCTATCTATCTATCTATCTATCTATCTATCTATCTATCTATCTATCTATCTATCTATCTATCTATTCAATAACCTTCTTGCAGTTTTCTTACAATATTTACTAGAGGGAACTGTGGCGCTTCGATCATTCAACCACCATGGGTAAGGTGACTAATTCATAGATTTCCTAGTCTTCATACTCGCGATTTCGAACGAACTCGTGGCCTTGCTTACTGTTGCGTCTTCGCTTTTGTTTCAGACAAGAGAATGGCTTTTTGTGAACCTCGAGGGCCGATTTGAATTGGTCGGCTCAAAATGATCAATGTGCTGAATTGGAACTGATGAAACTTTGACGAACTTCGTCTTGCGACAAATCGGCTGCAGGCCACACGTAGCCAAAAGAACGAAGCTTAGGCGAATCGATGCATGACTGACCATTACCACGCTCGATGAAGCACCATGCGTTGCTACTCCCGTAGAAACTAGCGCCAGGCTTCCCCCTAGTGTACGATTATGAACATATATGCTAAAATTACGACACCTTGCTCCCTGTGCAGTGGGGGCTCTCAACGCAAACTGTGCATGGGCCAGCGCAGTTCGGCATGCCCCCACTTCCCTTCCGGGACGAACCCTATACGGCAGTCGACGCCATGTTGCGCGACAGGATTGGCAGCGCCCTGTCGCGCCTCAAGGAGACCACGAGCATCAATGTGGCCACGAACATTTTAAGGCGGAAAGTTGGGCTAGTTGGTAACGTGAATAATAGGACATGTTTACTAGCGAAAAAGCCGAAGTGCCCACGTATTAGGTACGAAGCACCTTCGGGACTATGCGTGTAAGCGTGCATCATCGTCGTCGTTTACGGCCGCGGCGTGCTCCGTCGTCTGCTGTCGTGACTGTCCATTTTCTTCAGCACAAGAGCATGGCCACCGCCACAGCGGTCGCCATGTGGCGACAGCGAGCGAATGGTGCGCTTTGACTATGGAAAGGCTCTTTCTGCGATGAACGCTGAACTACCAGCTCGCAAGGAACGAGAACGCGCCCTTTCCTTTCCCGCGGAAGAGAACGCCGACGCAGGCAGCGCCTACTTGCGAGTTTCTTGATTGAAGAACCGACTGCTCGGTTACACAACCGTTCATCGGCCACACCGTATATATATGTACTGGGTCTTGACCTGCAATGTAGTACCGGTCGGCGATTTCTCTTTTGCGTAGTTGCACAACAAAAATTACCAGCATGCACGTTAACTAAAAGTGGACTGTCGTTCTCTGTATCTAATCTTTCCTCTGTATCTCATTGCTCATTAGCAGTGACCTTGCTGTGGAAAACACCGGCGCACACTTCATGCTTCGGCCTTCCACAGGTTACACGTTAGTGGAGCTGAAACAGTCTAACCTAGAAGCTTTATCTATCTTTATTTTACTTTCTACGTGCTGTCATTTAAAGCGATCGAGATAAGAACCTTCAAAAAGCGCAGTACCCTATTCACAAGTTTATCACTTGGTTTAGGCAGCTTATGTAGTCGAGCCTCTCTCTTGAGCCCTCTTGAGTGCGTCTTTTTTGCGTCAGGAACTTCAGCTACCGCCGGGGTTAAAAATGATCATAGGCGTTAGTCGCCGGTACGGTGATGTGCCACTAGGCGTCAACGTGATGCGTCCACGTTAAACGGTGCTATATCTGCCGAGCAACAGTAGACATTGTACAAGCTCTCATATACCAATGAACTCTAAAGAATCAACTACTTCTGTGAAGACACGTTTCATATTTGTTGTGCCGATTTCTATGAAGGATGGATCAGTCATATTTTTTTTTTAATATTTGAAGTAAACACGCGCATCGACTTCAGAATGCCGTCGCAATCAACAGTGCCGAAAGCAGCAGCGCTACCCTCTGCGGGTGCGCCACAGTCTAAACAAAAATTACACCATTTCCCACTGAAGGCGACCATGAGGCAATGCGAAGCCGGAGCACTTGCACGATCGCGTTCCGTTGGCGTTCTTTGGGCATGCTACCGACCTCGCGTCGCGGAACGCGAAGAGGAACGCTACGCGCGTCTTGTCTTCCCTCTAGCCTGGCCGTTAATTCTCACAGGGCGAGCGGCGAACGCAGTCGGCAGGCGTGCGAGAGGGGGACAGCGTAGGAGAGGAGCGAGAGAGGGGGAGGTGCCCATCGCGGCGTTGCGCAGGAGAGAATTTCGGCATGTCTAGCCCGCGTTTCAGAGTAAAAGTGGGAAGGGGTGATGGGGATGGGAGAGGGAAATGTGAGAGGGGTGAAGTGGAGAGGGGGAGGGTATGCGCATGCGCAGTAAGGGTGGTCACGCCGCACACCACCACCACCACAACCACCACCACCACCGGATTGAACTCCGCCATAAGATACTTCGCATCTAAAATAACCCCGTGCTCCCTTTCGGGCCTTTCGTTATTCTGAGCGATCATTGTGACGTTACCAAGGGAATATGGTCTTGTCAGTAGCAGCAAGAATCTGCTTGTCTGCCTTCAAGTACGCGCCCTCCTTGCTTTTCTTACTCGCGGCGAGGATGAACACTAGGCCAAGAGCAGAGACAAGCCAACGAACGATGCGTAGCGAAGAGCGAAACGAGCCAGAGCCGCACTTCGATCATCAAACGCGTATAACTCCGCTGTTACGGCAGCATTTAGAGAAATCTCGCGGCCACGTGTTCCTTGTCGACTCACGTGCAACTGCAACACTGCAACTACATTTTGACCTCAGTATTGTTTAGGGGCATGTTTAGTCGGCGTACATACAGTGGGGAAGGAAAAAATCGTGAATATGCGGCATCTACTTTCTCTGCTGTTATCTATTTATTTTGAAGCGGTTGTAGCCTGAATGGCCATAAAAAGCCACTGGTCATTCATGATACAATCAAGAACCATCTAGCACCTTTTTGTTGCCGCAAAGGTCAGAGCGTGATTAAAACAGCGCACCGCCCAGTTCGGGTTTCTTGACATTCCTCTGTATGTTTCCCACTTAAACTCGCGTCATAGTCTAAATGCAACACTTCTATACTGGTGAAAGTGGCCAGCACGCGTCCCAATGCATCGAGCCAATCGCGTCGGAAATGCATACAGCTAGCAATGAATATCCGTACAGCGGAAATGCGTACAGCTAGTAAGTTCAGGCAATGCACCTCACGAACTTCCAAGAGATTTTCAGCGCATTTTCCAACAGATTCACTAAGCCAAGTTCTTTACTGGTGTCTAGAAGACCTAACAAAGGTCGTCGGCACACAGCGTACGTCAAAACTATCCGATCTTGAAGGACACGTTGGAAAGATGTACGATCGTAGTGTCGCAAATAACTTGAACTCGTTGGTTTGATAAAAACTGATCGGACATTCATTGTGTTCCATTGGTATGCAGTGATATGAGTAAGGGCTAACAGAATGATAATATACTTAGGCCAGATCATCGCAACGATGCTACAAAATAGTAGACCAATATAGTTACACTTCTAAACAATTAGTCGTTCGATTAAACTCGGCAAATACTCGGGTATTAGGACTTCTCGTTTCCAGTTGAAATGGCAGCAGAACTTTTCATGTGAACCAGAGAAATTGCTTTTGCCACAACAAGATTTTTGTGTATTCACTACAACATCCTGATGTAGAGCAAACATTCGCTGTCGAGACATCAGAAGTAAATTCCGTCGCTTATCCTATGCTAATAGAACTTCTCATTCCCAGATGGAATGACAACCGAAAATTTGCCATGGCGACAAAAGAAATTGCTCTTGTTGCAGCAACATTTCTCTGTAGTTACTACAACAGCCTGTTGTAAACAAACATTCGCCGTCGCGAATACAGGAGGGAATTCGGTCACGAGCATGTTGTTGCGATAGGGGCAAGAAAAGTTTGCAGTACCGCACAAAAAAATGCGTTCTCTCAGCAGGCACCGAATTGTCACGACAGATATGTCCCTGATCTAACGCGACAAATCTGATATATCTCTACAAAAACCTGCTGGTACTATAGACCCCCTGCACAGCTTGGTGACATACGAAAACATAACAGTATGCCATGCCCCAAAATATCACAAAACGTCAGAATTTCTTCTTTTGCATATTCTGTGGTATTTCTGATCTGGGACTTGCTTATCAATGTTTATTATTGCTCGAAATTGATGAGAATGATTAGGGCGTGCACTGTCAAATAAGAGACTTATCCACGTGACTTGGCTAATAATGAGCTAGATAACGCTTGTAATGAAAAAATAGTTGCCTTTCCCCACTTAGGAAAGTGGGGGCCAGAGAAGCATGGCGTGTGCGTGCCTGACCTACCGTTTTTTTTCTTTCTATCGCATTGAGGAATACTCCCTCCTAAGTTTTCTCCTGGCCGGGAATTGGACCTTCACCCACGCTCTTAGCAGCGCAGCACTTCTGTTGCTACAAGCAACAACGACGTTCTTGCGTGAAACATTGAACTGCAGCAAATGAAGGCAACAGTGAAATGTGCCAACGTGCAGTGGTGAGTGACCCCGATAACAAATTGGAGGTTGATATTGCCGCGTCCATATTTGTGTCTGTCTATACGCTGGTGACGACAAGGAAGACAACCGGTGCGCTCGAGAGGCGCAGCGGAAAAGACTGAAGAAGAAGACGTTCTTGGCGGCTGCACGCCTTCAGCGCTATCTTGGAGTACGACACGCCGTACGCCTTTCTAAAGAAAGCCCCGGTGTTTTATAACCCGCGACACTGGTGGAGGTGCTGGGTACCATCGCCTCATGATCGGTACTCCTGTGAGCAGCCCTGCATCCAGCCCCACGAGACCGCCACGCGTGGAGACGCCTGTACACCGCTCAAGCCGTCGCCTGCAAGGTCTGAGACCAGAATTTGGCCTTTTACAAGGACCCCCACTGCCGACAGCCACCCTTGCTCAAGAAATGGCGTTTTCAAGGAGCCCTACGCAGGTAACGCTCCAAAATCTTCGGATTCCCGCACCATTTCACGGCCGCCCGAACGAAGATGCGGAAGACTGGCTTGAGGAGTTTGAACGGGTTGCGAAGTCGAACCACTGGAGCCCCGACGAGAAGCTCTTCCACGTATACTTTGCCCTTGAAGACGGTGCGAAGACGTGGTTCATAAACCGCGAGGCAACACTGACAACATGGGACGAGTTTTGCCGTCGGTTACGCGATACCTTCGGCAACACAGACCGAGGTGAAAACGCACAACGCCTTCTTGAGTCACGCATCCAACTACATGAAGGCGTCGCCATGTTTGCCGAGGATATGGTGCGTTTGTTCCACCGCGCTGACCCCAACATGTCCGAGGCTAAGAAGCTAAGCCGTCTCATGAGAGGCGTCAGAGAACAGCTGTTTGTTGGTCTCGGGCGCAATCCGCCGACAACAGTCGACGAGTTTATCAGGGAAGCCACCGCAATAGAGCGGGCGCTGCAGCAACGGTACCATCAATGCGATCGCCGAGCCACCGGTGCACCTGCAGGTGCCGCAGCACTCACTGCGACCGATGAGTGTTCTCTACGCTTACTCATTCGACAGATCGTGCGCGAGGAGATTGCAAAGGAGAACGCAAGGTGCACATCGCCGTCGCAATCGCCGCAGCAGCAGGAGTTTACGGTTGCATCCGTCGCTGAAGTCGTACGCCAGGAACTTCGGCAAGCGTTTGCCTCTCCCGAGCAATACCCTGATGCGTCGTACCAGCCCAACGCATATACCTACGGTGACGCTGTACGTCGTCCATTGGCTCCAGAACTATCGTACCAGCCGGACGCATACAGCTATGCCACACCGGTGCTTCAAACTGTTGCGGGAAAAGACAGTATACAAGGACCAAGTTAGGACGACGCCAACTGGGCTGGCAGTGTCGGCTATCTGCTTTTATACCGATGTAACTAATATTACTTATCTGGCTTCGCAAGCTACAGTGAAGCGTAGTGTCAATGCGCTTACGACTGCTACGTATGATATGCAAGTCATCGCCCCACAGAGTGCACTTCGTGGCGGTGGAACTTACGTGTCTGCTCTAACGTGAGTTTCGACGTTATCTTGAAGCATGACCTACACTTTGCAGCCAGTGTACACGGCGTGCCTGGTAAGTCCCACTATATCCGTAAAGACACTCACGAAGACGTCGAAACACCTCGTAATGCTTGGCTCAAGGTGAAATCCGGTAATGGCAGCTACCGCCTGACTGCATCTCATGAAACTGATTCCCACATTGAGTAGGACCTGCCGGATTTCCATTCATTCATTCATTCATTCATTCAGTCATTCATTCATTCATTCATTGTTTTGGTTATATTAGTCATTTCAGTGGATATTTTGGTTGAACCTGCCCATTGATTAGTGAGGCACTCGTGGCAGCCATTGAAACGGCAACATTCCAAAGATTTTCACTACCTTGAAGTCGTTTGGATAAGTGATCAAACGGAAATTTAAAGTTCTTGCTTGCAGTCATTGTTAAAATGTAGGTTATTAGTAAAGTTATTTGGAAAGGCGTCAGAATTTCGCACAATAACGAGATCAAGCACGGCGGCTTTTAGGGATGACTTAAGCTAGATGGCCTCTTAGACATTTGGCTCCATTGTCAGGTGTGTCTGTCCCCAGTTCGATCACTTCGTGACTCTTTTTAAGAGTCGTCTACGTTAAGCCACATACAGTATCAACGTTTCTAGAACCAGGTCAGTTTCGCAGCTCCCTATAGACGCTTGCTCTCCGAAGTGGACGCAACGGCCGACGCAAGAACTAGCGGCGCTGCAGTTCCATCTTGCATCATGCCTCACACGTCGTCTGCTACAACACCCATGTGACCTATCGTCGCAGCAGCTATCGGCGGCCGTGACAGCCGAGATTTCGAGATTTAAACTTTTTCAATAACCTCGACTGTTTTAAAAAGCGATTATTTCACAAACTAAGCTCCAGGAATACCAAAGATAATCAAACCTGACCTATAATAATGGTACAATCTCACACGTCTAGCTGTCCTCTCGCACGAATGTTCCATTGCCGTCATCCTGTGTTTAGCCGCCACGGTGGAACAGTGGTTACGGTGCTCGGATGCTGACCCGAAGGTTGCGGGATCGATCACGACTACGGCGGTCGCTTTTTTTCTGTGGAGCCGAAAATGACACTGGCTTATGTACTTAGATTTGTCATACTAAGCAAGTCGTAAAACAGAGGACCGTTGTTAATTTTCGGGCGAATTAAATCTGATTTCATGAGAAAGGCGTACAACGCGAACTATGGTTGATTAAGGTACCTCATTGTATTCCCTGAGCTCGGTTAGGCGACTTGTAGCGAATTTAGTCTTCACGATTCTGGTGGGATTGGCGTTCAGACGATATTTCTTGCAAGTCCCTGCCCTGGTACGGAGAAGTGATGAGCAGTGTTCGCTTCCGAGCCGCTCGTGCAACACGCGCATCAAGATGACATTCTTCAGCCTTGTCCCTTTCACACGTGCTAAATCGAAAGCACTTCTTCCCAAGCGTTCACCGTTCGTAAACGATCACGTATGGAGTACAGAGGAAGCGAGCACAGAGAAACGCGCAACGCGTCGCAAGCGGCTACTCCTCGCGGGACCGAGATCGCTGCGGCAGGTGCGTCGCCTCCGCGTTTGGCTTCGCCAACGCGCCATTGAGAGCAACGGTGCGTTGAGTATCCGGTCCCGGGGGCCACGGCAAGTAAAGCAAAATGGAGCAGCAGCGCTGTAAGGTCACGCGTCGGCCGCCTGTGCCGGCACGCGAGCGGAGCTGCGAAACTGTATTGGTTCTAAGAACGTTGATGAGAGCGGGGTGCTCCGTAAATATTTGATGAACTGGTGTTATTAAACCTGCGCCTAAATCTAAGCGCACGGGTCTCAACCATGTTCGCATCTATCGAATGCGGCCGCCACAGCACGGATGTCATCCCGCGACCTTCGGGTCAGCAGTCGAGCATCGTAACCACTAGGCCACCATGGTGGATACTTCGGCAGTAATGAAGCCAGGAAAATGCCGCGAAGGAGTTCCATTGCTCTGCGTTGTCGAAAAATATTTAGCTCCGACGCTCACGGGCTGCACAGTTCGCGCATCGGAAACACTTTCTCGCCATTATTGCCTGTGTGTTCAGCATAAATATAAGCATGAATATGTTACACAAGGTTGCCTGGAAGTATGAAGTCTACGTATTGGACTTCCTGTGGAATCACCAATGTGTGTGGCTATCGAACAGGAACAAGACATTGCGATAATTTCTGAATAGTTAGCGTTGAAATTATTTTGGTAATAGCTTTCTATTTTTTGACACGAAAGTGCTTTATGCCGGGGCCCACCAATACTTTCATGACGTATTTCCGTCACGGAAGTACGTCAGCAAAATGAATGCCATCAGATGGCAAAGAAAAAAACTATAAGAAAACGTTCCGTTGACGGGAACCGAACCCATGACCTCTCGGTCCGCGACGATGGCTGGCGGGCGTTTAGCCGACTGAGCTACCTCCAAACACATTAGGGAGGCGACATGAACGCGCCTTTTATCTTTCACACTTGCCTCTCACAGTGCTCTTGAATGGATGGATGCATGAGCGTCCCCTTTATAACGGGGCGATGACATCCGTGCCACCAGGCTCGAAAAAACAAACAACAAAAACGCGCCGTTGCAACGAGCGTCCCATTCGCCGCGTTTCCAATACAAGTTTAATTTCATCAACGCTGCAACACACAGAGAGGTGGTGGTTTTAGCGCAAGCCTCACTCATAGCATCCATTCATATCGACAAATAGCTCTCCGACGCTCGCCTGGCTGTCGCAGCGCGTTCCCTGCTCGCGCTGTGAGAAGTAACGGCCACGCTAGGGAAGACACGACGCGCGTAGTGTTTCTCTTCGCATTTCACGACGCTTTGAAGGATTGCATATCGAGTATCAGTGTTTATTATGTACTTGTTGATGCAATCTTTGTTCAGCTACCGCTAGGGTTAAATCATGATCATGGGCGTTTGTCGTCCGTACGGAGATATGCCACTAGGCGTCAAAGTGAGTACAAACAACAGTAGACATTGTACAAGCTCTCATATACCAATGCACTATAAACAATAAACTACTTCTGTGACGAGACGTTTCACTTTCGTGTTATACCGATTCCTATGACAGAGGGATCAACCAACCATCTTTTTCTATTATCCCAGTACAAGAGAGAATAGCATACCGTACCTTTTGCAATCTTCCTGAATTTGTTATCTGTGTATATAGAACGTGCAGCAATTCGCTACTGTATCATTTCATTACAGTGACCTTCTCCCATGTTTAAGGGACATTAAAGAGGAAATCGATTTTCTGGTCTTAGTACATTTAGAGCCCATTACCATATCAGAATATCAAAAGAATAACTATTGCGCCGAGAATATGATTGGTACAGATGGTTAGCCAGCGAAGCTGAAACGTGCAGCCTCGGTATTTATCAATGGGATAATCCCTTGGCGAACGCGTTCCCGCCATTGCCACGTTGACGCTGCTTCGCCCGCACCGGTGCCTCTTCGGCTCGCCGTCGTCGCTTGCATTCGATTTCTCGAGTTAGCTCGGCCACGGCCGGACGGAATGGCGCACGAGTGTTCCGTCTTACGGCCCTCGCAATGCGTCTGTTTCCCCCTCCCGCCGCACCCCCGTGCGGCCGCTGCGACGCTGCCGTTGCTCGAGAGAACGGTCGTTCATGTAGGCTCCCTAGTCGTTGCGTTCGCGACTGCGGTTCATGGCAATCTAAAGGCGAGCGTGTGCTCGCGTTTTTTCCCCTCCATGTTCTCGGCAAACAGCAAGCAAGAACGCCTATAACAACGGCTAGTTACTAGGGCAAAGTCTCTGCGCCCCTCGCGGTGAGCAGTGGCGCTAAGCGCGGAGATACGTCGCCATAGCTTTCAACTCGACAGCGAAGGCCGTGAGACGGAAATCTCGCCCGACTTTCCAGTCCGGCCGTGGCTCGGCGTCGTGGTTAGCGGCATCCGCCCCGCAGTGGCGCTTGCGTTCCCCTTGGCGATTTAGAATGGCTTCGCAAGGTGCCGGGTCCTCGGTGCGCAGTTGCTGCTTGCGCTTGGCCACCCTGGTCTGTACTTGTGCACGGACTGTAGCATAGGCACAGCGAACACGAGTTCTCTCACTGTTCTGCTGTCGGCGCTGTTCTTCGAAAGTTGTCTGCTATTCGGGAGTTTGTACAATCTGTGTCCGTAGCCTACCCATGTTGAACGTGTAATTTGAAAGCGCCGCGCGGGAGCTCGGCGGCACGGCTGCGACAGAATGAACGACGTCACTGACGGCACAGTCAATCGCGCGCGCTTAGGTGCTCCGTAAAGAGCGACGTCACTGACGGCACAGCCAATGGAGAAGTTTCTAGCAAAATGAGGACAGACAGATTTTCGTTTCGCCTAGCCATCTTCGCAGTAAAAGAAAATGCAGGAAGCAGCGCCGCATTCTCGCACCAATCGCCGTGACACAGATAATCGTAAAAATGAAGTACAGGGTTTCCAGGTCGAAAAAACAAAAAGTAACAAGAAAATTGAAAAAAAATCTAGCCAACAAGTAGCCAACTTGAACCAAGGGCAGCGAAAGCAACCAAAGGTAGCCATGGGCGTGTGAAAACGTTTCTTACAGCGTAAGCTGTTATGAGATCATTTCAACGGCCGTTTTTGGCGCCGTAGTTGTCCGCCGCCGCCACCGCCGCCGGTGTCCGTAACCGCTATCGCACGAAAAAAAGGAAATGAAAAAAATTTCCAGGATGGAACGAGGTTCGGACCTGGGCCCTCTGCGTGGGAGCCCAGTGTTCTACCTGTGATCCATACCTGTGCTTGGATCTGCGTTGCAAAAGGACCCTATACAGGCTTCATGTCGCGAAGGAACGACATTAACATATGTAATGTAGTGTGGTAGAAGAGTAAAATAACAACCAGACGTCACACAAATGCGAATTCTGTAAGTGGGCGTCGCACAATGCGAATTGCGCAACGAGTGGGTTGTTAAATGCTTCTAACCCATTACAAAGGCCTCTCCGATAATTCTTGATCGTCATCAGCCACAGCATCAACAAAGTGCACATACTGCCTTACAGGTGTTTAGCGAGTACCACGGTTCTCCGCAGAATGACGAAAAATTACATAGCAACTCCTTCCCTACTTCACAAAAATTATGATTTATAGCGTAGTGGGTTCCTCACAAGTGCACTTCTATTGGTTGCCAAGGAAGCCCATAAGGCTCGCATGATCCATTTCCTCAGGGTCTCAATAAAGTTAATTCCCTCTCTCTCTGTCTCTCGCTCTCCGTTTCTCCGGTTAACGTATGTTATAAAGCGTGGTGGGACAGTTAAATAACGACCGGGCGTGACACAATATGAATTACACACCTAGTGTATCGTTTAATGCTTCCAACCGATTACAAAAGGCTCAGCCATAATTCTTCATCGTCATCAACCGTCGCATCAACAAAATGAACATAATGCCTTAGAGATGGTACCTCGCTTCTCCGCAGATTAACGAATAATGTCGTTGTGGGTGCTTCCCAACTTCCCGAAAATTATGATTTGTGGCGTAGTGGGTACGTTGCGAATTTACTTGTATTAGTAGCCACAACAGAGTTTATAACGGGCTCTAGAAATGCCGCTGTTCCAGCTTTCGCCGCGACTGTGCTGCGCTTTCCGCTCAGGCCTGGCGTTTTATTTAAAAGACTAAAACGAAAGCCTTTCTGCGATAATATAAACATGTAAAACAGGAACATTTCGTTATCAGAATTGCTATGATTCAATTACAAATTCTTGACCTATGCAATCACATTGTGCAGGAAGAAGTGTCCGCGCTGTTGCAGAAATGACACTCTCTTTACGCAGCTTCCGTGGCTTTCCTTAAAAGGACTGGAACTAACGGCAATAAAAAAAGTATGCGGTATGCCTGCGTTCAAAATCACAGTTACTGACATCGCTGGTCAGCGATGTCAGTAACTGACATCGCTGGTCAGCTTGCACCCACATATTCAGCAATGTAAATCAAGACTGCTGCCCGTCTCTTTTTCAGTGTGCATGCATGCTCTCGCAACCGATAGTTTAGGCAACGGCCCATTTGCCCAGTGTATGATTTTGCACAAGATAGTGGTATGTCATAGACAAATCCAGAGAAATCTATGAGGCCCACGTGATTCACACGCGCAATGAATCATCTGTTAGCATGGCTTCTATAGACCTGCTCAAGAAAGAGCATGATTATGTAGACCATTGAATGTAATCTTCGCGCATGTACTAGTAAGCGGATCATATCTTTATAATAATAATATCTCGTGTTTAACGTCCCAAAACCACGATATGATTACGAGAGACGCCGTAGTGGAGGGCTCCGGAAATTTCGACCACCTGGGGTTCTTTAACGTGCACCTAAATCTAAGTACACGGGCCTCCAACATTTTCGCCTCCATCGAAAATGCAGCCGCCGCGGCCGGGACTCGATCCCGCGACCTTCGGGTCAGCAGTCGAGCGCCATAACCACTAGACCACCGTGGCGGGGTGTCATCATATCTTTTTTTTTTCATTTTATTCTTTTTCCGAACGTAGATATTCTGCTGCGGCGAAATAAAAAGAAATTCGTCGTTCTCAGTCTGCGGTTGGTCCTGTTCCTTCTTACTCCCTTTGTAGCGATGTTTACCCGTAGTTCAAAACGATGAGCGCTGAGACAAGCAGCCGGGAAGGAGCAGCGAGGTGAGCGTTAAAAGAAAAATGTGCTCGGCGAAGTTGCGAGGTAGAATAGAAATCAATAAAACGAGTCAACATTTCTTGCGAGGTCGGATTCGAAACCGCGTACCCATGGTTCAAAGGCGACCTACGTAATCAATCGGCTATCTAGGCACGGTAGTAGAAGTATTTAGGGAACCATATCATTGAGTTGCTATGGGCGAGAGAAACAAAAAAACAGAAAAATAGAAAGAAATACGGAAAGAACGAGGGAGAAACAGACAGATGGAAAGAGATAGAAAGAAATAGAAGAAGATGGAGAGAAAAAAACAGATACAAAGACAGAACGAAATAGAGAGAGAGGCTGAACTTGGCTTTCCTTAGCTTCACTGACTCTCTATATGTTGATATGGCTATCTTTAAAGGAGTACTGACACCAATTTTAAAAGATTTCAGATTGTTGCTCTAAATAAAAATAAAAATCGAGAAACCTAAAACGAGTATTGTGGTACCTGGGAATGCATCGAATATATTTTAATCACCGCTACCTTATAAAGACACTTTCGGTTTCTATATCGAGGGGGTGGCTTCTCAGTGAGGTTTCATAGCAGTGTGACGTCATGGGGATACAGAAACTCGCGACGTACTAGCGGCAAATCCGTCATCTGCTCGTAGTGCACGTAAACAACGATGAGTGAATTGTCGTCCAGGAACCTGACAGTGATTTCTGTGATTTAGGCTGCATGCAGGACGCAGAGCTAACAAACTCGGTGGAACTGTGTTGACTCGTCAGGATAATGTCCATTGCTGTGGGGCTGGCTTGCAGATGCTCAGCCACGAAAAGATCAAAGTCAAATTCAGATATTTGATACGTGTTCTTCGACTCAGGTGCGCGGAGAACGTTGGCACTGTATACCAAGGAAACGAAAAATGTCCCTTTTGCGATGTCTCAAAATCGTGTCAGTACTCCTTTAACTTAGACTTGGCTGGTAGGCTAAGTAAGGTCGCCCAGCCCCGCCGTTTCTTCATGTTTGGCACCAACAGTGCCAAGGTGCCCTAATTCCTGTTTCTAGGAACTAGGGCAGCTCACTCGCTATTTATTGGGCATTGCGTTTCATCTAGATACACGTCTTCGGCATTGTCTTTAACGACGGCGTGATACTGAAGAGTATTGGCTATTCTGACAGAGAGTAGCTGGTCGACGAGTATAAAAGCAAGAAATACTGACTATGACTAATTTACAAGCACTGTGCGTCGTACTTAGTGCACATATGTTCTTATTGAGGAAATGACTAAGTGGACAGATGGCACCGCTGCCTCTGCGTGCAGCTCGCGACAGTACGTACACGCACAATAAATTCACATGTTTCTGTAGATGCACTTTAAAATACCCCTGTACTTCTGACATCTACGTACATAGCGTTAACATGCAGAAGCAGACTGTCTTCGCACACCTGAGAACGTGCTGCTGCCAATGCAGACACATGCAGCTCGCGGTAAAAATAACCAATATTATTTAGTAGCAGACGCTCATAGAAAACAAATACGTAAGTTTCGCCACCTGAAGACAGTTGTCATGCTGATATCTGTAAATTTTCGGACAGCGGAACATCCGCAATGTACTGTGGAGAACTCAAAAGCACACACGTCTATCATTTTTCTAGCGGCGCGACGCACGAGAAAGCCAAGTCGGATGCGAAGGTGTCTACGGTTGTGTTTGTGAGTTAATGACGCGGGGCAAACTATTTACTGACGTAGTGTATGCGGAAACACACACCGATGATACAACAGAATTTGCAAGCTCCACAGACTCTTTGCAAACCACTGTGTGAAGATATAAGCCTGTGACAACCTAATTTAGCATGCGGTGGCTCTTAGCGTGGTATAGTTATAGTGCCTGCTGCGGGCACTTGGGGTCATGAGTTCAATTGCTGTGTCTTGTGCAATTTGTATGTTGATGTGCTATTTGCATGTAAATAAATTTGGACCTAAAATCGTAAAAGTTTGGCATAAAATCCTAAATAACCTATGCCGAGGCTATTTTTGTATCTTTTCTGGTCGCCGCCTACAGAGCCGCATGATGCATTGATTTGGAGCGGCCGTAATTTGGACGGATTGCCTGCCTATTGGCGTGTATTCTAGAGAGCATTCCACTAACAGTGTACTGGAACATTCCCAGCGCTCCCAAAAACCACACCTTTGTACACATATCTGCGTAATAGAATGGTAAGGATCTGGTTCAATGTACGTATTTTAGTCGCGAGCGCTCTCAGCGTTTTGTTTGTGTGAATACATGGATGTAAGCGCATGGGAAGTGCCGTTTTTTTGCGGTCGATTATTTTAAACGAAAACTGTTTTAATACGATAATTTTACTCCCGCGGAGGAGTGTCTTTACTCTACTGCAGAAGTAGGACTGTACTCCATGAGGAGGCATTGGGTAACACTGTCTAGAGAGAGTTCTTTCACCCTGGAAAAAGAAGTGCCATGTGGGACAAGCGAAAACTCCCTCAAAGTCTGTTTCGGGCACTCCTTTAGTTTTCGAGGTGTATGTCTACAGATATGTGAGTACTTCCAGTTATAGCTGAATGAGTAAATCTCATGATAGGGCACCTTTTACTCGAGAGGCCTCTTCACTTCTGTCGTCGACAGTGCCACGAGCGCAAGCACTAAGAAGAGTGGACGACGCGGCGATGCCGCCCTTTGGTTCACAGAAAACAATCAGACATGCACATCAGGTTGTTTTACAGCTAAGGCACACAAACACATCGTTTGGAACTCGCAACACGAATACGACCGTACATGAGCGAACTGAACCATAGGAAATGTTGAAAACGTAGCAGCCGGTGTCACGTGATGTTGATTTTTACGTCACGGAGACATTGTGGCAGATGGCGCCATGATATGTCCTCGAAGACAATAGCCACGGCACAGCACTTATGGACATGCGGTTTCCGAAGCGCATTGCGGCGTAGCATATTTTAGGCTTGGCCTCCCCCGTCACGACTCATTTGGGAGCATACGCGTGCGCAGTGTTCTACATTACGAGAGGCCTAGTCTCACCGCTTCGCCCCCCCCCCCCCACCCCACACACCCACCCTTTGGTTAGTTGAGTACTAAAGCATACAAGCTGCCCGATGGTTGCAAAAAAAAATACGCGATATCATTTATTTGCACTTAGGGCTGTCCAGGACAGGGACCATAAAATCACAGCATATCCACGGAGTGAATGATGATGAGTGGGCGAAGCTGCGGAGGTTCATCGGTAAACCGTGAATCTTCCGTGAATTCTGCCCAGTGCATCATCACCGACGTGAGATCGGGCGCGTTTATACTAAAGGTTCGATGAGTTATGACGACTTGCAGCTCACTTTAATTTTACATGTACGCTGTGAATTTTCATTGTTTAGAAAACCATTGCTTTAGAAAACACCTTGCGTCTTTCGTTAAGCAGCTGGCGTCTTTTTCGTTTTGCTTTAGAAACATCTGGCGTTCTTTCGTTTTGTTTTTACAAAACATCTGGCGTCTTTCGTTGGTTTATTTCATCAATCAACGGCGTTTTGAACAAAATTTTTATTGTTTAATCACGCACAGGAGAAATCTCACCAGGCACTACCTTGGAGGTAAACAATGGCTGCTAATGGGAATGAGAGACAGAAGAAGTCGGCTTTTAGCTAACACTTACACTTCTACAGAGACAGAAGAATTCGGCTTTTAGTTAACGCGCACGCTGCGAATTTTTTATTGTTCAACAACGCACAGGAGAAATCTCCCACCGGCACCACCTTGGAGGTCAAAGGGTAAGACTTGTTACTCACTACTACGAGCACGACGAGGGACGAACGGGTGCCGCCTTAAGGAGCTTCGCCCCTAAAATCAAAATCAAGCAATGACGTGCTTCTCATAACGGTCTGGTATCGATCCTCGGCTTTTCTGGGGTAAATGTGAGAAGTGAACAGTTTGAAGGCAAGATCACGGGTCGTCGGCCGCCATTATCATAAAAACATGCGTGGCCGTAACCCTGCACATTAAAAATGACGTGAATTGTCCTAGAGAGTAAAATTATCGGGAGAAGTCGCGGCCGCCGTTCGATAAACAAGGGGGAAAGGGTGACCGCCCCGACCGCCCCTCTCCCCAGCCCCCCGTGCGCACGCCAACGCTTGGGAGCATATAACACATTTTTCGGCCACCGCACGTGTATACATTATAACTGCTTTGCATTCATTCATTCATTCATTCATTCATTCATTCATTCATTCATTCATTGCTATGAATAACAGCATATAGATAGTTCCTTGAGAGTGCTCGTCTTGGTGGAACTTGCGGCGCTTGCTCGGTGAAGAATTCGTAGAAGACGTTTGAACGGCACTAGTCCACGCATTTTTAGCATTATTATTGTGGCCATTGCGGTAGTTTGATTAAACGATGAAATGGAAACTTGACTACTTTTTTTATGTAACTGTTTCCAGTGTATGCTATGAGTAATGTTATTTGGAAAGACAGCAGAATTCTGCCCCACAACGAGATCGAGCACGGTGGCTCTTCAGGTTGACATAGGCTAAGTGCGCCGTTGTATACCTGGCACCATCGACAGTTCGTGGGTGTGAATGATGGCAGTCGTCAGCTTCTTTTACTACACAGGTGTACAAATGGTGAGGGATAGCCGACTCATTAATAACTGAAAGGGTAGCGGCTCGAACGCGAAATTTCGCTTAAGTGAAAAGGGTTTATGCCTCGTCAAACGCGAAAATTGACCGTTGGCGTACCGGGCATCGGGGACAACACGTGCATTCCATGAAATAGGAAGTAATCATCACGTGATGACGCAACAGATTAACAACATTTCAGGCATCAGGTGACGCATATGGTCTCTTCGATTTGGCTGCACCGGCGGCACCAGTTCAACGGGTGCAGCACCGTCCTCGTTTTGCTGGTGCTGCGCTTGCCCTCTGCACCAGTTCCCTCGTTTTGTCAAGGTGCAAGCGTAGTTCTGCGCGAGTTCTCTGCTGGCCTGCACTTGCTCAAGACGAGGTGCAAAGAAGTGCAGCATGGCGTGCGCTCCTTCCTCCTCCCAAGCTTAGAGCGGACGACGCTTCGTGTTGTTCTTCAGGGCGTGCAAACGCAAGTTAAACTGCTGACTCCGACGGGTAATTTTAGCCACGTCTTTTCGGCAGCAATTAAGGCGGATCTCTTTACGTGTCTCGTGAGCAGAAAAATTCAGCGTAGTTGACGGCAATACGAATGGTACAAAAAAAGTAATGAAAATAAGGCGCGACTCGCGAGCTGCGCTCTCAGTTCGCCTTTGCGAAATCGTGAAGCCGAGGCGATAGGAAGTCTTCTAGAAAAACTTCTGAGTTCAAAAAGGTATTGATCATGCGAGCCTGCGTATACATGCGTCTTAATGGTTTACAAGAATTGTCACATTCGTTCTCTAGTTTGGCGTGAAGAAAAGTGGCGACGTAAGTAAAACCCTTAGAACACAAACTTGCGAGCATACACTTTCCTAGATAACCGGACTTTCGCGTCAAGTCGTCTTAGCGTCGTTCAAAGGACTCCAGGTATTTTTGTTCTTTTTTCTTGTTGTATGGCCTCGCACGCCCTTTCATTGAAGCTTGAAATCAGCGAGATTTTCCGCTGAACGAAAAAAACGTCTCTCTAGATAGTCTGAACAGTATCTTACAATCACACTCATGGAACCTGCCGACGACGTTCTCATACCCGGGAACAGGAGTTACATCTTCACGTACCAACATGCAGGCGACCTACACACATACATCGTCACTCCTCCTCGGAGTCACTCTGAGGGTCGCCGTTGTCGGAATCGTCGTCGCTGCAGAGCCAAGCAGCTCCGTACGGCAGCTACGAAGACTGCCGCCGCCGCAGTGTTTTAGTAAACAACACCGGCGATACACGCCGCGTCGGCTGTTCGACCAACGCGGCCTGCACTTGCATCTTCGTTTTGGTGGTAGCAGCCGCGTGGTGGTTCCTGGATGGCGTGCCGGTGTCGCGGCTGCACCGGCACTTGCTGAACCAGCGCTGCGCGCTCACAGCACCGCTTCGCACCGCCACGGCACTTTCTAGAACTAGTGCAGGCAGTGCAATCCAAATCGAAGAGACCTATTGTCACAGAATGCCGTTATTATATAACATCGTAGCTTTGCCAAAGGCGGGCCGACCTCGGACTCGGTGCAAAACCAGGTGACGGGCCTGTGATCCTGGAGGCCGCGGAGAACCATATTTGGGGCAGAAAGCTTTCGTAGCGGCGCGACGCCGCACCACCATTGCCTGAGTGATCGGCCCACCTTTGTCAAGCGCCGATTGACTGTGATGATGTCAGCATGTGGTGTCATAGTGACATGCTATACTTTTGAAAACTGTGACGTCATGATGAGGCCATATGGTGACACTATCACGCGAAGATTTCTTGCATCACTCTTGTTGATACCTCCGGAGCAGCTCTGAGGCATCTAAGGCTTTCGCCCTAATGAGTCTCCCGGAATCGTCTACGAAGTTCCACGGAACATGATAGTACTACAATGATGTGGCAAATAGTACTGTAATAGTCTTTTTATAGTAATTCGAAAGCATTATTTGGCTCTCAGTGCGACCCCCCTCTCCCCAAGAAGACATGGCAGAAAAGCGAAACATAAATTGCATCATATTCGAGAGTGTGTACGTGGTTGTTCGGAAAGCCATCGTTAGAATATCACATTTTGGCAGGCGATCAGGTGCCGCCCGCGTCCCTGAGAACGCCCGAAGGCAGAGCTTGCATAATGTCGATAGATATATGGCAGCTATAGAACCGTTTGACGTGGTTTGATCCCGACGACTAACGTCCATGGTGATTACCTATCTACATGCTGAAGTAGGCATACACCTGGGCACAACATATGGTGAATGCTGCGCAAACATGTCATCAACGAGCACCTAATGAACGCTTACACTCAATACGCACACTTTCAAAGCGTCGTCGTTTGACGAGAGGAACGCCAAGTTGTGCGCTCCCCAGTAATAGGATAACCTACGTCTGTTAATTTGCATATACCAGACAATACTCGGGAACGCGAGAGGCAGTGCGCGTACTGGAGCCGTCAACGCGGCAATGCCTTCCGCTTCCTCCTGAGGTATCGTCACCCCGGTCTGACTAGAGAGGCACGCGGGAGTTCCATCTCCCGGCCTTCGCAATGCAGCTGTTTCCATCTCCATTCGCACCACCTTGGTGTCGCTGTTACCCTGCCGCTACTAGGGAGCCTTCATACACAAACGTCTCCCGCCCGGTTTTAAGGTGGAGACATCTACAAAAGTGCGGCCGCTAGTAGCCGCCAGATTTTGCAGGCAACCTAGTTGTCATCTTTAGTCGCCGCTAAATTTGGCGGGACGCCATTTTGATTCTCACTTGCTGGTCGGCGGCCGTGATACATGCCGGTGAAAGGTTTTTTGGTTAGCGCGCAGAGCTAACATAATGCACTCTCGAAAGCATGAAGGTTGTCATTTTGAACATCGTGAGTGCAATGCCGTAAGCCTTCGCGGCCATTTCACTGGAGATTTCTCGCACATATGCGCGTTATGTGATCGCACATGACGTGGTCGTGTTTCGCCGTTAGCTGCTCGCCTTTGCTTTCATGGTCGTACTGTCGAAAAGGTTTCTTCTCGTAGCAATACGTGCGCGTGCATGCAGGTAACAGGCACGTTGTCGCAGAACGCTTCGGTGCTTCTAAGAAGTACTGCTATTTTACACGGTCGTGCAAAGGAATATTGCTCCTCTGAATGGCTTAAGACTGTATGGAGCAAAACGTTTTGTGTAAGGGTTTCTCAATGAAAACCGTTAATTTCCTACTACGCAATCGAACTTCGCAGACAATTTTAGTATTTTACTATTTCTGTAAACAAGGCATCGTTCCCACATGCACGGGGCATTTTTGCGCATGCCAGCCAGTGGCCAAATCTGCCATGACTGTGCACAACCTTGATTCACCGCTCTGAAAAAAATTATTTTGATGCACAGCTCTGAAATAAATTATTTTGAACATTACATGTAAACTAGGTGAATGAAAGAACTCGGAAGACCAAAGATGAGGCATTTAATTCAGAAGTAATGAAAGGATGCATGAACATAGATGGCAGCTCTGAAATAGCATATTTATAATCAGAAGAGTGGTAAGTTGGGCTAGTTGGTAATGATCCATGATTATTGCAACTGCGCAAAAAACGGACGGAAACACGAAGGGCGAGAAAAGGACAAACAAGCGCAGACTATCAACTGATGTTTTATTACAAGAACGAGGCAATATAAAGGGCAGGAAAAAGCGAGAGAGGGCAAAAAAAAGAAGGAGACAAAAGGCACGAGGGACCAAATAAAAAACTTTGGCCACATCAGGTATGGCACACCCGTCATACAAAACCAAGATAGCTTAACTCTTTATCGTGTATGGCGACAGAGGGAACACTGACGCAGGACTCAGAATTCTTGTGAATATGCGCAGCCTCAATTAGTTCTCGCGCTCTTTGGTTCTTATGCCTGAACAACACAGAGGTATCACCAAAGAGCGGAGTGCAGCCGCATTTCTTACAGTGGGCTGCTAGATGAAGACCGGAGTGACCTTTCAGAGAATTAAAATGTTCTCGAAGTCTAACATTAAGGCAGCGGCCTGTTTGTCCCACGTAAACACGTTTGCATGACAAGGGTATGGAATAAACAACACCAGTGATACAGGATACATAATTATTGACATGACTAACATTACATGTATCTTGCCGAAGATTTTGCTGATTTGCGATTCGTTTGTCTACTTTAGCGCATAAAGTGGACAACTTGTTCCTGGCAGATATAACCACTTGGACGTCATATCTTGACGCAACCTTTTTTAGGCGGTGGGTAAAACCATGAACATATGGCAGAACAACAAATTTCTTATGCTCCGCCTTCTCATCCAAGTCGCATCCATCACCAGGACCTCTCTTTATTTTCTTAATCAACTTCTCGCAGACCTTTAATAATACGTCCCGTGGAAAGCCTGCCTGTTGCAGTTTTTTCACCTGCGCAGAAAAACTGCTTTCAACCAAATGCGTGCAGGTTTTCTTCAGTGCAGAGGTAAAACATGAAAGTGCAATGGCATTTTTTACAAGTTTTGTGTGACCCGATTAATGTTAGTCATGTCAATAATTATGTATCCTGTATCACTGGTGTTGTTTATTCCATACCCTTGTCATGCAAACGTGTTTACGTGGGACAAACAGGCCGCTGCCTTAATGTTAGACTTCGAGAACATTTTAATTCTCTGAAAGGTCACTCCGGTCTTCATCTAGCAGCCCACTGTAAGAAATGCGGCTGCACTCCGCTCTTTGGTGATACCTCTGTGTTGTTCAGGCATAAGAACCAAAGAGCGCGAGAACTAATTGAGGCTGCGCATATTCACAAGAATTCTGAGTCCTGCGTCAGTGTTCCCTCTGTCGCCATACACGATAAAGAGTTAAGCTATCTTGGTTTTGTATGACGGGTGTGCCATACCTGATGTGGCCAAAGTTTTTTATTTGGTCCCTCGTGCCTTTTGTCTCCTTCTTTTTTTTGCCCTCTCTCGCTTTTTCCTGCCCTTTATATTGCCTCGTTCTTGTAATAAAACTTCAGTTGATAGTCTGCGCTTGTTTGTCCTTTTCTCGCCCTTCGTGTTTCCGTCGGTTTTTTGCGCAGTTGCAATAATCATGTATTTATAATCCTTGCATGCATTTGTGCTGCTCGTTTTAAGAGTAAGCCTAAAAGAGTCAGGCCTTATGTCTAGCGCTGTTGAACTACAGCAGCTTTCAGACATACAGAGACAGTCAGTGCAACGCAGGCACAATATACCTAACCACGTGCAAGTGAGTACATGAAGATATTCAATGTTCACCTATGGTTCAATAATATGCAACTTCACAAAATTTGTTGCACATGGATTAGTCAATCAATCTTTATGTTATGTAAAATTGTATTGCTGCGCGGGACTTAGCAGCCCGCCCCGTCTGGTCCAGGAGAGCCACTTGAGCCTCCTTTTCCTCGCTGGCAAGCAAGGCCTCCCACAGCTGCGTCCTGAATTTTTGCGCCCAAATCTGAGGCGAATTATTTTGGGGGGCCTTAATTCACATTCCCACGTAGTGTGAGAAAGAGTTGGCTGCCCTCCACACCACGGGCAAGCACCCGCGTATGCGGTTGGGTGGGTGGCATGTTTTACACGCAAGTGCGGATATGTATTTGTCTGCAGGCGACGCCACTCAGGCGCTTCTTTAACACCTAGCCGAAAGTGGGGCGGGGAGTATCACCGTCGTTGTCGAAGCTGGTGTTCTAAGGCGGTCAACTTTAGCGTTTGATCAGACATCGAAGGTGTTTGCCTTAAACATTATTAACTATGGCAACCATATACATAGGTGCATACGTCTCAATTTTTTCCCCCGTTAGTGCGTTAGTTAAAGTAATGCATTGCAAAACTTGAATGCGACGCAATACGTAGGTTGCTTGAGAGCGTGATCCTATGCATGTCAATGTAGTCGATGTCCTAGAACTTCATCACAATACCTCGGCTGGTTTTATTTTTTCTAACCACAGTTGCACTGCTAGAATACAGCCATGATATCCAGCATCTGCCTTCCGTTTTTGACAGCGGATAGAAATTCTTGCCGCTTGAGCTTTGTTTACAAAATGAAATAACGTAGAGTTCTTCATGGCACGTGTGTTTCATCACCGCAATATATGTTGCCATCACAATGACCATCGCTATAAGCATGTATTCTCGGCGTCAAACGAAACCCGAACAGCGGCAAGCATTCGCAGTGGTATGGTGCGTGCCGTCCGGTTATCACTATGGTCAGGAACTCATATATGCACAGTGTGGCCCAACGGGATGCGCGCGCCCATTCATGGTGATAACCGGACGGTGCGCGCTATGCCACTGCGAATGCTTGGCACTGTTTGGGTTTCATCTGAAACGGATTGTACATTCCAGTTTGTAAAACGAAAGCATTTTCCTTGCCTTTGCCACCGCGTCAATCAATTCAGTGTAACAACCTTCTTCCCGCTGATGTTGCGTCTATTGGTGATAACAATTTCCGCGCGGCAGTGACCAGCATTGTAAAGTACTAGTACAAGTACAATTACAAGCACAAGCGACCAGCATTGTACATGGAAATATTTTAATATGGTTAAAGATATCACTTGGGACAATAATTTGGGAAGTTAAATACATAGATTTTTAATTATAATATATAGTCGAGTTAGGCGGCTATGTGAAAAGCGAGAATTGAAGTTCTTTATGCGAAGAACCCATCGCAGCTTTGAGATATAGAAAAGGCGGCCTGTAGTAATTATTGTGGCGTAATAAAATTCAACGGCCAAACCCAAACCGAAGCACCGATGAGTGCAACAAGCAGACGACCAGGATGACGTCACTGTTCAAGACAGCGATTATAGAGGTGCAAGACGCTCACTCACTCGGGACCTTTCAGCAGAAGATGGCAGTAGCGCTCTTTCACATTTCGGTTTCGCCGCTGATCTTGGGTGAATTTCATTACTTCGCAATTATTATTACTTTTTTAAAAATCAACGGCAACTTTGCAACAATGACTTCACTTCTCCGATTTGTAATAACCGCCTAACTCCACAATTAAATAAATAATTATTTTTTTATTACTGCCTCACATGATCTTTTAGTCATCATTATACGCCTGAGGCTACAGAAGAAGCACTTGTGAAGGCATTGAAGAAATATCGCCGTTGCCTAATTGTTGAGGATTTCGAACGCATTTGATTGAACACTCTGTATATTATGGTGCCCAAAGGAGTTCGTGTCGTGAAAGAGGGTGATCATATATGCTATGGAAAAGATACAGCCGCCCCTGGTTACGCAGCGAGGCTAAGGATGGCAACTCCAGATTAGTCGCTGACTCTACTAAATGCTAATGAATTCCTCCGAAAAAATTACACGTTCCTGAAAACGACTTAAGACACCACCTTCACAGCCGGCGTCGTCTGCTACGGCCACAGATATGGAAGCCATATAGAAACGCTGCATTTGTAAAAGGTGAAGTACCATTTGGTGTCGAATACAAACTAAGCATCTATTGGGCATGAATCGCGTGCTCGAGGCAAAAAAAACGCCAGGCCTGCGCGGAAAGCGCAGTACAGTCACAGGGAAAGCTGGAAGAACGGCATTTATAGAGCCCGTTATTAACACGCTTGTGGCTACTAATACAAGTTAGCAACGTACCCACTACGCCACAAATCATAATTTTTGGGAAGTTGGGAAGCATAACGCCTGTAAGGCATTATGTGCATTTTGTTGATGGGACAGTTGATGACGATGAAGAGTTATGGCTGAGCCGTTTGTAATGGTTTGGAAGCTTTAAACGACCCACTAGTTACGCAATTCATATTGTGTGAAGCCCGGTCGTTATTTAACTGCCCCACCACGCTTTATAACATACGTTAACAGGAGAAACGGAGAGCGAGAGAGAGAGAGGGAATTAACTTTATTGAGAGCCTGAGGAAATAAATCATGAGAGCCTTATGGGCTCCCTTGGCAACCAATAGAAGTGCACTTGCGAGGAACCCACTACGCTATAAATTATCATATAATTTTTGTGAAGTAAGGAAGCAGCCACTATGCAATTTTTTGTCATTCTGCGGAGAACCGTGGTACTCGCTAAACACCTGTAAGGCATTATGTGCACTTTGTTGATGCTGTAGCTGATGACGATGAAGATTTATCGCTTTGTAATGGGTTGGAAGCATTCAACAACCCAGTCGTTGCGCAATTCGCATTGTTTGACGCCCGGTTACAAAATTCGCGTTTGTGTGACGCCTGGTTGTTATTTTACTCTTCTACCACACTACATTACATATGTTAATGTGGTTCCTTCACGACATGAAGCCTGTATAGGGTCTTTTTGCAACGCACCTTCAAGCACCGGCATGGCCCTGAGGTAGAACACTGGGATCCCCCGCAAAGGACCCAGGTTCGAACCTCGTTCCATTTTCGGAATTTTTTCTAATTTCCTTTTTTTTACAGCGACAGCTGTTATGAGATCACAACAAGGGCCGTTTTTGGCGCCGGAGTTGTCCGCCGCCGCCGCCGGTGTCCGTAACCACTATCGCTCGAAATAAGAAATAAGAAGCAAGCGTCACACAACGCGAATTTTGTAACCACGCGTCACACAATGCGAATTGCGCAACAAGTGGGTTATTGATTGCTTCCAACACATTACAAAGGGCTCTCCCATAATACTTTATCGTCATCAGCCACAGCATCAACAAAGTGGACATAATGCCTTAAAGGTGTTTAGCTGGTACCACGATTCTCCGCAGGATGAGGAAAAATGAAATAGTGGCTGCTTCCCTAATTCAAAAAATTATGATCATTTATAGCCTAGTGGGTTCCTCGCAAGTGCACTTCTATTGGTTGCCAAGAAAGCCCATAAGACTCCCATGATCCATTTCCTCAGGGTCTCAATGAAGTTAATTCGCTCTCTCTCTCTATGTCTCACCTTAACGTATGTTCTAGCGTGGCGGGAGAGTTCAATAACGACCGGGCGTCACGCAATGCGAATTACGTAGTGGGTCTTTTAAAGCTTCTAACCCATTACAAAGGGCTCAGGCATAATTCTTCATCGTCATCAACCGTCGCATCAAGTAAGTGCACATGATGCCTTGCAGATGATAGCTCGCTTCTCCGCAGAATGACGAGTAATGTCGTGGTGGGTGCTTCGCAACCTCCCAAAAATTATGATTTGTGGCGTAGTGGGTACGTTGCTAATGTACTTGTATTAGTAGCCACAAGAGAGTTTATAACGGGCTCTAGAAACGCCGCTCTTCTAGCTTTCGCTGTGACTGTGCTGCGCTTTCCGCGCAGGCCTGGCGTTTTTTTTCCTATTTCTTGCGATAGTGGTTACGGACACCGGCGGCGGCGGCGGACAACTACGGCGCCAAAAAGGGCCGTTGAAATATACTCATAACAGCTTTCGCTGTTAACACACAAAAAAACATATTTTTGCTGCAAGAAATGCGAGCAATGTGACCAGCGTGCAACTTATTTCGTGTAGGTTTGCATCAAAATAGTCGCGGTTGACGCGAGAAGGAAATAGCATGGGCAAATTTGCATTCCTTCTTGGTACGCAGTTTTATAAAGAACGATGCAAGCGGTTTCTCCGTTCACGCACGAACATACTTTATGTATGTTCGTGCGTGCGTTTGTATGTGTGCGTGTATATATACGCAAGCAAAACTGAAAAATTTCGGGGGGGGGGGTTTGAACCCCCCCACCCCCCCCCCTTGGCTACGCCCCTGTCTTCCTTCCTTCTGGCCCACTTCGACCCTTCAGCGCCAACCGAAGTCCGCACTGACGCCAGTGGTTACGGAATCGGCGCTGTGTTGGCCCAGCGACAACGTAGGCAGAATGGCGTGATAGCTTATGGCAGCAGGCTTCTGTCGGCAGCGGTAAAACTGTCGGCACCGGCTCTGGTCAAACAGACGGTTTTCTCTGCACTGGAACTGCAGCTCCGTTAATTGCGTGCACGTAGTCTATCTCTATCAAGAGAGGCTGATATTCACACACAGCGCAATCAGCACCGAGGGGCTTGTGAAGTTGGCACTAATTTCTTTCCCACACAAGTTGTCGCTCTTTATCAATCGGAGTAGGGCGCCTTGATGCGCGATTTCTTGGCGCATCGAGGCACACTAATTTCGAGCTTTAACATGCGATATCTTGCGGCCTTGGTTTATGCAGGCGTACACATAGAATTGTATCCGGGCGCGTAGCAGTGATTTATGCGCTGTTTTGTAATTATTTTAGACACTGATGCGCGGCAGAACACGTAGACGGGAATGCAAGAAAGTCGGAGCATGCCCACATTCCTCAACACGGTCGGGCTAGAGGGAAGACGCGCGCGTTCCTTCGTATACGTGTATCGCGTCCCTCCTCTAGCCCGGCCGTGTTCAAAATTATGCGTATTTGGTGTCCCCTCTTCAAAAGAGGGGACCCCGGTTTGCAAGGCGCGCCGGCTTCCGTCGACCCACTCGAAATATTCCAGTACACTCGACTCGAGGCTATGCTTTCCAGCCGTAGAGTACAAACGGTACACGAAATCATTCGAATTTTGTTCTAAACACGCAGTGGACGTCTTCGTTCAATGTTTCTTACTGCATGCCGTCAATAACATGTGAACCGCTCTTAACCACATCCAACAAATTTTTTCGCATTCGTAGCAGAGCACAAATTGGCGAGCAAACCGTCCGCATCTTTTTACAGCACAGCCTCATAGCCGAGCTCGGTCAATCCGCAGCATCGTTCGCAGCGTAGTCAAGCCGGGAGAGGGGGCAAGCGAATAGCGAGAGGGAAGACATAATCCAAGCGTAGGCGAGAGTGAAAGCCTAGCAAAGCAGAGTTGGAAAGTGTATGCAAACATAAGTGAAAGAAACATTACACCATCTCCCGCTAAAGGGGACCATGAGGCGATGCGAAGCCGGAGCACTTGCACGATCGCGTTCCGTTGGCGATCGTTGGGCATGCTACCGACCTCGCGTCGTGGAACGCGAAGAGGGACGCTACGCGCGTCGTATCTTCCACCTAGCCTGGCCGTTAATTCTCACAGGGAAAGCGGGGAACGCGGTCGACAGGCGGTCGAGAGGGGGGCAGCTAGGAGAGGAGAGAGAAGGGGAGGGGACGCGCATGCGCTCGAGCTCACCGCGGCGTTGCGCAGGAGAGAATTTCGGCATGTCTAGCCCGCGTTTCAGAGGAAGAGTGGAAAGGGGGAGGGGAGAGGGGTATGGGAGAAGGGGAGGGGAGAGGGAAAGTGGAGAGGGGAAGGCGAGGGTGAGTGGAGAGAATGTGTGTGCAGAGGGTATGCGCATGCGCAGTAAGGGTGGTCACGCCGCACACCACCACCACCACCACCGGATTGAGCTCCGCCTTAAGAGACTTCACATCTAAAAGAGACAGACCTATCTGCCTTGTCCCGTTGGCCCGCGCTGTTTACCATGTTGAAGCCATTTCAATTCATTTGATTATTTTAAAAACCCAACATAGGCGTTACGTAAGGCGTGGTTTTACATATTTTTGTTACAGATTAGTTGAAAATAACATGTTTATAAGCATTAATAAACACGGCATGAGATATATTGTACTGTCAGCCGCAAGAGTTTGCGGGATCTGCAGCGCGTAGCGGAGCGACGGAAAACAAAAGCCACTGGATATTTTTGGGAAAGTACCGTCTTTCTTTTAACCGAGCCGCCACGCCGAGCATTTTCCTATCCCGACTTCCACCTGCCCGCTTCACGGGCCGTCGCCCGGGAAACGCGCGCGAACCTCTTTCTTTTTTTCTTATGTTTTCATTTTTCGCCGAACCCGGCTCTCGGCACTATCTTATCAAGAATGCCATGTCACACTGAGAACGAACGCGTGTTTATGACTTGGAATTATACCGGGCGCACAGAGGTAGTGATACGAGGGGCACGCGGGATAGATGTGTGCAAGAAATGCTCCCCAAATACTCAGTTTTTCTCAGAACGATATTGCGACGTGTCGTGTTTCATTAGAATTTTGGTACCCGTGCGCTCTGACACTCGAAGGTGTGCTATTTATTGATGGGGCGTTCGCCATGCCAGGATGCTGCGTGTATCAGTGCTCCAGCCGGCGGGAATATGGCTTCACGTTGTTCAACATCCCGCGAGGAAAAATGGATGTCGCAGGAAGAAAAAAAGTGGATTCTCAACATCGGCCGAGGGGACATCGTCCCGACCGAGAATACTATGCTGTGTGAGGTTTTTTGGCCTGGAGGAGAATAACAAACGTGGCTTTTCATGCAACAAGAAGAAGAAGGGTCATACGAGGGGCGTTCAATAAAGATTTCCCCTGACTGACTTCCATTTATTGCAGGATGCTGAAACTGCGCATGTGTAATGACATAAGTCACTGTAGGTCACGTGCCAATTTGCAACTATAAACTAATAACGGTCTTTCTTTTAGAGGTGCTGAAGTGGTGTGAGGTGTGATAATGGATGCAGTGGAAGACAGAGCAGCCGTCAAGTTCCCGTACTTGAAAGGCCGCACTCCAAGGGAGACGTTCGATGAGATAAAAGAGGTTTATGGGTAGGATTCCCTATCATATGATGTAGTGAATAACTGGCATCGCCAATTCAAATACGGTCTGATTTCCGTGGAAGCGGCTCCAATGGCAGGGCGACCCCACTCCGCTGTCGATGAACACACCATCCAGCAAGTGGAGGTCGCCATTTTGGAAAATCGCCGCGTTAGCGTTCGAGACCTAGCCCAACATGTCAAGATTAGTGTGGGGTCCATGGAAAAAATCAGTCAGGACCATCTTCGTATGCGTAAGGTATCCGATCGCTGGGTTCACCGGCTGCTCACACCTTTCCAAAAGCAGGAACGAGTCGAATGCTCCCAGGCTCTTTTGACCATGTGCCATGGAAACCAGCAGGACTTTTTCAACAGACTGATTACACAGGATGAATGCTGGGTCCATCACTATGATCCGGAGACTAAAGTCCAGTCGATGCAATTGAAGCACTTGGACTCACCGCCTCCAAAGGAGGCACGCACCCAGCCCTCGGCGGGCAAGGTCATGCTCACAGTCTTTTGGGACCAGCACGGATTGGTCTTGATGGATTTCCTAGTAAAGGGTGCCACGAATACTGGGGCATACTATGCTTCACTGCTGCGGAAATTGCGAGAGACCATCAAAAACAAAAGACGTGGCATGCTCACCAAAGGCGTCCGCCTTCTGCGAGACAATACCCCAGTTCACAACTCACATGTTGCCCAGACGGAAGCACGCTCCTGCGGCTTTGAAATTCTACCGCATTCCCTTTATTCACCCGACCTCGCACCAGCGGACTTCCACCTCGTTCCAACATTGAAGTCATATTTGAAGAGCAAGCATTTTACAGATCATGAGACTCTGATTTCTGAAGTTACAACATAGATTTTGCAGAAACCTGTCGACTTCTACAAGCGAGGTGTTTACAGTTGCATAAAAAGATGGGAGAAGTGTGTGTCCCGGGGTGTCACCTATGTAGAGAGGGACTAATAAATCTGCAAAGTTTCGTTGCTCTCCGTCCACAGGAAGTAGGTCAGGGGAAATCTTTATTGAACGCCCCTCGTAAAGGCGCAAACCCCCGAAAGTTTGTGTCAAGCGTGGAGGTGTGGCAAATATATAAGTTGCATGGTAGAGGATAACAATATTATTAGGAGTTTAGTGTAACTCGAGTAGGAGAATATTTAATATTAAAAATAACTGTATGTAAATTGGCCATGTAATAATTACTGTGACTGAAGATGAGCGATAGAAGTCGACTGTGATTAGGAATCAATAAGTAAAATTCGTAGTAATTAGCAATGACTTAGCCAGCCAGAATGAATGATACCTTCCTCCAAAGAGAAAATTACTGAAAATACCACCCAGGCGAAATTGAGAATGGCTAAAAAGAACTAAGCACAATTAGGAAAGTAGTAAATGTCTCGACAAAACAGTGAGTGTGACGGAGGCTGACCCAGTTAAACTTGAGGATAAATCGGAATGGTAGGGATGGATGATTACCGACGAATACCGACGAAGGTGTTGTGGGGTCTCTCGGTGGTGTCGTCCCGGGTCCCTGTGCACCCATCTAACCTCACCGATGCGCGGCGCCACCAGCGCCAAGCCTACGTCACCTCCATCGCGCGAACATAGCGTCATCCTCTCGTCGGCGGCGAACCCGCGCGAGACGCGCCAAGCGGCGCAAGCGACCCTACAGGGGTGATGCACCCCCACAGTGTAACATTCTAGAAAAACAGATATGAAAACGACCTCCCTCTGCCTCGAAAAATCGTGGAATATTATTATCCTCACAGCTATTGGTAGATATTGCGGGAAACATGGGCGATTATCTGGTCAATTTTTCGCTTAAATTATATGGCTGGCCACATGTGCGCCCAATGATATTGTTTGTTATCGCAGCTGCATTTTGCTACAGATAATTTCGAGCCACTGATACTCAAACATTACGGGAAGACTGAATTGAAGCCTAATGCGGTTCGGACCATTTTTTTCTCACAGGAGAGCACCTAATCGTAAAAAGCCTCTTGTCAAAAAGATGCTACTCCCAAACATAAGTGGTGAGTGACATGTCTTGAATTTTTAGTAGAATGAACACAAAACACTATTTAAAACATTTACTCTCGGTACAGATCATGAATAAAGAGCCGGCTGTGTAGTAATTACCCACTGCGATTTTGAAGGATGACGTTTTTCCACGTTGCCCATGCATCATGTTTTTTATTGCGATAGCAATTATATGGACAGTCTCGGCTGGATTTTGCCGTCGCCGTCGCCGTCGCCGCCGTCATGCACCGTATATGTATACGTATGTATATATATATAAAGGCCCCAAAGAAAAATAACTCAGAAAAAATGCTTCCGAAGCGCGGAATCGAACCAAGGACCTGTTGCTCCGCAGCGAGCGGCGCTATCCACTACGCCACGAAACGCAGATCCTCCACGTAGCTAACGGCGAGCGTTATATACACACCATTTAGCGCAGGACGGACTCGGAGACAGCAGGCGATAATAAGCGTTTCTTCATTACCAGCGAGGTGGCGCTAGGAGCCCGACGGGCGCATTTAAAAGTCGTCGGCGAGCTCGCTCGCTTCTTCTTATATTTGCGCATGGGAGAAGCTTGCCGTTCCGCTGTCTGCTCGCGCGGTTTTCTCGTGGCGAGGGGTAGAGGAATGTTTCACGCTTTCACCGTGATGTCCGCGCTCATGTTACGGCGCGTACGAATGTCACTCGAGCTCAGGGACGCCGCCAAACGAACAAACAGAAGATGAGCGCGAACTATCAAGTGTCACAGCTCGACACTTGAAGCACGCTAGTTTCCTTCGCTGCTTCGGCCGCCTTTGCAACAGAAGCGCTGTTCAAACTGAGAGTATCCATTGGCGAGCCTCACTTCGTATAGCATTAGTTCCTTGCTATCGCATTCATTGCTTCGCCCATGCGGCGAAACTGTGACTTTTTTTTTCTTACAGTACACTTAGCCGCGCTCCGTGCCTGCCAAGCCACCCTCTAGTGCTCTTTTGAGCCATAGCTTTTCCGCACATACCTAAACAAGTGCTGCAGGCTTTCACGAGTGTGGGTTTTGTATTTCAGTGCCCATAGAAGGCACCTCAAGTCATAATACCAGTGGTGAGCAGTGCATCATTGAACGTAAGTTGAACTTTCGCACACCACATGCATGCGCAGTGCTCGGTGCATCAGATTTCAGGACCCCTTGGATGTTGCATTTCAGTGGCAATCGAAGAAGACACCTGCATTAATGATACTAGTGTCCATCAGTGCACCTCTGGTGGTGAGGATAGCATCGGAGCGCCGCATGTCTTTGCACTGCTTGATGTCATACTTTTCACGCAGGTATTATGAAAACCACACATTTCGATGCGGGCAGCATTATGCTTTCAACACATTCTTTCGTGTCTCCTGAACTTGCTCGTAAGGGACCTTGCACTCCTGCGCAAGCATGGCGTTAATGTTCAAGGTGGTCCACCCATTGGTAGCTAGCCACTTAAAATGCTTGCAGTGGTACAGATACAGCGGATCACGAGCTCGTCATTTAGGCAGTGCGTGCCTTCCCCTTTGCAGTCCCCACCATATAAGAGCCTAAGGTTTAAGACTCAGCGGAGCAGCCACCCTATCCTGGAGGTAAATATTACGTTTTCTAAGATATCTTTGTTGACGTTGATGGATACTTTCGTGCAGGTCGGCCAACAGCCACGCAACCAGCTGTAAGCAGTATGGCGACTTCAGGGGCTCCGGCGTCGGATCTTGCACGTGCGGGTGTGTTGCTGCGCGTTTATATATATATATATATATATATATATATATATATATCACGCCCTGTTAGAGCGCATATCCGAGCTGCAGCGCCTTCAACAAGAATCGAAGAGAAAGCTAGCTGTTAACAAGAAGAGCTACCTTAAAAGTGAGCAAGAAAAGGAACAGCTGCAGTCGAAAATTAAACATATCTTCGGTGACGACCAAATGAGGTCCCTAGAGCGGTTTTCAATGCGCTGGGAGGCCAACACACTGATAAAAGCATGCAAGCTTCGTCTGTCCTGCGGTTCTCAAGGGTACTCTTTACTGCGAGATAGTGGTTTTCCGTTTCCGGCCAAGCGTACACTCCAGCGCCATCTATAGAGCCTAAAGTTTCGACCTGGGCTTCTTGAAGACATACTCGAACCTCTAAGGGAAAAGGTGCGCTAAAGAAGGTTTTTGATACCTAAAGAAACATTGCAGGAATGAGTAAGGTGCTATGAATAGGTAATAGCGATAATCCTTCCGTCAATGACAATATGAGCTTCTGCACCCTAAAGCTACTCCTTGTCATTATGCTACGTTACTTTCATTCATTTCAGAGTACGCATAATGCATAAATATTTCTGATTTGGTGATTAGCACTAACCGTTACCAACGTTAGCTGCTAGGCTCGTTAATCGTCCGTAAGTTTGATGAATCAACACAAAGTCCACATAGAGTAGACACAAGGAGGATATCAGCGTTTCCGTTCGTGCTCTTGTCCTAGCGTCTACGGCGTTGTGCTCTTTCCTCCGTTTCCCAAAAATGATGTTAGTACTACTTATGTATGTATATATAGATGTGTTTATGGCAGATTTTGTAGCTATTCTCAGGATTGATTACGTTTTTTCCCTAGGTTAACCTCATGAAGCCTCATTAAAGCCACGACACATTAATGGTGGACGAAATTCAACATACACCAGGGCTTGTTTACGATCATTCATGCCGGTGTGTTCTCGGCCCTCCTACACTGCCTCTAGCTGATGGTTCTCTGCCGGAAGATAGCTTAGCTACTCACGGCTTAGTGTTCATAGTGGGTGGACTGTCAACGATATGGAGGCAAACTATTGCGTATCATTTAACGGGCAATTCATTCAGTGCTCAAGCTATGAAGTAAGAGATCATTCACGCCATAACGGCCTGCGAGTCACTTGGGTTGAAAATTCATGCAGTGACTTCAGACATGGGGGGTCGCAACCTGGCACTCTGGAAGCTTTTCAGTATTCACGTGGGAAGGCACAGCAGGCCACACACAAGTTGTGTTCACCCCCTGTGGGTCTGAACGGACACTGTGGTTTTTTGCTGATGTGCCGCATTTGCTCAAGAGTTTGAGGAATCACTTTACTAAAGGTTAGCTAATTTATCTTCCGGATGATGTAGTCAAGAAAAATGACTTACCGACAAATATTGTAAATCTTGAATTTGTAAAGATTCTTGTCCAACGTGATGCTAAATCTGAGCTGAAACTGGCCCCTCACCTAAATTTGGCATGTTTAGATTATAGTCACTATGAGAAAATGAAATTCAGCATGGCCTATAGTTTTTTTTTCACAACGACACATCAGCTGGTTGGCACTTTTTGGTAGAGAAGGGCCTCATATCGAAGAATGCGCTTTCGACGGCTTAGTTTGTCGCAGCGATGTTTCGCTGGTTTCGCTTACTTACAACAAGGACTACCAATCTCGCGTTTAGCAGCGCAGTTGAAGGAGCCTATGAAGACAGTGTATCATTTCTGAATGAGACAGTGGAGTTGTTTTCTAAAATTTCTGTTGGTGCGCAGACAAAGCCGATATGGAAGCCTGTTCAAACAGGCATAATTGTGTCGACACTCTCTGCTCTCGAGGTGCAAGAGATGCTACTCAATAAATACGAGTTCCAGTATGTTTCAATAAGTAGGTTTAGTCAAGATGTACTTGAGAACTTGTCTTCAACATTGCGTGCGAAAAACCAAATTACACGCCTCTATGAATTCAAGTGCATCCTTACGAGCGAGACATTAGCGCAATTTCTAAAGCCAAGTACTCATAGTACTTACTCAGACGACGAAGTCTTCTTGCTCGTAGGCTTGAGTGTCGGAAATGAACAGAGTGGAGGGGGCAGTGTTACTGCTCCTTCTGACATTCTAGATACGGAAGGAGAAGAGTCTCTTGTCTACCTAGCAGGGTACGTTGTACCGAAAGTAACAAAGAGACTCAACTGCGAACACTGCAAGGCTTCTCTAGCCGCTAGTCCATCTAACTGCAGGCTAATTCAGAGGAAGAACTTTTCTACGTCGCACCTGTCGCTCACCAGCCCTTCTGCAGGTGTGATCGAAGTCACAAAAGTTTCAGAGAACTTTTAGGGGCGAAGCTCCTTATGCCGTGGGTCTGTCCATGCTCCGTTTGTTTGTAGCGTTGTAGTAGCCACCTCTAGCTCGTGAGGAGCGCGCGTTTTGGTATGCAGTAGAAGAAGACGACGTTGACGAGTGAGACTCGTGCTTGTTCGCCTGTGTGGCATTCTTTCTTTACTGCGCGCGTTCTGGTATGCAGTAGAAGAATACGACGTTGACGAATGACACTCTCGTGCGTGTTCGCATGTGTGGCTTTCTTTCTTCTTTACTACGTCTCGTGTTTTCAGCGACACCCGAAGACAGCATTTCAGAAGTAACGCGCCATGAGGCTCCCTCTTGGCACGCTTTCTCTTTAGCTCGGAGTCGCCAGATGGAAGACAAGGCTGCGGAACGGAGGGCACGGAAGGCGGCGGCAGCGCGCGCTCGCAGACAGAATCCTGAGGTGAGAGCCCGCGAGGCCGAAGCTGCACGTCGACGCCGCGAAGCAGATTCCGCCGTTCGAGCCCGCGAAGCCGCAGCTGCTCGACAAGCTGCACGGCTGCGGCGAGAACGCCCCTCCGTTCGAGCCCGCAAGGCCGAAGCTGTTCGACAAGCTGCAGGGCTGCGGAGAGATGACCCCGCCGTTCGAGCCCGCGAGGCCGAAGCTGCACGGCTGCGGCACGAATCGGATCTTCAAAATGTGAAGGACCGTGAAGCGGCGAGAAAGCGCGCGTATCGGCAGGCAGAGCCCGAGGCTGTGGGAGCACGTGAAGTGGCTGCAAAACGCATCAGGCGGGCTCTGCCCGAAGGCGCCGACGCGCGCTTCCAGCAAGACTTCCTTGATAACAGTTTCGGCCATAGTTGCGGTGTGTGCAACAGATTGTGGTTCTCAAACAATCTACTCACAATATCTTCCATCAAGAACGACCACGCTCGCGCCAATGCCATCGCCGTGCTGCAGCGCGAGTTCGCTTTGCCCCACTCATCATCATTCACCACGTAGATGTGCTGTGATTTTTTCCGTGCAAACAAAGAGGCGCTGCGATTCAACCAAGTGAGTTTATCCGCAGTTAAAGCGATGAAACTTCAGAGTGTTTGCGTGCAAACATTTTTCCCTTCTTGCCATATCATATTGCCAGAAGTCGTTCGTATGTTCTTGAGAGTACGAATGCAAATTTCAGTCCGGAGAGATGCTTCTCAGACCGCACTTAACGCAGCACAGAGCAAGTGCGAAAGCAAGAGTATTGTTATGCGTGCCGCGGTATCCGGACTACGGTAGACTACTTGAATCCTTTCTAATGATGCTGATGCGCATGGTTGTAAGGCAGCGTGTTTCCATAAGCTGGGGCTCTAAAAGTGTCGTTTGCAACCACGTTTCACCAAGCATTTTTCATTTCACTTTGTTTATGTCATCCTTTGCTTCAATGTAGTTTTCTCGTGCAAAATTTCAGGAGGCACCTGAAATAAAAACTGCACCTGAGCAGTCTGAATTATTCTATTGCTGTGAAGTAATCGATTGCTCATGGCCCTTACCCTGAATGCAAATTTCGTTTGTCAGCGCTGGATATTCTCTACTAGTACGTCAACAAACTAGCAAAATATCAAAACTTTTCAGCTCTCTCGATCGGCCGGTGCTGTCAGTGTTTTTGGTCCTACTAGCTGTTTTACATGTCAATTGCAAGAGAAATGGCAGTTGTGTAAATCAGTAAGACAATACTTTGAAAATGATAAACAAAACAATTCGCAAAAGAGGATCAGAAAGTTGTAAGCGGATATTCAAAGATTTGCTAATATATCAATACGCATCCTTTTAAACCAATGATGGCGTTCACTGCACCGTCGCGACATCACAACGCTAGCGCTCTTGTTACATCAAATGTAATGGGAGAAGGGAGTCAGAGTTCCCTACTCTTTCGCCAACGGTCGGCGAGCTCTTCCTCCTCTCTCACCAGTACTAGACCAGTACCAGCTTTGCTCGAGCGCGCACTCGATCGGTCGACTCCTTTCACCGGCACAGCCAATCGCGCTCCTGCTCTCTCCTATTCTTCACGCCAGCTGCTCGGCTCCCGCCATGTCTTCACCATCGCTCTCCTCCTCTCCACCCAGCTTCACCCTCTCCACTTCGGGGCCCTTTGTCTACCAGGCTGAACTAGGCTTTCCTCTCACCCACTTAGCTCTACACATCCTCTGTCCCCCTCTCTTCAGGATTTGCTCTCGAAGTTGGGCTAGAAAATGCCAAGGACGGAGCCTCAGGGAAAACGCTCAAGTAGTGCATCCTTGAAGGCTAGAAATCTGCAGATTATGAATTCATGGTGGCTGCTGTATGTACACATTTCTTCTCTGAATACATACGCTTCTAATCATAAAGGTTCCGAGTGAATAATTGAAAAACATCTAACGTTCACATTCGGTGACTATGAACTGAGTGCGGGAAGTTTTGTGCAATGTTGTAGATACAATAAAAGGCATGATGGGTTGACTGTCAGAAACACCTGCTGAAGTTTAAGTTGGCACATTCACGCTAGAAGCGAGTGGTACGTCATAGTGAAGATTCAACCGCCGTAAAGAAGGCACTGAATCACATTGGGCCAGATGAACTGGGATTTTCTTTGTAGACCAACAGATCTCGACTCTGCACTAGACCAAAAGTTCTGTATTTATAGTTATTTTCTCTTTGATATAGAACACTTCGGTCCACGTGCACATACGTGCCAGAAAAACTTGGGCACCACGTACGAAAGAGTACACTGTAAATAAAGGCTATATTTATTGTATTGTCTGAGACAACGTAAAAACAACATGCTTTCAAAAGCACCAACAATAGATGTCACATTCCTTGGATACTTTCATGGTACATATTTCATGGCATCTGGTAGCCCCTAGGCACACCTCTACAAGAAAAATCGCGCAGATACGCACAAATGAAAAAAAAAACATACTCAGGCCAAGGGTCTTGCCTACTTGGCATTGTCCACATGTGTCCTCTAATGTAAACTGTGATACGGTAGCCGCGGCTCCTACAGCGTCTGCCTGCTGCGTGGGTGGGGCAATATGAGCTCTAAAGAATACGTTTTGCTGCCTACTTGCTCTGTGTGGTGTTTAAAAGTGGTAGCAGCATGCCCTTCCTAAGCATACAATGCTCCGAAGATATCCTGCAGTTCGAGGTGCAGCCGTTGAGGTTTTCGTAGATGTGGATATGAGAATTGAGCTCTGCTTTCCTAGTAATTAAAACCGCTACAGATGTGACGGTGAAGCTCAGCTGCTCGATGAGTGAGTACGCTCATGGCGCGAGAGATACGCCCTTAGTGCAAATGTCTTGCCGCATATGTCGCACCTATGAGGTCGCTCGCCGGTGTGGTTGAGAACGTGCGCTTTCAGCGTGCCGCTATGCGCGAATGTAGCTGGACACAGGTGGCAGAGGTACGGCTTCTCGCCAGTATGCTTGGGCGTGTGCTTTGTAAGTGCTTGTTTAGAACTATATCCGCGGCTACAGAACTGACAGCTAAATTTCTTTACACTTGAGTGAATATTCTTGTGCCGGGAAAGGGTGTATCTTGCAGTAAACGTCTTCCCGCATACGTCGCACCTGTGAGGTCGCTCACCGGTGTGGCTTGCGACGTGGTTTTTCAGCGTGACTAAGTGCGCGAACGAAGCGGGGCACAGGTGGCAGGTGTACAGCTTCTCCCCGGTGTGCGTGCGGGCATGCACCCTCAGTGCGTCTGTCCGGGAAAATTTTCGGCCGCACACGTGGCAGGCGAACGCCTTCTTGCCCGAATGAGTCAGGGCGTGGCGCGCGAGGATAGTTTCCGTGGCCAATCTCCGTCCGCAGACGCTGCACTCGTGCAGTCGGTCGCCGGTGTGAGTCAACATGTGCTTTTTCCGATACTGGCTGCTGGCGAACGTAGCCGGGCATAACGAACACTCGAAGGGCTTCTCGCCCGTGTGCCCGCGACTGTGGATCACGAGGTCACGCTTCTGTGTGAATTTCCTGTCGCACACGTCGCAGGCGTACTGTTTTTCGCCTACGTGAGCGAACAAGTGTGTTCGCAGTTGCGCCTTGCGGTTGAAAACTTTGTCACATACTCCGCACTGCAAGGACCTCGTGGCTTTAGTCTTGCCGCCTTTTCCTGGTTGGGATACACTCACTTCGTCAGGGGACCTGCGATTGAAATTTTTTTAATACATGATGTGAAGAAGCTGGCACACAAATAAAGCGCCGGCTCCTTTGTTAGCTCTTGAACGGATCGAGCATGCAAGACAACAAATAAACACACAAACGTTACGATATGGAAGAAATAAAACGCACATATGTCTATAATAGAATAATAGCTGGGCTTTTACGTCCCAAAACCACGGTAAAATTATGAGTGACGCTGTCGTAGAGGGCTCCGGAAATTATGATATTCTGGTGTTATTAACGTACGTCTAAATCTAAGCACACACGCAGCTAGCATTGCACCCCCATCGAAATGTGGCTGCCGCGTCCGGGGTTCGATCCCGCGACCTTCGGGTCAACAGTAGAGCACCATAACCGCTAGAGCACCATGGCCGGTGAAAAATAGACGCATGTCAAATAACATCTTTACGTAAAAGAAGATATCCGAAATGCAATTAGTAAAGTCCCTGATAATATATTTCGTCATCATGAAACTGAATCCCTGCATTTGGGCAACAATAGCGGTGAACACGTCATTACTAGGAGATACACATAATAGGTGTTTTTAAAGTTATAGGAACATAGATGTCTTAATAATAGTGAGTAATGCCACAGTCTTCAAGAAAGCGTTTTAACGCTTTTAAAGCGCCCGTAAGGCTCTGGTTGGCCACGGGCCCAGTACTTTCTTTATACCGAACGGTCTGCGGTCTATTGCCATGAGTCCTGATTGATACACAAAGAGCATTACGGGCATCTTAGAACAAAATCAGGGGTATTTCTTTCGAGGGGTTCTTCGCTTTGTTAGACACTAGCAAATTAACCCAACAGATAATTAGACCAAGGAAAGTATAAGGGACATTAAATTTTGTTTATGCGGTAGTGTAGTAATCACCGTATAAGCAGAAATGAATTGAAGTGACGGGGAAGCGCCAGCTGCTCAATCAGTAAATCATCGGATAAGTAATTCTAAGGTTGCGGGTTCAGATATCACCGACGATAAAGGGTTATTTTTTCACTTAAATTCGTTTCCATTTACGTTATCATCACTACGCTACAGTTAAGGCCAACAACTATTGTCCCCTATCTTTTCCTTGACCTAAATAATTACTGGACGCATTTGTAGAGACATCTTAGCTAATTAATTACTGGACGCATTCGTAGAGACATCTTAGGAAAGGTAAGAGCTCATTATTCTCTAATTTATGAAAACAATGCCAGCACCCAAAGCATACAGCTATTCCCACCTGCATTAGCTGGCTCGATAAATGCAGTGAATGAGGCCATTTCCTTTGAGAGTGGGTAAAAGCGAGGTCTTGCGAGATATGCTCTGTTGCCAGACTGACCACCCCCAGAATTAACGCAAAGACTCACATTCCAGGGTTGCAACATGGGCTTGTTGGTTACTCAAATGAAAAAAGCCACAGTTTCGCCGCAAGGGCGAAGCAATGAATGCGATAGCAAGAAATAATGCTATACGAAGTGAGGCTCGCCAATGGATAATCTCAGTTTGAACGGCGCTCCTGTTGCAAAGGCGGCCGAAGCAGCGAAGGAAACTAGCGTGCTTCAAGTGTCGAGCTGTGACACTTGATAGTTCGCGCTCATGTTCTGTTTGTTCGTTTAGCGGCGTCCCTTGAGCTCGATTGACATTCGTACGCGCCGTAACATGAGCGCGGACATCACGGTGAAAGCTTGAAGCATTCCTCTTCCCCTCACCACGAGAAAACCGCGCGAGCAGACAGCGGAAGGTCAAGGTTCTCCCATGCGCAAATATAAGAAGAAGCGAGCGAGCTCGCCGACGACTTTTAAATGTGCCCGTCGGGCTCCTAGCGCCATCTCGCTGGTAATCACGAAACGCTTATTGTCGCCTGCCGTCTCTGAGTCCGTCCAGCGGTAAAGGGTGTGTATGTAACGCTCGCCGTTAGCTACGTGGAGGATCGGCGTTTCGTGGCGTAGTGGATAGCGCCACTCGCTGCGGAGCAAGAGGTCCCTGGTTCGATTCCGCGCTTCGGAAGCATTTTCTGAATTATTTTTCTTTGGGGCTTTTATATATATATATATATATATATATATATATATATATATATATACATATATATATATATATATAGATACATACTTATACATATACGGTGCATGACGGCGGCGACGGCGACGGCAAAATCCAGCCTAATTGCTATCGCAAGAAAAGCTTTTGGTGCAGCGCGAAAGGAAACACGGACACGAGAAGGGACATTGGAACACCACACAGCGCTGTGTGGTGTTCCTGTGTCCCTTCTCGTGTCCATGTTTCGTTTCGTGCTACACCAAAAGCCTTTCACATTCCAGAAGCGCCATCCGCGCAGGAGAGCGTTAGCTGTGTCAAATTAGGCAACTAATATCGACGCAGCCGCCTCACAGCAGAACTATATTCTGTGACTGTAAACCAGCGCTTCAAGTAATAGATTCCGCGCTTAAACGAGGGCCATATTATCTGCTTGCTCAAGAAGTGGCCGAATCACACGATGTAGCCCTGAAAACAGGCCATCGTATGATATATCAGTGGATTCCAGGGCACTGCGGCCTACATGGAAACGAGCAAGCCGATGCGGAGGCAAAGATGGCCCACGTTTACGCCACAATATTGTCCATTCCATTTTCACGGCGGCCCGACACTAACGCGGTTGTGTATACTCTCTTTAGTGATGCTGATTACCATATTCCTCTTTACCAAGTCATCGTCACCGCCGTCTTCACGAACTAGACCCAGACAGGCAAGTTGAAATACAGTCAACCATGACAAGGTGCAGTTCGAACGTAGCGCACAGATTACGCCTAGCTGTGGCGTTCACTCTTCGCTTTCTGCACCGCATCGGCAGTGCAAACAGTCCGAAAGTGCGAGGCTTGCGGCACTCCAGAGAATATTCAACACCTCTTGTGCGTCTTTCCGCGATATAGCATACAAAGAAAATCGATGGCCACCTTTTTGTAGAATTCTGTCAAGCAATAAGTATCGGAAAAAGTTCTTTTGGGACATACAGGTCATCATCAGCGCAATATTTTCAAATCTCTGAACAAGTTTTTGCGCGAGGCAGAACTCGACAAAAGATTGTGAATAGCTTTTGGACATTCAAGGTTTCGTTTCTTCACCATCTTCATCCTCATCATCATGGACACCTTCTCTCATTTTTCGTGGTTTAGATTTGCTCTGCCAGCTGCTAACAATAAACGCGTGTGCTCTTTCAATGAACTCATTCTAATAATATTCCTTAATTATCCTGACTAATTTAAACCTTATTATCCGACATCCAATGTATCCAATTTAACTATAACTTGAACCAAAACCATCGATTTCATAGCAGTTATACTTTAAGAAGACTTTTTCTGAATAATCGGAACACCGGAATTGCTTAACCGGAAGTCGTAAGAGGAACAAGACTTTCAGTAATTTTATTATTGTTATTAACAATTACGCTGTCTTTGTGCTGTCGCTAATAGGCCACCATTACCTAAACAGACCTTGACATGCAGTACTGTCAGTTCGCTGTAGTGAGATGACTTAGATAGTAGAGAGATATTAGATAGGCCATAATGCGAGCCTGGAAATCATGCGAAGCTCCTTCAGCAATGTTTCGACTGCGCAGAGCTAGTGGTATGGCTTAGTACAGAAGCGTAAGCGTCTAGGCCTGCATATCCGTTTTGTCAGTTCTAACTATGACTTCACGTTTAGTGTTACTACAATAAAGGATAGGTTGGGGTGGGAACTATAAGTACACGTAGAAAAAACATTAGATTAGAAATGCTTTTCAAAATCTTTCATGGCTTGGTCAAAATAGATAAAGAATCTTACATTTTACCACCCCATTTCTTGTCTCACAGAAGTGATCACCCTCTAAAAATAAGAGAAAGTTTTTGCAGAACAAACGTATACCAATACTCGTTTTTTCCGCACACAATCTCCCAGTGGAATCAGCTTCCACAGGAAATTGTTGACTGTCGCACTGAAACTTCGTTCAGAGATATACTGTTACGCTCATAGTTTTCTTCTCTTTTTTTTTCCTTTTTTGTTGTTGATCTTGTTTTCATAGTTATCCGTTTATGTAAGCATATGTTACCCTGTGTATTCCCCCCTGCAATAATGCCTTCGGGCGCTGCAGGTACTTTAAATAAATAAATAAATAAACTTTGAGCCCTTATGTCTACAGTGAATTGGCATTCACGAAGACTGCTGTACTCGTTAGCCGTACCAATCTCCTAGTGGGAGAAGCCGAGGAAGAATGGTGGTATATGTTGTCGCAGTAAAGCTCTCATTTGGGCTAGTTGGTGCACAGGTGAACACATAGCGTAGGGTTGCGCGAAAGAACAAGGACGAAGGTAAGTGGACAGGACGGGCGCAAATCCCGTCCTGTCCACTTACCTTCGTCCTTGTTCTTTCGCGCAACCCTACGCTATATGTTGTCGCGCTTGCCTGCTTGCTCTATATCCTTGAATAATTTCTAAGCTGAACTAGTGACCACTATTATCTTTTTTCCGCTGAGGATAAGTTCGGGTTCCGCAACGTTCTAAGAATGTTGGTTCTGCTTTAGTTCCGACTAAAGCTCCGGTTCAGACACGGTTCTCAGATCCTGTACATTTCTAGACGCATCTGCAACTGTCAGTGCAGGTTAGCTCAATAAGTTATTACCCTCGTAACAAAAAACAAGGGACCACATAATAACCTCGCAACTTCTGCAATAAGTATTATGTTGTACATTATTAAACTGCAATTGTTGATGCTAATATGAAGTTTAGTAAACCACGAAGAAAAAACGCGCCATAGAAAGCAACAATTTTTATAAATGCGAAATGACCTGGATTGAACAAAGAGCCGTAGGAAATTCTGATAACAATTCAGAAACATGTGACGCACACAGATTACTAACCCTTTGTCTCCGGTCGATGCGGCGGAATCTTGCCTCCGATTCCCGCAGATTGTTCTTTGAGCGCTTTGGACAGGGCTGGAAGGTCGTTGAGACGTCTGTCTTTTGGCTTTGGGCATGGCTGGATGCCTGTAACAAAATAGCACATAAATCACCTATCATAGTTCGACGTCAGTAAGCGATGTCTTGAAGGGATACTGAACAAAACGTTTGCTGTCGAGATTTCCAGCCCAATTGAAAGTTTGTGTACTGAAACTGGTTAACACAACCTTGTTTTCAACCGTAAACTGGAGGAAAATAATGAATTTAGTGCGTTTTTCCAAAATTGCAGCGTCTGTCGGCCGCGCGGCGAACAAGAGGGGGTGATGTGTAACCTCAGCGGAAATGGGCGTGCCAGCCATGGCAGCCGTCGCCCGCGTCTCTTGTGGAGATAGGTTTGCACTAGGCTTACCTACGAGCGCGACCGTGTAGGGACGCGACGTTCTCCACTGCCGCAGCGAACAAAGACGCTACGGCCGGGTTCGTCGATTCTCCGGCACGGCGCAGAAACCACGCACGAGGCAGGGTAACAACAACAACGGGTTTATTAACCCAAGATGCAGCACAGTACGACACTCACAGGCTTGCAGGCCGTAAGGGGAACTCCGCAAGACCGAACGAGTACGCTTGCCAGCGGCGCTAGGACTACCACACAAAAGGGCAGCGGTCGAGCACACGAACGAGAAGCCGCCTGCTAGAGCAGCGCGTCAACCTCTCGTGCTAGCCTGAGAGCATCTGACGCGGGCAAGCCCGCGCCAGACAGAAGCGAGCTCAAGGGGGAAGGGGGTTGTCACTGGCGGCCAATGAGGAACGGCGTTGCACAGTGACGTAAGCTAGCTTGGTGGCGTGAGCATGTCGAGGCATGCCCGGACGCGTGCCCGCGCGCCGGGAAGCTGACGCACGGCTGGCGCTGCCGCCGCGGTCGCCATACCGCCGATTAACGGCGGTCCCCAGCGCTCTAGCCGCGCGAGCCCTACACACGTGCTAGCTGGGGAACGAGGCGCCAAAGGGGTGGGCGCGCTCGATTCCCACACTCTCAACCCGCTCCGCGCCCACTACGGTTTCTAAACCAGTACGAACGGCACCCGCAGCCAACAATGCTCCCGGGTGGGGCATCCCTCAGTGACTTTGTAAAAAGTGGGATGTAAAGGAGACGTGGAGAAAGGGAAGTAGCAGGACAGGAAAGCAAACAAACTCCTTCTTCCGCTGCGGGGACGCTTGACGTCACGGACGTCGATGCGCAGCTCCGCGCGCTGGCGTGCAGCCGCCGCGATCTCAGAATCCTCCAGCAAGACAGGCAGCTCTTCAAAAACATGTGAAATAAACTGTTTATCGGAACAGCCTCATCGTCCCAAAACAATCTACAGTTTTTGTTTCAAACTGCAGCATCCCTCTAAACTAAAGAAAAAGATTAAAGCAAGTGTATCTTGGTACGTTTTTTATCTTGTTTGTGATAAACAAATATGAGCCACGTAAGCAAAAATCGAGCAGAATCTTCCCTCGTTAGGCTGCCCGATAATTAGCTGCACCCCAGAAGATTCGGCGACGTGTTGCATGGAATTCCCCTCAGGTCTGCTGCTCCATCCTTGCGCATTCATACTCTAGATACTACAGAAAACGACTACAGCAAGCAACAAGAGATATTTAGGCAGGCACAGAAGCACTCGAATGATGGGTACACGCGCTTTCGCTAACACGGTCCAAGTTGCGGCATGCAATCGCTAGCCACCATATCACCAAGAATGACTCCCATACGAGTATGTTTGCTCCGTTCATGCCGGGTAGTTGCTACAGGCAACAACGACGGTCATGCATTCTAATCCAGGCAAGTATTAGATGTGGCGACGTGAAATGAATAGTCGCCTGGATAAAAATATCCCACTGCCATGTCGAAGGCGGCTGCTCGCCGACAAGCCCCTGATCGAGAGAGCATCAATCATTGGGAAACGGCGCATACAAATACAAATGTGAACGGTGTGCCCTTCGAGGCCCACATGTTCTCTACGCTCGCCGCCGCCGGCCTTTAAAGCCAAGCTTTCTGTGTCTCACTGATTCGTCCGTGAGCACCGACTACGTACTGCAGGAAAGCCAACTTACACATTGGCACTATCTGTGCAAAGAATAGAACAATTATTGCCACTCGACATACGTATCGTAGAAGACTACAGAATACGTGCGCTGTTGTACCGATAAGAACAATGAGAAGTGCAACGCCACGCTACCTAGACGAGCGGTGCATATACCGGGTGTTCCAGCTATCTTTAGGCGAGGGTTAAAAAATACAATATTTGACGCAGGCGAGTCAAATCAGTTGCAAATTGGTGACAGCCACATTGCGCAGAACAGATAATTTGCGCAGCACAGACACCACAGGTTCGAGCGAATGAAATCAGCTGCGGCCGGGACTCGCCGGCTCCGTCGCAGCGCTAGGCCGATAAGTCGGCGGTGGCTTCTTAACCCGCGCTCGCTACAACTTGCACCTTCACGCGTGCCAACTGGCTGGTGGGGGCGAAAAAACCACCGTTAACTTAACGGCTTACGTGCCACTGCAACGAAGCCGGCGAGTCGCGGCCGCAGCTGAATTCGTTCGCTCAAACCACGGCTGAGAGCAGCATGTTAGTTGCGCGCGAACGCGCTAGTCACGTGATTTTTTTAACACGAAAGTGTTTTATGGCGCGGTCCACCAAGTACATCCGTCACGAATATGACGTTGATAAATGGACGCCAACGCGTGAGAAAGAAAAAAAAAACAAGAAAAAAGTGCCCCCACCTCCCCGAACGGAACCGTGAGGAAATGCGAAGGCATTTCTTGCGCCGAATGAATGAATGAATGAAAACAACTTTTATTAGGTCCAGCAGGGCGCGACGAAGTCGCGCACCCGGCTTAGTCCCACGTTGGGGCAGACAGGTTCAGCCTATCCGCCACCCCGCGGGCCCGCCGGACGGCCGTGAGCTGAGCGTCGAGGCTGGAACTTGTGAGGAGTTCACGCCACTCCCCCGTTGTGATGCTAGGCGAGAGTACACGGCGTAGTAATTTTAATGGCGTAAAGCTGGACAAATCGACGCGCTCAAGTGTCTCCCTTTTGGGCGCCTCTTTCAACGAACGCTTCCTATGTGCGTTCGTAATCACCTCAGGGATGTTGCCACCGCCTTCAATGCAGCACAAACGCGTTTAGAACGCGCTGTTTTCAGGCTGTGCCAAGGCAGCACAAACGCGTTTCAAACGCACTGCATTGAGGCGGTGGCGCAGGGAGGAGAGAGAGCGAACGGCGAGAGAAGGAGTGGCGAAGCACTGCACCTACCCTCTCTCCACACACGCGGGTCTCGCCGAGCTCCCGCGATGCGAGCGGCCTCACACGCCAGAGCGCGTTCCTCCTCTCCACTCACTCTCCACTACTCCGCCCGCACCACTTGCTCCGGTTGCTAGGGGCGAGGATAAGCGCGCGGGCCCGCAGCTGTTGCTATGCGAGAGGGAGTGGGAGCGGAGAGGCGCGCGGACAACGCCGGATGCCTCACGTAGCCAGACTAAGAAATGCATTCGCACTTAAAAGATACCCAGCTGGGAATCGAACCCACGACCTTGCGGCCGCGACGGCAAGCGCCCGGCGCCCTACCGACTAAGCTAATTCGGGAGATGCGAGACACGGTGCGAACGCGCCTGATATCCTTCACACATTCTCTTTCGCGGCGGGCGCAGCGGGGCGGTGCCGCCGTCTTGGAGATGTGAAAAGAAATAATGCTTCACGATCGACACTTACTAGCGCTTACTCCGAGATTGCACGCGATATCAGAGGTCATGGTTACAGCGTCTCGATACCAGAGAGGTAGACTGGCCGCGCTGGCGTCGCTGGGGCACCCTTGACGAAGTTACGTTGGTTATGGTCTTTCTTTGCCTTTCGCTTCGTGTTAGCGTGCGTCGGCTCATCGGAGTAGTGCAGCTTCCACGTGCACCAACGGGATTTCTCCGCCGCCGACTGCTTCAATGGTGACAGCACCGACTAACAAAACTGCTGCAATACACGTTGCAGAAAGGACGCGATTTCGACGGGCGAATGTCGTGCCTTGGTGGAGCGAGAGCAGCGCCTGCGAGACAGAAACCAGCGGGACGCACGCGTTTGCGGCTCAGGCTACGAACCTCTATCTCCCGCGTTGCTGAAGCGCAGTGTGTGTTAGTGTATGCATGAGCACAGGCGTCGGCTACACATTACTAGAAAGCGCACACCGTGCCGTTTCTCTCCTTAATTGACGAGGCTTTGAAGAAGTGCATACCGGGCACCAGTGTTGATTATGAGCTTGTTGATATCATCCTTACGCGGGATTCACGATTCGCTGTGTCCAAATATATGTTCACACCGTCAGCTACCACAACGGTTTAATCATAATCATGGGCGTTAGTCGCCGCGATAGAGACATGCTGTCAACATGGGCGCATCCCCGTCAAACGGTTCTATAGCTGCCAAACACGAATAGACATTGAACAAGGTCTCATATATCACTACACAATAAGCACTACTTCTGTGAAGACACGTTTCACTTTCGTGTTATACCGATTCCTATGACGGAGGGATCAGCCATGTTTTTTTTTTTGTATTTCGCGGGCTTCTTTTGCACCTTGGAAAAAATGGTATACTTGAGACTTTCTCGCAAATAATGCAATGGGGGTTTCTGAAGACGATCTCGAACTTTGCAAGTCGCATTTGTTGCCTAAACTCAATATTTAGTAATTTAGTTAAATAATCCTAATTAACACATAAGTAAATAAAAACAACAAAAATTGTCCGAGCTGCGCAAGGTCAGCAATTTTCAACTGATTTCACTCGCCTGCTTCTAATATTGTATATTTTTTAACCCTTGGCTAAAGATAGCTTGGCACCCGGTATAAGTGCAATGCATTACGCGCGTCACCCAATGCATTCCCGGCCGTCACAATGGCTAGAGCGTGGGCGCAGCGCTCGGTAGAGGAGGGTGCCGCACGCGAAAGTAATCACGAGTGCTATCGTGCCCGCAGCTAGATCATGCTCGTTGAAACTGACGCTGCACAGGCCCACGACGCATCATTGCTGTTGCATTGATCTCGCGTTTGCAAGCATGCTGTGTCACGTGACGATGGCAGAGCCACTGACCATTACCACAGCAATCCCAAGGCGTGTACGTGATCTAAAAGTAAAGCCTATGTAACTTAACGAAATGTGTCGTCATTAAACTACAACGTTCACAAAATACTATCCTAAACAAGCAATCACATCACATAAGCATCGCATTGCCTCGCTCAACAGTTCTTGGGTTCGGTGCGTGGTCATTGGCTTTGCACATTGGCTTTGTCTGAGTCTGCAAGGAAGTAGGACTGCCGTTCAACTATCTTTCTTTTAGAAAGGGGCTTTGATATTTTCGCGTACGACGCCGCCACCAAAGTAGTTATAACGAACTTCGCTTAAAAAGGCTAGAATAACGGGGCAGGCGTTTAAGGTATAAGAAACGCCAGTAAATGGGAGAAAAGCAAAGAATTCTACGAGCACGAATAACGAGAGAAAAGAGCATAAACGGTTTCGAGGTGGCATTGCGAACAGCGTCAGATGACCGAGGCGAGACTTCCCAAACGCAAAGCATTCCCCCTGCTACGTGCTATGACGAAAAGATTCAGACAGGTGGATAAAAGCCGCTACGCAGTGCGTCAAATCGCTTGCGTGAACGTAGATATTGTACATTCTAGCCAAAGCTAACAGCCCAGACTCTGGCGACCAGACCAGTGCTCCTTGCCGGCCACGCCTCTGCCAGAGTGGGCACGTCCTTTCTTCTGGAAAGATCCATGGCGGTTTTCGAATTCGACGTATGCGTCCTTGGGAGTGTTTTACACTTTCCGCCTGGCTATAATTACTCTCAGTAACCATATTAGAAAAGAAGCGCCCTCAAATAACAGAAAATAAGCACCGTTTCTAGAAGAAAATACCGTATTCAATTCGCAGGAAGGTCACGGGGAAATAACGAACCCGTTGCGTTAATCGAGAGACATAGAACAGTTTTACGGTAACGGAAAACTTCCGCGCATTTCGCCTTTCCGTGACATATTTAATAGTATATATCCGGGCTACTGCGACAGCATGCAACGAAAAATGAAGATGTCGACGTACGTACCTGCCTTGCCTCAGAAATGCTTGCACGAGAGCGCCGCAGTTTGTGTGAAAATTGAACTGAATCCAGCCGCACTTGCCGCGAGCGCAGGGGGCGACGGTAAGGCTCGTCAGGCGACGCAGACGTACACCTTTCGCGGCGAGACGCGTGATCCAGACAGGCCGTGGTCTTGAAAGCTCGATGCGCGCGTCGCGCTCGGGCGGTTCCATTCTTATATGGGGGCGACGGCGGAAATGTCGTCGCGTTAGTAGCGCTGGGCTTGCGGGGCGCCCTGCCGCCAGTGTCTTTCTTGAACCGCTCTGTCGTAGCAGCGTCAGGCGGGTTTGAACCTCTCTCCCGCAGTCTTTTTTTTTCAATTTTGCATTTGTGTATATATACACGCACATATACAAACGCACGTACCAACATACCTAAAGCACGGTTGAACTCCTCCCGTAAAAATGTTTCTGGCTTCACCCTCACGTAACCTACGGTGGAAGTCGAAAACACGGCGGGGGGCTTTTGTTGGCGCGTGCCCTGTACAACGTATGTCTTGGTTGTGCATGTGCAGTTGCGGCGTAATCATTGTTTAAATGGCTGAGCGATGTTTTTGTTGCTGAGGGTCCAAGCATAAAGCCCGTACGCCCCGCTAAAACTCAAAACCAGCATTAGAGAGCTACAGCAGTAACGTACGGTTTACGTTGGGCTATTTCGGTTTTGTGTACATAGATTTAGGTACACGTTAAAGAGCACCGGACGGTCGAAATTTCCAGAGGCCTCCACTACGGCGTCCCTCATAATCATGTTGTGGTTTTGGGACGTAACACCCCAGCAGTTATTATTAAGTTATACTGTTGCGTGCTAGTGCAGCGCAATGATCGAAAACGTTTTAAAGTGGACGTGTTTCTCGATGTGCGCGCTAACATGATAATGACCGATGATAGGCCGTTCTATGCAATCAGGAGAACGACATCGCTGCGTGCTTATGGTTGTCCTCACACGAGAACCCCCAAAACGCGCACCCATCAGAGTGTATTCACATGCATGGCATCCGGGAACTTAAGAGGTCATGAGTTCCGGAGAAAGACAGCTGGGTGACAACAGTACTCGATCTTGTTCATATACCCACGTCTCACAACCACACTCATAATCACATAAAGGCTCAATCGCCTAGTAGGCTACTCGCGGGCTCTCGGACTCAGGTAGTCATTCATGTTCGCATCTTGCTGCACACTCGCAGGATTTACCTACTCATCTTGGAAATGAATGCGAGTTTATACATGTGTCAGCGTGCTTGCCTATGCTCGATGTGCAGTGCCTTTCGTTTCATTCGTCGGTCAGAACGCTCATGCACTTCAAGACTGTTCATACGTTGTCGTTGTACAAATTGTCACATCATACCTGTATTGGCATTGCTAGCGTTGTCCAAGTTTGGGCTACATTAAACGTCTACGTCTGTAACGACGCCCAATCCGCAGGGCGTGGAAGCTCTATTGCTCACCTCTCCGCCGCCGAGGACCGCCACCGCTGCTGCGAGTGTGAAATCATTGGGCCGTGCGAGTGTACCCACTTTTCTGTGCACTTGTGCCTGTTACTCCTCGAAGGAGTTGACCGTTGTGAACTCCCCTTGGGCGCCTACTGCAATTACAGTTGCGAAGCACCCACTGTGCGAATGTCAAGCAATGCGCGCACCTACGTAGCTGCTTGCACACGTTTTTGATCCTTTGGCTGATGATGAATTACGGCTGAGCCGTTTGTAATAGGTGTGCAGCTTCAAACAATCCGCTACTTACGCTATTCGCATTGTTTGACCCCTGGTGTGATTCTACTCTACTGCCACGCAATGTTACGTCTGTTTCCTCGCCACACATGACGCTTCTAAAGGGTTATTTCTAGATTCAAGCACTGGCGTGCTTTTATGTAGGGCTCCGAGTTTTCGGAGTTTATTTTTCTTGAAATTCGAAGAATGTTTCTCGGACTGACAGACAGACAGACAGACAGACAGACAGACAGACAGACAGACAGACAGACAGACAACGAACTTTATTGGATCTTGAGGAGTTACTAAGAGGATCCCCTAACGGGAGGCCGTTGGAACCGCTGGCCGCGCCCACGTAGAGGACAGAACGCCATGACGCTCCGCCCTTTCCTGGGCCCTCTAGATAGCCTGGGCTTGCTTTCGGAGTGCCGTGCTTCTGATGGCCTCCTTCCGTTCGGCTTCGCTGGAGCGAAGGGTTTTAGGCAACGCCGGACATCGCCAGAGCATGTGATCCAGGGAGCAAAATGTTTCACTGCAGTCGGGGTGACCAGGGTCATGTCCGAGTACATCTTACTGAGAATGCCGTGCGACGGGAAAGACCCCGTCTGCAACATTCTCAGAATAGCTGACTGAGCTCTGTTGAGCTTCGGGTGAGGAGAAGGATAGAGTCTCCTGCCAAGTTGGTAATGCTTAGTGACCTCATTAAATGCTGCTGAGACCCTTCCTGCCCCTCCGGAGCCTCCAGACCGTCGCGGCGCGTGAGTTCTCGCGCAGGATCGTGGGCCAGCTGGTTGAGGTTTGGGAAGCCCTCGAGAACGTTCTTCCCCATGTGTGCAGGGAACCAAGTGATAAAATGAGAGCCGGGACAAGCCCTCTTCTCTAGAATGGAGGCCGCCTCTCGAGCGAGGTTGCCCGATTCGAAAGCTCTGATTGCCTCCCTCGAGTCAGTGTAAATGTAGGAACGCTCTGGGTCAGACAAGGCCAGCGCTGCCGCAGTTTGCTCCGCCATACCCGGGGTGGCCGCCCTTACCGAGGCGGAGGAGCGAACCTCCCCCCACCCGTCTATAACCGACAACGCGAACATTATCCTGTTCCCGTACTGCGCTGCATCGACAAAGACGGTGGAGTCCATGTCATCTTTAACTCTCCTCAAGATGGCTCGTGCACGGGCTTTACGTCTACCCTCGTTATACTGCGGATGTACGTTTCGCGGGAAGGGCCCCACCATGTAGGTCGCCCTCGTTTCCCGACTCAGTGCTGTCCGCCGTTCCTCCATGATCCTAGAAGCCATGGCAACTTCGGCAAGGATTCTCCTGCCAGCCTTTGTCGACGATAGCCTAACCACCTGGGCAGTGACCTGCACCTCTATTATCTCTTCGATGTTATTGTGCATCCCGAGTTGATCTTGCCTGCCGGAGCTCGTGAAAATAGGCAAGCCTAGGACTTTCTTGATGCTCTAGCGCATGAGCGTATTTAGCTTCCTTTTCTCTGTTTTAGTCCATATCAGAGCTGACGCCACATAGTTAATACGGCTCATGAGAAACGCGTGGTACATCCTAAGGAGGTTGTCGTCACTTAACCCCTTCTTTCGGTTGGACACCCTAGCGATTAACCTTAGCATATTTTCTGTCTTGGCTGTAACGTGGGTAATTGTTTTGGCATTACAGCCCCTCGCGTCTATGAGCAGGCCTAGGATTTTGACTGAGTCGACTCTAGAAATTTTCTGTCCACTCGCATATATTGCCACGGGGAGCTGGTTTAAAGGTGTTACAGCTCTAACTCCTAGCCTTGCCGGTCTGTAAAGTAACAGCTCCGACTTACTCAGAGACAGCTTGAGACCCGTGTCCGCGAGGTAGGCCTCCGTCTCGTCCAAGGCCGCTTGTAAAGCTTCCTCGATTTCCGCTAGAGAACCCCCTGGGCATTAAATCGTGATGTCATCCGCGTAAAGTGCGTGGCATATGCCCCGGAGGCCACCCAGCCTCTCTGAAAGACCCTTCATGACTTTGTTGAAGAGCAGCTGTGAGATAACTGAACCCTGGGGGGTACCCCGAGGTCCCAATTTGTATTCGCTCGACCGAATCTGCTCCGCTTGCATAGTAGCAGTTCTCCGCTTGCATAGTAGCAGTTCTGGCCTGGAATTTGACTCCCAGGCCCATGCCCGCCGTGGCCTGCAGTATGTATCGATGGAACACTGTGTCAAACGCCTTAGTGAGATCCAGGGCTAGAATCCCCCTCACGTCCCGAGCGCCGCTATCAAAGATTTGCTTCTTCAGCATTAGCATAACATCTTGCGTAGATAGCCCGGGCCGGAAACCCATCATATTATGTGGAAAGAGGCCCATACGCTCTGCATACCCGGAAACGCTGTTCAAAATTGCGTGTTCTGCAACCTTGCCTATGCACGAAGTTAGCGATATCGGTCTCATGTTGTCCAAACCAAGGGGTTTTCCAGGTTTTGGAATCAGTATCACCGAGGCCGCTTTCCATTTGTCGGGCACATCTCCTTCGTCCCATAATCTGTTGACCTCCTCAATTAGTAGTTCCACTACCTTATCATCCAAGTTCCGTAATAGTCTGTTAGAAACCTTATCCGTCCCCGGAGCCGATCTGCTGTTTAAATTGTGCAGCACCACCCTTATCTCCGATTCCGTGAAGGGCGCGTCCAGATCCTCTACCGTTGAGCACTCGATCCTGCGTCGGCCCTATGGGGAGGTATTTATCCACGACCGCATACAAAAAAGCTTGTTCAGTACCTCCCTCCTGCTTGTGCCTGTGGATGATTTTAGTGAGTGTTTGCCTTTGATTCTCCTTAGTCTGCGCGTCACCCAGGAGGTGCTTTAAGAGGTTCCACTTCCCTCCTGTGCGCATGGACCCGTCTACTGCCGCGCATACCTCGTCCTACTGTAGCCTACTGAGCTCCACGCAATATCTCTCTATCTCTCTATTAAGCTCCGCAACCTTTTTTCTTAGCCTGCGGTTTAGCCGTTGTGTTTTCCACCTCTTCAGAATCGAGGATTTGGCCTCCAACGGGTGCGCTAGGTGCGGGTCCATCCTTGGGACTTCCGCTTCCGTTTGTACTACCTTAGTAGCCCTCTCTACATCCTCTTTGAGCGAGGCGATAACCTAGCTGAACGAGGAATATGTGTCCGTGCACTCCTTCATAATTGTCCTAAACTGGTCCCAGTCCGTGACTCGAAATACCCTTGTTGGTTTGGCGTCGACCTGTAAAGTTACCGCTGCTATGAAGTGGTCACTGCCCAGGTTCTCCTGTTTATTGCCCCACGTCACGTTACCTACGTTCCTCACATATGCCATGTCATGCGTTGTGTCTCGAGCAACCAACGTGCCCAGCCTAGTGGGGAACCCTGGGTCCGTGATTACCCTAAACGCGAGATCATCCAGGATCCTCACCAGATTCTCTCCGTTTACCGTCTGTCTTGCATAGCCCCAGGCATTATGAGGGGCGTTAAAGGCCCCGGCAACTATCAGCCGATAGCGCTTGGCTATCGACGTCGCCTTCCTAAGCAGGCAGTTAAACGTCTGTCTATGGTCCGACGGCGGGCTATACACATTAAGTACAAAGACGCTCAGCTTGAGCCGTCCGTGCGGTATAACCTCCACGAAAAGGGCCTCCATCTTACCCCGTCCGGATTGGATTTGGTGTTCAATATAGGCTAAATTTTGCTGATCATCGTGGCTAGTCCTCGTCCTCCCTCGTTCCTGACCGACACAGTTTTAAAGCCAGGGAGGGTAGGGACATCACATAGTGTCTCCTGTAATGACAATAACTGCGGCTTTTCCGCCTGAATCTCGAACAATTGCCGCAGTGGAGCCTTGCGCCTTTGAAAACTAGCGCACTTCCACTGCCAGATTACCAGCTCTTTGTGATCGCCCTCCATGATGCTACATTACCATGCCTTGCTCCGCACACGGAGCATCCTCGGAGTGATTCGTTGTCTTGCTCTGCGCTCGGACCTTGGCTTTGGCCCTAATCGCCGCCTTTTCCTCGAGTACCGTCACTCTTTACAACAAAAGCTTTACACTTTCCTGATTTTCTCTACTTATCTTGAGTAGTTTCTCCAACATCTTTCTTTGCTGAGCATCTCCCTCAAATGCTTCCGAGTCGCTCTCCTCTTCAGGTAGAGGCGCCTTACGCTTTGCTTTAGTAAGACCTACGCGGGGTACCTGTTCGACTACCTCTGGCGACTGGTTGCTCACCTCTTATTTCGCAAGGCTTGGGGTTTGCCTTGACGGTTTTGAGGCGGCGTACCTCGTCTCTAAGCTCTTTAACTTCCTTAAGCAATGCATCTACGTGCGACCTAGTACCATGCTCTGATCACGTTGTGTTTTTCTAAGAATTGGTACAGTTGACGATACATAAGTTTTTCTAACCCTTTCGAAAATACTGGCAGAATAGATATGGGTCTGTAGTTTCGAATATCATTTTTGTCGCCTTTTTTAAACAAAACACTAACTTTTGCTATCTGCATTCTTTCGGGAAACACTGCACTTGACAAACATAGATTGAATATGTAAGTGATAAAAGGGACAAGGATATCTAGGGCATATTTAATGGGTCTAATCTGCATACCATCAACATCACGAGATGAAGTGTTTCTAAGTTGCGAAAAAACGGAATAAACATCTTCGTCCACTACAGGCTCACAAAATATCGAGGATGAGTTCTGATCAGGTAGAAATTGAATAAAATCACTAGACACATCAATATGTGTATTATTGACTAAGTAGTCATTGAATATATTTGCGATTTTAGCTCCTGATACGTTGCGCCCGTTGATAGTCAGATTCCCTACACTTGCCCGTGTTGTACCCCGGTTCAGAAATAAGTTCAGCTTTGTCCATAAGGCGCGAGTCTTATCTGCGCTGGCTTCTATTTCAGTATGTATGTAGTGCGATCTGCGCTTGCTAATTTCCTTATTTAACCGATTTCTGTAGACCTTATACTCTTTTAAAATATCAGAATTTCTATTTACAAGAAACTTGTGATAAAGTTCATTTTTATGTTTAATTTTGTTAAGCAAGTCCCTGGTCATCCATGGCTTACGGGTTTTCTTATTCAAACGAACTTGTTTTTCGGGGAAACAGCGTTTGTAAATATCTAAGATTTTGTCTAAGAATGTAATGTAGGCTTGCTCTACGTTTTTTATCGAAGGGATCTCAGTAAGGCTACTACTAAGCAATTCATTTCTAAAAGCTTCTAGGCTAGATTCAGAGATATCTTGGATAGTTACCGTCTGTATTTTACGTTCTCGCAAGGTGCTTTTTTTAATAAAGAGGATGATAGGAAGATGATCGCTGCTATCCTCAGACAAAACGCCTGCAAAGATGTTATTATCGTTGACATTTGTAATGAACATATCTAGTAAAGTTGCACTGCTTTCTCTAATCCTGGTCGGTGAACTAATAGCATTTTTAAAGCCATTTGATACAATAATTGCATTTATAGTTTGTTGTGGTGCAGAGTTGCATAACATATCAATGTTAAAGTCCCCTCCCGATACCAAAAAAATACGCATTGTCTGAAGAAAAACGTAAAAGCTTCTCATAGAAACAAAAGAAGCCGTCAAACTTTCTGTCTGGTGGCCTATAACACACGGAAAAAAGATATTTACCGGATCGAACTGTAAGCATTGCAAAATCATCACATGTAACACAAAATTCAGGAAGCAGTTCACATTGCGTGCCTTCCTTCAACAGCAACATGACACCGCCCCCACAACGCGTTGGGCGATTTAAACAAAAAGACTGATAACAAGTGAAAAGGAGCGCCTCATCCTTATCTTTGCGCCACGTTTCAGTAAGTAGTATGGCGTCGAACAAGAATGAAAATGCGTGGGTGAAAATTTGAAGGTCGTCTAGTATATTTTTAAGAGAACGAACATTTAAATGCAAACATTTCAAAGATTTTTGTGTTCAGTGCAGCCGATAACATTTAGTTCTTGCGAAAGAAATACAGGATTATTTGTTTCATCCATCACGAGAAGATTTGCAACTGTTCGCAGTTGACCAGAACAACATTATGCGGGAAAGTCGTTCGCGTTTCGAAGAAGGATAGCGCGCTCGCCATTGACCCTGCGCACGAGGACCTTTCCGTTCCTGTGCCACGCATACTGAAAGCCATTGTCTTTTGCCCATTCTTTCGCGACATTAAGCAACTGTCTCTCAATTTGTGCCGGTTTTCCAGCCACTGGTCCCTAACTGCTTGTCTGGTGTACCTCAGGATTATGCCTGGTATTTTTCCTGGTCTCGCTTGCAAGCGATGGATAGCAGCAACTTCTAGTTCTGAGAGTTTTGGCAGGCTCATCACGTCAGCCAAGTTGTTCACCTTCTGCAGTAGGTTCTCACTTTCAGTTACCTGGATTCCGTGAAATTCCAAATTTAGCTTTCTGTTTCGCCACTCAAGGTCACTCAGTTCCGTTTGCAGCACGTTCTTCTCATCTGAATTTTTTTTACATTGCGTTTCAATGGCGTCGATTCGCTTTTTAATGCCCTTAGTCTGCGTTTCCTGCTTTTCCAATCGCTCTAGAAGCTCATCATACTTTTCCGACATCATCTGAACCGCCCTTTCGATGTTTGATACAGTCTCCTTCAATGGCAGCAAGCCATCAAGTTTCTGGTTTATGTTACACAAAAGTAGTTTGATCTCAGCCATTTCATTCACCGCAGCCGTATTCGTCGGAGCCGCTTCGTTTAGTTTTGCAGTCTTACACGTAGGACACGCCCACTTCTGTCTAGCTGCAATGCTTTTACTTCTGTATTGTTTTTCTGTGAGGCTCGAGCAGGCTCCGAAATGGTAAGAAGCAGAACATTCCGCGCATTGAACTGCCAGATCTGGTGAGTCAAAACCGTTTTTACAAGAGAGACAAACATCTTTCAGAGACATTACTGCACAGTCTGACGAAACGCGTCGCGACAACAAAGGCAACAATTGCAATGGTGGCAGCAGCAGCAGCAACAGCAGTGGCACAAATTTAAGAGAAACGCTCTGAAGTGAACTACCAACCTGCGAAAAAGCACAGTTGCAATCAGTCGTACGTTCGCTGTGCCGCCGCTGCTGCCGATTACGAGGATGCACGAAGTGTCCAGGTTATATCCGTTTCTCAGAATGGTTTGCAGCGCCCCGCAGAAACACAAGTCGATGAGCAATCAGCGATCCAACGTAGTTTCTGCACAGCTTGAAAAGCTTTGAAATATTTCAACCAGGCACCGGGTTTCTTCATATCTGCGAAAAAGCACAGTTGCAATCAGTCGTACGTTCGCTGTGCCGCCGCTGCTGCCGACTACTGTCCTCAACTGTCCTCAGCTTCGTGGCGAACGGTCCACTGATGACAGAATAGTCACCTGCGGTGTCGACGAGAGCTGTGACGCTGTGGCCGTCGTTGAGAACGTCGAGGTCGCTAAGTTCGTCGTCTCGCGTTAGAGTTAGGTCGTGGCGTCGGGTCCCGGCTACGTCGGTTGGTTCCGCTGCTTTCCCGTTGCGTGGTCAAGTCTACCTCCGTCGCGAGGTTTCGTTGTCAGGGCTCTCTAGTTCACGTCGTGTCCTCAAGGTTTCGTCGTGGCGTCGTTGTCGGTGGCGGAGGATCTTTGGTATTTCGTCGTAGAGCAACCGCACCTCCATCGGTTGCTGCCCTTAGTTTTCTGGATGCAGGCTAGGTGACCGGCCCCGAGTTGGGCCAGTGTATGGGCGGCGTTGGGGAGAGACGGTGAGGCCTGGCGACGGCGAACGGGAAGGTTGCCGGGGGGTCCAGTGCGCTCCTGTGAGGTAGTCGGCGATGTCGCGTGGTCGTTCACGCGGCGCGTCAATGGCGAACCCACGCAATCCCATCTGTTGGTACTGGTAGGCGTAGCCAGCTTCTCCGCAATGGTAGCAGAGTGGGCGGTGGTCGGGGGCGCGCCAAACGTCGGTCTTCCTTGGCGTGTATCGCTGACCGGGTGGCTGGCGGTATGACGTTGGTGGTGGCGGCGGTGGTGTCTGGCGGCAGCATTGCGGCGGTGCGGCGTCTTGACGTCGGCGGTGAGGGGGCTCATCACGGCGGGCTGCGGCTGCGTAGCTAATAGCTTGTGGCCCAGGCTGTGCTGGTTCAGGTGCTCCCAGAAATTGCTGGATTTCCTGGCGTACGACGTGGGCCATCGGGTCCACTTGAGGCTGGGAGGAGGGCAACAATTTACGCAGAACCTCCCGCACGATGGGTCTGATGGTGTCACGCTGGTCATCATATTGCAGCGCCTGAACCTCCTGTAGGTCGTCGTAGGAATTTGGCGGTTCTACTGCCTCGTACGGATTTCCAGCATCTTCTCGATCGCTGCTGCCTCTGTCAGGAATTCCTGGACGGTATTGGTTGGGTTACGTATCAGCCCAGCGAAGAGTTCATTTTCACTCCTCGCATGAGGAAGCGGACTTTCTTCTCCTCGAGCATATCGGGGTCAGCGTGGCGGAACAGTCGGTTCATTTATTCTGTGAGGATGGCCACGTTTTCGTTCGGGTGTGGCGCCCGTGTCTCCAACAAGGCCGCTGTCCTTTCTTTTCGGACGACTCTCGTGAACGTCGCCAACAAATTGCCGCGAAAGAGCTCCCAGGTACGGAGTGCGGACTCCTGACTCCCGTACCAGGTCGTTGCTGCATCTTGCAGGTAAAAGTGCGCGTGGCGCCGGTTGTCGTCCGAGTTCCAGTTGGTAAATGTCGAGACCCTTTCAAACTGCTCGAGCCAGGTCTCGGGGTCTTCAAATGGTGAACCACGGAATGGCGGCGACTCCCTGGGTTGCTGCATCCATAGGCCTGCGCACAGGAGGGGCAGGGGGGGCGGCCGCCCCCCCCTAATCACCTAAGAGGGGGGCGCAAAATCTGCCCCGTACATTGACCCTTCTAGTCACCTAAGAGGGGGGGCGCAAAATCTGCCCCATACATTGACTTAGGAGGGTGGGGGGGCGCTGCGACGACCCTTAGCCCCCCCTAATGGGGAACCCTGGGCACGCATATCGCTGCATCACTATCGCTGCAGGGGACACTGTGGCAGTCATTGTGCTTGTTGTCTTCGTCGCCGTGGCTCTTGGTTTGTCCGGTAGGGGTCGGTATTGAGGGGTAGTCCTCTCAGTCTGCCGCTGGCTCGACTGTCGCTGATGGTGTCGGTGTTTTCTTCGCGAGGTTCGCTGGGTTCACGGCTTGACGGGGGCGTCGGAACATGAAGGAGCAGCACCTCCACCAGATGCCACGTGGTAGTGACGTCGACGAAGACAGCAGTCCGCGTCTTCAAGATGAAACTGTTTATTTGGCCGAACTTGTGGCCGGGAAGTGAAAACTCGAACTACAGCAATACACACTGTATCCTGATAGCGGCGAACAAAGCGTCTGCCGTCGAGAAACTCCTCATGGCTGGGACGCGCCGTTTTTTATACATCACGCATCGAACATTCCAGTTTTATCGCTGGTGGTCATGCAAGCTCTGGAACGATATTGACTATTCGCGTCCAGCGCGCAATCTTAACAAAGCGATCTACTACTGAAGCTTCTCGAATACTGCGGTGCGGTCAGCGTCGAACGTTCATAACCGTCCTTGCTGGTCAAACCCGAATACATCAAGATAAAACAAGAAGCGGGCGTGGCAGTATTCACTAACGATGTATAGCCTCACGTTGGCTTCGGCGATCTGTGTTCAGGATAGAACGGATACAATTAACGGCATTAATTTGGGAGAGCTGCACGCCGTCACTTGAACAACATCGAACACCCCATCGCCAATGCAGCCACGTAATGCGTGACAGACTCACGTATGCTAAAGTGAAGAGCCACCGTGCACGCTCTGTTGTAATCTACAGCTTCTATCTACCTGACTAGCTTACATCACGTGTGTCCACCTAATAAATAGCATATATCAAAGTATTCCTTTTCGTTCATCACATCGTTTATTGTAACATCTCCGAATGCAAGGCAAATATGTCGTCTGGATCTACCTTACTTATAAGAACTGTCTGCTATCAGGTATACCAAAATAATGCGGTAATAAGAAGACTATAAAACGTCGCCACACCGCACGAGTTATCCTTTTGACATGCTATATACAGAATCGTGTACACCACTTGTTAAAGCGAAGCATTTCTTAGCGAACCTCAGGCACTTTGGCCGTTTCTATCTATCTATCTATCTATCTATCTATCTATCTATCTATCTATCTATCTATCTATCTATCTATCTATCTATCTATCTATCTATCTATCTATCTATCTATCTATCTATCTATCTATCTATCTATCTATCTATCTATCTGTCTGTCTGTCTGTCTGTCTGTCTGTCTAGCCGCCTACGTCTGGGCGCTCTCCTAGTCGTCTCCTTAACTTGGTGTAGACCAAAATTGGCGTGGGAGGAGAGAAGATTTGACGAATGGGACCGTCTGGTCGTGACGTGATTAACCTGAAAATCGCGTCGAGTACGTCGTCAAACCCTCTCCTTCAGACACGTGTGGCACATAACCGTTCACCACGGGCCGTAGTATACTGTTATGAGCCACAGCTGATTACGAGTTTATGTCTACCCAGGAACGCTTAGAACAGGCACTGGTAACTGAAATTGGGGAGCATTAAGAAAAACCGACATCGGCTGCGTTGGTCCAACGAATGCAAAGAATAAAAATTAGAATCTCAGCAGAATCACACATAAGCATTCTGAGTGGTAGTCAAGTATTCTACCTCAGAGCCACGCCAGGTCTAGAGGCTACTTTGCAAAAACACCTAATGCAGGCCTAGTGTCGGTTCAACGTCAGTTGTGGTTACGGTGCAAGCTATGTAACTTTATTACAAAGCAATGAACATTACATATGTACTCCCACGATACATGCACCATGTCAGGTTGACGTCTGTGCATGCGTACGTGCACGAGCTCGAAAAAGACGCTCTGCTCACAGAAATGGGCGTGTTGGCAGTTTCTGAATCCTGAGCGATGAGCCCACTACATCGTTCACAAAACGTGGCTTCATTGCAGCTGCGGAGGTGTGCGTACATATAATAACACGGCGATGCGCAACTTCAACGTTAGCCGAATCCCACTTCGCCGGCCGCCAGACACCGAACACACACAGACAAGCCGCGGAATCAGCGAGGTCTGCGTTGTGCACACAAATCACAATAAGAAAGACATTGCGCTCGCTGCCATCTAAGTGAGAACTGTGAAGAACCCCTTCCACACACGCACACCGGTTTGAGAAACGTGCGTGCGTTGGTCTTCACAACGGACAAGTACATACAAGCACCACATAACGGCTTACCGCGTCTGGTGTTGGTTATACCTATGTTGCTGTTGGCATCGTTCCGTAACTGTAAACAACTGGTGATACAACACATGCGCGACTCTTGAACATATCTGTGTGTTTATACCATTCGCGCCTATCTTTAGCGTCGTTTCGTAACGTCTTGATCAATGTAGAAAATTACGCAACAGTCACTTTCCCGCCGCATGATTCGCATTACATCGATTCCCGTGGTACGTGGCATGTGCCCAATTTTTTCGTTAGTTGTGTCGGCTAGTGGCCAATAAAGTGCGAGATACATTGAGCTGGGAACTTCCTGCATAATAAACTTGTCTTCATGTAACTTCATTTTGCAGTGTACCGTTGCGTATCAATACTTTGCTGAGGGCACTACCACGTTCGACGAGTCGTTCGACGCGCTGTTTCCCACGAGCCATGTGTAAAGTATAATTTTAGGAGCTTGCTCGCCAAGCTTCTTATGCTCGCGCCTTGTCCATCGAGCGGTATAGGGAACCCAAGATCAAGTTTGCGGCGCGACGACAGCGCCGCGCCAGCCGCGCTGCGGCTCTGTCGGAAAGCTCTGAGCCTTAGCGCGGCCGACTCAGCCAATTTCACGGTAGCGGTAGCGCACGTGCGCACGCGTCCTTCTGCCGGTGCGGGTAAATGGGGGGCCATCAGCTCGGCACGTTGAACCGAGAGGCTTGCTGTGCGAAGCTGCGCATTTCCGCGATGGCAGAAGCGACCCCACTGAAGTGGACGTGAGGTCGGAAGTATTGCTGTGTCGTGGGCTACCACAACAGTGCAGACAACACCAAGGCACGCGATTTACGTGTGAAACTGTATTGTTTCCCGGTCGCGTCGCACGAGAAATAAAGGCGGCAAGCGTGGATAGCTGACAGCGCTGTCTCGCCTTCCATTTTGGTTGTCTGAGTTCATCGCTTTCGTTCGTTTCGACTACCTGAATAGGTAAGTAACGCGGCGCATGCACGCAGCGACTACAGTAATGATTACACGCTGTCTTCTCGCATTGTGAAAGTCCAGTTGCGGTCGTACGTGAAACAACTTTGTGTTTTGATTCCCCGTGTTCGTGAGACCTACCCGTCGTTGTTGAACGTTCACACTCGCGCTATACCGTTAGCGTTGCGCGGTTGGTTGAATTCAACTGAACTCGGCACATTGTCAGAAGTTCGGCGCCTGCAATTCACGCGTCGGGAAGGCTGCTTTATCACGCCGGAACGGACGTCCGTGCATTTTCAGTATGCTTTGACATCGTTCTGCAGGTTTGCTTTGTTTGTGTCACTTTATTAGTGTGATATATATTTAAGCCGCTAAATACAACTCGCACTTAATACATGCTTTGCAATTGCAACCTTGAAGTAAACTTCTGTCACCTTCTGACTGTGCGATTTTGTAGCCGCGTTCGCGCAACAGGTTTTATACGCCTGTCAAGTCGATATCATAAAAAGAGACTGCAAGCATGACACGATAGCCGAAAAAACGAGGCGAGCAGTTCATATTGATTCACAGTGGTCAGAGCTCAGCTAGCTGCCTCGCGTCTTAATCAGCGGGTGATTCTCCAGCGGCACGGAGGACTTGACTCTAACCTTCTCAGGAAACAGGCCCATGGCCGTGTAATTTCTTTTTTTTGGCACGCCGCAAACGTTTGTTCACGACAGTACACGGCTGCTACTATTAAGCATGCCATATCAAAACAAGAATCATATGATTCGTAGTCCACACCGCAGAACATCGATAGCGTGTACGGCTTCATTTCGGAGTGCATGTGGACCATTATTCGTCGTTAACATGACAGAATGAGACTTACCTCGAGGTATACGTCCTACACGGTGTAATCGCGACTTGGGAAATGCATTTCGCTTTGAGTCGGGCGTCGTTGTCGTCGATCGTCTGCTCTTCACCGTTAAGGTGATTGACGAGCCTTTCTCCTTTTATCAAGTTCACTTTTCGAAAGTACCAGTCAAGCTTGAAGATCCTTTTGAAGCCGCACTGCACGCGATACATTGTGAGACGCCGCAAGTGCACCGCGAGAGCTCTGCACGTGCACAGAAGCGAGCGGCAACGCGGTGGAGAGAATGAAAAACGCTCACTGCTTACACCCCAGTTTCTCTTTTTCTGCCAGAGATGGCTGCCTGTCAAGAGCAGCAGCGCCGCTAAGCGTTGCTTGGGAAGCCTATACTCTAGATCTCGCCGCTTCCGCTATAGGCACATGCCGATGCACACTCGGCGCGTGCTCTCGGCGCCGACGAAGAACAACTGTGTGGGTCTGGTCTGTCACAGTCACATTTGTGCCTCCACTGCAACGACAGCAAATCTCTACACCATTTCCTTATAACACGCAGATCGTTCAAAAGTCAGGGTAAAAGCCTGTTAGAGGAACCCCTCCGAAGGATGGGCTTAAATTTATCCCTTCCGGTGGTTCTTTCCTTTGGTGCAATCGAATTGGGCCACAGCCACAGGAAGGTCTGGTAGCCGTATGCGATTTTCTACGGGAGACAAAGCGAATTCATTGTTTGGTTTTTAATTTCACTTTATTTTTCATTCATATTGGCTTCAAAAAATTGTTAGCCTTGACTATTAGATTGACTTTTTCTTTCCATATTCTTTTCCTAAACATATTCGAAATGTAAAGCAATTTTATCTCTAAAATAAGGTGCCGCCAGTTTCATGGCTGATCCTCCGCGGTGTGTTGCGCCAGGTTGCCAAGGATCAACCAACCAACCAACCAACCAACCGTGGGGGTAATTACAGGCACTCACAGTCTCCATCTGGCACCCGGTGATTGTCAAATGCCAATCTCGCTGCTCTTTGATGAGTACGCCGAAGAACTGTCCTTCCGACAAATGTACTTGGACGTACCTCGTCAAACCACCAGGCATTGACGAACACCATTCACCAAGGCGAGCAGCGAGATCCGCCGGACCGATCGCCGTGGAGTGAGACCGCAGCACGTGGTCTACATGGCGATGAAAGTAATGAGGCACAACGTTTCCGAGAAGACCATGACGTTCAAAACCAACGCCGCCACCAGTGCGTTCACGCGGTAGCAGTTCGAGACAGGTGGACGCGAGTTACTCGACAACGTACTCAACTGAGACCTGGCGTTCATGCGGGGCATACCCAACACGTTCAATACTGGCAAGACCATCGAAAAGAACTCTTCGCTATGATTCGTCCGTTGGGTAAGTCCCACGCGTTCTTGACGCTTTCTGTCGCGGAACTGCACTGGGACAGACTTCTCGAAACGTTGGAACGGCTGTGACGATAGAAGAATTTGTACGGAGGATGCACGAGTTACCCGATCATCTCCGAGCAAGCTCCTCGAACGTCATTCATTTCGTGGATATGGCGTGACTTTTTTTTTGCTCATAACTGACATAACCGAAAATGAATTCGCACTATATTTCTAGGCTGAGATTTGATTATATTTCTGGAATGAATGACTTCAGAATAAATAGCTATTGATCAACAATTTAATGGGGGATAATTACTATAACACGCATAAATGAGCGTATTATGACGTTATTTTTGTTGCATTAGAATAACGTTTGTCTTGAAATAACGTGCCATCGGTTTGACGCATTTGCAGATAGTTCTTCATTGTGGGATCTTGTAGGGTTAACAGAACACAGGAAAGGTCGTTGTTCCTGTATACATTTTATTCATCCTCGGTGATTTCCCAGTCACCAATCTCAATCTTCCGGGAAATCACCAATCTTCTGGTGATTTCCCAGCCAACTCGAATGGAGAAAGGGTAATATGAATTTATGGGCTCGTACGTGCGAAAGCCGCCACATGATTAAGAGCCATGCAGTAGCGGAGGTCTCCGGATAACTCCAACGACCTAGGACTCATTACCCCACAGATCGCGGAGCTCTAACGTTTCGGTTCCACCGAAGTGCGACCGCCCTGGCCGGAATGAAATAAGGTAGTCTGTCTGTTGGCTGGCAGTGACTGCTAAGAAGAACGAATCACCAACCCCCTACTGGGAAACCGTCAGAGAGTTCGTGATTAGGATTCAAAACGTCATTAATAAATTAACAAGTGGCAACCTTTTGCGACAATAATCGTGAGTATAGCCATTGTTCAGAAAACACTCGCTAGCAGCCACAATTCATAAAACTATATTACCGACATCTGATGTCCTTACATTGCAGTGTATCATGATTTCCTGCGTATACTGTGCGTGCTTCCTTCTTTCCTGCGCCGACAGAATGGCATGATTAGATGCAAAAGCGTCTGTACTGTGCAGCTTTCTTTATGCGCCGACTGTGTGGAGCGGTTACCCGCTCAAGGAACCGCCGTAGTCTGTTCTCTGTGTGAAGTAATACAGCGTTCTTCTATCTATATATGGCTAAACTAGACCCCGTGTTTTCATATGGAACGTAACGCTTTTTCTTACTGACGCGCCGTTTGACGAGGGATGAGCCTGAGAATGGACAAGTAATGAAATCATGGAAGGCGGTACAACCTCCAATGGAAGTTTACTAAAATTGATCTCGCGTTAAGGAGCGCACGGCTATGCGTGGCAGTTTTCTTTCGCTTTGTCTTTCTCGAAGATATTGCGCTCAAAATTAACAGCTATTAAATATCACAGGAAAACTGACATACCGAAAGTGGTACAATGAATGCCTAAAACTCGAATAGACTGACTCTCTTTAAAAGCGGGAGAGATAGGTGTAGGAATTTGCTTGGTGAAGTAATGTGAACAAACGCCGACATACGGAAATGTTCTGCAACTGAAATATTTCAGCACTCAAAGGAAAGGCGTTGGGTAGGGGATGAGCCGTCATCGCTCTCGTTATACAAAGGAAGGTCATCGGCGAACGCTGTCGCCATTATGGTACCGCTACACGCTAGTGTCGAGGCCTCAAACATTAGTATCTCATTACTGAGCACAGAAATGCCTCCGATCTGAGTGCAATAGTACTGGGCAGAGTGTCGGAACGAAACGAAAACCGAAAACGAAAAACGAAAAAAACGATATTTTTGACCGGAACGAAAACGTAACCGAAACGTTATTTATTATTTCGTTCCGGAGTGAAACCGAAATTTTTTCAATCGTTTTTCGGTTCACGAGAAAATTTCGCAATCCGGAACAACTGAGCTCATGCAATGTGAGCATATCTCAGGGTATAGTGTTAGCGCGTACCTCAGACAGGAAATCCAAAGCAAAGATATGTTGAAATTCTGCGAAAAACGAGAAGAGTGGCAACCAGAGATGTTCATATTAACGCAAGTGGACTTTTGCGCGCCTGTCAAGCAGGCCAAAGTGGAGAGGGCATTGCCGACGCTGAAGTTTGTTACAGCGAAAGCTGTTATGAGATCACAACAGCCGATTTTGGCTGTTGTCCGCAGCCGCCGGTGTACGTGACCGCTATCGCGTGGTATAAGAAAAAATTAAATGAGAAACAAATTTCTAGGATCCGCGCCCTCTGCGTGGCAGTCGGGTCTTCCACCACATACGCTGGTGCTTATAACTCCATCGCAAAAATACTCTACACAGGCATCATGTCGGGCAAGGAATCGCGTTAACATATGCAATATAGGGGTGGCAGAAGAGTAAAATAACAACCAGTCATCACACAATGCTAATAGCGCAATGTGTGTGGTTTAATGCTTCCCACCAGTGTTGCGGAGTTACCACCCCGGAATTAAAATGACTCCGAAATCTTAAACATTTTCGCGACCCAGGAATGGAATGGGGACAACGCTCGGAAGAATGGAATGGGAATGGAATTACGTCTTTTTTCCGAAAATAGAGGACGTTTTCGTCTACGTGCTGTTTTTCAAGCTTCAAACGTTAGTAAGTCAGAGCCTCGCCAGTTAACACTAAAGCAGTATTTTTAAAATGGCTTAGCTGATTACAAGCACGGTACATTTATAAGCAACGCGCCTACTACAAACGGAGGCATAAGTTAGTGTACAAACAAATGCATTATCCCAGCAGATACCGAAGGGAGAAACAAATTACCCCTGCGCGTTGGTTCCCATTGATACCTCCACCCGAAAGTGGCGAATACTCTATGCACAGCCTGATCTTCATCTCACGACCAGTTTAGTACCTGACACACGTAAATGACCTTTGCGACAAGGAAGACATTGCATACCTGCGCACAGGCGAACACAGAAAGTTCTCCTCACCCCATCCATGCTTGCGAGGCGCGCTTGACAAGCGTGAGTGCTGACGGGCAGTGCGGCCCAGTGTTCCGTATTCGATGCAAAGGCACTTTTGTCATCATAAAAATACGCTATGTCGTCATTTTAGCATTAACAGATTTAAGCTTAAACAATATTGAAACACCACCATTCGTTCAAACATGTTGACCTCGCAAATAGTATCGGTAGCGGGAGAACTGCCCCTATGGGAATTAGGGTGGTTGTACTGCACGATATATGTCAGCAAGCTACTATTCCTCGACCTTGGCAACGTGTTTTGCGTACTTTTGCAGTTCTTAATGCATTTGATGACATCAGCTTTATGGGGCGTTCATTCTTAACTCGATAAAACTATCAAGATGCCTTTCGTACGTTGAGGAATTACAGGAATGGAATCGGACTGCCAGGCCATTCCCTGAGTGCCAATGGGCTAAGTTTTTTTCATTCCGAGGAATTGAAAGGAATGGAATTGCGGCAAGTTCTAATTCCCCGGAATGGAATTGGAATCGAATGGAGGCGCCCATTCCGCAGCCCTCCTTCCCACCCACTGCAAAGCGCTCAGCCATAATTCTTCATTATCAGCCACAGCACAAAGTGCAGATAATGCTTTACAGATGTGTAGCGGGTACCGCGATTCTCCGAAGAATGAAGAAAAATGGCATAGTGGGAACTTCGCTGCTTCAGAAAAATTGCGACGATTTACGACGTAGTGGGTACGTTGCATGTTTACTTGTATTAGTTGCCCCAAGAGATAACAACGGGCTCTACAAAGTCCGCTCTTCTAGCTGTTGTTGTGACTTGCTGCGTGTTTCACGCAGGCCTGGCGGTCTTTTTATCAGAATAGCGATCTCGCACATCAAAGAGTACACTCAATTACGTGCTGCTTCTGAGATCGTGCTCAGTCCCTTGACACAAAGAATTAAGCCAACTAAAAAAATTCGTATTTATCTTGCGAGAAAATAAATACTTTGACTTTCAAACGAATGCTGGTTTGTGCTAGTTGGTAGGAATACGTGGGACAGTTACTTCCGCTGCTCCGAAGAACGTGTTTTACCTTTGTCCCACTTTCTTAAGAGGAGGGCAAGCAACTACATCACAAATCCAATGTTTTTTTAATGATTACCTCACCTTTTTCATACTTTCTTTTTTTATACAAAGAAAAAAACCGTTACGAACCGTTACGGAACGTTTTTTTTTTCGTTCCGGAACAGAAACGAAACGGAAATGTTTACGGTGAAACGAAACTAAAACCGAAACGAAAAACATTTCGTTCCGACACCCTGGTACTGGGTGCAGGCGACACCCTTTACGAACACCGCGGGTAACGGGAAATGACGCACTTTCCTATCCGTCAGCAAAGAACATGCTTCGCATATTTGTATATACTTATGAGCAACCCATCAGGTTCTAGGGAAAAGTGAAACGCTGCTGTTACTTTTGAGCACAAGATCTACGAGAAAGACATTGCAAAAGAAAACTGCCCCGCATAGCCGCCCGCTCCTTAACGCGAAATCTACTTTAGTAGGCTTCCAATGAAGGGTATCACCTTCCACAATTTTATTACTTAGCCGCTCTCACGCTTATCCTTCGACAAACTGCGCTTGGTTAAGGAAAAGCGTTAGCTTCCATATGAAAACACGAGGCCTATTTTAGCCATATATACATAGAAGAACGCTGTATTACTATAGAAATAGAGGAGACTACTGCGGCTCCCTCAGCGCGTAACCACTCCACACAGTCAGCGCATAAAGAAAACTGCACAGCACAGGGGCTGCTGAATCTAATCATGTCATTCAGTCGGCGCAAACAAAGAAGGAAGCCCGTACGGTATACGCAGCAAATAACGATACACTGCAGGATGTGCTGACATCAGATGTCGGCTATGGAGTTTTAAAAAGCGGCTGTCAACGAGGGTTTTCTGAACAGTTGCGGTAGTCGCGATCAATGTCGGCAAGTGTTGCCACTTGTTTATGGTAGCTTTAGTTACACTTGCCTAGCCGGAGCCGATATCGCGTTGAGCTTCATGAGCCGTACTGCGCATGCGCGAGGATCAGTGATGTCACAAAGCTGGGTCACCGGAGCTGGCATCTCACGCGCTCTCCGACACCGCCGCGCGCTACTCGCCACTGGTGGTCTGCGCCGCATTCCAGAGGAGTGACGTCGTAGACACAGTAGCGCCAGCGCGCGAGCAGCAATTCGCCGTCGCTGTGCAGTCGCCGTCTGACACTGCGCTGGGGCCGCTTGATAGCGCCTCTGACTGGCGTTTTCGGGAGGGTAACGCCATGGAGAAGGAGAGCGCGAATGTTGCTCGACGGCGCAGAAGAGCCGAGAATCTTTTCTCGTCGGATTCCGAAGTAGTTGCCTGACAATTAGCGGTTACTGTGTTGGGGCCATAGAGACGGCAGCGTGTTACTTCACTGGCCACCGAGCCGTATTTGTGGCAATAGAGAAGCAACCTGAGGTTGAGCAAAATAAATATGCATGTGCCACATAATACGTATACCGTGTGCGTGTCATTGGAACAGCAGTAAACATGACAATCAAGCTAATCCTAGACAATCTGGTAAGCTTAGAATTATCAGCTGAACCTTTGATAACGCTACGTATATCCTGGCACAGCCGAGCTAAGCCTCTTGTTTATTTAAAAATGACCTTCCGTGTCGTAATCACGAACTATCTGACGACTTTCCAGAAGGGCGTTTGTGATTCGTGCTTCTGAGCAGTCATTGCCAGCAAGAGACAAACCAGCTTAATCCATACCGGCCTGGGCAGTCTCATTTTGATGGAAGCAGAATGAGGCAAAATGATGGAGGAAAATGAGGTCCGCGTACTGTGGCCTAAAGGATCCCAGGTATTTTGAATTATCTGGAGCCTTCCACTGCGGCGTGGCTCTTAATCATGTCGTGGTTTTGGCACGTACGACCCCATAAATTAATACTGCCCCGTCTCATTGGGGCTCGCTGGCACATTATCACAAGTTAATAAAACGGCTAATGAATGCCATCTCACGAATCTAACGAAGAAAACCCGAAATTAGCAAGAAAACGTTGAAACTCAAATCATCGTGGCACGATGACAAGGCCGGGAAAGGAAGTTGATGCACGATTAATGCCGGCCGCTAACACCGCTAGCAGTCGTGTGGGCCGCATGGTTCAATGAGAGTGTCCGGTCTTTACGCTTACTATGTTACTCTATGGTAATAATAGTGTTCGCGGTATGACACGTTGCCGACACTAAAATGGTGCTCTTTCTTAACGATTTGTGGTGCTATAGGCAACCTGCTATGGGGAGCAGTAAGTTACCGAACCGTACCAGTACACCACAATTTCGCACGCCCTTTGATCACCATTGGAGCCAAATGTTTAAGGGCACACCTAGCCTAAGTCATCCTGAAAGCCACCATGCTCAATCTGGTTATAGTGCAAAATTCTGATGCATTTCCAAATAATTTTCCTCATAACCTAAGAAATGAAATGCACTGCGAAAAAGAACATTGCATTTCCTTTTCACCATTTAACCAAATGACGGCAAGGTGATGAAATGGTCTGCAATGTTGCCGTTTAAATGTCTGCTACCATTTCCTCGCCAAGCAATGGGCAACTTCAACCAAAAGAACCACTAGTAAGAATAATAAGTCATATCCATGAATGAATGAATGAATTAATTAATTAATGAAATTAGGGCTGATCCTACGTACTCTCGGAATTAATTTCATGCGAAGTAGTCAGGCAGTAGCTGCCAATGCCAGATTTTTCGCTTTCGACCCCGATTGTTACGGGGTCGTTGCGGGGTCGTCCAACGACCCCGATTGTTACGGGGTCGTTGGACGTCTTCGTGAGTGAGTATTTTTACGCATATTGTGGGCAACTACTAGGCACGACGACTACACTGGAGTTTAAAGGTTACCGCATGACCCAATAGAATGTTGGCACTCACGTTAGAGCAGAGGCGCGAGTTTAGTCGCCACGGAGTGCGGGGTACGGGGCGATCACGCGTATATTAAATACATGTGATAATGAAGATGTAGTAAACGACTGCAACATAACGAACATGTCTGGAATGTTGCCTTTTCAATGTCTGCTACTAATTCCTCACGGAGAAATGTGCAGGTTTAACCTAAAGAACCACTAAATGAATAATATAGCGATAGCAATTAATTAATTATTTAATGCAGGCATGAACGAATGAAAATCCGGCAGACCACACGCATAGTGGGAATCAATTTCATGCGATGCGTTCAGGCAGCGGCTTCTGTTACGTTTGCCCCTGGAATTCATCATGTCAGACGCCACTGGGCACGCACCTGTCGGTCACAAAGTTTTCCCCAGGAATCGGCACTTGGACGGGGGCGCTGAGCACCGCATCTACCTGGAGGAATGCTTACGCACACGTGGTCAAGTGAGCCAGGCATTCCGCCGTGGGCGGATTGCGAGGAATCCGACGGAGGTACCACGAACAACCCTTTATTGTGCAGTGTTGACAGCGTGGCACGGCGCCGTTGGAGACGTTCTCATCGAACCTCGACTGGTCTTCGCCTCAACGCAGCCATAGGCGTTTGCAGGTGTTCGAGACAGCGGCCGCATTTTCTGTGACACGGGCGTTACTCATGTCATGACTAGTGAGTCGTATTCGTCATACAGTCGTATTGTATGCGAATTTTAGTAGACACCAAGTTATCATGACGACCATGAACGCGCCAAGATGTAGACGGCTAGATAAATAGACATACAGGTAGATATAAAAGCTCATAGTGCATTTGGTTCGCTAGGAAACGCTTCGCATTTAAAATCAAGGTTAGTTTCATCCCAAGAGAAAGCTGTGCAGACTGATTATCACTGATTTACCTGTGTTTGTTTTGTGTTTATCAGCTGTCTTCTATCCCTTTCTATTCTTTTCTTGCGCTTATCTGTTCTTTTATCTCCTCTTCCTCGTTCTTTGCGTGTGATTATGTGATAATTTGAATTTTTTTCCTGTTCCTTTCTTGTGGTTATCTCATTTGGTTTGCGATTGCCAATTTTGAATTCGACGGTCTCCTTTCTACTCTTTTTCTACACTCGGCGCTGGCGTTCAGCTGTCGGTTTGCTCTCATTTCGCTGCGTCAGATACACGAATTAGCCTTCGGCGACGCTGGTGTTCACGGGAAAGCAAGCGCTGGCGCTCCAAACGAGCAGCCTGCTCGGCTTACGTGTATCAAATGTGGGACCTGCATGATGCACGGGATATAGAAGACTGCGTGACACGAACGCGAGACAGGGGACAACGAGAAGACGGTCCCTTAAAACAGTTTGCATGTGTACACATGCGGTAGACGAACTGCATGCTACATGCTCCCGAAGGACACGGGCACACCATTCAATTCTCAAAAATGCTGCGTCACTATGCTCTTCCGCGGCCGCACGTGTATGTCAATATACCTTTTATCACGAAAGTGCTTTATGCAGGCGTCCACCAAGATTTTCATGACGTGTTTCCGTCACGGAAATACGTCAGCAAAATGAACGCTATCAATTGTCAAAGAAAAAAAAACTATACCAAAATGTTTTGCTGGCAGGAATTGAACCTACCGTCATAACGGCGGCTACATGAACGCGCTTTCTCTCTTTCACACTTTCCTCTCACAGTGCTCTTGCATGGACGGATGCATGGATACTATGAGTGTCGCCTTTATAACGGGGTTGTGACATGTGTGCCATCAGGCTCGAAAAACAAAAAAAAAACGCGCCGTTGCTGCGACCGTCCCACTGGGCGCGTTTCCAATAGAATTGAATTTGGTTTAGCACACCGCGAGGTGGTGTCTTCAGCCTGAGCCTCGCTCATAGCGTCCATCTATATCGAAAAGTAGCTCTTCGGCGCTCGCCTGGCTGTCGCACTGCGTTCCCCGCTCGCCCTGTGAGAATTAACTGCCAGGGAAAAGGGAAGACACAACACGCGTAGAGTTTCTCTTCGCGTTTCACGACCGCTTTCGAGGATTGCATACTGACTATCAGTGTTTATTACGCGCTTGTTGATGTCATATTTGTGTGGGATTCGTCGGTACGGAGATGTCCACTAGACGACAACGTGAGTGCGTCCACATCAGGCGGTGCTGCATCTGCTAAACAATAGACATTATACAAGCTCTGACATACCTATGCACTAAAGCAATCAACTACTTGAGTAACGGCACGTTTCACTATCGTGTTATACCGATTCCTGTGAAAGTGGTATCAACCATCTTTTCTCAAGCTATTACAGAACGGTCCTCAGTCGCGCGGAGCACTATGGGAAAAGTGTGTGCTTCGAGCGAGCCGGTTGGTTGGTCGCCCGCTGCTTGTTTACGCCGTGGGAGGACGACAAGAAAAGAACACGCCCGCGCTTGTTGACTATTCTTAAATCGCAAGTACTACACATACGAACGCACCTGATTGTGTGACTACGCATGAAATGTGAAGGGCTAACGAAGTCAGTGTGGGCATTACCCAGCGGATTTATATCGGATGTAGCCGTTAAGCGACATGCGCGTCTTCGTGTGCCCATATCGTGAAGGCGTATTGTCGATAGGAATATTTCCTGGAACACCGAATAGATGTTTGTTAAAAATTACATCATCTCCCGCCAAAGGGAACCATGTGTGGATGCGAAGCAGCGGGGAGAGGGTTCACTTGAGCGGGAAATGGTCAAGGAGGTTTAAAAAAAATTCTGGAGTGGAAGCTCTCGAAACGCCTTGCCAGCGAAAGTGAAGCCAGCTTTTGCCCACCAAAGAGCTCGGAAACATGCTCTTTCCTGGTGGTGCCTACTTAGAGGTCAAATGGCTTTGATCTGTTAGTGTAAATGCTACGTTAATTACAAAATAAAAGATCGTTGTTGCCGACAAAAGTAACCCGTCGAGAGGAGTATTGACGATTGATGTCCAATAAAATTTGCCATGACTTTGAGGCTTACTTAAGAAAACTAGTAACACAAAGACACACTTGCAGCAGTATCCGAGCCGTAAAAGTTGCCATATTAAACTTCTCTAGCGTGCGCGGAAAACGCTCGCTTTCCTTCACCAAACGCCGATGCTTTATCGTGCCCCTAGTAAGATGGCGGGCACAGCCGCCATCTTTTGGTGGGCACGGCTTCACTATTGCGCAATAATCGCCACTCCAGCATTTTTTTTAACCTCCTTGGAAATGGTGTAATATTTTTCTTGCGTTCTCGAGCCTGTGCCTTCCTCTGGCGTAGACTTAGCACTGTCTTCCAGTCTCCACCCAGCTCCCGCTGCGTGGAACTGCCGGCGTCCGAGGTATTCAACTCCCGCAATGTCGCAAGGTCAAGTGCGTCTGCCCAACGCCACCTCGAAAAAATATCAAGGCCTCCGAATCACCCCCTCCAATCGTCAATACGTCACGACAGTGAGATGACAGCGGTAGATGGGGGAGGGGGAGGGGGGAGGCAGTCAAAGCGACGCGCGCCGCGTCGTGAACGCAAGAAACGCGCGCCGCGTTGTGAAAAAAGTTTTCTCCTTGGCTGCAACACTACAGCGGCCACATGTAAAGCCACGGCCAGACTGGAAAGACGCGCGCGTTCCGTAGAAGGAACGCGCGCGTCTTTCCAGAGCAGCCGTGGTAGAGCATGCTGCATCACATACGCGCTTGCTATCTGTCGCGTGCGCGTGGTTAATCATTCCCATGGTCATCCACTGAAGCGCAACGATGCCTGGCTGTTGCTGTGCACCAAACTGCAAGTCAAATTATGACGGAGGGCCAAGACAGCACGCCGACACAACGCATTTAAAAGTGCCGTATGCGTGAGCAGGAACGCCAGTTAGGTGGGGGCCTCTACCACCCCTGCGCGCGCGCCTGTGAACATTACCCTGAGATAGCCAGAAAGCGCTGAGCATGAACGCGCACCGAATCAACAGCGAGTCAACCTACAATAAACACCCTGCTTAGATGTAGGACGCTACGCGTTCTATGCGATGAAAGCAAGCAGTGCCTATCTTCAAGAAAACACAGTACTGTGTAATGTGCATTTAGAAGAAGCACGTGCTATGGGAGAGAGCTGCAAGCGGCTGCCTATAAACATCGAATGACAAAGTATTCACAGAAGATGTATAGCCTCATGTTGGCTTCCACGATCTGTGTTCAGGGTACAATAGGAACATCGAATGACAAAGTATTCACAGAAGATGTATAGTCTCATGTTGGCTTCCACGATCTATCTGTGGTAGAGCTGCACGCCGTCCCTCGAACATCCCCAGTTACGACGTCGGAATTACTAATGGAGCCACTAAATGAATGATAGACTCACGTATGCTAACGTGAAGAGCCACCGTGCATGCTCTGATGTAATCTACAGCTTCTATCTCTCTGACTATCTTACAGCGAGTGTGTCCACCAAATAAACATCAGATAACAAAGTATTTATTTGCGTACATAACATCATTTATTGTAATATCTCTGAATGCTAGGTAAATATGTCGTCAGGCGCTACCTTCCTCATAAGAACTATCTGCTATCAGAGATACCCAAATAATGCGGAATAAGAAGACTATAAAACGTGGCCACTCCGCACGAGTTAGCCATTTGACACGCTACGTAGAGAATTGTGTACACCACTTGTTTTTGTTAGTTGTATCGACAAGTGGAAAGTGCCAGATAAATTGAGTTTTTTGGAACCTCCTGCATAATACATTTGTCCTCGTTTAACTTCATTTTCAGTGTACCGTTGCATATGATTACTTCGCTGAGGGCATTACCACGTTCGACGAGTCGTTCAACGTGCTGTTTCCCGCAAGCCACGTCTAAAGCATAATTTTTCTTTGCTCACAGCCCGAGATTTCATTCTATTTCTGTAATGAATGACTTCAGAACAAATAGCTATTTAACTGCAATTTAATTAGGAATAATTAGTATAACACACATAAATGAGCTTATTATGACGTTCATTTTGTTGCATTAGAATAACGAGTGCCTTGAAATAACGTTGTATCGATTTGACGCATTTGAAGACAGTTCTTCCTGGTGGCATCTTCATGGTGGCGTCTGAGCCAGCTCCATGATTAAGAGCCACGCAGTAGTGGAGTTCTCCGGATAATTCTAACGACCTAAGCCCCTTTACCCCACAGATCGCGGATATCTAACAATTGAGTTCCATCCAAATGCGACCGCCCCGTTCGTAATAAATTAAGGTGGCGTGTATATTGGCTGGCAATGACTGCTCAGAAGAACGAATCACCAACCGTCAGATAACCCGTGATTACGATTCGAAACGTCATTTTAAAATGAACAAGTGGCAACACATGCCGACATTAATCGTGAGTATAGCAATTGTTCAGAAAACACTCGATAGCAACCGTCACCATTCATACAACACTATAGCCCACATCTCATGTCATTCTCCTGCAGTGTATCGCCATTTACTGCGTATACTGCACGGGCTTCCTTCTATTCTGCACCGACTGAATGACGTAATGAGATTCAGCAGCGTCTGTGCTGTCCAGCTTTCTTTATGCGCCGACTGTGTGGAGTGGTTACCCGCTCAGGTTACCCGCTCAGGGAACCGCGGTAGTCTGTTCTCTGTCCGCATATTACAGTGTTCTATCTATATATGGCTAAAGTAGGCCTCATGTTTTCATATGGAAGGCAACACTTTCTCTTAAAGAAGCGCGCTTTCTCTAGCGATAAGCCTGAGAATGGACAAGTAATGAAATCATGGAAGGCGGTACAACCTCCACTGGAAGTCTACTGAAATCGATGTCGCGTCAAGGAGCGGGTGGCTATACGTGGTAGTTTTCTATCGCTTTGTCTTGCGCGTAGATCAAGCGCTCAAAAGTAACAGGTATTCGAAATCACACGGAAGCTGACATACCATATTTGTTACAATGAATGCCTAAAACTCGAATAGGATGTATCTTTTTACAGGCGGGAGTGATAGGCTTATGAATGTGTTTGGCGAAGCAATGAACAAACACCAAAATTCGGAAATGTTCAGCAACTGAAATATTTCAGCACTCAAAGGAAAGGCGTAGGGTACGGGATGAGCCGTCTTCGATCTCGTTATACGCCGCAAGGTGATCGGGGAATGCTGTCGCCATCATGGTACCGCCACAAGCTAGTGTCGAGGCTTCAAACATTAGAGTCTCTCATTACTGAGTGCAGAAATGCCACCAACCTTTGTGCAAAAGCACTGGGTACAGACGACACCTTTTACGAACACAGCGGGTAATCGGAAATGAAGCACTTTCCTATCCATCAGCATAAAACATGCTTCGCCTATTTGTATAAAGTTATGAGCAGCTCAACAGGATTGTAGCGAAAAGTGAAACGCTGCCATGGCAGCAACTATGTAGTTATGCTCGAAGCGTTGGAATGCGCTTTATTTACGTAGTGAAATGAAGAGACAGCGTGTTCATATTGCTAATGTGTACACTAGAGTCTCACACGCAGCTCAACAGATATTTTCCATTTTTCTTCCAGTAACCGAGCACGCCAGCTGGTGTCGAATTATAAAAAGTTTTCTCATTCGGCGTTGGCAAGCGTAATTGGCTTCTATTCTTGGACGAACTGACGATCTGTGATGTTTAAGTTGAAGTTGAAGTTTATTGCCGCATAGTTACAAAACATGTATACACAGCAATGATGGTGGGATAAAAACTGCATATAGGCAGCTTGACTGGTCCCACCTCCCCATACAATCACAGCCAACTGCGGTATCCAGGTATCCATGAAAGACGGCTATCGCGAAAGCTGTCCGGCTTAATCAAAGTTCTCCAAGCAACGGCAAATATCAAAGGTGAAATAAGCCATGCTTGCCATTTACTAGACTTGAAAAGGAGCCAGAACTCAAGCTAAATGCAGCCGAAGCCAGGCACGTGATTTATTTCATCGTCAAAATTTGTAGCCGAACACAACAAAAGCCGTATTAAAAAAAACAACCACGCCACATCCACGAAGTGAATGATGATGCTCATCATTCGGAGAGTGATGAGCATCATCACTCTCCGAATGATGAGCTCCGGAGATAAATCTCGTAAAACGTGAATCCCCCGTACATTTTGACCACTCGATCATCGGCACTGGATCATCGGGTCGGCTTGACGACACTCCCGCGCTGCAGCCGCATCGCGAGCTCTCCGCTCCACCTCCTTGTCTTCTTCGTTCATGTTATTATTATCGGAGCGCACAGACTGATGACTGTCGAAAAAGAGAGGGAGCGCGCCGAGAGCGAACACGGTTTACAGTTGTGGCCCTCTAGCGGTCTCCTATCCAACGAGATCACGCGTCGGAGTATACGAGAGCGAGCGCAGCGGCGCCTCCGGCGGTCTCCTATCAAATTAGAGCACGCGTCGGAAGGGAGCGAGCGCCGCAAAGCCATCTAGTGGGCGCTCCGAGTATAGCGGCTGACTACGACGCAACGGCAGACGAGCCTCGACATTAAGGAGCTTCGCCCCTAAATGTTAGAGGACGCTTGCGTAGAACGCGATATGGTAATAGGGCCCTGTTCACATAGCCTACCCTATCGTTAGCCTCGCTTCGCTTTTCGGTGAACACGATCGTGCCGCAAGGAAAGAAACGTCTGTGCGAGTAACCTTGGCCGTTTAAAACTATCCTATATTGCCTACTCCAAGTACAGTTCCGAAGCAGTAAAGTACCCACTATGCATCCGTTAGGCAACACCCGAACTTGCGAAGCTCCTCCCTTTGTTAATGATGATGGTTAAGTGTGCCTGAGCGCTCTGTAATAGGTGGGCCTTTAAACCACACACTCCTGTGCAATTCGCATTTCTTGATGGCTGGTGCAATTCTACGCTTCTGTCACGCAATATTCCATGCATTCAGAAGTCTCCTTGATTTACTTGACATCCGTCTGATTTCTTTTTTCAGACGCATTGCCTAAAAATGGCGTGGCTCTGTGAGCTTCTGGCAAGACAGAAAGCGAGGGTTCGATTCCTACTCGAACCAAATATTTTTATTATTTATTTATTTGCATATATATCTCGAATTTTCGCATATGGACAACGGCGCTTGTTCGCTCACCACCAGCGACGCCGACGCTATCATTTCTGCGAAACGAGCTCTGTAACGTTAGTGCATTATTAGAGTTTTTTATTAAACAAGAAATAGTATCATTTCGTGTACGTAGAACCAGAAGCAAGTGCGCAATTTTCTTCTGCATTGTATGATGTTGAAGCCACTACAAGTTGAAATTAAAAAATAATTGATTTTTGTGCAGTTCCCATGACTTCATGAAGGAAAAAGCTTTACAAAGACAAAGTAACTTTTGAACACTCCTGTCAACTATCGCGTATACGGCTCATATATAGGCGTTATAATGTACACTACACGACTTGCCAAGCCGCCACAACTAAGCATAATATTGCAATTGATGTAATATTCGGTAACATCTAGCAAACACAAGTGCTCCACTAGGCGACGCAGCTCACGCGCATTCCGGTCAAGTCGGCAGCATCCCAGGCTTCGCTTGTCAGCTAACGTGCTAGACGCGCCAGTAATATCTCCCCTTAAGGGACACTAAAGGCAAATATTAAGTCGACGTTGATTGTTGAAATAGCGTTCCAGAAACCTCGTTGTGCGTTTCGTGCCAAGGAAATACTTAAATTACGTTTTAGTGATCCGAACGGCGTTAGAGCAGTTCAAATCACCCGCCTGAACGGGCCTTCTGACGTAGCAATGGTCGTGTGCAACGTTGCCCGCCTTTACTGCCCTTGACGCAGCCAAGACCTTGCCAAGACGCAGGCACGGGCCACTCCTAAACTGTATAGTTCACTGTAACGGAGCTTAGCTTGGCCAGCAGAAGCAGCAGCAGAGTATCAACAGTGCGAAAATAGCGAGAGCCAAGCACACACAGCAGTACGCGATACCGAAACAACCACTCAGACGAGCAGCTCGGCGAAAACGGAACTTTTGAACCACTCGCGCCGTTCCCCATAGCAGCGCCAAGAGGTTCTTTTTTCCATGAATCAAACAGAAACGAACAAGCAGCATTTTATTACGTCTCTTGATGCACGGAAGGTTCTTTGTTTATGGCAACTAGTTTGATTAGTAGTGTTTAATTGTACTCGGGACACTTTGACGTCATCGGTATCATTTCCAAAATGTCCCACTCGTGGCGCACATCGCGTCCGACATTTACCTTAATTTCTTGATTACTAGAGCACTGCTGTTGATACTGTTGACGTTTTAGACGTTCTCACACATTGACCTATCACTCTGACATAAATCGTTATTCGCCTTTAGTGTCCCTTTAAGTGCCACATAACGATATGCAAGGTCATGCAAGGATTTGCCGCCAAACATGTCGTTAACGCTAGGCGATATCTGCTGGTCCGGAAATGCACAGTGCTTTTGCCTAAATGCAGATCAGAAACAGTGAAATGACAATGCCCTCCCTATCCCATTACATAAAACCTGGTGATCTACCAGGGATGCTCGGTTAAGAATGATGCAAACGATTGTACTCCCCTTGAATAGACCTTGAGGCAGTGGCAGCTAAACAGAGCAACATATATCGGTCTCCGATTCAAGCCTTGAAGGTGGTTGGACACATCAGAAACAACACAGCCCTTACTCCTCACCCAAACCCTACACGAGAGGACTGGGAGGCGGCCCTGCTCGGCTGCTCTAACCTTCGGGCCCAGAAGGCCTTGGTATTGAGAGCCAGGGCGGCGCCTTCAACCAATGGGGTCCCGCAATAGAGACTCTGCCTAGTCTCTAAAAAACTCTAAGGAGGCCCCACACCTCTCATTGTTAATAAATGCTTTTCACCACCACCATAAACGGTGGCTAGAACGGATACCTATTCTTACGTAGCCCGATATCGATCACGTGATATCATTATTATGGTCTGTGCCTAATCATTGGCCAACAAAATTTCACCATCTCCCACTAAAGGGAACCATGTGGGGATGCGAAGGAGCGCATGGGTCGACTTAAAGTTCCGTTCATCACGGGCACCTTGCCCGATGTTAACGCGTCCTTGCATGTGGAGCACACCATGAATTCACTGTAGTTGCTGTTGCTGTTACTCGTCCCGAACTGTTGTTGGAGCAAGCCACGCGGATTCATCGCGCGTCTGCAGAATCTCGTTCCCCGATGTTATCACGTGATTGCTGAAAGAGTTTAAAAGGGAGAGGCCACATTAGACGCTGTGGCCTCTCCCTTTTAAACTCTTTCAAACTCTTTCAAAATGTCGGAGGTTGTTGCTCGACGAGCAACAACCTCCGACATTTTTATATTCTTACTGCACTACTCGCTCAACCGAAAGCGCACCAAAACCAACCCAATTTCCTTGATGCGAAGCGTTGTTCGCAAAAAAAGCCGAAGCGCATATCGCACTCACGTTCCTTTGGTTGTACCCCTCGCAACGGCCCGTATCCAGCGCTCTCGCTTTTCTGCTTCGCACAGGTATAGAAATCGGTAAACCTGAACGTTGTTATTCAGTCCTTTATGTCCGCTGCCATTCACAACGCGACAGTAGTCGATTGCGGCGTTTCTTCGTAGCACGCGGAGCGGTCTCGTGTGTTGTTGTTTTCGCCGTCGTTCTGGCGAGTCGTTCTGGCGAGCCAGCACTTCGTCGCGGTTTGATGGCACGTCGGACTAGCGGAGATAAATCCACAGCTCTCTATCTTAGTGTTAAATGTTTAAAAACGCGCATTATTAGGCTCAATCGTTGTTTCGCACAAGCTAGTTGAACCTGGTTCCACAGCGAACTGTACGACGGAGTCGGACTTTGTACTACCCAATACTGTTCCGACACGTGGCGCCACGCGCCTAGTGAAACTCCAAAGTCTGGAGTGTATATTCCGCAGTCCATGCCTTTTCACTTCGGGTTGAACAGGCTTTATTTTCTTTATTTCTGCATGTGTAATCCAGTAAACAGCGCGTGCAAGTGGCAGAGTACTTGCTTGTCCACTGGACTGGGGTTTCACCGTTGAACTGAGCTGCACGCCTAGCGGTAGCCATCATTACGGCAGCAGGAATGTGAGGTAGCAGCGTGAGGCCCCGCGACATTCTGCTGCGAGACAAAGATTTCATAGATTAAAAGAGATCACGTATTGACAAACGCAGGGGCTGCGTCGCTTGTCGATTTTCAGATTTGTGAAACCTCGCCTCAAGAATTAAGAAGCTTGAGGTGTAGTAGGGATAACACTGGACGTTGCGGGCGATGACGATAGTTGCCTGCCTCAGGAGGTCTGGCTCGAAGGACAGTAGGCAGGCTCATATGGTTGGGAGGGCTTACTGCTCTCTCGAACTAGACTACAAGTGGTACTCTTGCAAGAGTCGTTCACCAGGTCGCATAACAAATCGCAGCTTGACACTGTAAGTTGTTGCGCGCCGAAAAATAGCATTACGCAGGCAGGCTGATATCGTAGGGAGGACTTGCTACTCCCTCGTAGTTCACTACAAGTGGCACTCTTGCAAGAGTCGTTCACCAGGTCGCACAAAGAATTGCAGCTACACACTGGAAGTTGTTGCGCGGCAAAAAATAGCAATACGCCAGAAGAATGATACAAAATGGCTCACTACAAGCTGAGAAAACGAAAAATTACACAATCTCCCGCTAAAGGGGACCATGAGGCGATGCGAAGCAGCATTTCGGCGTGTCGAGTCCGCGTTTCATCCGTAGCTGTTTCCCGCCGACGTTGCCGTTTGCGCTGGGCCGCCCTAGTCCGGAGCTCGGGGTCGGCTTGCCGACGTTTACGTTGCGCTTCGCCGCGTCGAGGCTTCCGCTGTTCCGCGATCTCGGCAGGCGTTGAGGTATTGCTGCAACTGGCGCCGACGTTGACGTTGGAACTCATGACACCGGCGCAACCGGCGCAGTGACTGAGCGTGTGTACGACCTAACGCGAGCATTTTATCAAAACGAGGAGGCGGAATATATAGGGAGAGGGAGGTTGGCTACGGCGCGGCCATAAATGTTAGCTGGTGTGTGGAAGGGATTTGCGCATCCGCAGTAAGGGTCGTCACGCCGCACGCCGCCGGATTGAACTCCTCCATAAGCTGCTGCGCATCTAATATTTTTGAAGCGACACGAAAACATCATGCGAGGAGGCGAGAATGAAACCTTTGCCACTCGCTCCGTGTAGCCTTCGCAAGTCAAATTCTTTCCCTACCCTCTTCGGCATCGAACCTGGAGGATCACATGAAGCATACGCGTCTACACGTCATACGCAAGCCTGGCCACGTGCGCATGGCGTGCCCGAACCAGCCCGAGCACCTGAGCAGGCGAGCGGTGTTGTGTCTGCGTTCTCTGCTATTACTATCTCGGCAAGCTATAGGCTTCCAAAGCAACGCCGAGCGGCGCCACCGCTCTTATTGAAACTGGGGGCATCCACGGCCACAAAACTGCCGCCCCTTCTACTGCGCACGCGCAGTGCTCTCGGATTGCATCTGTGGTGCGTTAAAATCTAACTATTGTTGACTATACTCGCGGACAACTTTTCTTGGCAATAAAGCGAAAGCTGCGGGGGCAGCTTTCCCTTTAGCAAACTATATTCAAGCGTTGCTCAACGCTTGAGCAATACGCTAAGAAAAGGTACGAATGATATCCACACCATCGCACCGTAAAGTGCACTTCGTTTCGATATACTGACGTATGTGCTCAAACGTGAGTGCTGAGGCTACACCATATCATGTTACCCTTTAAACGCCAGTGTTGTCGACGTGCTTGGTAAGCCCACGATATGCACACAGCTATTACAGTTACAAAAACACATCGATCAACCTCATAACGCTTGGCTCAAAGCCATAAAATACAGGATAGAAGTACGCGCAGACTGCTTCGCATGAAACCGATCGCCACAACGCGTGGGATCTGCAGAATTTTTTTTGGAAGCATTCCCTAGCAATGGCGTGGCTCTGTGATACAAGAACTACTTTCAAGTCAGAAAGCGAGGGTTCGATTCCCACTCAAACCAAACATTATTACAATTTACTTCTTTGCATCTGTATCGCATTTTCGCTCACGGACAACGACGGTTTTTCGCTCACCACCAAGGGCGCCTACGCTGACACTATGAATTCTGCGAAACGAGCTCTGTAGCGCTATCGCATTGATACAGATTTTATTATTGAACAAGAAATAATATCATTTCATGCACGTAGAAGAAGATCTAAATGCGCAGTTTTCTTCCGCATTATATGGTGCTGAAGGCACCAGCAAGTTGAAAAATATAGAAATTAATTGCTTCGTTTCAGTTTGCCTGACTTCATATAGGACAGAGTTCATCTTAGACAAATAAGTTTCGAACACTCTTTTCAGCAATCGCGTATATGGGTGATATATACGCGCTATAATGCATACTACACGACAAGACAAGCCGCCATAAATAAGCGTATTATTGCAATACTCATATTTTCCGGAAAGCATCTAGCAATGACAAGTGCTGCACTAGGCAACGCAGCTCACGCGCATTCCGGTCATGTCGGCTGCATGCCATACTTTGCTTGTCAGGTAACGTGCTAGACGCGCCAGTAAAATCTCCACTTAAGCAGCACATGACGATATGCAAGGTCATGCAAAGAGTTGTCTCCAAACAGGTCGTTAATGCTAGGCTACATCGGCTGGCCCGGAAATGCAGTATGCGTTGCCCAAATGCAGGTCACCAACAGTGAAATGACAATGCCCTCCCAATCGCATTACATAAAACATGGTGATCTAGCAGGGATGCTCGATTAAGAATAATGCAACCGAATGTACTCCCCTTTAGGAGACCTAGATGCAGTTGCACCTAAACAGAGCAAAATATATTGGAGTGCGATTGAGGGCCTGAAGGTCGTTGGACAGCGAAGCTGTAAACGGTGGTTAGAACGGTTACCTATTCTGGCGTAGACCGATATTGATACCGTGATATCGTTGTTATGGTATGTACCTAATTATTGGCCAAAAACGTTTGAACGGGTTGCGAAATGACTTACACCTCTTCCAACGTTTTTCACATGATCATGGGATGAATATCGGGTTCCTTCCGTATACCAACATGTATGGCGTCATCTGCGCCGTTTCTTGCACGGCCGTGTTGCATGCGAAGGTCACGTATGGAAGAATGGCATCCCACGTCTTGTGTTAGGCGTCGACGTACATGGCCAGCATGTCCGTCATGGTCTTATTTAGGCGCTCGGTGAGGCCATTGGACTGTGCGTGGCAGGCGGTGCTCCGTCTGTGGCTGGTCTGGCTGCATCCCAATATCGCCTGAGTTAGGTCCGCAGTAAAAGCCGTACCTCTGTCAGTAATGAGGACTTCTGGGGCGCCATGACAGAGGACGGCGTTCTCAACGAAGCAGTTGGCCACCTCGGCATCACTGCCTTTGGGCAGAGCCATTGTCTCGGTGTAGTGGGATAGTAGTCGTTAGCTACGACGATCCACTTGTTTCCGGAATTCGACGTCGGGAACGGCCCCAGCAAGTCCATCCCAATTTGTTGTAACGGCCGGCGAGGTGGCTTCATCGGCTGAAGCCCGGCTAGCCTTTTCGGCGGTGTCTTCCGTCGCTGACAGTATCTGCAAGTCTTTACGTAATGGGCGACGTCGGCAGTGAGGCGAGGCAAGTAGTACTTTTCTTGTATTCTCGCGAGCCCGCGGAAACACCGAGGTGTCCGGCAGTCGGGTACTCCTTTAGAGCTTCCAGAACCTCTGGATGTAACTTTGAAGGTACTACGAGGAGGTAATTGGCCTGGAGTGGCGAGACGTTTTTCTGTAGGAGAACACCATCCTGCAATAAAAACGACGTCAATCCTGGCTTGAATACCTTTGGAACAACGGTGGCCTTGCCCTCCAGGTATTCCACAATACCCTTGAGTTCCTAGTCGGCTAGCTGTTTTTCGGTACCACTTAAGATCACCACCACTTAAGTTTTCCCAGAAGTGTTCACCATCATAGTCGTCGTGGGGCGGTGGGTCAACGGGGGCACGGGACAGGCAGTCGGCGTCGGAGTGCTTTCGCCCGGACGTTTAAGCGACGGTAATGTCGAATTCCTGAAGTCACAGACTCCACCATGCCAGGCGAACTGAAGGGTCCTTAAGGTTAGTTAGCCAACACAAGGCGTGGTGGTCGCCCACAACTTTGAAAGGCCTGCCGTTAAGATAGGGGCGAAACTTTGATGTACCCATATGATGGCAAGGCAGTCCTTTTCTGTTGTAGAATAATTGGCTTCCGCCTTGGATAGCGGCCAACTAGCATAACTGACAACTCTTTCTAGTCCGTCAGTACTCTGCACTAGGACGGCTCTGAGCCCTACGCTTCTTGCGTGGGTGTAGATTTCCGTGTCGGCGTATTCGTCGAGGTGCGCAAGTATCGGCGGCGTCTGCAGGCGTTGTTTCAGTTCTAGAAACGCTTCAACTTGTGGCGTTCCCCACTTGAATTGCACGTCGGTTTTCGTGAAGTGCGTTAGCAGCTCGGCGTCCCGTTAAAATTCTTTGACGACATGCCTGTAATAGGCGCACATGTCCAGAAATCGGCGTACGGCCTTCTTGTCGGTGGGCTGAGAGAAGGCAGTGATGGCACCTCTTTTCCGTGGGTCGGGGTGAACTCCAGACTTGCTAATCACATGGCAGAAGAACAAGAGCTCCTCGTTCGCGAAGTGGCACTTTTCTGGATTCAGGGTGAGTCCAGAGGTTTTGATTGCTTGAAGTACAGCCTCAAGGCGCCGGTGGGGCTCGTCAAAGGTTGAATCAAACACAACGACCTCGCCCAAGTACATGCGGCAAGTTTGACACTTCAAGGCTGTCAGTTCTGTACCCATAGCGCGCTGGGAAGTCGCAGACGTCGAGCAAAGACCGAAGGGCATGATATTGAACTGGAGGAGGCCGTCTGGTGTAAGAGAGGCAGTCTTCTCCCGGTCTCCCTCGTCGACTTCGATTTGTCAGTAGCCGGTCTTGAGGTTTATCTACGAAAAATACTTTGCGCTGTGCAGTCGATACAGGGCGTCGTCTATACGTAGGAGAGGATACACGTGCTCCTTTGTGATTTTGCTCAGGCACGACAATAATCGACGCAGAACCGTAGGGTTCCACTCAACTTTTTTACTGACACCACAGGCGACACCCACTGAGTCTTGGACGGCTGGATGATGTCGTTACGTACCATTCATTCCACTTGTTTCTTTACGGCCTCGTGTTCTCGCGCCAGAACTCTGTACGGGTTCTGACGGAGTGGTCTGGCACTTTCCTCTGTAATGATGACATAATTTGCGATTGGGGCCAGCCGAATTCTCGACGACGACGAACAGCAGTCCTTGTATTGCAAGAGCAAGGTTTTGATCTGTTCTTGCTTGTGCTTTGGAAGCCTAGGCTTGACGTCGAAAGCTGGTTCAGGAGCCTAGTTCATCGTAGTAGGCTCGGAAGAATCAGCGAGGGCGAAAGCATTGGTGGTTTCTACAGTTTATTCGATGTAAGCGACCGTCGTGCCTTTGTTCGCTTGCCTATAGACCAGAAAACAGCGAATTCCATGCGTAGCGCCATATTTGCATTGCGAGTCGCGCCATCTGTCGCACACGCGGCGAAACAACTTGGCCGGGCTGCCATGCCAGCAGACGCTACACAGAGCAAACTCGCGAAACTCAGCTCATTCGAGACCGTGTACATTTTCGTTGTTTTATTGCGATAGCAATTAAATGGACACTCTCGGTGCATTTTTGCCGTCGCCGTCATGTCCCGGATATGTATATGTATGTATATATAAATACAAGCCACAAATATAAATGATTCACAAGAAAGAAATTCCGAAGTGCTGGACCGGGGTTTCGAACTTGTCACCCCTCTCTCCGTAGCTCGCTGCCTTTGACAATTACGCCATGCCTCAATCGTTCGCCATAATACTAACGGCAGAATACAAACGCACGCGGCGTTGGGTGAAACTCACGGGATGCCACATGTGGCGAAAATAAAACTATTAGCCCGCGCTCCGCTTGCGTCGTATGGCTGATGACCCACGCTAGTTTACCATTTTGGGGTTGTAGCACCACGCCACTCGTGGCCAGTGGGTCGTGGTGGCGCGAGCTACTGGGAACGCTTTGACTCTTGTAGACTTATGGCACAGGAGGGAAGAAACTAGATGACTGAACCAGAATCATAGTATATGTGTTACAACGCGACTAGAATCCTGAGGCTAAAGTTTCAACACAAACGCACAAGACACACACGAAGAAAAGAAACGTACGACACAAGCGGTGACTAACTACTGCTTTATGCTTTTATACGCCAATGCACATATGAGCCCAAGCCAAACTTACCGCACATGCGCACACAACAATTGCTCTAAACCAAAAAGTGTAACAAGAATGACAGTGCATTACATACGCAAAGTCATGGAATTATATTCAGATGGGTGCAGGCACAAAGAAACGGAAAAAAAGTAAGAGGGACAAGAAGTGCGTTTGCGCTGTAATTTTAGCCTCAGCAATATGTACCAACTAGAACGAAATGAAGTTTTATCTTAGTGACCAGCATCAACGCCCTTAGGGAACGCGAGGGTTCACGTACCACTGCCAAGCGCCTTTATTTTCTTCTCTTGAGGCCGCGCGCTCTGCGGTTTTGTTTGCCACCCAAAGGAAGGCGCTGCAGGGTCTTGGGACCGCGCGAGCGCAAGAGTCTGAGAGCGGTTTGCGTTCTGCGCATGCGTCCTGGCGGCTCGCAAATTTCTTGCGTCCCCAATTCTGAAACTGTCTAGTGTTTAGCCGGAGTTGGTATGTGCGCCTTCGACATGCACTTTGACATAAAGGGCGTGGTCCGCCATGCTCGCGTGATTATCTGAGGGGGAGTTTTGTACGTCTTGGTCTTTCACCGCAAAGTTTGCGTTGAAGCTACAGACCCCACGAAGGTCACTTTGCTCGCTGCAGCGGCCGCGTTTGCGAAAGGACTGATCTGCTAGCTAGAAGAGTCAAAGGAGTTAGTTGGAAGTAACAACTGTAACAGTTCGCGTTTGTTCTATGTATACCTGTGCGTTCTTTCTGCGCCTCCTTCTTTGTGTTTGAGCAGCGCGCTGCAAGTGTAGAGCTGTGACAGTTGTTAGTGCACCCTCGCCTTATGTGTTTTCTTTTCCTGCGTCAGTAGTGCTTCAGCAACCCAAAGCAAATTTCTAGCTGTTTGCAGTTCTTGTGACATTCGAATTTCTAGCTATCGCATTCATTGCTTCGCCGTTGAGGCGAAACTGTGACTTTTTTATTAGAACATCAAGAACACCTTGCTCATGCAAGGCCACAATGTATGCAGCGAGTACTGACTGAGCAGGCTGCAGAAGCAACCTCGTCAGGTACCTACGCTGTTACATTTATTAAAAAACGTCCTCAGCTTCGTACGCGTGAGTCGTAATTCAAGTGCAGCTCGCGAAAGAGGAAAACGATGTTTTGTTGCCGCATATTACGAGATAAAATTATTACCGCACAAAGTTTTGTGTAAACTCATCGCTTTACCTTGCATCGCGTAATAATTAGAGTACACTTTGCAGGTAGTTTCGCGGAACGTAATTTTTGTTTACGAGCGTTCTTACAGTAATCCGTCTTGCTCACAAAAGCGCGCTATCAGATAGTATCACATGCAGTATACTTCAAGGATCTATTTTGGAAGCTACCTGCGCAATTTAAATCTTTTATTTCGATGATGCTTTACAAGCGAAAGTGTGCTAGTCTTAGTTAAGTCGATATTGAAATGGGCGGAATCCAGCTGTCTCTTATTGAATGTGTGCTGTGCAACTATGCGAAAAATTTATCTACTTGAGCTACCGCTATGCCTGCGACGTAAAGAAAACTGGCGCGAGTACTCTCTGCTTACGTGCCAATATATGTAGTATGTGCAGGGGGACGCCTCTTGTTAAAATAAATTTGTGGACGTCAAACGCTGAAATGAGCGCACGAAATTCTGGCCAGCAGTTGAGGAACACTGTGCCATTTACTACCGTTTTAAGACGAAAGCTTGTAATCTTGCAGGTGTGGATGCCATCAAAAGCACTAAAGCTTGATACTACATTGAACGTTGCAAAGCACGCTGATTGCTTGTGCTTGAAAGCACTACCATGCTCTACATTTTCGCCAAAGGAAACGCTAAAAGGTATGAAGTGCACCCCCACACAAAACTTGCGTCTGCCTTCAAACCAGCTGCTCGTCACGCAAATTTGGTTCGTAAAATGGAATAGGTGGGCGTCACTCTATAGAATACACGAAGTTAGCCTACTTACTCGCGCATTTGCACTCGGCTCCTAGTTTTTATGCTTCAATGAAAACTATCCACTCGCGGCGAAGCTGAAAACACCACACTTGCACTATTCCCGTGGAGGGTCGTGATCGTCGCAGACAGCGCTAAGTAATATCCTCCTGTTGCGCTGCTTGCTTTGGCATCCAAAGACGACGCACTGGTGCCCATGCGAGCTCTTATACGCGGAAGCGGTCTGAAGGGGCACTTTCTCGCACTTTAAAGCATGAGAACTGCAGCTTGCACTGTTTACTTAGCGCAACCCATGCGTGCCTTGGCAGCCCAGCCAGCCGGGCGTCAGCGTGCGAGAGTATCCGCTCGGCTCGCCAGCAGTCTGGGTGCGAGACAGGCATGCTCTGTTGACACATCGCTGAAACGTGTGAATATCACTGTTGCTTTTCCTCCCTAAACTTGGCTATTCCTCTTGCGTCGCAAATCTCGCGGTTAAAGAACTAGTGCTGGTAGCCTTCAACGACGCCTTCCAGGTCTGTTATTTCTGAGTGCCGACGGAAATGATTACGCTGGAGCGAGGGGGAATGGTGCCCTGGTCTTGCAGAACATTGAAGGCGTGCTTCCCTGGCGGCGTCTACGGCGGTAGTGCTTTTTCCGTGGATAGTGTTATCGACTTAGATCTCAGGTCTATGACTGCACCATGAAAGCCGAAGAAGTCCATACCAAGGATGACATCTCTCGAGCAATGCTGTAGGACTACAAAGCTTGCGGGATAACGCCGGCTCTTCATGGAGACTCGCTGTGCAGATTCCTGCAGGCGTTACCAGGTGTGACCTCCAGCTGTAGGAATTTCGGGGCTTCCCGGCGGTCTTGATTTTGTTCAACTTCCTGGCTAACGGTCCTCTGATGACAGAATACTCGTCTCCGGTGTCGATGATAGCTGTGACGCTGTGGCCACCTATAAGAACGCCGAGGTCGATAGTTCGTCGTCTTGCGTTGCGGTTAGGTCGTGGCGTCGGATTACGGCTTCGTTGGTTTGCCCCGCTGTGTCGTCGTTGCGTCGTCAGGTTTTTTTCGGGCCACTAAGTTTTTACTTGAGGGCTCCGTACGGCTTGCGGCGTGTTCTTTAGATTTCATCGCGCCGTCGTCGTCGGCGGCGGCAGGGACGGAGGAACTTCGGTATTTCGTCGTGCACTAACCGCACCTTCACCATATGCTGCCCTTAGTTTTCCGGATACGGACTTGGTGACCGGCTAGAGTTGGGCCAGAGTATCGTCGACGTTGGGGAGAGACGTGAACGCCTGGTGATGGCTATCGGGAAGGTGCTCGTGGAGTCTATGCACTCTTGCGAGAAAGTCGGTGATGTCACGTGGACGTTCACCTAGTTCTGAACGTCGCGCGTTGATGGCAAATCCACGCAGGTCTATCTGACGATAGCGGCAGCGTCAAGCGGCGGTAGGTGTGACCAGCCTCTCCGTAATGGTAGCAGAGTAGGTGGTGGTCGGGGGCGCGCCAAGCGTCGGTCGTCCTCGGGGTGTTGCACTGGCCCACAGGTGGGCGGTATGGCGTCGGTGGCGGCGGAACTGCGGCGGTGCGGTGCTGTAACGTGGGCGCGGTGGGGGAGCGTTAGGACGCGCTGCAGCAGCGTAGCTCATATCTTCAGGATGAGGCCACGCTGGTTCGGGAATTCCCAGCGATTGTCGGACTTCCTCGCGGAACATGTTGGCGATCGACTCCATTTGAGGCTGTGCCCTAGGTAACAGCTTGCGCAGCTCCTCCCGTAGGATTGCTCTGATGGTCTCGCTTTGGTCGTCGGTGCCTAGCGAGTGCGCTTCGCTGTAGCCTGTCGAGTGATTTTACAATTGCTGCAGCCTTCGTTAGGAATTCTCTGACTGTCTTCGGTGGGTTCCGCACCAATCCTGCATAGAGGTCTTGTTTCACTCCCCGCATAAGAAACGCAGCTTTTTCTCCTCACACACGGCAGCATCGGCCAAGCGAAAAAGTGCCAGGCCTGCGCTGAAACCGCAGTACAGTCACAGCGAAAGCTGGAAGAGCGGCGTTTCTAGAGCTCATTGTAAGCTCTCTTGGGGCTACAATACAAGTACACAAGAAAGGTACCCACTACGTCATAAATCACAATTTTGTGAAGTTGGGAAGCACCTACTAAGCCATTATTCGTCATTCTGCGGAGAAGCGAGGCACCAGCTACACGTCTGTAAGGCATTATGCGCACTTTGTTGACGCGACGACTGATGACGATGAAGAATTATGGCTCAGCCTTTGTAATGGGCTGGAAGCTTTAAACGGCCCACCAGTTATGTAATTTGTATTGGGTGACGCCCGGTCGCTATTTCCCTCTCCCGTCATGCTGCATATTATACGTTGACGTGAGAGAGAGACGGGGGGGGGTGAAGAACTTTACTGAGACCCCGAGGAAATTGATCATGCGCTTATGGGCTTCCTTTGCAACCAATACAGGTGCACTTGCTAGGAACCCACTAGGCTATAAATCATTATAATTTTTGAGAAGTAGGGCAGCAGGCACTGTGCCATTTTTCGTCATTCTACGGAAAGCGTTGGTACCTGCTAACAACATGTAAAGCATTATGCGCACTTTGTTGATGCTGTGCCTGATGACGATGAAGAATTACGGCAGAGCCCTTTGTAATGGTTTGGACGCATTCAACAACGTTCTCGTTGCGCAATTCGCATTGTGTGACGCCTGGTTACAGAATTCGCGTTGCGGTACGCTTCGTGCTTATTTTACTCTTCTACGACGCTATATTGCATATGCTAATGTGGTTCCTTCCCGACATGAAGCCTGTATAGGACCTTTTTGCAAAGCAGTTTCAAGCACCGGCATGGCTCAGAGGTTGAATACTGGGCTCCCACGCAGAGGGTCCAGGTTCGAACCTCGTTTCATTCTGGAATTGTTTTCTTATTTCGTTTTTTTTTCTTATTTCCAGCGATACCGGTTACGGACACCTGCGGCGGCGGCGGACAACTACGGCGCCAAAAACGCCAGGCCTGCGCTGAAAGCGAAGCACAGTCACAGCAAAAGCTAGAAGAGCGGCATTTCTAGAGCCCGTTATAAACTCCCTTGTGGCTACTAATACAAGTACATTAGCAACGTACCCACTACGCCACAAATCATAATTTTTGGGAAGTTGGGAGCACCCACCACGACATTATTCGTTATTCTGCGGAGAAGCGAGGTAGCATCTGTGAGGCATTATGTGCACTTTGTTATTGCGGTGGTTGATGACGATTGAGAATTATGGCTGAGCCCTTTGTAATGGGTTGGAAGCTTTAAACGACCCACTAGTTACGTAATTCATATTGTGTGACGCCCGGTCGTTATTTAACTGTCCCACCACGCTTCATAACATCTTTAACCGGAGAAACGGAGAGCGAGAGAGAGAAGGAATTAACTTTATTGAGAGCCTGAGGAAATGTATCATGGGAGCCTTATGGGCTTCCTTGGCAACCAAAAGAAGTGCACTTGCCAGGAACCCACTACGCTATAAATCATCATAATTTTTGTGAAGTAGGGAAGCAGCCCATACGCAATTTTTCGTCATTCTGCGGAGAACCGTGGTACTCGCTAAACACCTGTAAGGCATTACGTACACTTTCTTGATACTGTGGCTGATGACGATGAAGAATTATCGTAGAGGCCTTTGTAATGGGTTGGAAGCACTCAACAGCCCACTCGTTGCGCAATTTGCATTGTGTGACGCCCGGTCACAGAATTCGCGTTTGTGTGACGCCTGGTTGTTATTTTACTCTTCTACCACACTACAATACATACGTTAATGTGGTTCCTTCCCGACAAGAAGCCTGTATAGGGTCTTTTTGCAACGCAGTTTCAAGCACCGGCATGGCCCCGAGGTAGAACACTGGGCTCCCAGGCAGAGGGCTCAGGTTCGAACCTTGTTGCATCCTGGAATTGTTTTCTTATTTCCTTTTTTTCTTATTTTGTGCGATACTGGTTACGGACACCGGCGGCGGCGGCGGACAACTACGGCGCCAAAAACGGCCGTTGAAATGAGCTCATAACAGCTTTCGCTGTAAAACTCGCGTCATCGTCACCATTTACACGGAAGAGTTCTAATTAGGTAGCTGCACTCTTGTCTCCAGCAAAGCAGTGGCGTTTTCCTTGCGGACGATGCTCGTGGAGATATTCAGGAACGTCGTCCGAAAGAGGTCCCAGGTTTGAAGTGTTGATTCTCGGTTCTCAAACCATGCCTTTGCGGCGTGTTCTAAGTATTCATGACGCAGCCTCTCTTCAGAGTCTCAGTGGTTGAAGGAGGCGACTCGGTCGTACGTCTCAGGCCAGCTTTCGGGGTCTTGAAACGAAGATCTACGGAAAGTCGGTGGCTCCCTTGGCTGCTGCATCACGACCGTTGTAGGAGACACAGCGGGCGTCATTGTGGTTGTCGTCTTGGTCGTTGTGGTCCTTATCTTGTCGGGTAGGGGTCCGTATTCTGGTGGGAGACCTTGCTTCCTGCAAAAGGCTCGCTGGTCAGCGTTGGCGTCGATGTCGCGTTGAAGGTGTAGGCTTGGCTCATGGCTGGAGGGGGGTATTCGGTACATGGACCGGGAAGCTCGTCCACCATATGTCACTTGGCCGTGATGGCGACGAAGGCAGCAGTCGTCGTGTTTAAGATGAAACTGTTTATTTGGCCAAACTTGTGGCCGGGAAAAGAAAATAAAACTACAGCAATGCGCGCTGTACACTGATAGCGGCGAACAGAGCGTCGGTCGTCGATAAACTGAGCCGCGGCAAGGCGCGTCGGAATTTTATACATGCGGCATCGAACATTCGAGCCGTGTAGTTGGAGGCCGCGTTAAATCCAGAATAATGTCAGGTGTTTGCGTTTGCGCGCTCAAATCTATAAGAAGATTGTAACATAATTTGGAAAGTTTCCAGACATTAGGGCGCAGCTTGCGCAAGGCAGCGGCTACGCGTGCAACGAACTTGTTAGATAAAAATAATAAAAGAAGCGCGACTGGAAATGCCTAAACATCACAGATCGTCAGTTCATCCGAAAATAATTAGGTCTAATTACGCTTGCAAACGCCATTTTTTACAGCAGTTGTAACTCGACGCTAGAGGAGCCGGATGGCTTCGTCATTGGGTACCATCTGGCATATTCGGTCACCGGAAGAGAAATGCATAGTATCTGCTCTGCTACGCGTGGCACTAGTGTACACGTTAGCAATATCAACACGCGGTCTGTTCATTTCATTAGATAAAAAAACGCATTCGAACGCTTCGAGCATAACTACATATTTACCACAATGGTAGCGTTTCACTTTTCGCTAGACCCTGTTAAGCTGCTCATAAGTTTATACAAATAGGTGAAGCATGTTGTTTGCCAACGGAGAGGGAGGTGCTTCATTTCCCTTAACTTACAGTGCTCTTAAAAGCTGTCGTCTGTACCCAGTACTTTCGCACTCACATTGGAGACATTTCTGCACTCAGTAATGAGACAATAATGTTTGAGGCCTCGACACTAGCGTGTAGCGGTACCATGACGGCGAGAGCCTTTGCCGATGATATTATATTGTATCACGAGATTGAAGACGGCTCATTCCGTGACCTCCGTTTTTCTGCTGAGGACAGAAATGTTTCTGTTGCCACGCTGAACATTTTCATATGTCGGTATTTGTTTATTGTTTCTCCAAGCACGTGCCTAAGCCTCTCATTCCTGTCTTTAAAAAGAGTCATCCAATTCGAGTTTTAGGCCTTCGTTGTGCCAATTACGGTATGTCAGCATCCCTGCCATTTTTAATAGCTCTTACTTCTCAGCGCAAGCTCCACGAAAAAGACAATGCAAAATAAAACTGCCCCGCATAGCCGCCCGCTCTTTACCGCGACATCGATTTTATAGACTTTCAATGGAGGGTATCGCCTTCCACAATTTTATTACTTAGCCGCTCTCACTCACATTGCTTAACAAACCACGCGTCACTAAGTTAAAGCGTTACCTTCCATATGAAAACACTGGGCCTTTTTTTAGACATATACAGACAGAAGAACGCTGTATTACTACAGAAAGAGAAAAGACTACTGTGGATCCCTCAGCAGGTAACCACTCCACACAGTCGGCGCATAAAGAAAGCTGCACAGCACAGACGCTGCTGAATGTTATCGTGGCATTAAATCGGCGCAAAAAGAAGGAAGCCCGTAAAGTATACGCACCAAACAACGATAGACTGCCGGGTAATGACCTCAGATGTCGTCTGTTGAGTTGTATGAAAGGTGGTTTTTAGCGAGTGTTTTCTGAACAATTGCTCCCTATTTCCTCGGTGTCTTCATGTTTTCTAGGTATTCAAACCAAATAAATAAATAATACTCACGATCAATCTCGGCAAGTGTTGCCACTTGTTAATTTAATATTCACCTTCCGGGTCGTAATCACGAACCATCTGGCGATTTTCCAGGAGAGAGTTGGTGATTCGTGCTTCCGAGCAGTCATTGCCAGCAACAGACAAACCAGCTTATTCCATACCGGCCGGGGCCGTCTCAATTCAATGGAGACAGTGTTCGAGGCTGATGGAGGCAAAATAGTCGAGGCAAATTGAGGTACACGTAGTGGGGGCTATAGAATGCCAGATATTTGGAATTATCTGGAGCCTTCCACTGCGGCGTGGCTCTTCATCATGTTGTGGTTTTGGCACGTACGACCCCATAAATTAATATTACCCCCGTCTTCATTGGCGCTGGCTGGCACATTATCAGAAGTTCATAAAACGGCGCCGCACAGGATGAATAAAAGGAGCACAGGACACAGGGGTCCGTCGTGTGTTCACATCCTCCTTGGTTCACATATAGCAAGCGTTTTGGCGACGTTTTATAATCTTCTTATTACCGCCCTATTTCGGTATCCCTGACAGCAGATAACTTTTAGAGGGATTGTAGCTGCTGACGACATATTCCCCTTGCATTTGGAGATGTTATAATAAACGATGTAATGTATGAAAATAAATACTTTGATATCTGCTATTTATTTGGTCAACACGCCATATGTAAGCTAGTCAGGTAGATAGAAGCTATGGATTACATCAGAGCATGCAGGGTTAGTATACTTGAGTCTAGCATGAAACGATTGGCTCCATTGGCAGTTCACATTCCTGCTGTAATTGGTCCAGCCGATGGCTTGCAGCTCTCCCATAGAGCCAGAGGAGAGTAATTGGCGCCGTATACCCATTCTCACCTGGAAACACAGATTCGTGAAGCTGATCCATGTTTCAGCCGCTTGAATTCTTCTATAGCACATGCATGTACTATGCGCTAAAACGTTCCCCGTGCTTCTTCTAAACACACATTATGTATTACCGTGTTTTCCTGAACATAGGAACTGCTTCTTTCTGTCGCAGAAAACATACAGTATCCTACATCTAGACTTTTATCTCAGGAGCCAGTTTATTGTAGGCTGCCTCACTGTTGATTCGCTTTCATACGCTCTGATTTACTATTGATCCATTTAGTGGGCGTTGATTCTCATCGCTTTCAGACGATCTCACGGTAATGTTCACAAGCGTGAACATTACCCTTTCATTTGTTTCGAGAGTTGTGAAAGATTCGTGACGTCAAAATCAGGTTTCGGAAGAAGAACCGGAAACAGGGAGTGCGCTGCTCGCTGAACTCCAGCCAATCAACGGCAGCCAAAATGGACAGTCCACTATGGCGACACATCGAGAATACCTCCCAAGCCATAGAAAAATGAAACAGAAGCATGCTGGGAGTTGTGACCGGAGCATGAAGCACGAGGGGGAGCGGATTCGACAGAGGTCGGCTTGTGAACGGAAGGCGCGCGCACTCATACAATCTTTTTTCCACGAGCCCACCACAAAAACTAAATGTAACAGGAGCATGATTGGAATTGCGGCACGAACCCGAGGAGGTAGCTGTTTCGGAGGACATTGTGTTGTAGACGCCAGGCGCACTCCCTCCTAAATTTTATTTCTCCGTGGTTGACGCGCATTCCGTTCCTTTCATTTTTGTCGAGAGTCGTGAAAGCTTCGTGACTTCAATACGGCGTTGTTGAAGAAAACCGGAAACACAGGGCGCGCTGCTCGCCGAGCTCCCGCCAAATCAGCGGCGGCTGAAATGTACAGTGCTTTACATGGATTCATTGAGAAGAGCTCCCCCGGTACAGCGATGTATTTTATCTCCAGATTCCGCGTTCATGTTAAAAGGAAGGAAGGAATTATTGCGCGGTGGCGGCGGCGGCGGCGTCATCACTCTCGGGACTTCGGCAGCGGCACGGCGCTGGCGTTCCATGTCAATGCATGTCTTTAACGTGCATTGACATGGCACCCTACAGTTTTACCTCCACCAGAATGCGAGTGGTGTGGCCTCTATTAAATAAGGCTATGTGCCTGTCAGCTCGAAATGATTTGCAAGAACAAGAAAGCAGTAACTCCCCACCGGGTAATTATCAGAATTTGCAATCACACTTTGGAGTGTGAATAATAAATTACCATAGTTGGAACACTTCCCGACATTGCCTACCGTTAAAACCATTGTTCAAAAAACACTCGCTGACAACGGACACGATTTACACAACTCTATAGCCATCATTTTCTATCAGTTACCCAACAGAAGCCTGTATGGGCATGCGCAGTTCGTATTAGCGGGAGCAATATTTAACCGCAGCGCCAACCACAACCCGCACCTCCACGCAACGAAAAAAGAAAGAAAAGACAACCTTCGCAATATGGAAAAATAAAAATGAAGTAATGACGAGCTGCTCACAACTGCCAATCTTTAATCCCGCATTTTCTGGTGTAAAGGCGGCAAGTAAAATGTCCTTCGAATGCACCATCAACAGGGCTGGGCCGCAATTATAGTAGAAAATCTGCCTTTCCACAACCCTGCATATTAAACAATGACGTCACACGTACAGCTGAGTAATAATTTGAGACTGACTTGGCACCCCTCCTTATATGATTAGACCCGTCTTACCCATCCCCCCTTCCTTTGCGCAAGCTTATCTTGACCTGCGCGATATCGTTACATGTAGCAACCTGCCTTCTTTCTGCGCAGACCGAATTGTATGGTTACTATAAGCGGCATCTGTCCTCTCTAGCTGAGTTTACGCACCGACAGTGCGGTATGGTCATCTGCGGAGGCAACTACGGTGTTCTGGTTTCTTTCTGCAGTAATACGGCGTCCTCATACACACCTTAACAAGGTCTCCCATATTCCTACGGATGGTGAAGTGTTACCTTACGAATCCGTGTTTCTTCAGAAGAAATAGCCTGAAAATGTGTTATGTAATTATATCGTGGAAGGCGACAGAACGTCCATTGTAAGTCCACCAAAAGCGATGTTGTATCGTGGCTCGGCCGGCGATGCTTGAGTGTCTCGTATTTCTTTGCGTTTCTTATAGATTATGCGTTGAACGCTCAGAGCTATTGAGAATCACATCAAGGTTGATATGCCGTAATTTGCATAAAGGAGGCCTAAAATAGGAAGGGCATCTGTCTTTCGATGACATGCTTGTTCAGGATGGCCAGCATGTCTAGACACCTTGTTTCACTGACGACACAGGAGAACGTTAAATGTTTTAACGATTGCACTATACTTTGGGAGAGCCTTATGCACCTTTCACTACGAGGAATCGAAAACAAGATTGATCATCAACCCATACCGTGAAGGTTCATAATTGATTTTTAAGGCGCAAAGGAGGACATGTCCTCCTTTTCGCCTTAAAAATCATTTATGAACGTTCACCATCTTGTCCAACAAAACGTTCTCCTAAGCCGTGAAGGTGTTTGAACAGCGTAACCTTTAACAACGCCTAAAGCGACATCTGATTCTGACGTAGCTTGAAATTCATTACATGAAGACATTCAAGTGGACTGTACCTACACATTAGCCAAATAGGTTTCAAGCGGCTGCAACTTTTCTCGCAGGACAACATCGTTACATAAAAGTGGACCAGATACAGGCGACATTCACTTTAGCAACAATTGTGGGGCACGATACGCGTGAAGGGGATTTTCATGGTTGTATTTAGGAGCCCTCGATACACGTGGTCATCGACTAGCACTGCAACAGCACAAATAACTTGCTGGGTGAGTTAGTCATCTACATACGAAATTTTACTTACGCGACTCCCCGCTACATATGCCACAGTTGGCGCTGCCCGGCAGGTTAACTTAATCACTCGTAAACTTTACTGGGTAACGATTGTGGCCAACGCTCCGCAAGAAAGCGATCGTTGTGCATCTTGTCTTCTTTCTCCCGGAGGGCTGGAGCTGCCAGCGTCTGGTACTTTCTGACACCTCTCGCTGTGTTTGCCTACGGAGATGAAAGAACGATGAGGGAGGATAAAGCTACAGCTTCGCCGTGAAAATCAAAGCATTACTTGTGTTTACAACAAAATGGGAGTGATATACACCCTTCATATATTCTACTATGGGAGAGGACTGAGCTATCGCCAGAATTTATAAGTTTATTTCCTTAAAGAATAGTTGACGACCCCGAGTACAATGCGCTCTTCTTTCGAGATTGCAAAATAAATCGCGTCTTTGGTTGAGCGCTCATACAGACAATTAATGACGACGCTGCTATGTACGTCATCTTCGAAAGCCACCGTGCTCGATCCGGTGCATTCCGCAGATTCGTATGTGCGTGTCTGGTTAACACTAAGCGTATCTACGCATAACTTAAGCGCTATTGTCGGTTTCAGTGATGCGATTGATCGAACCCATTTTGCCGCAGCTTCTGGATCAGATTGGAGCAGCAAGTGAGACTTAGGCAGCAGTAACTAATCCTGCACTTTCGAATGCATATGTTCACCCCTGTACTATGTAGTAGTAATATGTTTCATGAAATTGAGATATGCACATATGATTGTGTGTTTATTTATAAAATTCCAGAAAATGAAACTATCTTACTGCTGTTCGTTTATTCGCAGCCAGCCCTCACTTTCTTCAGTCACTTGCGGTACAGCCATTATATTTTAACAAAATATTGAGCCCAGTATGCTCTCGGAAGTCATCAAGTTTCGAAAGGCTAGCTGGACTGCCTTGAGATAAAAATAATCGCTAATATAACGACTCTTAAAAAATGCCACATATTTACACGTTTTTTTTAATTTTTGACTTCTGTCACAAGCTTCAAACAATGATACTTTACTCTTCACAACAAAAACATTTTACACAAAAATATTTTCCTCGTAACAATAACATTCGCATTTTAACAGCGTTGTGAACTTTCGAGAATGACAGGTGACGAAATTGGTCGCTCCGTATTGAATAAGTTCAATACTTTTCCTTCGTAAATTATGGAGGTAATAAAAAAACGAAGTCCACTTTAGGGTTACTGGACTGTATGTGCACAAAATATAAAATACTCAATCAAATCAAAAGTATAAATTATCGAACACGTATCGATCCCTGGTGGAATAACCTGTCATTATGGTTCGCCGTACGTGAAGGTTCTTTACAATTTCGGGCACTTGGGGTTCCTTAAGGTGCACTCACATCGCACACTAAACGTTCGCCTCCACCAAGATGCAACCGCTGCGGCCGGTATGAAATGGGGTTGTGTTGCTGTCAGCTGGAAATTACAGCCCAAAACAACGAATAACATACGGCACTTTTGTCGACATAAAATAACATAAGGCAACGTTTCCTGACACGAGCCACATTTAAAACCATTGTTCCCCCTCCCTGCTTAAACGGGAAAGAAAACTGCGCATCCTGGTCTAGTGGTGCATGGCGGGAACCCATAGTTGAGATGGCAGCCTTCCTTGTTTCTCTTGTTTTCTCTTTCTTTTTTTCCCCTCTTTCTTTCTCTTTCTCTCTCTTTTTCTATCTCTCTTATGTCCCTGGTTCTTTTTATTTCTTTCTCTCTCCTTTTTCTCTATATGTCTTTCGCTCTCTTTGTTTCTCTCTTCCTGCCTTGATCTCTTCTTTTTTCTCTTTTCCGTCTTTTTCTCTCTCTATTTCTTTCCCTGTCTCTGTATGTTTTTAAGTGCGGATCACTTTGGGGGCTGGGGCTGTCGTATGCTGTGTCGTCATCATATGTCGCTTGGCCTAACGCAGGCGAATCCATATTAGCATAGCCATCTGTAGCGTAGCCATGTATAGCATGGGGGCGGGAAAGGAAAGTGAGGCTGAGTAGCAGCGATGCCAGGGTGAGCATGGCGGAAAGGGGGAAGGGAGGGGGAAGAGAAAAGGAGTACGCTGCCATCGTATCCTTTTATTTATTCACTTAGAACATACTGGAGGCCCAGATGGGCCCAGAGAGGCGGAGTAAAATTGCAAAAGAATACACAGAATGGGAAAATGCGGAAAATAAACACATAAGCACTTAAATGTCAATTTCAATGTTAGGGTATCAGAAACCATGCGGGCCAAGCTACTCAACTGTATCAATCAATGATAATGGCAGTGTGTTCCATTCGTTAACAGTGCGAGGAAAAAAATGAAAGTTGAATTTGTTAGTTCCTCATTGACATGTAGTTAAGGATTCAGGGAGACGAAGTGTGGTTAGTCTTGTTGTTAACGGGCGTAGATTTGGACCAGGATGAAAAGAGAGTTTCTTATTTTGTAGGAGAAAAAGAAATTGAAGCCTGAGTAATTTACGTCGTAATTTCAAAGTTTGTATACCATTAGTATGCATGGGAGCTGTTGGTGAGTCGGTGCTTCAGAATTTAGAAAAGATAAGTCTGACAGCTTTGCGCTGAAACATTTCAAGTCCTTTAGTATTGTGGTTGGTGTGAGGATCCCAGACGGTACAAGCGTATTCGAACTTAGGCCTGATTTGTGGTTCATACGCATTATATTTGGTTTGTGGGGCGCCAAATTTACTTTGTGTCGCAGAATACAAAGTTTGCGAAAAGAAGAAGCGCGAACGTTTGCGATATGAGAATTCTAACTGAAGTTGTTAGTTAAAGGGGTCATGAAATACTTTTCCAAGTAATGATCTAATGACCTCAGTATCGGAGTTTACTGCCCTCCCGAATCGATTGCCGCAAAAATTTCTCGAATTTGTCAAGAATGAGCGGAGTTACGTGGTTTGGCGCACGCTCTCAGCGCTTTCTCCCTTTTCTCGTGCCGACGAGCGCACTGGAAGCTACACGGGGAGGGATGGCACGGGGGAAAGAAGTTACGTCAGCACGCGTCATGAAACGCAATCGCTCTCCAGCTGTGATTCGCGTACGCGAGCGCGGCTACCGTGTACTGAGGAGTGCGGCGCCGGCAAGTGGCGGCACCCCGTGGCAAGAAGCGCATCTGATCCGAACGCCGCTCTCGATTTACGTCGGCTATCGGCCAATAAGTATGCTATGTCTTGCGACGCGGCGATGCAGATCGCGACGTCAATCGGCAGACGCCCCGCCCACCGAAGAGAGTGAGAACCGGCCTCGGTTTGAAAAGAGACCGCCTGAGAAAAGAGCAACTTCGCGTTCCGCTTGTAGCCTTTACGCGGCGCGCACGACTCCAATATTTGGCAGAGAAGTTCACAGCCGTGTCAGCTTTCCGCAGGTTGTGTTTTTTCAACAAGCCCAAGGGGTGCATCATGACCCCTTTAAGGTCACTCAGAAATAATTATATTTATTTACCGCAACTACAAGATTGTACACTCTGACAATGTCGGAATAGCCAACAATGACCTGGACAAGGAAATTAGCGAAGCAGAAAAAAGGGCAGCCTTTCACAAGCTTAATACTAAATCAGCACCTGATCCAGAGGGAATCACAAATACGACACAAAGGAGCCTAGACGATGAGTGTATAACAAAATTGACAACTTATAATATTGAATTCTGGAAAACCGGCGAAATACCACAGCAATAGAAAACGGCACACGACATCTTAATACCCAAACCAGGCAAACGCTTACAGCTGGAGAACTTGAGATCCATATCTCTTGCATCTTGCATTGGAAAGCTGATAGAGCATGCGGTTTTAGCGAGACTAACCAACTATCTCGTGCACAGGGACATGTTCCCCTCCAAGATGCTGACTTTCAGAAGGAATCTTTCCACGCAGGGTGCGATGCTCCATCTTCACCACCAAATCATAGACGACCCAAGCAGATCCACTAGAGCCATCCTCTTCCTCGACTTGAAGAAAGCGTTTGACAATGTAACGCATACAAAAATACTAAGCAGCCTTGAGGAGCTAGCATTAGGAATGAGAATATACAATTACGTTTGTGACTTCCTAACCGGCAGAAAGGCACAGATCACTTTGGGAGATCTCGCCTCCGAAGAGATTGAGATTGGTAGGGCAGGCACACCACTGGGGTAAGTGATATCGCCGATGCTGTTTAACCTAGCATCAATCGGACTACCGCGCAAACTACAAGAAATTGAACGTGTTAACCACACTTTATATAGCGACTATATTACCCTATGGGCAAATAGAAAAGGCACTCCTATATCGCGATTGAAACACTCGAACAATATCTGCATGGAACCGGACTGATTTGCTCGGCGGAAAAATCAGAATTAATATTATACTGGCCAACACGCAGGGCCCTTAAACCAAGCAGCTGCAGGGGGGAATACAATCTCGAAACGGACATAGAATTGAAGATCGCTGCTGGTGAGCCAATACCTAAGGTGGATGAAATCAGAATTTTGGGACTACTAATTGCAGCAAAAGGAAACAATGGAGAAACCGTTAGGAATCTGTAAGGGATGGTATCTCATGTTATGAGGGTGACCAAAAAGATAGCCAACAGACACAGCGGAATGAAGGAAAGAAGCATGATCAAGCTAATACAGGCTTTCCTTATGAATAGGACAGTGTATATAGCACCCTACCTTAGATGGTACGCTGCAGAAAAGAAAAAAAATTCACTGCCTAATTAGGAAAATGTGTAAACAAGCCATATGACTACCAATCAGCCCTAGTACCGAGCAGCGCTTATAGAATTAGGCCTGCACAATACACTGAAAGAGCTCATAGAGGCTCAGTGAATAGGGCAGTACGAACGCCTTTATATGACCCTCGTTCTCGCCCCATGTGTTTGTGTTCTTTAAGCGCGGCATTCCAAAGGATAACACATACAAATAAAGACAACATATTGGGTTTCATACTCAACACGGAGCCAAAGTGGACATCCCGAGTGATGTCAGGGATACGATAACTGTCCCCCCCTTACCAAAGAACATGTGCACTGTATATCACAAATGCAGAAGAGAAAGCAGAGCATTAAATACACAAAAGTATTTGCAAATAGTAATGACGCAGTCTTTGTAGACGCGGATAGATACAAGCACAGGCGCCACGTTACAGCCGTCGTAACTGATCACGAAAAAATAGAAAACACGCATTAAGGCAAGCAAAGCAAAAATCGAGAATTCGGAGGAGAGATCTATTGCGCTAGTCGTATAAGGGACAGAAGCGAGCGCAAATTTCACAAGCGGCCGAATCTCCCCCGAAGCACTACGAGTCTTGACAGCAGGCAACAAAAGTCAAGAAAGTAATGTTTACTTAACATGGATGCCCGCTCACATATCCATCTCGCAAGGAGAAAGCGATGATAATAAGATTGTTCGCAACGTGACTCTAGAATTCATGGACCGAGTCACGACCGGTAGTACATCATGCACCTCAGTGTCTTCGGAGAACGCGGATGGAGAGGAGTGGGAATGGGAGGATCGCATGACGAGATATGACATCATACAACACTACAAATTGCAAAGGTGCGTTTTTCCGCCACCTCACCAAAAGTTAAGCAAAAATTACACAATCTCCCGCAAAAGGGGACCATGATGCGATGCGAAGCCAGATCACTTGCACGATCGCGTTCCGTTGGCGTTCGTTGGACATGCTGCTGACCTCGAGCATGCTACCGACCTCGCGTCGTGGAACGCGAAGAGGAACAAACACTACGCTCGTCGTGCCTTCCCTCTAGCCTGGCCGTTAATTCTCACGGGGCGAGCGGGGAACGCGGTCGACAGGCGCGCGAGAGGGGGGCACCATAGCAGAGGAGAGAGAGGGCGAGGGGACGCGCATGCCCTGGCACTCATTGCGGCGTTGCGCAGGAGAGCATTTCGGCATGTCGAGCCCGCATTTCAGAGGAGTCTATCGAAGCAAGCGCTGAACAACGCGCGCAGCGCTCTACCTGCTTGATATTCACACTTGAAGGAGAGGAGACTAGAGGAGGAGAGTAGCGCATGCGCCGCGAGAGCAGAAACGAGAACGCAGAAGAAGCGCAAGCAGATGCGGTGAGAGAAGTGGAGAGAGTAACGCGCTGCTGTTGGAGAGAAGGAAGGAGGAGAGTTGCGCATGCGTAGTGTGAGTGCGGACGCCCACGCCGACGCCGCGGAACATACCCCCGAGCAAGAGATGCTTCGCATCTAAAAACAGTCTGTCGATTGGCGGCGATTACAGACCAGAACCTATCCGGACCCGGTGATCTCAGACCTCGTTTACCCAGACTTATGCAAGACAGATAAATGCAACAACAGTAGTTCTAGAGCTGCTCTAGAGCCGATATTGTGGGAATCTCGAGGCATAAGGTAAAATACTGGGGATTCTGTCTAATGTGATCACCTCCGCGCGCCCTGGGAGACTGTGTTGCATAGCTCTGCCCTTGACTATTTACTTTGGGCTGTTCAGCGGGCCGAGGAAGCCGCCAGGACTCAAGAACTCCTGACCGTCACCTAGGCGGTACCTTTTGCCCGTCCCACAAAGTCGCAGGACGTTTTGTTAAAGTTATTTGAATGTGTATGTTGCATTTCATACCTGGCAGAAGCTGGAATGTGCAGAGCTATGTACCCCACTAAACTTTGTCAGAGGAGTGGAGAACTAACATCAAAAGCTAAGTGCTGCTTTGAAACCAGCAGACTTTAGATTTAAATGTACTATATAGAATCAAGGTTGTCTCCTACGGCATGCCTGGTAAGTATATACCTATATTTTGTGATGTCTAGCCCAAGTTCTTGATTCTTTTTCGGCGGAACTATAAGTTTTCAGGTTGAATACATTATGTTTCTTGCATAAATTGCGTTCTCGTAACAAGCAACACGTCACAGTCGCAATTCTACGTTGTTTTTTTGCCATGCGTATGAAAACGTGGCAGAAAAACATGGGCAAGCATATGAGCACCATCTTCCGGGCCATATATTCCTGTAATATAAAAGAATAAAAGTGTGCTCCAATTGCATATCTCACAAGAAAATAGATGGCAGCATCTCAATTTTGTATTTTCGTGTTTTTAAGGTCTGCAGTAAGAGAAGTCGTGTTAGTCTTAAATAGGAAATTCATTTGTACGGATTCAAAAAGCCCAATGAACTTCTTCATTTTGTTAAGGTGTTTAATAGACAGCACTCAACGATAATGAGTAATGGCGACAGTCACGGCAAGGCACGAACTCTCTGCGCGAGCGGCGTTCTTCTTCAAGCAACCAAAGAGGACGACCCACTAGAAGGCGCTGGAGAGGGTAACCCATTACCATGTCCCAAGGCTTCTCTACAATTACCCCGGGTACGAAAAGGGAGCCGTCCGGCGACCTAACAACTCGTCACTATGAGTGGGTCATAGTAGGCCTTGAGGCGCTCCACGTTGACAATGTCGCGCCCTCGACGGCGCATGTCCGAAGCTGGTTCGATGGGTTCGATCAAGTAGTTGACCGGGGATGTGCGCTCGACGACCCGGTATGGGCCTTCGTATTTCGGCAGTAGTTTTGAAGAAAGGCCACTTGCAGTGGTAGGGACCGAGAGCCATACGAGCGCTCCAGGGAGGAACGTGGGTTCAGAAGTAGTCGTGCCATCGCGAATGCTCTTCTGCAGCTCTTGTTCCTGCGTCGTAAATGTCTTGGCAAGCTCGCGACACTCTTCAGCGAGCCTGGCTGTGTCAGAAATAGGCGCACACTCAGATGGATCCGGCTTGTATGGAAGTATCGTGTCGATGGTATGCGACGGGTGCCTTCCGTACAGTAAGAAGAACGGTGAAAAACCAGTAGTGCTCTGAGGGGCGGTGTTATAGGCGTAGGTGACGAAGGGCAAAATGGCATCCCAATTGGTGTGATCGACGGCAACGTACATTGACAGCATGTCGCCGAGCGTTCGGTTAAAGCGTTCGGTTAGGCCATTCGTCTGCGGGTGGTAAGCACAAGTTTTGCGGTGAACAGCATGGCACTCTTTCAGAATGGCTTCCACGACTTCCGATAAGAAGACACGGCCTCGATCGCTGAGAAGCTCTTGGGGTGGACCGTGACGCAGGATGAATCGGCGTAGTAGGAAGGAGGGAACATCGCGCGCAGTAGCCGCTGGGAGGGCGGCGGTTTCGGCGTATCGCGTTAGATGGTCAACAGCGACGATGGCCCAGCGGTTACCAGCCGAAGTCAGAGGAAGTGGTCCATACAAATCGATGCCCACGCGCCCGAACGGACGGTTAGGGCAAGGTAATGGCTGTAGACCTGCTGGCGACACGTGCGTTGCAGGTTTTCGGCGTTGGCAATCGAGGAAGGAGCGAACGAACTTCTGCACGTAGCGGTACATCCCACGCCAGAAGTATCGTTGTCGAATGCGGTGGTAAGTTTTGGATACCCCAGAGTGCGCGCATTGCGGGTCAGAGTGGAAGGCCTCGCATATTTCAGAACGCAGACTGCGGGGTATCACTAGTAGCCACTGGCGGCCGTCGGCGTTGTAATTGCGTCGGTGCAGGAGGTCGTCACGAACGGCGAAATGGTGGGCTTGACGACGCAACGCGCGAGTGGATGGTGTTGCCGTCGGATCAGTGAGCAAGTCGATCAGCGAGGTGATCCATTTATCCTTGCGCTGTTCGGTAGCGATAGTGTGAACGCTGATCGAAGCAACAGCTATGTGAGATTCTGAGCAGGGGGCATTGTCGTCAGGCAAGGGAGAGCGCGAGAGGGCGTCGGCGTCAGCATGCTGGCGTCCGGTGCGGTACAGCACGCGGATGTCGTAGTCCTGCAGGCGAAGTGCCCAGCGGGCGAGACGGCCTGAGGGATCCTTCAATGACGACAGCCAGCATAGTGCATGATGGTCGGTGACGACATCAAATGGGCGACCATACAAATAAGGTCGAAACTTTGTAAGGGCCCATATGATCGCCAGGCACTCTTTTTCCGTGACTGAGTAATTGGTCTCGGCTCTGGTAAGCGTACGGCTTGCGTATGCCACGACATATTCGGGGAACCCTGGTTTGCGTTGCGCAAGGACAGCGCCGAGGCCTACACCGCTGGCGTCCGTGTGTACCTCCGTTGGGGCCGTAGGGTCGTAGTGGCGTAGTATGGGAGGAGACGTCAACAAACGACGGAGCTTTGCGAACGCGTCGTCACACTCGGACGACCACGAATTTAGGGGTCCGTTACTTCCAAGGAGCTTCGTCAGCGGCGATATGATGGCGGCAAAGTTTCGTATGAAGCGTCGAAAGTATGAACACAGTCCGACGAAACTGCGCAGTTCTTTGACGGACGTAGGTTTGGGAAATTCGGCCACGGCCCGAAGCTTGGCCGGATCGGGAAGGATTCCGTCTTTGGACACGACGTAGCCGAGGATTGTCAGCTGCCGTGCCGCAAATCGGCACTTCTTCAGATTCAGTTGGAGGCCGGCGTTGCTCAAACGGGTCAAGACATGCCGCAGACGTTGGAGGTGCGTGGAGAAGTCCGGAGCGAAGACGACGACGTCGTCCAGGTAACACAGGCACGTGTGCCATTTCAAGTTGCGCAGAACGGTGTCCATCATGCGCTCGAAGGTCGCGGGCTCATTACACAGACCGAACGGCATGACGTTGAACTCGTACAAGCCGTCGGGCGTGACAAAGGCTGTCTTTGGTCGAGCGTCATCAGCCATGGGTACTTGCCAGTACCCCGAGCGCAAATCGAGAGATGAAAAGAATTCTGCTCCTTGGAGGCTGTCAATCGCGTCGTCGATTCGCGGCAGTGGATAAACATCCTTGCGGGTGACCTTGTTGAGCCGTAGGTAGTCCACACAGAACCGCACAGAACCGTCCTTCTTCGCAACGAGAACAACAGGAGACGCCCATGGGCTGTCGGAGGGCCGAATTACATCGCGTCGAAGCATATCGTCCACTTGCTCGTTAATTATCCGGCGTTCTGTGGGAGACACGCGATATGGACGTTGCCGCAGTGGTGGTTGGGCGCCAGTGTCGATGCGATGCGTAACAGCGGACGTGCGGCCGAGGGATGGTTGCCCGACATCGAAAGAATGACGAAATTCATCCAACAAGCACAGAAGCTGCGAACGCTGGACCGACGTAAGGTTGTCAGCAATTGAGGGACCAAATACATCAGTAGGTGACGAATCAGACGTGGAAACAGCACTGATGGTGCGGGAACTGGTACAGTGCGAGTCATCGGGTGCGTCGAGAACTTGTGCGTCTTCAACGGGTTCCACTTTGCCGAGACATTCCCCTCGAACCAACGTAACAATGCACGGGGATGGGTTGGTAACAAAAATAGCGGTGCTGCCCTGAGTGACTCGCACGGTCGCGAAAGGTACCAGCAACCCTTTCCTAGTGCAGACGCGGGCAGACGGCGAAAGGAGTGCAATGGTGTCGGAGAGACCGGCGCAGTAGACCGACACAGCCGTTGACGAGTTTGGAGGCACTTTCGTATCGTCTTTGACGAGGATCTTGCTCACTGCCGATGGACTGTCTGTCGGCGTCAAATGTGAGAATGGTGAGAGTTCGATTTCGGCTTGTGCGCAACGAATTACGGCGTCGTGGCGGGAGAGGAAATCCCATCCCAGGATGACGTCGTGAGAGCATGCCGCAATTACGATGAACTCGACGTCGTACAGAACGTCCTGAATGACGACGCGAGCAGTGCATACTGCTGTAGGATGGATACTCTGGGAGCTCGCGGTACGGAGGGACATCCCAGAAAGTGGCGTCATCACTTTTCGAAGTAAGCGGCAAAGTTTTGCGTCCATAACGGATACAGCGGCTCCAGTATCGATAAGGGCCGATGCGCGAACACCGTCCACAAGCACGTCGATTACATTCGATGGACTTCGCTGAGGGCTTTCACAGTTCGATAGCGTCGCAGCCCTTGCCTCCTGGACTGCGACGACTAGTTTTCCTGCTCTCGTGCGACCGAACGTGGCCGCATGGGTGACAGTGATCGACGTCGTGGAGACGGAGAGCGGCGAGTAGCTGGTGGTGGGCATGACGTCGGCGACATAGGTGGAGGTGGGTCGTAGAATGCGCGGCTTGACTGGCTGGTGACAGGTGACGCGACTCGAGGCGGCTGCACGCGTTGACATTAACGTGCCACGTGACCGGCGTAACCGCAAGCAAAGCAGATGGGCCGGTTGTCGGGGGTGCGCCATCGGTTCGTCGGGGTAGGTCCCGCCCATGTCGCAGGACGCGATTGACTGGTCGGCTGCTGAAATGACTGCATGGCGGGCTGCAGTCGGGGCCGAGGGATGGCGTCAGCATATGTAGCCGGCACACCCGCCTCAAAGAACGGAGGTCTAGCGGCGGCTTCGGCGTAACTCATTGGGGCAGCCGCAGGAATTACTTGGGGCGTCCTGGCGACAACTTGAGCGTAACTCTGGGGCGCAGGAGCCGGAGGTTGCGGGTGGTACTCAGGCATGACCTCCGCAATTTCCTGTTCAATTGCTCGGCGGAGAGGAGGAAGAAGGGTGGTCGACGACTGTTGAACGTGCGGCGGGTGGGCAAAGGCGAGGAGAGAGACCTGGCGTGCAATTTCCTCGCGCACGAACGACTTGACTTCTGCCAGCAACGCGGCCTGGTCAGATATTGCCGCCAAGCCAGCAAGCTCTGCGTCGCGTGATGGGGAGCGACGGGTCATCGAACGCTGCCGGCGGAGCTCCTCGTAGCTCTGGCATAGCGTTATGACCTCGGCCACTGTGCCAGGGTTTTTGGCGAGCAGCATGGTGAAGGCATCGTCGTCAATGCCTTTCATTACGTTCCGGATCTTGTCAGACTCAGACATGGTTCCGTTGGCCTTCTTACACAAGTCTAAGACGTCTTCGATATAACTTGTGAACGATTCACCGGCCTGCTGAGATCGTTCACGTAAGCGCTGTTCGGCTTGCAGCTTACGAACTGCTGGGCGGCCAAAAACGCTGATGACGGCGGTCTTGAAATCGGACCAAGTCGCAAAATCGGACGCGTGGTTGTTGTACCACAAGCTTGCTACGCCCGCGAGGTAGAATACCAAGTTGCTTAACTTGCCTTCCTCGTCCCATTTGTTGGGGATGCTGACGCGCTCGTAAATTGCGAGCCAGTCCTCCACGTCGGTGCTATCGGCGCCAGTGAAGATAGGTGGATCGCGTATACGGGGGACACCGGGACATGTGCTCGTTGCGAGAGGAGGCGTTTGTTGGGCGGCGTCTTGAGGCATGGTAGATGGCAGGGTACGGGATCGGAGCTCCAGGGGCATTGAATGGGAGCAGAGCACTCTCCACCGAATTGTTAAGGTGTTTAATAGACAGCACTCAACGACAATGAGTAATGGCGACAGTCACGGCAAGGCACGAACTCTCTGCGCGAGCGGCGTTCTTCTTCCTTTTCCTTTTCAGAAAGACTTTAAAATTCTAGCGAAGCGGCGAGAGTTGCTCGCCCACCTGTTTATCTACAAGACAGTCTATTCTGCGAGCACTCTTGGTCCTTACAGCACACTTTATCAATGATCTCCTACATCTTCCAGCATTTTGCCGAATACTTGGACTGCTGCACTATGTTATGTCGACGCTATGTGCTAACCTATCAAAAACAATGCGCATCTGAAAATTTTGCATGGCTTGAAAACTTCGTCAAAGTAAACTTGCTTATTTACTAAGCTTAATTCCTCATTACTTTAGAGCCTTTCTACACGCATCTTCACTATTTATTCAACCGCATGGCATATTCATTGGTTGTCTCTAATGTGCCAGGTGCGGCACTTTTCACAGGTAGTTTTTAAACCAAAGCATGCTATTGCCTAACTCTCAAGTAACTTTCCAGCCCTGATACTCGGATTCATTTGACATGCGGTACTTTTGCATGGGCCATAAATTGAGCCAATAAAGATGATGGCGAAGAATTTTTCCGGACACATTTGATAGCACTACCTGGCATAGAAATATTGCAATCATGGGTGTACTACTTGTGTGTAATTGTAAAGGCGAATCGAGGTTGTGAAATGATGCCATGCTCCGGAGCAAAATTTTAGAAATTTACATATTTCTTTAAAACGTGAATAAGGAGAACCTTGAATATCCATGAGAATTACTGACTGCCTTTACAAATCTTGGCAAGGGGATCTACGGTGGACACCACAAGGCCTTTACGCAGGAAAGTGAACTGAAGCATGTGCACCATATTGTGACTCCTGATAGCATATGACAGTGATGGTATTGACATGACAGACGTTACAGTATTGATTCCAAAAAAGTACTAAAACCAACACTTCTTTTACTCGAAGTATAACATTGTGTGACGTATTCAGAAAAAGAAAGGAACTTGTGCATCCAAAAAAAGTTGCTGAAACACTGATGTATAGAATCTGCTTGTGTTTTACCTGACAGATTGCGCAGCTCACTCATCCATAACGTTGTGCAGAAGAAATAGAGAAAGACAGTAGACAGAAACATATCAACAGTGATCAAATGTGAATGAGTTGATCATTTATCAATTGTATCATTGGTATGGTAGTATAGTGATTTTGGGCATCAAGTATACAGTTACACGAAGCAGTAGTAGGGTACATGGCACCTGCGTTTTTCAGTTTTGTTTTTCCCTTCTGCGCTCGTCATGGTCGTGCTATGTGCAATCTTGAATACGAGGTGAGCCATATAGCGTACTGCTGTGACAATATTATCCTACACGTTATAAAGGGACCTCATTTTCGGTAGGACAACTGTTTAACTGAAACATACAATAATGCCGTTTCTTTTAATTCGTCGCGCACAATCTTTTCAGAAGGAGTACCGGCTACACACGGACCTCGCAATAGAGAAGTGCAAAAGCCTGATCTTTGTTTACAGCGCCGCTGCTGAAGCTCGAGGTTAGCCCGGTAGCTTGCTCAAAAACTCGGGCCGTTATGCGCCACAGGGATTGGGCAAGTCCATCTACCGAGTATAACAGGTGAGTCGCAAAGCGAAGACAGTGGAGGGGCGGAGCAGAGGAGAGCCATGGATATCTGTGGTGAAGGAGCTTAGAACATGAAATGGGGTAAAGCCTAATAAATTGATGAGTGCAGAGGCAACGAGCAGGGAAGAAGGAAGAAGACGAGCGTGAAACGAAAACTATGTTCGGCGAATTGAAGAGCAGGAAGGAAAGGAGGATATGAGAAACGGTGAAGAAATGAATAAAACGAAATAGAGTTTCTTGGCGAGACGGGATTCGAACCCGGGAAACCGCAGCCCGAAGGAGAGGGTCGTAACCATTTGGCTATCCATGCACGGTAGTAGAACAAGGATTTATGGAAACCATAAAATTGCGTTGCTACAGGCGAGAGAATGGGAAAAAGGCAGAAAGAGAAACAAGGAAACCAAAAAAGAAAGAAAGAAACAGACAAAAAGAAGGAGGTAGAAATATATAAAGAGGGAGCGTAAGAAAGAGATATAAAGTAAGAAACATAAATAGAGCGACTATAACTGGCTTTTTTACGGCTTACATGCTATTTCTATTCTCATGTGGTTGCATCTACGCTTAAGTGGCTATCTCTAGACAAGGATTGGCTGGTAGGCTAAGGAAGAGTGCCGAGCATTGCTGTTCGTTCAGGCTTCGCAACACCATTTTGAAGCTGCCGTAATTTTATCTTAGGGAGACATGTCACTCGCAAATTAGTGAGCATTGTGCTAAACCTTGGTGCCCACCTTCGACATTCACTTAAACGACGGCTGATCTTGAAGAGTAAAGATTATCTTTTAAAACGGTAGCTAGTGCACGATAATAAAAGCAAATAAATAGCAACCATGACTCACTGAGAACCACTGTATGTCGTGCCATAGTGCACATAAGTGCTAATTGTCGAAATGGTCATCTAACAGTTCAGAAGGTGCCGCTGCCCCTGCGTGCAGCTCGATACAGTACGTACACGCGCAATAAATGCACATATCTGTGTAGGTGCACGTTAAATTGCTCTTGTAGCCCTGACGTCTACGTACGTAACGTTATTATGCAAAAGCAGATGGACCTCTAACAGCTGAGAATGCGCTGCTGCGACTGCAGACACGTGCAGCTCGCGGCAAAAATATCAGAAACTGCACAACAGCACACGCTCATCGGATACACATTCTTTTAAATATTAACCCTGACGATAACCTAGTAGCGATTGCCAATGAAATTTCCGGGTGTTTGAAATCGACAGCGTCTAGTTTGAATTTCACATGTGAACTCCCCCAGAGTTCCCGTTTACAGTCTTTGGACTTGGAGTTATTTTTTAATGATGAAGACCACTTATGTTGGGCATACCATCCGAGGTCAAAGACGGCTCGTTTACCTCACGATTCATGTGACTGTAAGCGTGTTCAGCGAGGAATCGCCATCCTCGTGCCTGAGATCATCCTTTCTTAAAGGGGTCATGAACCACTTTTCCAAATAATGATCTAATGACCTCAGTATGGGAGTTTGCTGCCTGCCGAATCGATTGCCGCAAAAATTTCTCGAATCCGTCAAGAATGAGCGGAGTTACGTGGTTTGGCGCACGCTCTCAGCGCTCTCTCTCTTTTCTCGTTCCGACGAGTGCACTGGAAGCTACACAGGGAGGGATGGCACGGGGGAAAAAAGTTACGTCAGCGCGCGTCATGTAACGCGATCGCTCTCCCGCTGTGATTCGTGTGCGCGAGCGCGGCTACCGTGTACTGAGGAGTGCGGCGCCGGCAAGAGGCGGCACCCCGTGGCAAGAAGCGCAGCTAATCCGAACGCTGCTCTCGATATACATCGGCTATCAGCCAATCAGGATGTTATGTTTTTTGCGACGCGGCGATGCAGGTCGCGACGTACATCGGCAGACGCCCCGCCCACTGACGAGAGTGAGAACAGGCCTCTGTTCGAAAAAAGGGCGCCTGAGAAAACAGTAACTTCGCGTTCCGCTTGTAGCATTTACGCGGAGCGCACGACTGCACTATTTGGCTGAGCAGTTCATAGCCGTGTCAGCTTTCCGCAGGATGTGTTTTTAGGGGCGACGCTCCTTAAGGCGGCACCCGTTCGTCCCTCGTAGTCGTAGTCGTAGTCGTAGTAGTGCGTAGCCAGTCGTAACGCTAGTACCAGATCTTGACCTCCAAGGTGGTGCCGGTGGGAGATTTTTCCTGTGCGTTGTTGAACAATAAAAAATTCGCAGCGTGCGCGTTAACTAAAAGCCGAATTCTTCTGTCTCATTCCCCATTAGAAGCCATTGGCATGTTCCAGTAGGAAACGTTAGTAGAAGTAGAAGTGTAAGTGTTAGCTAAAAGCCGACTTCTTCTGTCTCTCATTCCCATTAGCAGCCATTGCTTACCTCCAAGGTAGTGCCTGGTGAGATTTCTCTTGTGCGTGATTAATCAATAAAAATTTTGTTCAAAACGCCGTTGATTGATGAAATAAACCAACGAAAGACGCCAGATGTTTTCTAAAAGCAAAACGAAAGAACGCCAGATGTTTCTAAAGCAAAACGAAAAGACGCCAGCTGCTTAACGAAAGACGCCAGATGTTTTCTAAAGCAATGATTTTCCAAACAATGAAAATTCACAACGTACATGTAAAATTAAAGTGAGCTGCAAGTCGTCATAACTCATCGAACCTTTAGTATAAACGCGCCCGATCTCACGTCGGTGATGATGTACTGGGTAGAATTCACGGAAGATTCATGGTTTACCGATGAACCTCCGTAGCTTCGCCCACTCATCATCATTCACTCCGTGGATATGCTGTGATTTTTTTCAACAAGCCGAAGGGGTGCTTCATGACCCCTTTAAGTCATGTTTGGTTCAGTTCTGTTTAGACAGTAAAGTGGAGAGGCTTCGTGCCGGGTTTCCTCCCACTCTTCTCAAAGCTGTCGCGGAACCTTTGTTGACACTTGGGGATAATGCAAAGAAGCAAGAACTCCAGCAAAGCGAGAGGCAGAAGGTTGGGATTCTTCCATATATGCGCAAGATCTCGCACGGCCTGAAGAGAGTGAGAAAGAAATTTAATGTGAACGTTCACTTTTCTGCGCCTTGTAAATTGTCCCGTCCCTGCTCACAAGCGAGCAACAATGAAAACTTTCGAAAGAAAGAAATATCTGGAAGAGCTCAAAGAAATATAGATGTGCCCTGCAAAACGGAAGTTGTCTACGAGAGTCCACTTAGCTGCGGTTAAGTAATGTCGATCAGATGGGATGCTGCAATAATATGCACCTGCAGCAGCACAGTTATTCCCTCACTCAACACAGTGAGATGCACCTGCCTAGGCATTGCCAGTTTTGTAAAATGACAGGAAAAGGAACATACGTGCCGCTTTTCAGTCGGGCAAAGATCATGGGCCGTGCAAAGAACAGAAAGGCAAGGGAAATAATCGAAGCCTTGCAGATTATACGATAGGGGCCTGATAAGTGTATCAATGACGCTCCATTACACCTATACGTGAAAGAAGCTGAATTGCCTGTTCGTTAAGTTGTCATACACGATGCATGGTTATGTTTGATGGTGCCATGCGCTTTGCTGTTGTGGAAAAGAGGCGTCATCCAAATAAATCAGTTGCTAGTATGCGTTCGTCCCGTCCATTTCTTTCTTCTTGTGTCCTGTATGAAAGCGTAATATTATGTTTTCCATGTCTCAACAACTAGCCCCCCACCCTACGCTTCTGGAATACTTCTCACGCTTGCATCCGTGGGTTTTTTGGCGAGCGAAATATCTGCGATGCACGGTGGAACACTAAAAAGGACACACGTTCATCATTTTTCTTGCAACATGACACACGACGAACCGAAGTCACAGATAAAGGTGTTTGTGGTGGCCTCTGTGGGGTCATCGCGCCACGCAAGCTGTTTACTGACCTAGTGCATGCGCAAACACAAAGCGATGATACAAGAACAGAAGTGGCAAGCTTTGCCGACTGTTCGCAAACCACTTTGTAAATATTTAAGCCTGTCGCAAGCTAATCAAGCATGCGGTGGCTCGTAGTGTAGTGGTTATGGTGTCTGCTTGTGGTCATGAGTTCGACTGCTGTGTCGTGTGTGATGTGTATGCTGATACCGTATTTGTGTGTAAATGCATTGTTTCCCAACTTATATTTATCCACAGGGACGAGTATTACAGAAAGTTGTCCGTGAAACGCTGTTGCAGTGCCAAAGATTCTTTTTTTTTTCAGCAACCATTTCAGGGCCGCCTATGGTCAGGACGTCAAGCGTAGGCGCTGTAGGCCGAACCTAACCAGTAAAGCTTGACCTAAAATCCCGCATGAGCTACGAAAAGCCTAATCTGTCTTTCTGGCAGCCGCCTAAGGAGCCGCATAACGAAATGACTTGCAGCGGCCCTGGCTGCGGGCGTGGTTTTAACGAGGATTTTATTAACAGTGTAGTGAGACACTCCCAATGTACCCACACACCATTCCTGCGTACACATCCCTCCCTAAGACAGTGGTAAGGTTCGATTTCTACGCACGTCATTTGGGTGCGAGAGCTCTGCGTGCTTCCTTTACGTGAATGCGTGGATGTGCGCGTGTGTGAATGTGCCATTTTTTTCGGTCAATTACTTGTATAGCAAATTTGTTTCAATGCGACAGTTTTACTCCCGCGGATAAGTGCCTTCACTCAATCGCAGGAGTAGCATTGTACTACGTGAGGATGCCTTGGATTAGTCTCCGTCTACTGAGAGTTCTTTCACCCTGAAAAAAAAAGAGTGCCATATGGGACAAGCGGAAACTCTCCCAAAGTGTGTTCTGGGCCATCCTTTAGTCGAAAGAGTGTAAATGTACAGAAGATGTGTCAGTACTTCCAGGTATAGTTGACTAAGAAAATCTCATGATAGCTCACCTTTTACGCGAGTGGGCTCTTCACATCTGTCTTCCACACCGCCGCGTGCACACAAACCGACAAGAGTGGACGACGTGGCGATGCCGACCTTTGCCTAACTCAGAACCTACTCACGTGCACATCAGTCTGTTTTGCAGCTAAAGCACACAACGCATACAACACAAAAGCAATCGTGAATGAAAGGGCTGAATCACTGGAAACGTGAAACACGTCGCAGCCGGTGTTACGTGATGTCGCCTTTTACGTCGCGGAGATATTCTGGCAGTTAGCGGCATGGTACTACGTCGTCAAGGCTTATGGTGACGGCGCAACACTTATTCACCGGCAGCATCTGAACCATAGGCATGTGCAGGGTGCCTGATCGGGGGGGGGGGGGGCGAAGGTTCACCGCAGCGCTCCCTCTCCCTATACTAAGCCAATGTATGGGGCACTTTGCAACCCGCCACCCTAATGAGGTGACTAGGGGGGCGCCCCCCCCTCCCCGCCACCATGCGCACATCTATGATTCGAACCGTGTTCCTACGTAGCGAATTTCAGGCTTTGCCCCTGTCACGACTCACTTGGGAGCGTTGGCGCACACAGGGTTCTCTATTAGTAGGGCCCAAGACTCACCCCAGGCCTCTCCCCTACCCCCTCGTCTCACTGGTTAGTCCAGTCAGAAAACAAGCTGCGCGATTGATGCAATAATCAAAATGAAGCTATGATGTACTTCTCATTACGGCCCGCCATTGGTTGCCGGCTATCTGTTGGTAAATGTGAAAGGTAAAGTGGTCTTTCAGTGACACGTCAAGGGTCGTCCGCGGCCATTACCGTCAAAAAACACACATGGCCATTACCCTGCATGGTAAAAGTGACGTGAAATGTCTGACAGAGTAAACGTATGCTGCAAAAGGGTATATTGAAGTGCACGTTGGTACATGTCACTGCGATGAAAACAGCGCGAAGACGGGACCTTTCCACACTGTTTTCATCGTAGTATGGGGCCCCCTTTGGATAAAAAGGGAGGAAGGGGTGGCCGCACTCGCCCCCCCTCCGTCCCCCTCGTGCGCACGCCTGTGCTTGGGAGCACATAATACGGCGCACAAATAGCAGACTTTTAGCATGAAAAACACAGTTCGCCCACCGCACGTGTATACATAACAATTGTTTCGCATTCATTCATTTATTGACTCATTCATTCATTCATTCATTCATTCATTCATTCATTCATTCACTGCTACGAATATCAGCATAGAGTTAGTCGGCTCTTCTATCTGAGCGTCACTTACATTCATCCTGCAGAAGTGTAGCGTCCCGAGACACTGCAGGGAACCGCGGGTGCTATTCTGGACAGTGTCAAATTCCGCCATGTTGTCAGATTCCGCCATGTTGCTGATTTGATTGGTCACGCGAGATTGTTCGCGCTGTGGGGCTGCAATAGCGTTACGACACAGGAATATGCGATGATGTCGCGCGAAAAAAAATTGTTATTTTTCTCCGAAGTAACGCGTCGCTGCACTCTATCATGTAGAAATAAAGGTTTGGGCTGAAGAACGAAACCGAAATATGGTACTAAGCTGTGCGCACGGTCAACTTGCGGTTTATCGAAACTACTGCTCGCGTGACGAAGAGCCGCCATGTCTGCAACACGATTGGACATTGCACTAACGGTGCCCATTGCGTCACAGGACCTCATTTTTTGTAGCGTCAATATGACGTTGCGTGACGTTGCATTCTGCCAAATTTGCTGCTAAAAATGTGAGAACGATGAAGTGCCCCAAACTGGCCGCCATATTGTTGTAAATTGAATTGCTCGTTCGATGTGTCACCTCCCATACGTACGAATAGATGTCGTTCCGTAAATTACTTTGCTAACACGTTTCGGTTAATAATATCACAAAGTAGTGTATGTAAAGTTTGCTTGTCAAAGTGAATGCTTGTTCCTGAATTTGACTTGTTCGAAGTTGTGGTTCTCGCCGCAAGAGAACGCTGGAAGAAAAAAATGGCGCTGCCGTTCATCGTGCAGTGGTTGCAGCTGCAGGCAGAAAGAGAATTCCGCGAGCACCGCGGTGCTTTCTCGATGCCTGAGGAATTATTTCGCCTACGGTACCGCCTGACGAAGGACATGGTGCGATGGCTGTGCGGAGAGCTTCGCCGGGACCTGGAGAGGCGGCGTACGGGCACGAGAACCGCCTTGACCGTTGAGCAGCAAGTGCTTTGCGCCCTTCGCTTCTTCGCCACCGGCAGTTACCAGGGCGCGATGGCAAGCGACGAGGACGTGGCGACGAGCCAGTCCAGTGTGAGTCGCACGATTCACGCTGTCGTTGAAGCGATCGTCGAGCGCCTCGGCGATGTGTGGATCGCCTTCCCTGCCAGCGCGCAGGAACTGGCCGCGGCGAAAGAAGGCTTCGTCCACATGGACGCAAGGTTTGAAGGCTGCATCGCGGCGGTCGACGGCACGTTTATGTGCATAAGTGCGCCGCATGAAAAGGACGACGGCAACAAGGCTCCTTACTTTTGCCGCAAGAACTTTTACGCCCTCAGCGTCATGGTGGTGAGAACAAATTTCATCTTATTCAATCTCGTGCATGCAGTTAGTAGAATGCAAAGGAGGAACGTGAAAGACAGCTTTTCGCCACTCTGCAGTGATAGAAAAGAACGCAGTAGTCGCGGTAAACGGAGTTTCCGTCACTATTTAGTTTTGGCAGGGGTGACTTGACACCATAAAAAGTTCAGCGTGCTTCATATTTGATCGTGGCAGCTTTTAAGAAAAATAATGCATGAAAGAAAATCAAACGTGCTGATTGCGCTCTAATTTCATAAACAGTGATATACAGACATGCAGTTACTGCCACATATGAAATGAAAGATACAGCTGTCGAAGCTGCGCTCCGAAAGCAACTCGAGAGAAATAAGTGTGTTGGACCACACAGTTACAGTTGTTATGCATGTAGCTGGTTGTATTGTTGTTGCCGACTTCCTTCCAATGCAAACAACACGCTGCAGGTATGTGACCAACCCTGCCGATGACTGCCCTCGCACTCGAGGCCCGTGCACGACGCCTTTATGTGGAAGACATCCACCGTGAGCCATGACTGGGCAGTGGACGCCCTGGCCAGGTTGGTGAATAGCTGCTTGGTATGCAAGCGTGAGAATGCTTGTGTGGTGTCTTAGTGTAGCAAAAACATTATTCATGGTAATCTTATTACACGCTGCATGGTTCTTAACTACTCAAGTCTCTTTGTTCAAATTTCTGCCCCGTATGTTATTACTGGCAGCTACCTTGGTCGAACACTATCTACTTTAGTGGCACTCGTGTTCCCTTGAATGAAAATTCTCTCGTGCACACATTTGAGAAAACAAGTCATACTGAGACCCGAGGCGGCACACAATAATCCGACTTGCTCTCAGTGTATAATTGCAACTTCTCTTTCTATGGTCATGGGAAAGACTACTAGTGCAATAGAAAGGTCAAGCATGAAATAAACTTTCATGAAGACATTCTATGATCATTTATTATAAAGTGGTGAAATAATAAATAGTAAGCATGCGATGATACAGAAAATGCTACACTCTGAGGCTATGTTAAAAAAATAACACATCAAATACAACTGCAATAGATGTTGTACATTCATAAATATAGTTATGTGTAGAAAGGACAACTTGTATAAAAATACAAATAAGCAAGCACAGCCATGTGCTATATAGCAATAAAATAAGTCGACTGACAATTCAAAGGTATTTCAGTCATGGCTCATAAAAAGCACTAAAAACAACTCAAACGGTTGCAAAAGAAACCTGCTGTCACTTTTCATTGACGGCCTCAGCACAAAAAAAAACTAAGGGAAACCAAGCCTTGAGTGTGCTGACCGTCTGCAGCCGCACATCAGTCCCAGGCAATCAAAAGAAAGCACAACACGTTTACCACCAAAGAAAATGCGCCTTCTGTCATTTGCCCCTTCTTTTCTATGAAAGAAGTTAAAGGTTGCAGTTCAGTACCTTCGTTGTCATTCCTCCTGACGAAGCAATTGAGTTGATTCCAAACCACGTGGAAATAAAGCCATTTTTTCGTTGGAGCATTTCAAAAGCCGTAATTATGTAACCTAACCAGACAAGCAATTCTGTCGATATGTCTAGCTGTAAAAAAAAGGAAAGCAGTGCATATCAGTGACACGATGTCTTCGAATAAGTTAAAAGAAGTGAGAAAGGAATAGTACATATTCATGTATACATTCATATTATGCTAATTGGAACACTGTCCTCCACAGGTGACAATGCATACTCGCTTCAACCTTGGCTGCTTAACCCCATCCCTGGAGCACATCCTGCAGGATCCTCTGCTGCCCGATTCCACCACACCCACTCTTCACTGCGGTGCGTCGTATAACTGTGCACTGGAGTTCTCAAGGCCCACTTTCGGTGCTTACAGAGGTACAGAACACCGTACTATGGCCCACTCTTCACGTCGAAGATCATCGCAGTTTGTGTCGTGCTTCACAACCTCGGTGTTTGGCAGCAGCTGCCTGAGCCAGACGACATCCCTTGCACTGAAGAACTCGAATGAGAAGATGCGGACCTTTACAACAACAATAGCGACGATACGGCTGCAGCAGACATGTACCAGGCGGGTAGGCAAAGGCAGGATCACGCTCTGTAGTGGTTCAAAGCTGGGCACGACTCGATGTAATGGGGTTTACATTCCTGCGAGATGTGCACAGAAACGTGAAACACAAGAATCTCTTGCTTTTTCTCATGATAGCCACTTGCATTGTGTTCGACCCTATACCTATCCCTGTAATTGTGTTCTTGCAGGAATTGTATTCTGACAAAAGCTTCATTGTGTTCGTTCATTGAGAGCATGCTAATTGTACCAAGCAGTTAGGCAAAAGCATTCTCAGCTTCTGCCGCAAATCATAGCAGGACTAGTTTCTTGAGACTGTGGGATGCTGTGCCGAAGGAACGTAGCATCCCAACATGAAACATAACAGCGTTTATTAACGTGTTAGTAGCAGCGGGGCGAACATGCCGATGCTGCGCTCGCTGTTAGATAAACAAGGAGGATCTTGGTAGCTTGCAGCCGAGTTTTGTAGGCGCCGCCGGTGACGTATGCCTCGGATGATTCTGCTCGGCACTGTGGCTTATGGGATTGTGGTGCGCATCGTGCAGCCGTGTCACGCCGAGCGAAATGATAGCGAGGTGTAGGCTGCGTGGTGGCTGCGCAGATTGTGTCGCCACAAGATCATAGTGACTCTGTAAACGGCCTGTGTTATTTTGCAGCAGTGCATGCAACATTGAATGCCATTCCAGAACATTGTTTTCAGCACTTTATTCACAATGCGAACCCCTGTGATGACTGTACGAGTCTGGCAGGTGTGCACAAAAGCTCTATTCATGTAGTAGCCACTCGCACATGCAAGAGCACAAGCTTGCTGTGGTTGGTAATCTATGTAAACGCTTATAGGCACAAAACGAACCAGTGCCGAAAGGGGCAACGTGGGCACAGCACTGCGTAGCTACTTTCTGTGCTGCTTTCTCTGGTGGACTATAAAAGTTTACATGCAAGAGTAATATGTGATATTTCAGAATGTATTGTGAGCCAAATGATCTGTCAATTCATCATTGCGAGTCAATTCATCATCCTTGCAATAATAAAAAGCAGTCAAGTTGTCTCATTGCTTACATCATTGTTTTATCATTAATTGCTGCCAACAACAACAAAGGATGCCTCGAATATTGTACCAGCCAGTTTTGAAACAAGCACATCTCCATAAAAGACATCTCTTTGAATGCAGTTTGTGCACGTCTTAGTGCTGCCAGTCCAATGTAACATCAACTGCGTGAAATACTACAATTCCTCTTCTTTATCTGTGGGTATTATGCACTTCTTATCCGTATGTTGTAAGCAACGTGGAAGTACCTTCCACAGTTAATACCTTCAGAGATGCATCACTTCTGTGGATTGAGATTGGCCTAGACTTTATCTTTCAGACTCAACTGATCGCGCGTAACGTGAGGTCCTGAAACTTAACTCTTATTGCTTCTGCTGATGATATTTACATGATTGTAAACATGATTGTAACTTTTACTTACAGCAGTCCTTACGCATCCTCAGCAAAACATATAGCACCATCTTAATGATCACGACAGTTCAGGAAGATACTTCGCGCATCGGAGACGTTATAAATAACTCAGCTGGCTGTTGGGCTAGTTGGCACATTACTTAAGATAAATTAGACGCGGAACAGCCACCGCAACCAAAAAGACAGAAGGAACAGAAGGGGCATTATTAATACTTGCAATGCTGTGCAGCTCCTTATCTCTATACTATCGGCAGCGCTTCTGGACGCCGCGGTCCCTGGGAACGAAGGGCCACCGCAGCCCAAAACGGGGTCGACGCGCTTACTTGTAACGATGCGTCGTCTACCGAAACGTGCGTCGCCAAATCGAATGGCCCTCCGCCTGTTCTCCTGCAATGAGCATGTGCATAGCTGAAACGTCAACACCACCCGAGTGAAACGCAAGCTGGGGCTCAGGCGGTAAAGGCGCTCTGTCATCGTCTGTCGCGGCTCCCGTCGTACCTCCGGTAGTAAGTCGCAAACCACTCTCACCATACGGGGACGATCGGTAAAAAATTGCAACATCGCGGCCCACTGTTAGGCGATCTGCCGACATAACCAAAGAACACCTACACAAAACAACCAGCGAAATAACGATGTTGGCAATGTCGACGCTGGCTTGACTGGCTAGCTTATTGGCTAAACAAGTTGCTATGGCTTTGTCGCTCATCTCCAAATATGGCGCTAAATTGCAGACAATATCGTCTGCTTCACAACTTTAGAACTAGATGCTTCACTTTTCTTTTAATTTTTTGCTTGTCATTAACAATTTCAGATACAAAATATTATTTAATTGCACGTTTCTTTGCATCTTATATCCCCTTCACGTCACGTTTCGCAAACATTTCATGCGTTTGCGTCATCATTGTGTACACGTCACGGCTACGTCAAATTTGACAGAAAATGGCGAAGTCCAGAATAGCACCCCGCATGTATTTCACGTTTTTGACGAGCGTATCTTGCCGAGGCGCGGTCAGCTTGGCTGCAAAACGGCGGCGAAACCAAATGGACGCCCCTTCAAGTTCCGGTCAGCTGACTTCACAAGCGGAGAGCGATATGCCTTCTACGTCACACCACTCCGACGATCGTTCTGTGCACGCTCACTAGAGTTCATTCTAGGCGTTTGTGTGTTAAATAAATCTCGTACACTCCAGTTCACGCGTCTGTGTGTAAAAATCCAGAATTCACCGGTTTCTTAAAGGGGCCCTCCAACACTTTTTTTTGAAGCGCCTACATCGCTGCCGACCGCATCAACGCGTAGTGGCGCTTGCGAGAACTATTGCGGGCGGAAATGACGAAGATGGGCGCTGGCCTATGATTGGATAAATGTAACGTTAGAAGTAATAACGGCGTTGGATCACAAAAGATGTTATTATTGGGTTTAGTTTTTCTTTAGCATGCTTTTTTCACTGAACACCTACTAGACGAACGTTCTTAGACTTTTTCAGCTGTAAAATTGCAGCGCCCGGCAATGACTGCGCCGAACGCCACGGCGCTGGGGGACACGCGCTGGGGACGCTCCCTGCGCCGTTGTTTGAAGAAACTCAATGGAAAAAATTGTAAGAGCGTTGATATAGACGCCGTCGCAACAAAAAAGATGACTCAAACTACAAAACATGATAGAGGCGTTCGCAATCTGCCCCGTTTCGCACGTGCAGTTCACTCTTAATGCACCACATTCTTTGTTACTATCGCAACGGCGTCGTCATTACGTTGGAAAGAACAAACAACATTGTATGCAAGCTTCCCGTACGTAGGATCTTTCAGTTCATTTCATTGGGGCGCCATCCGACGTCACAGAGCGAGGGAAATGTGGTCAGGTGACCCCGCGAAAATCGAGTTGAGGGTAGGCCTTCATTTTATTGTATTTTAAGTGTTCTAGGCTGAATAACTTCGGACTGCGTGCCCCTATCGCGGCCGTTCTTGCTGCACTAATCTCTTCAGCCTTCAGTCTACGCAACCCGAGAGTAAAAAATGTAGAAAATGAGGTCTGGAAAAGTGTTAGAGGGCCCCTTTAAGTGTGCATGTCTTGGATGTCTTTGCGCCGCTTCCTCAGTGAGGAATTCGTAGAAGACCTTTGAACAGCACCACTGCAGGCATTTTTAGCAGTACTATGGTGGCTATCGCAATAGCTTGACTAAACAAAGAAATAGAAACTTAATTTATTTTTCGCAGTACTTCTGGCTGCCTATGTTATAGTAATGCGATTTGGATGGGCAGCCAAATTCTGGCACATAACCAGATCGAGCACGGTGGCTTTCCATGTTGACTTAGGCTAGCAGTGCCGCATTGCACAACCGGGTTGGCATATTCTTTGCTACACAGGCTACCGCGCTCTTCGCCGCTCGAAATGCGCGCGCACACCTTCGAATGCAATGCGATGTAGGAGTGGTGTACGAGATTCCGCTTTCCTGCGGCAGGTGTTATGTGGGCCAAACAAGCCGCTGCGTAAATGACCGCGCACGTGAACACCAGCTGTCGATCAAAAATAAAGAAATGGCGAATTTGCCAGCTCACTGCGCTGCCTGTGAATGCGAAGCACGATTTCAGCAGACTAAGATACCGGGACATAGCAAAAACACCTGTGCTCGGGAGGTTTTCGAAGCGTTCTTCATTAACGGGAAAAGAGATAGCTGTGTAAGTGAGGCCTCGGTATCGCTCTACGGTGCAGAAGTGTCTTTTTTGAGGAATGAGGTACGTTAGCACGTAACGTTCCACGATGTGTCTGTGCAGCTATGCGCAGCCACGGGGTGTCTGCGCAGTTCGGTTTTCCTTATTTAACCGTTGCTCTACGTTCAATAAAAACAGTTGGTAGTGTGCGCTCGATCTATTGACGTGTTCCTTCTTTGTGTTGTCCTTTCTAGTTTAGCGCAAATTTTTCCTCCATAGTATGAACCAACTAGCCCCTCAAGGCGTCCTGATCAAATTACTTCATGTTCGAGGGTGTGTTCGTGGTTGTTCGGAAAGCCAGCGTTTGGATACTGAACGTTGGGAAGGGATGAGATGTTTCCCAATCCCCTGCAAAAAAGAAAAAAAAAGGAAGAAAAGCAACACGGTTGAACACTCCATTGTAAGAATCTGCAAAAACACGAAAGTGAACAGCGTCTTCAAAGAAGTTGATTTTTTGTTGTATATCTATATATAGGAGTTTCTACAATGTGTATTCGTTTTTGGCAGCTATAGCACCGCTTGACCTGGAAGCACACACACTGACGCCTGGTGGCGCATCTCCAGACCGACGACGAACGTCCATGTTCATCACCCTTCTAGTAGCTGAAGTAGTTAGTGGGACGAGCGATCTGGGCACAACGTATGGTGAATGTCGCGCAAAGACGTCATAAGAAGTACATGATAAACACTGGTATTTAATATTGTCACGTTCAAGACAAAGGCGACGTTTACAAGGCGGGGATACAAGGCCGAAATCCCAAAAAGGGGTCGGCACCGCACAGCCAAATCAAAGGCACTGGCGCGAGTGTTTCTGCGTCTTCGTCTGCCTCTTTCTCGCTGGTATTATATGCGCGTGGCATTGCTCCTCCTCCCGAAGGAGCATTGGCTCGATGCTAAACGAATTTTTTTCGGTAAACATAAATGAAAACCTAATGTCCCGAAGAGCATGAATTTCCCATTGTGTGGTATGATTTTAACCGCACCACATGCACAATCTCGGGTCGTGACTGTCGGCGTCGTGGTGGCTGGCTTCTGTCCAGAAGGACTTCGTAGTTGACGTCGGTCACTCGTCGTAGCACTTTGTAAGCGCCGAAATACCGATTGAGCAGCTTTTCAGAAAGAGCTTTGCGGTGCACGGGGGTCCAACTAACACATGGTCACCCGGCTGGTAATCGACATGCCTATGGCGGATGTTGGAGCGCCGTGTGTCGACGCCCTCTTGTTTCTTAATGTTCATGCGGGCCAGTTGGCGTGCTTCCTCGGCTCGTTGTACAAAACACTCAGCATCTTCCTCAAGATTGTCGTTGTTGTCAGTGTCGCACGGGAACATTGCACCCAACATCGTCTGGACATCACGACTGTATAGAAGACGAAACGGCGTGAAGCATGTGGTCTCATGCGTAGCGGTACAGTACACGAATGTGACGTAAGGCAACACCTCATCCCACGTCTTGTGGGGTACGTCTATGTACAGAGACAGCATATCAGTCATCGTTTTGTTCAGCCTTTCGGTCAATCTGCTTGTCTGTGGGTGATAGGCTGTTGTCTTGCGATGCGTGGTGAAACTTAGCTGAAAAATGTGCTCAAGGAGCCTTGACGTAAACGCTGTTCCTCGGTCGGTGATGACGCAGGATAGAGCGCCGTGGCGTAGTACAACGCTCTCTGTAAAAAAAACTGAGCGACTTCAGAAGCTGTGCCTTTGGGAAGAGCCTTCGTTTCAGCATAGCGGGTTGAATAAGCTGTAGCGACGATTATCCACCTGTTTCCCAAAGACGACAAGGGAAAAGGGCGCAGGAGATCCATGCCGACATGATTGAAGGGTGTTCTGGGTGGCTCAATAGGGTTAAGTAATCATGCAGGCTTAATAGATGGGGACTTTCAGCGCTGACATTCACGGCAGGCTTGAACGCATTGTTTAACCTAAGCCGCAAGTTTCGGCCAGTAGTATGACTTGCGTACCCTAGCGAGGGTTCGGGTGATGCCCAGGTGGCCAGATCAAGGTTGGTCGTGGCAGACAAATAGAATTTCGTCACGAAGTCCTGCTGGGCCAACCAATAGATAAGTTTTGTTGATGGCAGCAGCTTTCTTTTTGTACAACACGCCCTGTCGCAAACAAAAGGATGGCAATCCGCGAGCTATATTCGGGGGCAGAGATACGTTGCGGCCCTCTAAATGTTCCATTATGTTGCGGACCTCTAGATGTTCTAGATGGCCCTCTAAATGTTCCAGGTCGCAATCCAGCATCTCCTCGCTGCCGTGTAGCTAAGTCTCTTATGCTTACGGCTCCGAGGAAAGGGCAGTCTTCGAGGTTTTCAGCGGCAGGTTCAGCTGGCGCGCGTGACAACGTGTCTGCATCTTCGTGTGCGTGACCTGAGTTATACACGATAGTAACGTCGTACTCCTGCAAACGTAGGCTCCACTGTGCTAGTCATTCGGAAGGGTCTCTTAGGTTCGCCAGCCAGCACAGCGAGTGATGATCTGATCGACAGAGCTCGCAAGATTGCAAAGGTCACAGGGGCCCTGGACTGAGGGCTCCGCCTTCACTGGGAGAATTCATTTCCATTAATAAATTTTTCATTCATTCATTCATTCACTAACTTGAATGGGCGGCCGTAGAGGTAAGGTCGAAACTTAGCAAGTGCCCATACGACGGCAAGGCACTGCTTCTCCGCGGTACTGTAGTTGGACTCCGGGCATGATAGGGTGCTACTTGCGTAAGCGATAACCCTTTCAACTCCCTCCTGCCGCTGTACGAGTACCGCGCCCAGACCGATGTTACTGGCATCGGTATGATTTTCAGATCCGGCTTCCTCGTCGAAGTGCCCAAGAACAGGTGGTGATGCCAGGCGATGCCGATGCTCGGTGAATGCCGTTTCTTGTTCACAGCTCCAAACGAACGGTGTGTCGTCGTTAGTTAGTCGAGTAAGTGGTTCGGCAATTTTCGAAAAATTGTCCAGAAAGCGCCGGTAGTATGCACATAGTCCAAGGAATCGCCGAACACTTTTCTTATCTGCAGGAGTCGGGAACGCTGCTACAGCGGCAGTTTTCTCGGGGTCCGGGAGGACGCTTCCCGCACTCACAATATGTCCAAGGAACTTCAGTTGTTCGTAGCCAAAGTGGCATTTCTGAGGCTTTAACGTAAGGCTAGCCGACCGGTTTGCCTCGAGTACTTGTTGTAGTCGCTTCAGATGTTCAGAGAAGCTGGCTGAAAATACGATCACGTCATCTAAGTAGACAAGGCAACTTTGCCACTTTACGTGGGCTAACACAGTGTCCATCATGCGTTGGAAGGTAGCTGGCGCAGAGCAGAGCCCAAACAGGAGCACTCGAAATTCGTAGAGGCCATCCGGCGTCACAAAGTCTGTTTTAAAGACGATAGTCTTTCTTGGGGAACTTAAACGCAGAAATTTTGGTCTGTCTTTCTGTCTGTCTGTCTTTCTGTTTGTCGGCACGTCCCTCGATTCAGCCACTCGGCCAAAGTTGAACCACTTGCCCAAGGGCCAGCCGTGTTGAACTGGTACGGCTGTTCATACTTGTGAACGTTGTCGATCAAAGAGTAAATATCATGCATATCTGAGGTGCAACATCACTAGGTAAGTATTAGGTGGCGTGTTCCTTTAATAGAAAATGCACACATACGTAATTTTAAGGACCCTAGTTTCTTAAGCTGCGCTGAAAATGCATCAGAATGGAAGCTTGAGCGAGTTGGTATGCGTTCATCTTTGTTGAAACAGCGCTCACTAGACGACGACGAAGTAAAAGAAGGCACAGGACAGGCAGCGCCTGTCCTGTGCCTTCTTTTACTTCGTCGTCGTCTAGTGAGCGCTGTTTCAACAAAGCTGAAAATGCGACTGCGCTGAAATTTGCCTTCCTCCGTGCCCTTCGCACGAGCTCATTGTTGTGTTTCGGTTTCGGTTCTGTATTGCACTGTACAAATGCCATGGGTTGGTGTTGAAAAGCTTTAGTTTTGAGAAGGCCAAGAAGGTGAGAAAAAATATTTAAAAAATGAAAAAGCAGCGTTGTGGGCGGCCTTCAGGCTGCCGGTTGTGGGCGCCGCTCTGGCGTTCCTGTTTTACCCAGGCGACGTGTAAATAAAAGAGTGTGTGGAGAGTACTCGTTGAGTGCGGACGTTTCTCTGCTTCAGCGCTTCGCACCAAACCGCGTTTTCGGGCTGGCTGGCGTCCCCGCCGGTCGCGTTGGTCACCGCCGGTCTTCGCCTGCTGCTGCGCCGGGACTACCAGCACGCAACACAGCACTCATGTTTCCCGACGTATTGCCAGATGGCGTCCATATCTCACACAGCGTCTCTTCTATCGTCTTTACACGACATTTGCAGCGAAGCACGCAGATACGCGGCCAATTTTTTTCACAGTCGCGCTCATCAACCTCGATTTGCCAAGAGCCACTCTTCAAATCAAGGGAAGAAAAATATTTCGCTCGCCGTAGCCGGTTAAGAGATTCTTCAGTAGGCGGCAGCGGATAAACGTCTTTTTTGTGGCGTCGTTGAGTCTTCCGTAATCGACACAGAAGCGAAGCGTACCATCCTTCTTCTTGACGAGGACGACCGGTAATGATCACGGACTGTTCGAAGGCTGGATAACGCCATCGTCGATCATTTTCTTCACTTCCTCCTTAATTGCGGCGCGTTCTTTCTGCGAGACACGCTATCGCTGTTGCTGGAGAGGTCTTCCGTCGTCGTAAGTGATTATCCTGTGCTGCATGATTGGCGTCTGACTCACTTTACACGACTGAGCAAAGCACGTCCTCAATTCAAATACCAGCTCTCGCAAGGCCTTCTGGTTCTCCTCTGACAGTGCATTGTTGATGTCAACATCTGTTGTGGCTTTTTCATCGTGGCTACTGTCATCACATGCAAAACACTCAATGACATCCTCCAGGGCTTCAGCGTAGGCGACGGCAGTGCCACGGAACAGGTGACGATGCTCATTCGTGAAATTCGTGATCATGACCTCGGATTGACCATTCCTAATGTCAATGATGCCTCGTGCCACAGAAATTCCAAGAGCCAGCAACAGGGAGACGTTGTACTCTGCCAGCGCTTCACCGTCACTTGTTCCCTCGGAAGTCACCTAAATCATGACACTTGCACGGGGTGGTATTGTGACACTGTCGTCGGAAACACGAAGGGCGGCTGTACGGCGGCAAGTGTCCTTTGACGTCGCCTTGACTGTAGAAAATGAAATGTAGCGTCTGCGTAGGTCGATTATGGCACCGCAATCCCGAAGAAAGTCTATTCCGAGAATTCGCGGGAGCATTCGCGTAGCACGAGGGAGCTGACCAAAAACGTGGAACCTCGGATTTGTAGCCTGGCAGTGCGCACACGAAGCGGCGTGACAACATGTCCTCCAGCTGTGCGTACGTGGGACCCTGTCCAAGGCATGATAACTTTCTTCAGCAGACTGGCCAATTTTCCGCTAATAATCGAGTAGTCAGCGCCATTATCTACTAGGGCAGTTACATTTCGACCATCGATAAGCACAGGTATGTCCATTGACAAGTGGCCGGGCTGGGATACATGCGTCGGGGAATTTCCGTCAGTCCGACGTCGCGTCGATTGGAGGTCGAGGTCTTCATCGCGCCGATAATCAGCGGCCTCGCCTCGAAAGGTCGCTGGCGTCAGTTTTCCAGGTGAGGGCTCGGAGATCGTCCTTGCGGCATCCGACTCCTTTTGCCCGAATAGGATGGTGACCGTCGTGATGGTGAACGCTACTGACGCCTGGGTCGTATGCGCTGCCGAGCGATAAAATCTTCAATTTAGGGTGTCGCCATCCCAACCGGGGGCGAGGTGACTTTGCGGGAAAACCCTAAAGCCCAAGTCGGCGGTACTGACATTCTCGGTACACGTGACCCGCCTCACCACAGTTGTAGCTAAGCGGTCGTCGGTCGGGCATGCGCCAAATGTTGGATTTACGCGCGGCGGGCCGAGTGTCCTCAAAATAGGGAACCTCCTGAACAGACGGAAGTGTGGCATACGGGGTTGCTGCAGGTAGTGGCACTGTTGCAGTTGAGACGTGACCGAATGTGTCGGCGTAACTGGCGTGTTCGAAGCCGTTTTCTGGACGTGGTGTCACCGACAATGGGGCGGTGCGTCTCAAACCGTCGGCATAACTCACACGTCGAGGGTCACTTGAAGGTGTGAACGACTTCAGTGGTGCATGAACCTGAACAGGTGCCTCACGACGATGTGCGGCGAGCGCATGCTGCACTTCCTCAGGTATGATGCTGGCGATGCAGTAGTGGTAGGCTGCTGCTGCGCTTGGTGCAGCTGTTGCAGTGCGTCCCGGACAACCGAACATATAGGCACCCGGAGCATTTCCACGTCATTCGGAAATGATATACCCGGTACCCGGTAGTATAGGTAGCATTCATTTGCCCATCATACTGGTTCCGCTACTGCAGCGCCTTCTCCATGGCGACGCCTTCAGTGAAAAACTCCGCAACCGTCTTAGGCGGACTACGAATGAGTCCACCAAAGAGCGGCTCTTTCACACATCGCATCAAGTGTCGCAGCTTTTTGTCTTCCGGCATGTTTAGAGTGGTTCGGTTGAACTGATGGACCATATCCTCCACGTACACAGCCACACATTCATTAGGCATTGAATGTGGGACTGGAGGGCTGTGATGTGATAAGTGGCCGTGTGTGAAGGGCCAAGTGAGCAGTGAAGCGCGGGAAACGCGTTTGAACTGCGCGCCTCTGAGACCATCGAGGAAGACGAGAGGTGGAATCGGCGCGAGACGCGGTGGAGCGGGACGGGAAAAAAAGAAGGGGAAGAAGATAGGCAGACGTGGCCGGCGATCGAAGGACCAGGGCGTGGGAACAGAGACCTGTCGGGTTCCGGACTCGAGGTAGCAGCAGGTTCCCACCTGGGGCCAAACCAGCCGTCCAAGCACCTGTGGCCAAACCAGCCGTCCTCGTACCTGGGGCCGAACCGGGACCACCTCGGGCCTGGCGTGGTTGAAACGTCGCCAGGACGTTCCCGCCAGGCGAGCCACGTGTCTACCAATGAGAGCCTCGGCCAGCATTCGTGAGCAGCGTGGCAGGAGCCATGCGCGTTCAAGGCCAACGACCCCGGTGGTGAGCAGCGTTGCCGACCGCAGCTGGCAGCGCAACTACCACGCTACCCAGGCATCGAGTGCCTTCACTCAAAGTCGTTGAGCCGTCAGCCCTCCCCCGGCACTTGACCTCCGCTATGCCCCGGTGAACTCACTCTTTGCTTCGTTCAATCGTTGACTTTTCGTTCGCACTCTTAGCGCTTGTTCTATTTCTTTACTATCATTAGAGTTCCATCATCCTCTGTAAATACATTAATTTTCTTCATGCATAAACGGCCTCGTTATTGTCCCGATGTCGGTTAAGTCATCGTGGTTCTTTTCCCACAAATACGAGCACGTCGTTTAGAGCTCTGTCTCGCCATATACAGCTCGTTACATTGGCGTCCGCGACAGGACGAAGCCGTTTATTGCATTATTAGTCACAGGCGTTAGTGCATTTCGCTAAGAGTATAGAAGACCGATCAAAGATGAGTTCGGATCTAGTGAAACTGGCATTGCGCATCGGGCTAGAAGGAGCTGAGCTCAAGGCTTGGGTAGAAGAACGGGAGGCTCAAGCTCGAGACGATAGGGCGGCAGAACGCGAAGTAGTTAAGGAGAAGAGGGAGCAGATGGAGCTCGAGCGGAAACTTGAAGCTGAAGCTCAGAGGACTTTACAGCTGCGTCTGCAACTTGCTCAGGCTCAAGGCGTTAGAGAGTCAGTGGTAGCTGACGAAGGCCTACAGGTTCGAGCATCGTCTAACGTCAATCCTCACAATTTTATGCCAGGGTTCAATGAGAACCGGGATGACTTAGACGCGTACCTCAAGAGATTTGAGAATATTGCTACCGGTCAAGATTGGCCAAAAGACAAATGGGCCACGGCCCTAAGTTTGTGTTTGAGTGGAGAAGCGCTCAAGGTCTTTGGTCGTCTGGCTCCAGAAGAGGCCCTCGATTACGACAAAACCAAGTTGGCGCTCTTGCAAAGATTCCGGTTCACCGCAGAGGGCTGCCGTGAAAAATTCCGGCACAGCAAACCACAAGATGGTGAAACGGGCGTGCAGTACGCCACGAGGCTAACAAGTTTCTTTGACAGATGGGTCGAGATGTCGAAGATGGAAAAGGAGTACTCAGCCGTTCGGAACCTCGTAGTAGCGGAACAGTTTATGAACAGCTGTCATGATAAAGTGGCACTATTTCTGCGAGAGAAAAACTGCCGCAAGCTCGAAGAGATGGCGGAAGCCGCCAGCAATTTCCTGGAAGCGCAGCGACAGTCAAACTTGCAGATTTTCCGGGAAAAAGCGGAGAATACCTCGGCAGGAAAAGGCGCAAACACAACATCAAAGGTTCCAACTCGATGTTTTGTGTGTGACAAGCCCGGTCACATAGTTGCAGAATGCCGATCTCGGAAAAGGCAACCATTCTGTGGGTTTTGTCACAAATCTGGGCACGACAGTCAAGCGTGCACCAAGAAAACCGCCCCCACGCGGAAAACGTCATGTATAAGGTCGCAGAACCAGAACTGTAAGGAAGTCAAGGAAGTAGACGACGACAAGAGCGAAGATTGTATGGCTAGCGCTGTGAAGATGAGACCAAAGATGACTAAGCGACCGATGCCAGTGTTGCAAGGCATCATATTTGGAAAGATGGTATCAGTATTGCGTTCTCTTGTACCAGATGAAGCACTTACGGGAACCACGGCTACGTTGTTCTTGGCGGACGGAAGCAAAATTACCGTTCCAGAGGCAACGGTGGAAATTTTTCCCCCTACTTTTCAGGCGTATACACCGTAAAATGCATGGAGTCCCCATTGTACGACATCACCGTGGGAAATGTACCCGGATCACGTCAGGCTCATGACCCAGATTCAACATGGGAAGAGAGACTGGCTGCAGCGGAATTGGATTCGGACAACACGACCCGTGTGCAGTTTAAGAAGAAAGGCCAACATTGGAAACCCTTCTTGAGTGGCATCAAGAGTGCAAGGTCCCAGCCAAACTGAGCAACACTCAAGGTCGACACTTTGAAGATGACGAGAGAGGAGCTGAAAGCTGCGCAAGCAGAAGATAACACCTTGGATACCTGCAGAGACAAAGTCGGACAAGTTTATTTTGGAAGAGGATCGACACGGTATTCGTTTACCGCAGAAAAGGGGCTACTCTACCGCCATTACCAGTTATCCTCTGGCAAAACGGTGAAGCAGCTGGTCGTTCCCAGTAATCTGCGTAGTCAAGTGCTTGAGATGGCTCACGAAAGTCTGATCACGGCCACTTATCACATCACAAGGGCCCATTCATCTCGCTCTCGACGATCAGGGCGGGAGTACGTGCCGAGGAGCCTGCGACAGAACTCGCGCCATGATGTTAGAAGACCCTTGTGACTCTAAAATCATGTGCGAGCACCATCCAGAAGCCTGAAGTAGACATTCCTGAGTTTCGCTTCTTCGTCTCACCCGTTAAAGTCTTCTACGTGCTCGAACTCAGCCAGCCAGTCTTCCACATCTTCAAAAAGACCACCACGGAAGGGACTCCACACGCGCGGTTTTTGCAGCGTGTAATAAGCGGGTGCAGCTGCACTTGCAGCAGCAGGGGTGGCAGCAGGGGTGAAAGCAGTAGTATCCTCCATACCTGTCGACGTTGTAGCTGTACAGCGGGGCGCAATTCCGGGAGCCAGTCCGCGAATTATCCAGCTCGCATGGTGTAGTGACGTAAGCTGCAGTTTCTGGCTCGCGTTCCTGCTACTGGAAGGGGTCTGTTCCATAGGTGAGATTACCCAGCAGCACCAATAAAATATCACGTTCAAGACAAAGCCAAGGCGGTGATACAAGGCCGAAGTCCCCAAAAGGTGTCGGCACCGCACAGTCTAAACAAAGGAAGGCGTGGGAACGGGCTAGTTGGTATTCCATAATGCTAAAACTTTAGCGCAAACCGAGCACAGCGGACAAACAGTAATACAGTAACGTAAGCCTGTAACGTACGCCTCCCCAGTAATACAGTAACGTACGCCTGTGCTAATGCATATGTCCCTCAGCACTTCGCGAACGCGAGAGGCAGAGTTTGTAGCTTGAGCAGTGACCGCGGCAAGACCTTCCTCTTCTCGCTTGGGTATCTGTCGCCGCGGCCGGACTGGAGAGGCACGCGGGCGTTCGATCTCACTGCCTACGCAATGCACCTCTTTCCACCTCCCGCCGCATCAGTGTGACGTCGCTGGCACCCTGCCGCGGCTAGGGAGCCTACATGACCTACCGTAGCCGTGGCGTTTGCCTTGCCGTTGTTACAAAGCAAAGGCGAGCGCACGCTCATCTCGTAAGGCATTTCGCCATTTCTTCAGGTATTATATTTTTCTCCAAAGCTTCGGCAATGTTTTCACCAAGAATTTCACCTACTCCCTAGCTGGCTTGTGGTAAGCGTCTCTACTCTTAAGGTCATTTTGGCACCAGCGAAACGCGCGGCAGCGTCGTCTCGTGGGTAGCTCTCGGCGACGCGGGCAGAAGTCCGCTTAACGAACCTGAAAACGTCGAAGCGAGAACCACTCTGCAGACGCGCGCGTGATTCGCTGAGAGAGAGGGAGGTCGAGTGTCCCACGTGACCAGTCCCTTTATGCACCAAACGTTTCCCTAACACTGATGTCGAGCTTGCGTGGCTCCACTTCGAACACTGCCTCACCAAGAACATCTGTTTTTTTTATTGTTTATTCACCCCCTTTAGGTAGATCACCTCTTCGTGGTCTATCACATGACCACCTTCTCTTTCCCTTCTCACGTGTTTCCCCCTTTCCCCCTGGTCACACGACCTGTTTTAGCGACACCGGTAGAGGGTCCGCAAGCACAGCCTCTCTACTAAAGCAACGTCCTGGCGGAGGGACGGTCGATTGACCTCTTTATTTGGTTCATGATTAGCCGTCTATCGGCTTAACTATTAATCGATTTTCTTGAGGGTTTTATTTTAAGTGCGAAGCATTTCTTAGCTAACCGAAGGTGCTTTGAGCGTTTCTATCTATCTATCTATCTATCTATCTATCTATCTATCTATCTATCTATCTATCTATCTATCTATCTATCTATCTATCTATCTATCTATCTATCTATCTATCTATCTATCTATCTATCTATCTATCTATCTATCTATCTATCTATCTATCTATCTATCTCAACACCTACGTCTGGGTGCTCTCATGGTCGCCTTAACTCAGTACATACTGAAATCGGCATAGGAAGGCATGAGGATAGGACGAACATTATTGTATGGTCATGACATGAACAACGTGAAAATACCGTCGTGTTCCTTGCGAAACCCTTTCCACCAGTCACGTGTGGCACATAGCGGTATACCACGGGCCGCGGTATATGCTGGTACGAGCCATGCGATTCACAGTTCATGTCTACACAGGAACGTCAACAGCCAAGCAACTCATGAAAAGCTTCGGCAACAATGAAAAAGTGCTATACACGAAAGCCGATAAGACGGTCAAAATAAACGTCATAATAGCCGTTCGCAACACGCAACGGAACAGAACGGACCTCAGTGAACAACAAATGCATAGCCGCGGCCGAAGCCTTAACAGTTGCGTGGTCAAGAGCGCTGTGGTCTGTCGTTTTTTTTTTGTTCGTCTTCGTTCTTTTGTGCGTTTTATTCATTCAAGATGGAATCACACCAGCTTGCCCAGTTACACGTTCTAACGCAATTCAACACTCGCGATGTCAATCAAACATTGCGCAGCTCCGGGAATTCGGCGCTGGTTATCGCTGACTCCCAAGCAGCGTGCAGAATGTATGTACATACAAGGCGGATTGCCACGAAACGCGCTAAGAATATTAGGCGACGCACTCCAAGAACACCATGCGATTATATGGTGTCCAGGTCATGCGGGCATCCCAGGCAACGAGAGGACGCACTCCTTAGCTCCAGGACTTACAAACCGAAATGGGAGCCACAACCCAAGCCGAGATAGTCCGCTTACGGCCCAAGACACCCTCGAGTACGAACGTCGTACAAGAGAACGCCGCGTAGGGCCGCCGCGTGTCCCGCCGCGTAGGCCGCTGGGAGTAGCAGAAACTCGCTCATACAGAAGAATTCATACGCACACCTATCCCCACATTGAAAGGGCCCACCATGTAAATCCCACATAACATGATGGCGCTTGTTCCTGTTGTGCTGCACGGCCGTCACTGCCACATGTTACCTGGGAATGCGCAGCAAGAGCACAAGAGGCGAACTCGTCTATCTTACGTATTTACTCTAGGGATCCGTGGGAGATCCTTCCCGCTCGTCCAGGGCTCAAGATCCAAAGACACCTCTTGGACCAGGCTGCAGCGTGCAGCCAACATCACTGCAGTCCTAGAATAGCGACGCTCCTGTTCGCTATCTCCCATTATACTCCTTCCCCTTAGTAACCAATAATGTTTTCCTACCACCACGTACGTTGGTAAATTAAGAGCGCGAGCGTTAAGGAAATCCGGCGTCGGTAGCGCTGATCGGATGAATGCAAATAATAAAAACCAGGATCCCAGCAGGAATCAAACCCGGGCATTTTTCCTGGCAGTCATGTATTCTGCGACAAATCCACGCGAAATCTTTAAACTGCTCTGGAACAGATCCTATGTAGCGTCATGTCCCTGCAACGTCAATTGTGGTTGTAGTGCTATTTCATTTATAACAAGATAATAAACATTACCTATATGCTTCTATGATGAAAGCGTCATGTCGTGTTAACGTGCATTGTGGCTCAAGTGACGGCTCCGCATTTATTGCCGTTTAAAAAAAAACATTATATATTTTCCTACAACTCAGAAACACGGAGGAATGCGCTAACGAATGATATTCACATCATCGCTCGACAGCGTCCACTTCATTTCGATGAAGCGCTGTAACGTGAGTGCTGATGTTGTGTATGGCCTGAAACTGCTCCTTAAACGCCATCGTAGTTGACTGGTCTGGTAAGCCCACAATGTGCACACAACTACCCCATTTACACAAACACGTCCATGTACTTCGTAATTTTGTCTCATAGCAAAAAATGCAGTGCAGAGAGATATTCACTGACTGTTTCGCATGAAACCGATACCCATATTGCATGTGATCTGCGTAATATTTAGGGATATTAGTCTGCATGTTCATCAGCGCTTATAAAGCGGTCAAAAGATTTATTCACGCACGATTTTATTTATTCACTTGGTCGAAAAAAGACGAAAAACACCAGTGCGCGACAGTTCAATTGATAATTGATATTTTTATTAAATATTGAATTATTTATCACTTATCGCGGTAAAAAAATCCTAGTGATACCCATTGGAAATTGCAAGTGGTCTTAGTTTGGCCACAGCTGATGTGAGCCATTATCAAACAGGGTTGAAATACATGGTCTGGGATGCCCAATCACAGTATTAAACTGGCTAAACTCCTGGTCCATTCCAGTTGGTTACCCAGCATGGTCAAAAATGTCAGCTGGTCTAACGGGCCAAAAGAAGTCTTCACTAATGGGTCCCAATTGGAATGTCCAAAAAACCAATTTTCTTAGATAGTTCTAAATGACCATGAAAATAGGTATATATTGCTCATTTGGTCTCGCTATGGGAATGTTGGGGACCGCAACTGATTGCGCAGTTCTAATTCGGCCACGTCAAACCATTGGGGCATTGCTCTTTCGATTGGAATGTTTGATGGTCATTACGAGTTGAAATGGTTAATAAGCATTCGAATTTGACACAGTTATGGGACCAGCTGCCACTAAGCATTCTAACTGGAAACAGTTATGTAACTAATTGGTGTTGATTGGTCAGTCTCAGAGGAGCCTGGTTACATGACCAATTGGTATCAGTTCGATATCACTCTCACAACCAGTCTAGAAATATGTGTGAGGGATCGTGCTGATCGACTGATTGTTCGAGAGTTTTGATGGTGAAATTTATAAATAGCAACGGCTTAGGGACCATACATATAGGGTCGTTAATAATAATAATAATATCTGGTGTTCAACGCCACAAAAACCGCGATATAGTTATGAGGGGCGCTGTAGTGCAGGGCTCCGGAAATTTCCACCACCTGGGTTTCTTTAACATGCAACTAAATCTAAGTACACAGCCGTCAAACCTTCTCGCCTTCATCGATAACGCAGCCGCCGCGGACGGGATTCGATCCCGGGACCTTCGGGTCAGTAGTCGAGCGCCATACCCACTACACCACCGTGACGGGGATACATAAAGGGTGGTTCTAATGAGAATTCAATCAGTTGGTTTCAGTTTGATTTCACTTGCCAATTTTTTTTCTTGCTCTTTGCAGAAATGTATAAAGGCGCGGAAACCAAGAAAACAGTTCGTGAAAATATGTTGCAATGACATCATGACCCATGAAATAAGATAAATTTGTACTTCAGTATGGAAGCACGAACAGGAGCATTTATTTCATCTTTGCATTTACAGGGTGTTTTCAAGAACCATACATATTTTTAATAAGAAGCTATGACAGTTTGGCTCTCGACGCAGAAGCGAAAAAATTTGCCGCCGCTCAAATGGCGTTAAAATTCGCTTTCTAGTCATTTATTCTCGGCAGCTGTGTATATTCTAAAGGGTCCTCGTCAATTCTTGGCACACCCTATTTATATAAATTATAAAAGTTGCGCGCAATTTCAGATATTCGTAATCGAATTTTAATGGTGGTATCGAAACTAAACGCACCCGGCGCACAGAAAACGCGGCCACTTCATTACTTAGAAGGGTGGATGATCGGGCTAGATGGCATTCTATGATATAAGACGGTATGGCACCCTGAAAACCACAAGAAACATACAGAGACGGACGAGGACAAGCGCTTGTCCTCGTTCGTCTCTGTGTGTTTCTTGTGGTTTTCAGTGCGCTATACCGTCCTATATCACTCGATTACGTCACACGGAAGTTTGACACGACAATTAAGTGATGGAATTTGAATCAATGTGCGTAGAAGCTGAAGCTGGTCAGGAAAAACGACAAGTAGCAAGGCCACTGGATGAAGACGAACACGGTGCGTTTTCTGAAATACGCCAGCCTTTGCGCACGATCTTTGGATCCCACCTGCTTCTTTCATACACTGTAAACAGGTCTAACACTAAAATCAGTCTTACACATATACACAGGTCATAAAAACACTCGCTCGTCCGTCAACAAGAAAAATCGCCGCAGCGGCTGTTCCACACGGCGATTTCCATAAATCATACCAGGGCCCCCTGGTGTGCCGTTTCGTGCAATCATCGCAGCGCATGAGCGTCCGGGTGCGATTTGTCAGATACTCCAGTAAAAGCGTGTTAATTAGAACTCCGTTCAACCCAATTTACAGTAATTTGAGCTGACGCCCTGGCCTCGGCCCAACCCTGTGTATTTCTATGGGGGAAAACTCTCGATAAATCGAATGCATCGGTATCCACAACGGTTATTTCGAACTGGGAGCCCCTGGAGTCAGCCCTAAGTGATTACAATGCTTTGTAAAACCAAACCAAACCAAATTTCCTAGAGATGCGTAACGAAACAGCAGCATTCTCAGCAGATGAGAATTCGTACGCTGCGCAGGAGCTTTTGGGCAAGCTGCAACCGATGCTCACGGAGTCATGAGAGAAGAAACGCAAGCAAATGGAAATTACTGATTGCTTTTATTTTGATTGCCTTAACTCTGCTGCGTAAATAAAAGTGTTCTGGGGCATGAACAGCGCCATGTATATCACAAAATGGCTCACTGCTCACATGAATGCATGTCGTTGCTTGTTTCTGGCGTATCACTCACTAATCAGTTTATGTCCGCTGTTATAGCTCGATGGAACGAATTTACGAAATCACCAGCTACAAACGTGTAGTAGCGCCTAGTTCGCGATAACCAGTCCAGAGGTGTCTTCTTTGTGTTCTGTCCGCGTAGTATGATGCACGATTCGTTCATTCCAGCAACCGCCCGCTGCTTCTTACTCCGCTTAATTCGATTAATTTATTTTATGTCCCTTTCGAGTTTCAATTCACGAGCTTTTACTGTAGATGTTTAATATGCATTAGAGAGAAAGAAAAGGTGCATACTGCGGTGAATGCATAAGAACCAAAACAACATATACAAATGTAGGCGATCCGCTGGTGCAAGTGAGGTCACTTGCCACTTTACACGACAAGATGCGGCCGCCAAGAGGTTTCATTCAATTTACGTCACTTCCTCGTCATGGGAGTTCCCGGCTGTGGTAAGAGAGTGTGGTCGCGTTTTCCGCGTGCCGAGCGTGGTGCGTTTCGCAGGCTTCATCTTAGTTGGAGAAAGCTGGCTTTTAAGCGCGCACATATGAAATATTGAGGTGCTCGTAGATCATGTAATTTGAAGTGGACAGTACAGACTGAAAAACTCACAGGGTCCCTTTTTATGCATTCGCCTACGATGAATCATTGGCGAAAGCCACCTTTTCTTCACAGTGGTTTCTATCCTTCCGTCCCCGAAAGCATTACGCACCTAGCGTGGTTTTCCACTGCCTCCGGTTTCGGAGGCACTGCAGGCTTTCTGGAACTCACGTGCCTCCCAGACGGGCACGCCCATGAACAAGCGACGGTGTCATGTGATGACGTCTCAGTGTTGCGTCATCGCATGGCGATGATTTTTTGCATCCCTCGTGTTGACGCCGATGCCGATCTCGCGAAGCTTCTTCAGCTCTCACCTAATCTCGAACAAGGCGACACCGACGGTCAATTTCACGTTTGAGGAGGCATCTAAGGCTTTCGCCTAAAACACTACAAACAATTCGAACCGTACGCTTGGGCACTTACGCAGCATCTTTTCCACAGTTCCTGCTTCAATTAAACTAATACTTTACAAAATCTATTGAATACGAACGGATAAGCTGCTTCACGGGGAGATATCTACGTAAGCAAAGGTAATCGCTGCCCTAGCATTTCTTCAGAATTACTCCGGCTCGTTTTATTTTTTTCCAAGAACAGTCGCACTCCCACCATTTCCCTTCCGTCTCTCACAGCGCGTCGAAATTTTTGCCGCTTGAATTTAATTGATAAGGTATACTACCGCAACGTTCTTCACGCCACGTGTATTTTATTACCGCCTATGTGCCATCGCATTGATCATCGCAGTAAGCGTGGATATTCCATTTTGTAAAACCAAAGCATTTTCCTCGTCTTTACTACCACGCGAAGCATTTCAGTGTGACCACCTTCTTCCCGCTGATACATTGTCTATTGGTGATAACGTTTTCGCGTGGCATTTAGTACCATTTTACAAGTACTAGCGTGCTGAAAATGTGTTCGTTGTTCTTTTTCACTCACTCACATTCTATAAGCGGTAGTGTGTTAGAAGTTTGTTGATTGTTATTTTCTATCACTGTATTTTGTTATATTGTGTTTCTGTTTTTCTGTACTCGTTTCTGTAATGCCCTAGACCTTGAAGGCACATAATATAGTGAATCAGTAGATTAATAAATTACAACTGACCTTTGGCTTGGACACCAATTAGGATGGCCACATGTCATGTGCTCTTATTTCTAAGTTCTTGAATATTCAAGATGATATGACTTATTACTCAGTAATAGAAACTAGACATAGTACCGCTTCTGAGCCATTTGGCTACAAAGTTCGCGATAAAGCTAAATGGCATGGCACATTTTCTGCCTTTAACTTGAGTTCTAGCTGGCTACTTTTCAAATCTAGCCAACGGAAACACTGGAAGCCTGTGAGATATTTTGAATAAATAAATAAATAAATAAAATAAATAAATAAATAAATAAATAAATAAATAAATAAATAAATAAATGGTATACCAGTACCTTTGGCTAACGCAATGGCGAGCACAGGCGAAAGCCTGTGCGCTCACCAGACACTCGCCAAATTACGTTAGCGGGCTCATAGTGGGCACTGAACTATGTTTAGGTAATCAAGAAACATGCACTCATAGATCACAGTGTTTCAATTCCGAATGATATATCTCACCAACGGCAGCAAACGGCGGTCACAAAATAAATTCCTATGGTACGTTAAGGAAGCTTATTTCCCAAGTAAAAAAGGCACGACATTAAACCTGCACGAATTATTTTGGCTCATAAATCTATATATCCAGAGAACACACAGGTATTCAGCGCTCGTCCAGTCTACTGTGTTTCCAGCGTCCTCGTCTTTTATTGCGCTGTTTTTCCCCAGCCAAGCATGTACCAACTCGCCCAAATCAGTCTTGCACACAAGTAGTAATAAAATAGTGCACTATGTGCAACAATATACACGATTTTTAACGTTATTTTATTTATAGACCACCTAGTGCGTTTTCAGTCGATTCCAAAGAATGAACATATTGAACTCTGACGGGATTCTCAAATGTTTCTGCTAAAGCACGCTATATAATATCATTGAATATACATAAATAGAAATTGCCTTGCCACTATTAGAGTAATATATGTCTACATTCATAATTGGTACAAGATGAAATTAACGGAAGTATTTTCGTGTGCAATGCAACTTCGTACGGAAAGGTTCCCCTGTATATGTCATACTCCTGTGTGCACAAAGTTCTCATCACCATTCTTCAATTGGCAATCTAGAAATGGTTGAATGTTCTTTTTAATCAATTAACGACTCATCATTCATTACCTCAACCATTATTCGATAAATCCCTATGGATTGGCGTTTTTCCGTCGTCTACACCATTAACACACATTTCTGGAACGCGCATTGAGAAAGGCTAAAATATCCTACTCCCATATGCAGTTTATTGAGTTCCGGTTTCCGAACTTATAAATGGAGACCGGAAATTACTTATTTCTATTAGAGGTGGAACGAAGACGAAGACATGCTAGCGTAAAGGTATTACACATGATATTTTCTTTTTACAATATAGAATATAATTGGTTCTATTGAACAGTGAAGCGACAAACAACGTCTGCTGTGCAGAGCCAAAGAAGAAGAATTACCGGGGATGATGGCTACTCGAGGCGATGAGAAACCGTGGAACAAGGAGTGTTGCTGGAGTGCAGTGGAACACGAATGCGGCTATGAAATGACGCTTATTGAGTACATATATTATGTTTCAAAGCCTGTGTTTAAAACCAGCAACGTGAAGCAAATACGTTTTGTTTTATACATTCATTTCTTTGCAGTAATGATCGTCGTACGTAACGGAAGAACGGATGGACAAAATGTCAATTTTCTCGATTAGTCAGCATAGAAATATTACCCATTTTAAATCACTGTCTTGGACGAGCTGTAAAGCCCACATGGAGGATTGTACACACGCGAAAAATTTACACTGCGAGAATTTAATGCTAAACTCGCATTTTGGTGGTTGTGGGATGCACCTCCTTCCACCCTTTCCTTGAACTGGCGAACGCTGGAAAGAAAATGAAAGACGTTGTGATGAAAAAAGTGCGCGAGTATCGTGTGTGCTGTTACGGAGCCGACATGCACAGAGCGATACGGGAAAAAGCGCAGCGGAAAGACATGCGCGAACACGAAGATGACGATGGGCTGCGGCACTTGACCACGAGTGGAAAAGAATTGGCGGGCTGATTGACGTTGCTTAAGGTGGGCGCGAAAGGTGTGCGCGTGGTGTGCCAGGCTGTTACGACAGCAGCGTTCGACCGAGTGGAAGCAGTGTGGAGGCTGGTCGTCAGCGTCACGGTCGGGTGTAGTCCCGGGTGCCTGGCAGAGTTCAAAGGTCGCAGTGGCCTGCTTCGCTTGGCCCCAACTTCGACGGCGAGTCCATGGAGCCAGCCGGGAGCTACCGCAGCCAGCAATAACACCGTCGAGTGTAGGCCCGAGTGTTTGGTTGTGGTCCCTTGTCCAGACGTTCGAGCAGAAGACTGCTTGACTTTGGCGCCTACGGTCTTCGTCACACGCCATCTCCGTCGAGGCATCCACTTCAGCGTTGCCCTGCTCTTCACCGAACTCCTGCGATAACGGCAGTCCCGTGCTGACATCTCTACCACGTCGACGTGTCCCGCGTCGGCGCATAGAACTCACCGGTGAGACTGTTTGATTCACGCTAGGACTAAACTTGTTCTTGTGTGTTCTTTGATTTCATAGCTTGTAAAGTGTCGCCTTACTATTAGTGCTCGGTGTTGTCTGTATTATGTTCGTGAGTTTCTCTATGAAGCGAAAAAAGAAACAGAAAACAGCCGCGCCTTTTTCTGAAGGATGGTACTGTCTTTGACGCGACGTACCCTTGTCTTTTCCTCATTCCCAATAATCCCATTAGAGACGCCTTGCTTATGCCCCCCGAAAGAAGACTTCTAAGGAAGGCCCCAAACTACAGTAAAACTATATGCTTACGCATCGCTTCGACAACTCTCACAATAGATTACTCTGGGCGGCTCGCATCTCTGTCTGCCATGACGTCTACAGGAATTGGGGCAGGTAGGGGAGAAGGAAAAGTGTGTGGTGGTACTGATGCTGCATGACGCAGAGCACTGAAAGGAACACGAGATGGCGAGACCGCGCAGAACGCTCACGCCGGAGGAACAATTGGACTGATGTCCACAGCAGAAACTCGAATGCAGCCTCGCTAGTAATCCGTCCCCATATGTGCAACCATGTAGAGGTTACAAACCCAAGATTTTTTTCGCTCTCCTCATTTCACCGTCTTCTTTTTTTCATTACTGTGTGAGCCTTGCAGGTTAACTACCGGCCCAAAAACAGAAAAAGAAGATAAAGAAGTCCTGTACATCGATGATGCAGAGCGTCCTGCAGGAGGTGTGGCCGTATACGTCAAACAATCAGAAAAGGCACATCTGAAACTACTACCAACGACACAGAGCCACAACAGTGAATATGCTGCCATCGATTTTCATGAATGCTTCATCATGACCATGTACCGTGCACCCAATTTAACGAGTGGGAATATCAAGACATTCATTGACACGGCATTTTGTAATTATGACAAGTACAAGAATAGACCATTTGTGTTAGTTGGTGACCTGAATATCGATATTACCGAAAAGAACAATGAGTGGTTAACACAAGAGCCAAATATGCTCTCACGTGCACGTCCTTTGATCATATGTAACCAACGACCATCCGAGGGACGTGTATAGACCTGGTATTTTCAAATTTCCAATTGCAACCAGTACACGAACCGCTATCCTTTCATTTCACGGACCATAAAGCCGTGATAATTAAGGGACAACACAGGCCTAGCATCATCTAATTAAGAAAAATAAAAGTTTGATGCTTTTACGATACACACATTGTTTCTCACTCTTCATATGATGACTGAAGGGGCGTTACACGGAAGATTCACGGTTTACCGATGATTCCCTCCGGAGCTTCGCCCCACTGACGATCATTCACCACGTGGATACGCTGTGATTGCTGTGATCTTTTTCGTATTGTTTTTCTTTTTTATTTCTCTAACAGGACGCCCCACGGCATAAATAGAATACAAAAAATGCAACTCTGTTTTCTAGACGATGTCCAGGAGCAGTCTACGTATTTCACGCATGCGTTTGCAACGAACATTTCCCGACACTGTCGACGAGCCCAAGGTGAAGTTCTGATATTTTAAGAGTGCGCGAGGGAGTATAGTGGGCATTTAGTAATATAGGATAGACGAACTAGACAGTGCGCGTCGCTCGCACCATAGGTGACAAAGGATAAGCGTCTATCAACCTTCGTTGAGCCTAACTGCGGGTGTTATGTTTGTGTTTACAAATGCCGGTTGTATTTCCGCGTCTTGACTCAGAAGTTACCATACATACCGTAGATACGTGTGTCCGAAACCAATGTCAAAGTTAACACTGAAATCACGCCTTCAACGCAGTTCACAAGCGCAAACGTGCTTATGACACTAAATGCCCAAGCGGAAAGGTATCTCTTGCAATGCCATCTTGAACAATCATATCAGTAAATTAAAAGTATTTTTTAAGAAGCATCATTTCGCTGTTCTAGCTCATATTGCTTACGATTACACGCCTTGACGATATGGGCACACGATGACGCGCATGTCGCTTGACAGCTACATCCGGCATAAATCGGCTCGGTAATAGCTACACTGACTTCGTTATCCCTTCTCATTTCACGCGCAGAGATACAAACAGGTGCGTTAGTATATGTGTAGTATTTCGATTTAAGAATAGTCAATAAGCGGCGGCGTGTTCTTTTCTTTTCGTGCTCCCTCGGCGCCAGCGAGCGGCAGGCGACTGAACAACCGGCTCGCTCGACCCACACACTTTTCCCATAGTGCACCGGGCGGCTGCGGGCTGTTCTGGCATAGCTTGAAGTCGGGTACACACTTGCGGCCGCGAAAGAGCATGGCGATATAGCATTTCGTAAGTTTTTCTCTCCTTCTCTATAGTTTTGCTTCCCCCTCCCCTCTTCCCCAGTGCATGTTAGCCTGCCGGGCTCAGCCCTGGTTAACCTACCTGCCTTTCTTATATTCTTATCTTGTCTCTCTCTCTCTTTAGGCTTGAATGGACTGCCCGTATCATGCGGGCGCATGTAGCATACCGTTCGCCCACCACACGTGTATACATGACAACTGTTTTAAGGGGCGGTCCTCTCGTCCTGTCATGTCTCACGTTCGTGTCACGCAGTCTCCCGCCTCCCGTGCGTCATGCAGGTCTCACGTATGACACACGTAAGTGGAGCAGGCTGCACCTTTCGAACGCCAGCGCAGCCGAAGGCTAAATCGTCCGTCCGAAGCAGCGAAATGGCGGCAAAGCCACAGTTAACGCCGGCGCCGAGAGTACAAAAAGAGTAGAAAGGAGACCATGGAATAGAATATTGACAATCGGAAAGCAAATAAGATAATCACTAGAAAAGAACAGAAACAAATTCAACTATCATATAATCACACGAAAAGAGCCCAAATGGGCAGAAACAAAATATTAATATTGATAGTTTAACGTCCAAAACCATGATAATTATGAGGGGCGCCGTAGTGGAGGGCTCCAGAAATTTCGACCATCTGGGTTCTTTAACGTGCACCTAAATCTACGTACACGGGCCTCAGACATTTTCGCCTCCACTGAAAATGGAGCCGCCGCGGCCGGGAAGAAAGAAAAACAGATAACCATAATCAACAGAACGGAAGTAAATAGAAAACAGCTGATAAACTGCAAAATAAACACAGGCAAATCAATGCTAGAGGGTTCGTACAGCTTTCAGTTCGGATGGAACTAACTGTGACTTTAAATGCGAAGCACTTTCTAGCGAACCAAGGGCCCTACGGAGGTTTATATTTATCTGTCTATCTGTCTGGCCGTCTACGTCCGGGCACTTTAATGGTCCTCTTGACAACTTGTTGTATACCAAAATTAGCATAGGATAACACGGCTGCATGAACATTGCAATTCGCAGGTAATGACATGAGTAACGCGACCTTCCTATCGCATGCCCCATTAAATCATTTCCGCCTATCCTGTGCGGCACATACCCGCATAGCGTGGCCCATGGTGTGTGGCTTTGCGCCAGAGGTAAATCTCGGTCTATATCAACCCAGACTTAATTAGTGTGAAGGAGCCCGTGTCCGAGAAAATGCGGTGCCGGGGTGGGCGGTTTTGTCGATCGGTCGATGACATCGAAGGACATGGCAGCTGCTGCCTCGAACACCTGGAAACGCTTGTGGCTGCGTTCAGGCGAAGACCAGCCGAAGTACGATGAGAACGTCTCCAATGGCGCCATCCTTTGCTGACAACACCGCGCAAGAAAGGGGCATTCATGATTACTCCATCGGATTCCTCGTAACCCACCCACAACATAATGCCTGGCTCCCTTGACCACGTGTGCGTAAGCACGACTCCAGGAAAATGCAGTGCTCAGCGCCTCCGTCCATGCGCCGAACCCTGGGGAAATCTTTGTGGCCGACAGGTGCGTTCCCAGGGGTGTCTGCCATGACGAATTCCAGCGGCGTACGTAATAGCAGCTACTGCCTGAGTGCATCGCATGAAATTACCACAATGCGAGTTGTCTGCCGGATTTTATTCATTCATTCATTCATGCATTCGTTCCTGCATTCATTCATTAGTTAAGTCATTGATTCATTCATTGCTATAGCCATATTACTCATTTAGTTGTTCTTTTGGTTGAACCTGCCCATATCTCCGTGAGGAATTAGTAGCAGATACCTAAAAGGCAAAGCTCCAGGCATCTTCATTATCTTCCGGTCGTTTAATACATCTTCATTATCAGATACGTGTAATATACGCGTGATCGTCCCGTACCCTGCACTTGGTGGCCATGAAACTCACGTCTCTGCTCTAACGTGACTGCCAGCGTTCCATTAGGTCATGCTACCTTTACACGCCGATGTAATCTTCGTGCCTGGTAGGTGCCCACAATATGCGTCAAAATACTCACTCACGAAGACATCGAAGCACCCCGTAACGCTCAGCTCAAAGCGAAAAATCTGGCATAGGCAGCTCCTGCCTGACTGCTTCGCATGGATTTGATTCGCAGAGTAAGCGGGATCTGCCGGATTTTCATTCATTAATTCATTCATTAATTGCTATGGCTATACGATTTCTAGTAGCGGTTCTTTTGATTGAACCTGCCCATTGCTTGGCAAGTAATTTGCAGCAGACATTTAAACGATGATGTTGATATATTTTGTTTTGTGGCGCAAGGGCCATTGATGGCCAAAGAGCGCCAGGACCTGATACCGGACGTGACCAATGGTGATGTTGGGTGGCTGTATAGGGGCCTAAAATTCCTCGCGCTACAGGCGGGTAAAATATACAAGTAATAAAATTATGAGGGTGACGTGACATATGTGCATTGAGGCTCAATGATAAGTGGTCGTGATATTAAAACTACGGATAGATGGCGTCAGCACGAATGCCTCGTCAACAGCCCTTGGGTCCAAGGGCCGCTAGGCAGATGCAGTCTTGAATGTAGCCACCGCAGCAGCAACCTCTACTCAGAGGTCGTGCTACGGGTTGCCTGGAAATATGACGTGAAAGGTATTTACGTCTTTTAAAAACGCGAACAATGATTCATATTTAAATAGGGGTTCCCTACCGATGAACATGGAAGGATGTAGTGGGAGTTGCTGTCGGTAGGGTAATAAAAAGTGCTTTTTCCTGATTGCGTCTATTTCATTGCACTGGATCAGGATGTGGAGCACGGTGAGTAGTTCTCCACATCTTTCACACCTGGGTGGGTCACCGCCGGACAGAAGATATGAATGTGTGCTGTATGTGTGTCCTATTCTTATCCTGGTAAGTGTTACTTGTGTGCGGCGTCAGCTTGATACCGGTGGCCAGTTTCCAAGAGTCGGCTTGGTAACATGTAGCTTATTATGTGTTTGTCTGTCCCACGAGCGCTGCCAATAGGCGCTGAGCTTTTGTTTTAGTAAGGGTTTAAGATCTAGCGCAGGAACAGCTATGGATGTATTGGTGGGAGTGTAGTCGTGGGTTGATGCGGCTAGTTGGTCCGCCACCACGTTTCTGCCGATCTCGCGGTGCCCTGGTACCCAGCATATTACAACATGTTGTTTGAGTGTGTACACTGTGCATAAAAGAGAGTAAACCGAGACAAGAACAGCATTTCTGTGCTTTTTAAGAGTTTTTAAAGCTTTCGCAACGCTTAAGGAACCAGTGTAAATTACTGCGTGGTGTCAGCTTATTTCTCTAATGTGTTTAACGGCCGCCAGTATCGCATAAGCCTCTGCTGTGAAAATGCTTGTGTTGGGGTGCAGGTGAGACTTTGAAGCGTCGGTATAAACTTCAGGAAAAGTTTATTTATACTGCAGTTCGAGGAAGTACGTACGGATATGTGCAAAAGGCGCGAGCTTCGTAACTTCCTCGAATGATACATGACAGTTTATCAGCTGCCATTGCCACGGCGGCAGTTGTACTGCGGGTGCCATCACATTGTGTTCAGAGAGTGGCACTCCGATTTCTTCGGCAATACCTCGTACACGTAATGAATAGGGCGCTCTCAATGCAGGACGGTTATGAAAGAGACGGGAATTAGACAAATCATTTGCAGCACTGTATGTGGGATATTCACTGTTTGCATTGACCTTTAGAAAATATACGAAAGAAATGTAGCATCTCTGTAAATGAAGGGACCACTCATTTAATTTCACGTAAAGACTCTCTACGGGGCTCGTCCGAAAAGCACCCGTAGAAAGGCGAATGCCCAGGTGGTGGACGGGATCCAGCATCTTCAATGCGCTCGGTGTGGCAGAGTGGTAGACTATGGCCCCGTAGTCAAGGCGTGTGAGTATGAGACTTTTGTACATATTCATGAGGCATTTTCCGTCACTGCCCCATGATGTACGCGACAAAACCTTCAGAACATTGATAGTTTTCATACACTTGCCTTTCAGGTATTTTATTTGTGGTACAAGGATAGCTTTGTGTCTAGTATAACACCTAGGAACTTATGCTCTGTTATTACAGGCAGCGAATGGCCCTGCAGATATATATCTGGATCGAGGTGCAGGCCTCTGTTCCTGGAAAAACGAACACAGGTGCTCTTTTGTGGGTTAAGGGTGAACCCATTTTCGTCGACCCATTTCGACACCTTATTAAGAGCAAGCTGAACCGGTCGCTCGCATATTGCTAAACTGCAGGATTTAAATCCGATCTGTACATCATCAATATAAGTTGAATAGAACATATTGCGTGGGATACACAGACGTAAGGAATGCATTTTTTTAATAAAGAGTGTACAACTGAGCACACCACCCTGTGGTACTCCAGTCTCCTGGACAAATGGACGTGACAAAACGTTGCCGACACGAACACGGAATGTTCGGTTGGACAGGTAGCTCTCTATTAAGTTTAACATTTTCCCACGTATACCCATTTCTGAGAGGTCCTTCAGTATCCCAAACCGCCATGTTGTATCATATGCCTTTTCCATGTCAAGAAAGACAGAAAGTAAAAACTGCTTGTGCACGAACGCGTCGCGAATGTTTGTTTCAATGCGGATCAGATGGTCAGTTGTGGATCGACCCTCTCGAAAACCGCACTGATGTGGGTCAAGTAACCTTTTTGATTCCAGAAGATGTATTAGCTGACGGGTCACCATCTTTTCGAAAAGTTTACACATGCAGCTGGTTAAGGCTATGGGACTGTAACTCGAAACGGAAGATGGATCCTTTCCCTGTTTCAGGATAGGAATAACGATCGCCTCTTTCCAAGAAGTAGGAATGTCACCGGCAAACCAGATGGTGTTGTACAGGGAAAGGAGGGTTTTTTGTGATTCGGGAGGTAGAAACTTCAACTTATCATATACCACACGGTCGGAGCCTGGGGCAGATTTGTTGCAGCAGTTTAGAGCTGAATGCAATTCAGCTATTTGGAAAGGTTTATTGTATGCCTCGTATATTGCACATTTCCGTTCTAGTTTCTGTGCCTCAATTCTTGCCCTATAGCGTTGGAAGCTTTCGGAGTAGTGTAACGAGCTGGACACATGTTCAAAGTGGGCTCCCAGGAAGTTCCCCTGGTCTGCCAGGGTGTCGCCTTCTGTGTTTACTAATGGGGGTGAATACGCTTCTCGCCCTCTTACTTTATTAAACCTATTCCAGACTTTTCCTTCGTCCGTATACGAGTTTATACTAGACAAAAACCTCTGCCAACTCTCTTACCGCGCCTGTCGGCGTGTCCTCCTGCCTTGGGATTTTACATGTTTAAAATTCTCTAAATTCTCCGATGTCGGAGAGTCCCTAAGCATCCTCCACGCTTTGTTTTGCTTGTTGCGTGCTTTCTTGCATTCGTCGTTCCACCAGGGAACACGCCGTTTGGGACATGTGCTGCTCGTTTCGGGAATGCATTTCGAGGCAGCATAAATTATAAGAGCCGTAAAATACTTTACAGCATCATCTATGGTTAGTGCGGACATCTCAGCCCATGTCACGTGAGTAAGATTTCGGTACTCTTCTCAATTGGCTGAGTCGAGCTTCCATCGAGGAACTTGCGGCGGAAGTTGATTTTGTTTCGGCATACTTAGGATTATCGGGAAATGGTCACTCCCATACGGGTTTATAAAAACACTCCATTTAAAATACCGTAAAAGCGTCGGTCATGAAATACTAAGGTCTATGCCAGAGCATGATTTGTTCGAGAGGTTAAAGTATGTGGGCTCCTTCGTGTTCAGTAGACATGCTCCAGACGAATACAGAAGTTGCTCAATAAGACGACCTCGCACCTCGCAGCGAGAATCGCCCCACAGGCTACTGTGTGCGTTGTAGTCTCCAAGAACCAAAAATGGTTCCGGGAGTTCCCCTATTAATGATTCTAATTCGCGCTTCTGAAGGTGATAATGTGGTGGTATGTACAGGAAACAGATGGTAATGAGCTTATCACAAATTAAGGCTCGCATGGCAACTGCCTCAAGGGCCGTTTGGAGCTTGAAATGTTGACATGCCACACGTTGGTCATCTATTATGGCTACACCGCCAGAAGATGCGACAACATCCTCGCGATCTTTTCGGAACATTAAGCGTTGTCGGAGGAAGTTTGTCTGCCTTGATGTTAAGTGTGTTTCTTGGACACACAGCACCTTTGGATTAAATTCGCTTAGAAGTACTTGGATGTCGTCTAGGTTACGCAGTAATCCTCTGACTTTCCACTGCATGATTTTGTACATGTCGAAAAAAAAATGTGATGTGTGTCTCATGAGTGGTAGATTAAGGCTTACTTAACAGGGTCCTTGCCAGTCCCTGTAAGTGGTGTTCTGTCTTTCTTGGAGCGGTCGAGCGAAGCTCGCCGCTCATTCGGCGCTGTCTGCGCCGTTTGACTTGGATTGGTGTCCATTGCCTCTTGCGGGGCATTGGACGCCCGTTCCAAAGACTGATGTGTACTTCGCGTAGATTTCGTCTGGGGCGACGAAGTCTTGGACCCCACCGCGTCGGAGGTCGACGTGCCCTCCTTAGCCTCTACGGTGCTAAAGCTTGTAGTGGCCACCGGTATGGTCAGGTTTGGTGTGGTCGTATTCGGAGTGGGCAGGGCAGCCTTGGCTACTCCCACCTTGGCAGCGGGTTGCGTTTGCCTCGGCATGCTGCGCGTGGTCCGGGCAAGCGCGATAGGTCGTTGTGGTGCCGCCCCCTCTCGCACAACTTCGGCAAAAGACGTTTTGAAAGCGAAGGACGGTGAAATACGTTGTCGCACTTCAGGGAACGTTATGTTCTCTTTGACTTTTAGCGTTATTATTTCTTTTTCTTTTTTCCAAGTAGGACAAGCTCTGGAGTACGCAGGGTGGTCTCCATCGCAGTTCGCGCAGTGCGTCTCATCGTGAGTGCATTCTTCGGCAGAATGGCCCGTTGTTCAGCATTTAGGACAAGTAAGCTGCCCTCGGCAGCTCTGTGACGCATGACCAAACTGTTGGCATATAAAGCAACGTCGCGGGTTTGGAATGTATGGTCTAACATGAAGTTTCACATAGCCGGTTTCTAGAGTCTCAGGTAGGGTAGTAGAAATAAAAGTGAGTAATAATTGTTTCGTCAAGATTTCATTGTTGTTTCGCCTGATTGTGATGCGCTGGACATTTACGACATCTTGATCTTTCCATCCATCTAAGAGTTCTGCTTCAGTGAGTTCTACTAGGTCTTCGTCGGACACTACGCCCTTCACAGTGTTCATTGTGCGATGTGCTGTCACAGAGATCGGAAAACTGCCAAAAGCCACAAGGTGTCCTAGTTTATCGCACTGTTCTTTGTCGTGGACTTCAAGAAGAAGATCTCCGCTTCCCATCTTCGTAACTTTATAGCCTGGGCCAATTGCATCCGTCAGCGACTTTGAGACAAGAAATGGTGACATAGTTCGGACTGTTTTGGTTTCATGATTACTGTGCACAACGTAGAACTTGGGAAAAGCCTGCTTCTGTTTAGCAAAAAGTGATGTTGTATCTTCGCTGCGCCACCTTTTGAGGCAGCGATCAGGATGTGAGGGCAGAGCGTTTGCCATGCGAGGCTATTAAAGTTCGGCGGCAATGGTGGCCACCCACCACCGAGTCCAACAAGGTGACGCTACAAGGTTGAATACCACTTGGAGACGTCAGTCATGCATCGCCGCTATAACCAAATATACCTATCCGAGGTTGGATAACTGCACAACGTTAACCCTCGCCGCCTGGAAAATTGGGAAGTAAACGGAAGAGAGAAGATGACAGGATAGATTTAAAGCAAGAGCGAAAGACGAAGATGTAGGAAGAGGGACATAGGAAAAGGCGACTGCCGAATTCCCCTGGGTGGGTCAGCCCAGGGGTGCCGTCTACGTGAAGCCGGGGCCAAAGGGGTGTGTTGCCTCTGCCAGGGGGCCTTAAAGGTCCAATCACCCGGCGTCGGCTCAACCCCAGGATCCCCTTTTCCCCGGACACGGCAAAGCCACGCACGGCGAGATGTGGGAGGGGTCGAAACCCCCGTTAGCTCGGGTCCGTGGTGTCGCTACACACCAAACGCCTGCTTACGTAGACGCCCCTGCGGGGAGACATTTCAACGACGACATTCCAGTCAAGTTCATTATTTCGCAGTCGTCTGGTTAAATGATGAAAGGGAAATGTAGTGTTCTCTCTTGCAGTTCTTTTTATTGTGTAAGTTATAAGTAAAGTGATTGGGCAATGCATCAGAATTCTGCAATATTACCAGTTCGAGCATGGTGGCTTTTCAGGATGATTTAAGCTAGGTGTGCCCTTGCACATTTGGCTCAGTTGACTGTCCGCGCACAGTTTATTTGCTTGCAGCTGGCTGTGCTAATGTAGTTGGGCAGCTTAGTAAATCGTTAACGAATTGTTCTAGCACACTGCGCACCTACTTAAGAGTCGTGAACGTCATGCCACGAACACTATAGTATTACAGTGCGCTAGAAAACAGCACTCTAACTGTATCTACATTGTAATGCGAGACCCGCATCATTAGGCCCATTCTGCACTGTCGGCAATGAGGCTTTGCAGAAACGTGGAACAAAAATTAGGCCATTTTCGTTGCCGTGCACGTGGTTGTTCGGCAAGCGAGCGTTCGAATACGAACGTTCGCCGTCGATTGATAAGATTGCGCCCGAGTCCACGACAACGCCAAAGGCAGAGCAACAAGCCCGACGATCTGCAGCGAGGCGTCGTTCTGGCCTAGGAATGACCGATCACCTTTTATGGCGCTGTCGCAGCTATACTCCGTTCCACACATCAAGTGCAACGCTGTGGAGGCTAGTAAGACTTCTTGCCTAGGATGCGTATGCAATAACAAGTAGTTTAAGGTACTTACTACCCAGAATACTAATATCTCATTTCTTTTCACGGTGGGTATATAGTAATGATGTTTTTTACCTTTCCAATAAACAAACGCCTTTATACGCCTGTTATTATGCGTCGGCATCGCTTAGCGTATAGGCTCCGTGCAGACGATACTCCGCTGCCCGAGCGAAGGCGTCCCTAGCGGCAAGAAGCGCCGATTTGGCGGGATGCTCTCACGCGCTCGCAATGGGGTGAAATCAAGGAACGATGCCTTTTAGGACAGCTATGCTTTTCGCGCTTGGCCAGTGACCAGAGCGACGGTCCGTCCGCGTTATCAACGCGATCAGTCAACCACAGGTGGTGGACGATGAGAATAATATAGCATAAAACATCGCTCCGCGATCGCACCCCTGCTCGCTTCACGCTCCCGCTGTGACGGCGCGAGGCATTTTCGCGGGCAGTTCGTTTTGTGTCGGTTGCGCTGTTCGTAGGAATGCCGAACTCAAGGAAACTCCAGGAATAATTGCTGCGTTGTTGGGTGCAATAACACCTACAGGTACATGGTGCAATAACACCTACGCCGTGAACGTACCCGGCTTCGAGGAGGTCCCTGCCCTTCTTCAGGTTAGCTCCTCGGAAGAAACTATCTATATCACGTAGCTCTCTGAATCCAAACGCAATAATAATTGGCAAGTTTTGCAGAGCCATGGCAGCAAAACACGAGCCGCGACGACGAACTCGGCTGCACTGGTTATGTCGACGCGGTGAATGCAGTGCCATGGCCGCTCGATGGAAAGCGTTTTTTCATTCAGCGGCCGTGACAGTGCAATTGCTGGTATCGTGAGTTTCAAGCTGCCGCTCAGTTCACTGCCGCGTTAGCCCGAGGGTGATAAGCTGTGACTGTTTAGTGAGGGAGGCGGCCCGCGTTCCACGCGCGCAGTTTCGCTCAACGGGCTCGTCACCTCCGTTGTCTTCCCACAGCTCATGCATTATATGTTGCCACGTTCTCCTGAGGATACACGAGGTCTGGCGAAAAGAAGCACACGCGCTAACGCTACGTTCTCTGACGGCTGCTAACAATTTTACGTCTTTTGGAAGCAAACGGGAAAGAAAACGCCTCAAGCGAAGCAACAATGCACGGCGCAGTGGCTTGCCGCCGCCTGCGTCGTCTGGTCCCTTATACCGCCAAATCTGCTGCCGTGGCCGCTTTGGCGCTGGAGGCAGCGAGCGACTGTGGCGGCTCCTAACGTATGCACGGTGCCCATAACGTATTTTGGTATTTAATTTAAAGCTCGTCACGATGCTGCTCACGTAGGGTCGTGCTCGGATCGCACGAGGGTTTACAACGACAAAAGCCGACCACGAGACACGCGGAGTTATACATCTCGTTGACCGTACTTGTTGCAAAGCTTCCATTGCTTTGCACATGATGTGTGAAGTGGAACTTAGCGACATTTCGTTCTCAGCGCAGTCACCACAGAGTACCACACAGAGTCACCACAGAGCTGACACCGCCACCCACAGTGAGCTGCCACGTACTCTAGAAGCGCCTTTCCCGAGTGATCCCCGGGGTGAGTTCCTCCACCGCAAGGAGATTCTCCGCCGCACCACACGAGATTTAATTCCACCGTGTGGTTCAAACCTCCCAGGCGGGCTTACCCGCCAGGAGGAGGTGGTGTTGCGGAGACTTCGTGTGGGGGCGGCACTTACTCCGTCGGTCACATATGCCTGGCCACAACATCTGCATGGACCATTTGGGGATACTTGCCCTATCTGTACCACCGAAGCGTCCGCGGTTACAATCAAGCACCTGTTGTGGACATGCCCTGGCCTGAATCAGATACGGCGGCGCTACCTGGGAACAGTGGGCCTTCATCCGACAAGACCACCAGATTATGATTTGTGGCTCTATGGGCCCCACCATAGAGCATTGTTGATGTATATAGCGGAAGCCGGCCTCTACCTGTATATTTAGCTATGTATGCCGTTGGGCAAACTCTCGAAATTAAAAAAAAATACCACAGATAATAATAATAATATCTGGGGTTTAACGTCCCAAAACCAAGGTATGATTATGAGAGACGCCGTAGTGAAGGGCTCCGGAAATTTCGACCACCTGGGGTTCTTCAACGTGCACCTAAATCTAAGTACAAAAAATACCACAGAAAAAGGGGGGGCAATGAACTGCCAGGATAATTAACTAAAAATTATTATGATTACGCAGAAGCAGGTTCAGTAGGTATTTGTGTGCGAATCATGCACTGAATTCTGGTGTCACTCAGGAAGGAGTGCTTTGTTTAAAGCGAAGCTTGTAGGGATTCACCTGTGTCGCTGGTGGCGTTCCAAAAAACCATCCTCACCCAAAAATTCCTCCTCATTCTCAGCTTGCGCCCTCAAAAGAAATAACAAACAAAACTAAATCGGTTTTCTTTCCGGGTGTTGGTCTAAATCCGGGTCTTTCTGCTCCGAAAGCGATTGCTTCGAACACTAGGCCACGCGCCCACGATTGCCCAAAGTAAACTGAACTGAAGCAGACTTATGCGTTCCACCGACGATGCAAAAAGAGAACTGAGAAGCAGCACACTTCTCATGGGCGCTTCATTGAAATATTTTGTGTAGGCGGACTTCAAGCGATGTGCTGGACAATGCGCGAGGCCTATATCAGGAATGGCTCCATTTCAGAAAATTCCAACTTGGAGGAAATTGAATCCGTAACCCGCGTTTGCGCGATCGCGTGGTGGTCCTTTCGTTAGGCCGTTCCAAAGGCGGACGAACGCTGGAAAGAATTTGAAATACGCCTTGTTCATTCAGCCCGAAAACAGTATTCCGGGGATGGCCGCTACAAGTATTAAAACTGAACGCCTACGTTAGGAAGGAGCATTGCGCAAAGCAAAAGAAAGAAAAAGAAAAGAAGTAGGCCAGCCAGGCCCACGCCAAGCTTCGCTTGCCCCAGTTTCCTTCGTAGGGGAAGGCCTCCTCTAGTGTCCTTTTCAGCTGCTTAATTTGTCACTTGACCTTACTTATCGCATAAGCGATGCGTTTCCTAGCAGATAAGGCGATTTGATGTACCGCGGCTATGATTTCATCCATCTTCAATTTTTATTTTCTATCTGCCTAACGCCCTATTGACTATGTAACTTTTTATTCCTGTGTTAATTAAACGGCGGCGCTAAAAAACTTGGAGGCTTGAGTTTCACCTTCAAGAGCAGAACGCGATAGCGTGATATGGTCCAGCGAGCATCGCCTTCTCATTTGCTAGCCTGGTTTCGGTTCTCGGTGGATGCCCCAGCCAAGCCGTAAGGAAACAAATGACATTGTGATAAACATTGGCCGTTTGAAAGTATCCTAGAATTCATATTGCAAGTACAGTTGTTAAGTGCCACCTTCGCCATAATTATTCGTTTTGCGTATCAGCGAAGGGCTCACTACACGCCGGTAAGGCAACACGTGAACCTACGCGTAGTTTGTTAATGCCTTTGCAGGTCATGCTGCTTAAAATATGTCTGAGAGCTTTGTAATGCGTGGGTCTTTAAAATACCCACCCCTGGCGCAATTTACATGGTTTGACGCCTGGCGCCATTCTACGCTTTTGCCAGGCAATATTACATGCGTTACTTATTACTTCCACGACCTGAAATTCCAATAGCGTTTTTTTTTTCGGAAGTGGTTTCAAGCAGTATCGTAGCTCTGTGGTAGAGCACCTGCTTGCAACGCAGACGGCCTTGGTACGATTCTCACTCAAACCAAAGATTTTTATTGTTTATTTTATTTCTCGATTTTTCGGTCGCGGACAGGATGATGATTTTTCGCTCACAACCAATGACACCGACACTAGAATTTGAGAACAAAAGCTTTTTAATGCTGTCGCGTTAATAATACTGGCAGGTGGACCTGACGTTGATGAATGCAGCAGTGGCGTGTTCGAGACGAAACATTTATTTCAGCGAAGATGTGCCCGGAAAATTAAAGGAGAAAAGCATAAGCTATCCAAGCTGCACGCTGATAGCGGCGAACAGAGCGCCGGTCTTCGAAAACCGGTTTTCGAAAAGCAGTGGCTCTAAGGGTAACGGATCGGTTACATAGACATACAAAAAGGAGTGCACGTGGCATTACCTCTTTCTGAAAACGCATCGCCCTGATGGTTAAAACAGGACATGGAAGGGAGAAAATATGCATACAGAAAGGAAGAAAAATAATAAAGACATCAAAAAGTAGAGCCCTCAGGTTCGCTAACGCGAATAAAACGGTCAAGACGCACGACATGGAAGGCTTCAGGTTGTGTGCGGCGCCATTGAGAGTTCGTAATGCCGTTCGGGATAACATCATAGTCCACAGCGCCAAGATGTCGAAGCACCCTATGTGGGCCGAAGTATCACCGAAGTTTTTCGCTGAGTCCACGTCGGTGTATCTGTGTCCAGACCCAGACGCAGTCGCCGGGCTGATACTCCACGAAGCGTATCCGAAGATTGTAACGGCGGCTTCGGTGGTCTGCTGATTCGGGATGCGTATGCGGGTATGCTGTTGGGCTTCTTCGGCGCGCTGAAGGTTGTGGGAGCGCTCGTTGAATAGAACAGTGACGATGGGGCGCGCTTACAGTACGCGCACAGCGGCCGCTGGCAGCGGGCAGTTGCGACCAAGGGTCGGCGGAGTAAAGATGATTGCTGGACAGTCTTGGTCTCGTCCTTGAGGGGTTTCTGGGCCAGCCGCAGACCGAAACACCACATTTCGCGCCCAACGGCAACGACCCCGCCCCGAGGTACCTACACGATGCCCGCCCGATGGCTGCCTTCTGCTCCTGACTTCGGCCCACTACCGGGTGATGTCGCGTACGAGAAGCTGTGGACGCTGCGGAGGGTTTTCTGGCCCTGCAGCTGTACGGAACCGTCGACCCTTGGAGCTATATCGGCTCGTCCTGGACGTCCAGCGCCATTATCTGTCCGGGAGAATGAGACCCGACGAGAGGAGGCTCGTCCTCATGGCCCTTGAACACCTCGGCCCATCGGCATCACGGTGACATGAAGCGGCGCGACCACCACGCTGCCGGTGTCAAAGAGGGACGCTGCCGACGTGACTGAGGCGCCCGCCGCGACAGAGGCGGTGCATGCGCAGGCTATGGAGGGAGTGGCGGGCTCGTGCAGGAAGGCAGCACCGATGGACGGCGACGGCGCGTGCGCTGACGAGAGCCTGGAGAACGTGAACGCCGAGCTGTCGACGGCGGCGGTCGAGGAGACCTCCAGGAAGGAAGCCGATGACTTTCGAGGTGGTGAGGAGGAGACCGGTGAGTGTCAGACCACCGAGCCGGACGTAGCGGGGGTCAGCGTGGCGGCGGACGCCGTGGGTGAAGAGGCCGCGCAACGAGACAGCTTTGCGTACCCGGAAGGAGCAGCCGATGACGCAAACGGTGGGGTTGAGAAGGAAAACAAGAAAAGGAAGAAAAAGAGCGACCACGACGGGCGGCGCAGTAATCCGGAGGCCACGGAACAAGCAGGCGACGAAAAATGCGCAGAAGTGGACGAGGTGAGCGTTGGTGACGCGGACGTTGGCTGCCACGACGGCTAAGAAGAGGCGGAGGAGTTCCGGGATGTTGAAGCGACGGCCGTTGACGAAGAGGGAGCCGAGAACGCAGGAGGTGAAGAGGGCACTGATACCTGGGAAGGAGCAGCTCACGGCGCTGACAGTGAAGTCGAAGAGGGCGTGGACGAAGTCGCGTACTACGAGGAGGGCAAAGCCAAGACCCGAGACGGCGAATGGGACGAGATGGAGTGCAAGCACGCCGACGATACAAAAATCGTGGATCACTGGACGGTGCTGCTACTGCTGAGGACAAGAGAGTCGTTGCACAAGCTTCGAACAGCAAGGCTTAGCAGTCCGTGAAAGCCTAAAAAAGTAAGGGGGAAAAATTACACCATCTTCCGATAAAGGGGACCATGAGGCGATTCGAAGCGGCGTTTCGGCATGTCGAGCCCGCGTTTCATCCGTAGCAGTTTCCCGCCGACGTTGCCGTTTGCGCTGGGCTTCCCTAGACCGGAGCTCTGGCTCCGCTTGCCGACGTTTGCGTTGCGCTTCGGCGCGTTGAGCCTTCTGCAGCTCAACCCGCTGCTCCGCGATCTCGGCAGGCGTTAAGGTATTACTGCAACGGGCGCCGACGTTGACGTTGGAACTCATGACACCGGTGCAGTGACTGAGCGTGTGTACGAACTAACGCGAGCATTTTATCTAAACGAGGAGAGGAGTGGAGAGGAGGTGTGTGGAGAGGGTTTGCGCTTGCGCAGTGAGGGTGGTAACGCCGCACTAACAACCGGTTTGAACTCCGCCATAAGATGCTTCACATATAAAACCCGAAAAGCCCGATGAGCAATCTGGGAAGCCAGTGCTAGGACCAGGAAAAGGGCCACCCCATCCGAGACGACGCCTGGTACCAACCTCGGCGAGGGCCTAGGAGTGGGCGCCGGAGACACAGGCAATCAGACCTTCCACGTGCACGTCGCGCCCCTATGGCGGCCGAGGTTGCCTGTGTTCGACGACTACCAAGTGGAAGAATGGCCGCTACCCATACTTGAATGCTCCGTTCGGCTACAACGGCGAAACATGACACAGCGAGACGTCGACAATGGAAACGGTGACATGCAACAGCGGCACCGTTAGGAAACCTCTTTCGATTACTCTGGGCCCGCTAGCTTGGTGGGACAGGATCTGCACCAGGAGCATCGGCGTCTCATCATGCTCCACCGACGACAGCGGTGATCAGTCTGTAAAAGTCCGGTGCGCCCTTGTCTCCTGATGGCGCTGTGACGCGGTTGTGCGTGCCACGTGCGGTTCGCCATGGAAAAGGGTGATGCCTACCGTTTCCTCCTCCCTTAATTTACCGGAGGTTAGGGGGCAGAGTGGTAGCGCTCGTAGATGAGAACATGACGACAGGACGTGCTTACAGCACGCGCTCACCGACCCCTGCCAGCGGGTAGTTGCGGCCGAGGCTCGTTGGAGTAAATATGGCTGCTTGTATGTCTTGGTATCGTCCCTAAATATGGCTGCTTGTATGTCTTGGTATCGTCCCTGAGGGGTTTCTGGGCAGCCGCAGCCCGAAACCCCACATGGTAGAGCGTAACGTCCAGGGTATTATCTTCACTGACGAGCGGCAGCATGGCGTCGAGCGTCGTCGAGTGGCTCCTTCCGTAAACTACCTTGTTCCTTGCACTACCATGTTATAAGCGAGAGCTATGTATGGAAGGATCGCGTCCTATGCCTTGTATTCGACGTCGACAGTGCATGGCGAGCATGTCGGCGATGGTCTTATTTAGAGGCTTGATGAGGCCATTGGTCTCTGGGTGGTAGGCGGTGGTACGCCGGTGGGTTGTCTCGTATCTCAAGATCACCTGTGTTAGGTTAGTAGCAATGGCCGTACCTCTGTCGGTGATGAGGACCTATGGGGCACCATGACGAAGGACTATGTTCCCAACAAAGAACTTGCCACCTCGGAGGCAGGGCCCTGGTTTTGTCGTAGAGCGTGAAGTAGTTCGTGGCTACGACGATCCAGTTGTTGCCAGACGTCGACGTCAGAAGTGGCCCCAGGAAGTCCATCCGGATCTGCTGGAAGGGTGTCTACGAGGTGGATGGATCGGCTGAAAAAATCCTGCTGGCCTTGTCGGTGGTATCTTGCGTCGCTAACAGTCCCGGGAAGTACTCACGTAACAAGCGACGTCAGCGGTAAGACGTGGCCTGTAGTAGTTGCTTTGTATCCTCGCAAATTTTCAGCGAAAACCAAGGTGGCCAGCCGTCGGGTGGTTGTGCAGAGCCTGCAAAATTTATGGTTAGAGTGTCGAAGGTATAATGACAAGGTAGTTGGCTCGGGCCGGCGAGAAGTTCTTTACGAGGACGTTGTTTTGCAAGAAAAATCATGCCAACCCTCACCTGAATACCTCGGGTAAAACAGTGGTCTTGCCTTTCGAGTACTCGGCCCGGCTAATCAGTTCCGAGTCGCTTTGCTGTTGTTCGGCGGAGCCATCGGTACTTATGGGTCCCAAGAAGCTGTCTTCGTCGAGATGGTCATACGGCGGCGAATAAACTGGTGCGCGGGACAAGCGGCCGGTGCCAAAGTACTTATATCCGGACTTGTTAACGCGGTAATGCCGAATTCTTCACGTTTCAGACTCCATCGCGCGAGGCGACCTCAAAGGTCTTTCAATTTAGCTAGCCAAAACAAGGCTTGGTGGTTGCTCGCAACTTTGAAGGGCCTGCCGTAGAGGCAGGGGCGAAACAATGACGTAGCCCTGATGATGACAGGCGCTCTCTTTCTGTTGTGGAATAGTTGGCTTCCGCCTTGGATAGAGACCGACTACCATAGCTGATAACCATTTCAAGTCCGTCAGTCTTCTGCACAAAGCTGGCGCCGAGTACTGTGGTGCTTGCGTTGGTGTGGATTTCCGTGTCGGTGTATTCGTCGGAAGGAGGAAATACCGGAGGCCTTTGCAGGCGTCCTTTCAGTTGTTGAAATGCTTCGACTGGCGCCGATTCCCAGTTAATCTCGACGCCAGTCTTGGTCAGTTAAGTAAGTGGCTCGGCGATGCGCGCAAAGATTTTGACCAACCGCCCGTAATACGCAGACAGGCCGAGAAATCGACGCGCAACCTTGTCGGTAGGTGGCCAAAATGTAGCGATGACGACTGTCTTCTGCGGGTTAGGGCGGACTCCAGCGTTGCTCATGACGTGTCCTAGGAAGAGAAGCTGATTGTCTGAAGCACTGTTCCAAAGTATCGGAGGAGATCGTCAAGGTTGGGAGGGAAGACGACGACGTCGTCCAGGTATACAAGACAAGTCTGCCACTTTATTCCAGCCAGAACTGTGTCCATGACGCGCTAGAACGTCGCAGGTGCCGAGTAATCACCAAATGACATCACCTTGAACTCAAACAGGCCGACCCGTGTTGTAAAGGCTGTCTTCTAGCAGTCTTTCTTCTCTACATGAATTTAGCAATAGACCGTTTTGGCTTCCATCGAAGAAAAAAATACTGTGCATTACAAAGTCAATCCAAGGCGTCGTCTATCCGTGGGAGGGGATACACGTCCTTCGTTATCTGGTTGAGGCGACAGTAGTCGACAAAGAAACGCGAAGTTAAATCCTTCTTCTTCACCACGACTACAGCTGATGCCCACGGACGCTTCGATGGTTGTATGAGGCTCAACCTGCAGCATTGCAGCATTTTGTCGACTTGTTCCTTCATAGCTTCTCGTTCGCGCGTCGAAACCCGATAGGGACTCTGATGAAGTGGCCGAGCATATCCTTCTGTTATGATACGGGGCTCAACAAGGGGTGTTTGACGAGCCTTGTTGACAAGAAAAAGCAGCTTTTGTATTGATGCAGAAGCCATCGGAGCAGTTGCTGTTGGCATGCGGGAAGACATGGGTTGACGTTGAAGGATGGTTCTGGCATTGGGGTCATCATGGTAGCTTCGTCAGAATCTGAAAACGCGAAAGCAACACTGACAGTCACGATTTCCTCGATTTATGCAATCGTCCGGCCCCTGCACAGGTGTCTGTATTCTTGGCTGAAGTTCGTTAGCATCACGCATCATTTTCCTTCACGCAACCAAGCAAGGACTCTTGCGTCGCAAATGCCACGCTCCAACAGCAAACCCTGATTACTCTCGGTGACGCTTTCAAGGTGCTCAGATTTTTTTGTGCCGACGGAAATATGGCGCTGGAGCGAGGCGGAATAGTGATTTCATCCTCGAGGACATTCAAGGCACGGCGACACCGCTTCGTATCGGCGGTGCCGCTTTTTCCGACGATACAGTTATTCACTTGGTTCTGCAGTCGATGATCGCACCGTGATGGTTTAAGAAGTCCATGTGTGGTAGGAACATTGATTGGGGCGTGAGCATCGTCGTTGGTGTGTATCTGTGTTCGGTGTGCGGCGCCCAATTTGAAGAGCGCGGCATTTTGCCGTGATTGCGATAGTTGTGCGACACAGAGAAGAGCCGCAATGAGCGTATTGTTGCGCGCGCCTCGAGAGAAGTGCTCGAGCGACGGGGACATCTCAGCGAACGTCAGAGTCGTCGGGCGATCGAACACCGGGCCACGCCCCGACATCGGGATCCTGCCCTGCTGGTCCAGGCATCACCCCGGCTTCCACGTTCACGGGGCTCTACTAGGCTGGGCATCGCCCCACCTCTAGCCTGCGGCTGTCTCTGGTGTCGTTCCTGGTGGCTGGCCTGTCACGGTACCTGGTGGTGTTCGTGTCGTCATTCTGGGTGCTGTTCGAGGCACCCTTCGAGGCGCTGTTCCTGGCATCATTCCAGGTGCTGTTCCAAGCGTAGGCATTGCCATGCCCGGATGCTTCCTGGTAAATCTCCGCTGGGCCAGGCCACGCCCCAGCACTGACATGAAGTAGTCAACGAGCCGCGTCTCCTAACGCTGCGAGAATGTGTCCCGGTCCTGGCGCTAAGACGACACCACAGCGTTCACTGCCGATTTGGCCCTGAGCACATGTGCGGTCCGCCTTCCGTTCGGGCTACGCCAGACGAGCGGTCCGACCTTTTTCTATAACTACACCACGGCTGACACACCAAGGCGCACTGCAGCGGTGTGCGAGTGCCAAAAACGTTGACGCTAGTCACAGCATAAGCACGCGATTGTTACATGTGCAGGTGTTTTTGTCGATGTGTACATAAGGGTGAACCTCTTTGTCTCTGGGTGATTCCTGTGCACGTCTGGCTGACCTGCGTCCCACATTTGTACACAATTTTGGCGAGCCTGCCAGGATCGGCTTTAAAACCTTGCCGAAAGCCAGATGCACGGACGCGCCCTTGGAAATATGGCGGCTGCACCTAATCGATAAAGACATGGGTCTGACTGGAGCGGGCCTCTAAGAGAGGATTGACGCGCAATACGTAATATAAAGGGAGCTTCGCGCGGAAGCTCGTGAGGATCAGCGCGAGAAACTGGAGCTCGAGGAGAAACGGCTCCAAGCCAATGAGCGAGTCCTACAGTTGAAGCTCCAGCTTCAATCAAGCTTCAAGAAGGTAGTGAAAATGAGTGAGAGAGTACGCAACCGACGAGCCACAACGCATCTGCACAGAATATGTTGGATAGCTGCAGTCTGCATAAGTTACTGCCACAGGTTAATGAAGCGCGAGATGAACTCGACGTATACCTACAAAGATTCGAGCGCGTCGCAGAGCCGCAAGACTGCCCCGGAACAAATGGGCCCTTTCACTCACTTTGTGTTTGACAGGCAGGGCATTGTAAGTCATTCGCCGACTCAATTCAACCTCTGCATCAGACTGACCAGATAAAGGCAACCTTGCTACTATAATTTCGGTATACTGCTGAATGGTTCTGCGAAAAGTTCCGTAAATCGAGACCAGAGGAGAAAGAGACAGGGCTTCAATACGCCTCTCGCACAGCAGGAAATGTTCACCGATGGCTGGAGACGTACGACTCTCTCCGCGACGTAGTTATTTCAGACCAGTTTATGAAAGGATGCTCGCCATCACTGCGTATATTTTGGAAAGAAACTGCAAGAAGCTGAGCATGTTGACAAAGAACGCCGATTGATTTTTAGAGGCTCAATATCTTCCTCATTTGGGCAAGGATAAGTCTACAAGGAGAGTTCCGCGGAGAGTATTAAGAAGACGGTGCCCGCTAAGCGACCACTTAACGGTCATACTGCGTGCTTCTTATCTAATAGGACAGGACACCGTGCATGCGAGTGTTGGTCTCGAACGAAAAATAATCAGTCAGCGACTGACTGGTCCAGCGGTAAGATCAGTTTGCCGGGTGAAGCAGGCAGGACTAAGGAAAAGCGACAACCGTCGTGTATGCTGTGGACCACTGAAATTGCCGATGCAGCGCAACCAGAAAAGAGATACGTCGTGCTTCGAGACAGGGAAACTATACCAATCGTTAACGCAACGTCGACATGCACGCCGACCGCGTCAGAAATAGGCGCCTTGCCGGTAGCCAAAGGCTTTTCCGAGGGCATGCCTGTACCTGTTCTCCGCCTTACCGATTGCAACACTGTAGTTGTAGAGAAGAGCTTGTACCGAAAGGAAACTTCACAGGAACAAAAAGCACAGTGTTTCTGTTGGATCGCACCGCACGCTACTTGCCGCAACCAATTGTATCCATGAGGGTTGCCAATGGTTGCTACTTTTTGCCAAATTGGCGAATTTGAGAGGCCCGTGGAGACATAATATTATGACTGGTGACATGGCGATTTTTTGGCGATTTTCGGCTTAGGTCTCCACTGAGTTATGCATTCTAAGCTCAGTGTATTCCCAACGAATGAGCGGCAACATTCTCTGGATTTTTCTTGGTTTCAGACCCATGAGTAGAATGTGCACATTACGCGTGATTCGGTATGCCCGTCCTGTTACTCGTGTGTATCTCCTCAAGTCATCTAGATGCAAGAGGTTCTGGAACGTGCCCCAGCGACATTCTAGCGAAATATAACTCAGCGGTCTGCCTTGCAAACCACGAGGGGCAGTGTTTGACTGAGTTTATGGCTTTAGGCACATTAAGCTTCTCTAGAGTTTCGCTTCTGAAGAGGCTATACGACGGGTTGGCGGCGTGTTTGGACAATTTTTTCCGCCAAAGCTCCAACTGTTCTGAATAGCTTGGCGACTTATTCACTGTTGCAGTACCCCCCGATTCAGCTCGTAAAGACTCTTTTGGAATAGCGAAGAGAGGTGGATACGCGGCTATTGTGCAATCAAAAATATTTATTGAGGCATTTTCCACTGACCTCGGTGAGCGTGTGCAATGAAAACAATTCCTATACAACATTTTATATTGTGTGTCTATTCATTAATAACGCATCGGATTGACGCATGTCTATAACAAAGGGTCGTGGCGTCCGGTATCGTATTAGTTCACACTGAAAAGGTGTAAGACTAACTAATGATCGGTTCCTGTAAGAGGTCTGTCCTGTTAGCTTCAATAAGCCGCTTAATCTTTTTATTTCATATAAGGGTACGTAAGGGTGTCTACAAAAAACGCTTTCACGGTTTTCGCCCAAGGTTTACCACGCTTTTACCTTTGAAACAAGCAGAGAGGGATGGAAGGATATTATGAGCGTTTCATTCATTCCCCTCGCGCCATTGCGCACACCTTGCTGCCACTCGGAGAAGCAGCACAATGCACTCCCATGGGGAAGCGGGCGATGCGACTGGCATTGAGAAATGTCAATATAATTTAAGGGTCTTGGATGGTACTGTATTCTACGGGGCTATACGTGAGTGGAAAGTTTTATTAGTAGGCATGCCGCCCACATCTAGAATGGCAACTTTTCAGGCGAAATTTGTAACAAAAAATGGCGAATTTTGTCTACCTTTTGGTCGTCGTTTGGCGACATTTACTCGAAAGTCAGTGGCAACCCTGGTATCAATCGACACGCCGTCCTTCACAGGCACCGTGCGTGCCAAGTGCATGCCGAAGCCCCTTTACGATGTGGTCCTGGGGAACATTGAAGGTGCCCTACCTGCAGTCGTGAAACATGCTACTTCCTGTCTGAGGAAATCTTGTACTGAAGACAGAAATTACTGTCGGACAAGAAACTGGAGCAGCTTGTTGTGCCTGCCCAGCTGAGAGAGACGGTGCTTCATCTCGCGCGCGAAGGTATTCTCGCAGGCCATCAAGGGATTTCTCGGACAACTCACCGCATTCTAATCGAATTCTACTGGTCTGGTGTTCTAAACGGGTCGCGGGTGACACGAGAAGGAAATGGCATTGGCAAATTTGCACTCACCTTTAGTACGCATAGCCTTGCAAAGCACAATACAAGCGGTTTCGCCGCTTCGTGAGAAGCAGCCCAAGATGCTTAGAGCTGGATTCAGCCGCAACCCTCGTCAAATTATTGGAGGGAAACGCAGAACAACTATATGCACGTTCGTGCCTCATTCAGAGCTGTAGCTAGATAGTATTTTACTAGAGCGTAAGTTTGTCTGCGGCACAATTTTATTATTTATCTGTTGCTCATTAATGCGCGTATTTTCTAAGTTTGTCACACGGTGCATTTTCGATCGCGATCCAGCCACATCCGGATGAAAATTTTCGACGATGTACTCCGTTCTGTATTTTGCACAAAGGGGTCAGTTGCGATCGAATAATACGGTCCCGATAGGGCTCGATTGCGATAGTAAATGCACAGTGTGCCAGCCGGCCATATTACCTTGCGCATTTTATTGCACTAGCATGCTGCAAGGGGTGGCTTACTATGGGCAAGATGGCAATTTGGTGCTTATGAAGCGCGAAAAGCACGGGGACGAGACAGAGGTACACGCATGACAAGCGCTTGTCCTATATGTATGCCTGCTTCGTTCCAGTGTTTTTTTTGTTTTTTTTGTTCGCGCTTCATAAGCATAAACCGCTTCCAACTAGGTCAGACAGCTGTGTTGGCAATTTATGTTTGAGTGACAGTACCAGGTCCAGCATTTACGACTGCATTGGTAACCAGTGTGACACTTTGCGGCTGCTGTTAGAGAGTGTATCAATGCCTGAGGCTCGTGTACTTAGATTTAGGTGCCCGTTAAAAACCCAATGAAGGGGGTGGAAATTTCCGGAGCCCTCCACTACGGCTACCCTCATAATCATATCCTGGTTTTAGACGAGAAACCCCAATAATTATAGAAGCTGAATCAGTGTTTGAAGCTGGCCACGTTATCCCCTGTCGCACAACATAAAGAAGGAGTCGCATGTGGATGGGCTCATTCTACAGAGATCCTCTATATGCAAGGAAGCTCATGAGATGGGAATAACAATAAATGAATGTGAGGTGATAGAGATATCACGCTCTCGCAAAATACGGTGACGGTGAAAGTGAAAGCTCACGCTGGACTTGAACTGTGGCACGGAGCAGTATAAAGCCCCATGCCGCCAATAACTTTGACTGCACTTTTCCACATTGTGCAGTCTCTAGATGTCCGGACACATGAAGAGAGATAAAAGCAACACTGTTCAAAGGATAAAATGCTAGTAATCGCGGTTTAAAGGAACACGTTCAACCGTCTGCTTCCCTTCGCCGCAGCAACGTGAGATCATGTGATCAACCTCTGCAAGTCACAAAGTTCGCGGCGCCGTTGTCTCGAGTGGTGGGCCTCGCGCCTGATAGCCTAGTGATATGTTAGCTTTGCTTGTTGAGCATGCATTGTGTGTATGTTCCAGGTAAGATCAGATGAGATGTAGAGACCAAGATATTTATACGAAGAAACATAATCGAGAGGTATTTTGGCGACCTTCTAGGCTGGTGGATTCTTAATACGCATAGTCACGCGCATAGGTTTATATTTGCTTATGTTTTAGACAACAGACTAAAAAGGTCAAATGGGAGAATAGCTCCCTTACAAGTTATTCTCTAAATATTGCGATGTCGACAGCGAAATTCTGCGTTGTATGAGAATGCCGCATTTGCAGAAGGAAAACAGGACTGTGCCCTTGCCGCTACTAGTAACCATAATGCAGAAGCTACAGTGCAGCATAAACGATGGCTAATGTCGGTATATACCGTAAGTCGAATGGCAAATAATGGCTTGCATCGGCTGAATGAAGATAATGTCGGCTAATCTTTGATAATATTTGATAATGTTGGCTACAGCGTTGCCACGGAGGCTCACTACGATTAAGGGTCCCGTATCTTTAACCACTTTACTATAGCGACCGTGCAAGAATATAGCTTTTTCAAGCACACGAGCGCCATGAACGGGTGCGCAAGCGCTCATGGGAAACGTGTGTGCGCCGCAGCAGCCGCCACGACGAGCACGCGGGCCTCACGCTTCAGCTTTCCACTTGTGCCGTGCTAGCACATCTCAGATATAGTAAACTTGTCAAGCTCCAACATATAACGTAGTAATTCGATGATGAACTTCCGTGTTCAGCTATGATGACCTCCACGATCTCCATTTGTGTAGTGGTTCCGCGTGCCACTGTTGGAGAAGCAGAGCGGGAGGCGCCGTTGCTTTTCAATTTTTTTTGTGGCAGTACGCCGTACAGCATAAATAACTAATAATATCTAGGGTTTACGTGCCAAAACCACGATATGATTATGAGGCACGCCGTAGTCGAGGGCACCGAAAATTTTGGCCATCTAGTGTTCTTGAACGTGTACTGACATCGCACAGTACACGGGCCTCCAGCGTTTCGGCTTCATCGAAATGCGGCAGTCGCAGCCGGGATCGAACCCACGACCTTCGGGTCAGCAGCTAAACACTGTAACCGCTTCACCACCGCGGCGAGCCTACGGCATAAACAAATGAAAATATAAAACTTGGTTTCCTAGGCGAACTTCAGGAGTGGCCTAAGAAAATTGCGTATTCGTTTCAAATCAACAATCACCGACACTGTTGAAGAGCACAAGGTGAGGTTCTGATATTTTAAGAGTACTCGAGAAGGTGCAGTCGGGATGTAATAAAATAATATAGATTACCATGGCAGCATACGCCTCGCTCACGCCACAGGTGACAAATGATAAGCATCCATCAACCTTCGTTGATACTAACTGCAGGCGTTGCATTTACAAATACCGGTGGTTTTGCGCGTGTAGGCTCAGAGGTGACCAAATATACCACAGATATGTATAGTTCAGAGTAATATAAAGTGGAACACGGAAATTACATTTTAAACGCAATCGACAAGCGCAAAAGTATTCATGACACTAAAGGGTCAAGCGGAACGGTGCCACTTGCCATTTGATGAGTCACATTCATATCCATACACTGCAAGTAATCGTTGAATGAATATAAATTCGGCGTTCGAGCTCATATTGCCTACCATAATCTGCCTTGACGATATCGGCACGCAATGACACGCATGCCGCTTAACTGCTACATGCTGCATACATCCGCTCGGTATCACCTACATTCTCTGCGTTATATGTTGACATTTCATGCGTAGATATATATACATGGAGGTGCATTTGGATATGTGTAGTATTTAAGAATCGTAAAGAAGCGGCGGCGTGTTCTTTTATATTCATGCTCCCGCGGCGCCAACGAGCAACGGACTGAACTACCGGCTCGCTCGACGTACACAGTTTTCCCATAGTGCTCCGCGTGGCTGCTGGGCGCTCTGGCATAGCTTTAGGAAGGTCTTTTAACAAACACTAGAGGCAGTGAAAGAGCATAGCGATACAACATTTTTGAGGCTTCAGTGGTCTGTCTATGTAATTTGGGGGCGCCTAACATACGACTCGTCCACCGCATGTATATGCATGAGAGCTGTTTTAAGGGACCGCCTTCTCGACGTCGCATGTTTCGCGTTGGTGTCACGCAGTCTCATATCTCGATTGCGTCACACAGGTGCCACGATTGATAGACATAAGCCGAGCAGGCTGCAGGTTTGGAATACCAGGGCCCGCTTTCCCATGAACGCCAGCGTCGACGAAAGGCTAATTCGTCTGCCGATCAAGCGCAGTGGCAGCGAAGTGGCAGCGAAGTGGCAGCGAAGCAGCAGCCACATTGGTACGGAAGACAGTAGCGGAGGTGAAACGTCAGCGCCGGGAGTTAGACGCGCCGTGCTGTAAACAGTAGAAGAAAAGAAAGGAGAGCATCAAATACAAAATTGATAATGAAAACACAAATTAGGTAATCAGAAAGGAACACTAAACGATATAAAATCTCACATAATCACACGAAAAGAACACAAAACGGCAGGAAACAGCTGATAAACACGAGATAAACACGGGCTAACCCATGATCCGCAGCTTGTAATGCTTTACCTGGGGTAGAACTGGCTTTGATTTTGAATGCGAAATACTTTCCACTAGTCACGCGTGACACAAACTCGCACATCGAGACCCATCGTGCACAGGTAGGCTCCACAGGGGACTCTCAGTCTATATAAAGCCAACGTTTGAAAACCTGAACACGACAGTGTGAAGGAGCCCGTGTCACATGAAATGCGGTGCTGGGGTTGGCGGTGTTCTGGATGGGTTAATTATCACGATGGAAGCAAATAATCAACATCATGGCTGCAGCTGGAATCGAATCTAGGCATTCTTTATGGCACTCAAGTATTCTAGCACGCAGCCACACCGGTGCTTCAAACTGTTGCGGGAAAATACAGTATACAAGCACCAAGGTAGGACGACGCCAACTGGGCTGGCATTGTCGGCTATCTGCTTTTAGGTATACCAATGTAACAAATATTACTTATCTGACTTCGCAAGCTACAGTGAAGCGCAGTGTCAATGCGCCTACAACTGCTACGTATGATATGCACGTCATCGCTCCACAGAGTGCACTTCGGGGCGGTGGAACTAACGTGTCTGCTCTAACGTGAGCGTCGACGTTCTATTGAAGCATGAACTACACTTTGCAGCCAGTGTACACGGCGTGCTTGGTAATTCCCACAATATCCGTAGAGATACTCATGAAGACGTCGAAACACCTCGTAATGCTTGGCTCAAGGTGGAATCCGGTAAAGGCGGCTACCGCCTGACTGCATCTCATGAAACTGATTCCCACATTGAGTAGGATCTGCCGGATTTACATTCATTCATTCATTCATTCCTTCATTCATTCATTCATGCATTGTTTTGGTTATATTATTCTTTTCAGTGAATAATTTGAGTGAACCTCCTCCTTCATTAGTGAGGCACTCGCGGCCGCCCTAAACGGCAACATTCCAAAGATTTTTACTACCTTGAAGTCGTTTGGATAAGTGATCAAACGGAAATGTAAAGTTCTCGCTTGCAGTCATTCTTAAAGTGTAGGTTATGAGTATAGTTATTTGGAAAGGCGACAGAATTTTGCGCAATAACGAGATCAAGGACGGCGGCTTTTAACATTGACTTAAGCTAGGTGGCCCCTTAGACATTCGGCTCTATTGGCAGTTCTTCCTGTTATTCACTGTTGGGTGATTCCACGTAAGATCGAACAAACGATGGCTGGTCGACCTCTCAAATTTATTTCAAAATTTTATATATTATTGCCCGATGAGTGGAAAGAAGAGATCCGCAATTTGTTTTGCCGCGAAAATATTTTTCGAACCACAGGAAATCAATAATGACGAAGAGGTGGAGTGGAGCGCTCATCCGCTCTGCTGTTTTGGCAAATTTTCGTTATGAATTGCACAAAATATACTAAAATTAGGTAGCTGAAATTTATTTACCTAAATATATGCATGTTTTTGCTTCTGCTCAGGTATTTTTAGTTTTTATGTGTAGTGTAGATGTTTTTATAAAAAACCTCAAAAATGGCCCCATCGGCAAAATTTTCTTTACTTTGAAGGTCTTTATCTCAAAAAAGCCTTGTAGCAGAGCGACAAAAATTCTGCATTACGTTCTTCGCATACTTATCTACAAAACTGCCAAATCTTGTATTTATATTACTTTTCAGTAAAGAGATATGATCGGGCTAAGTTCAAGAAAACACCGAACAATGAAAACTTCTGACGACAATTAAAAAAAAACCAATTTTTTAAATTTCTTAAACTTTGTCCACTTATTCTCCTCCACATCAGCTTTCACAATCACTAAAACATGTTGCATAATGTCGTTGCACTAATAGTTACGGCCCCTCCAATGATAAACAGCCTCAGGAAGTGTTTACTTGTATCGAAAATTGTTGACCGAATAAAAAGGGACCCTTAGGCAAGGATGGGCAATTCCGACTTCTTGCCCAGGAAGTGTATAAAATGCAGGCAGGATTGAATTTCTTTTTATTAAAAGGCCAGCAGGTTCCTAAAAAGGTGTCGTCGGCACTCAAGACGTTAATTTTGAAAATATTTGGTCACTGCAGCGGCCACGAGCGCGGGGCTACCGAGCAGGCGCGCGCGCACCCGAGATGCTCGTTGTAAGAGACGGCGCAGTGAGAGCTCGTTTTCGCGTCCTCAAACCGATTGAGTTCGAAACAGCAACACCTCTCGGGTGACTTGAACGCACGTGCACCGGTAGTCGCAGTGATCTGGTTAATTGCGTCGATTTCTTTTTCAGGGGGCATAAGAATGTCATCGTTAAACTGTGCGTTTCGTGAAGATCTTTCATTACAGTGGTAGCAAAAGTACGCGTAGCACAAGTAGTCCGTCTCACTGACAGTCACTGATCTTTCGGGCGTTAAACGTTCCTTCAAAGCATTTATGTCTAGGTCGGTAACTCTGCGAAATTTTGGCTTCTTTGCAATAATTAAAGGAGTACTGACACGATTTTGAGACATCGCAAAAGAGACATTTTTTGCTTCGTTGGTATGCAGTGTCCACGCTGTCCACACACTGGAGTCGAACACGTATAAAATATTTTAATTTAACTTTGAAGTTTTCATCGCTGAGCATTTGCAAGCCAGCCACACTGCAAGGACATTATCCCGACAAGTCAAGACAGTTCCTCCGAGTTCGCGAGTTCTGCGTCCTGCATGCAGCCTAAATCGTAGAAATCACTGTCAGGGTCACTGGACGACAATTCACTCATCGTTGTCTATTGCACCGCGAGCAGATGACGGATTTCCCGCTAGTACGTCGCGAATTTCTGTATCTCCGTGACGTCACACTGCTATGAAACGACACTGAGAAGCCACCCCCTCGATATCGAAACCGAAAGTGTCTTTTTAAGGTGGCGCTAATTAAAATATATAGGATGCATTCCCAGGCACCACAATAGTCGTTTTACGTTTCTCGACACCAGTATTTTTATTTAGAACATCAATCCGAATTTTTTTTAAAATTCTTGTCAGTACTCCTTTAAGCTTCTTGTGCTTCGAAAGGTAGTCTCCACAATATTGGCCTCGAGGAGTTACGGAGTCGCCCTCTATCGGACGCGCCTCGATTGCGTGCTAGGCAGGATACCGCCGGCGCGCTCCCCATAGGTTTTGCTGTCGGCGCTCTACAAAAACACCTCGCGGAAGCCCTTCAGGGCATTTCTGTAAGTACTTTCGAAATGAACTGTGTTCTTTACTGTCAAAATAATCATTTTCGACGAACTGAAAGCACAGTATAGTCTACAGTCGCTGTCTCTTTGGATAAAATCGAGCACCCGCTTCACGCTGTCACCGCGTTGGAGACCCCTGAACCGGCTTCTTGCGTGAAAGGTAGTCACTCGCTGAGTGTAAACTATGTGAAATATCTCGTTAGAGTAGACTGCCTGTATAACCAAACGGAGCATAACAGAAAGAAGCCTCAAGCCAGCGATCGCACGGGTTCGCGACGACTGACGGTGCATCTGCATGTATGAGCGTCTGCATGTATGTTCGTACTGATGGTTTCGCTTTTGCTACGAGCGCGTTTTGGCACCGCGCTGTGAACGTTAGGCCGCAAAATATGAGAATTTATGTAGCTTATGAAGCAATGCATGCATCATCAAATAGGAAGGTTGCCCGTCGGCGTCCCGCGTCGGCGGCGTCAACACGAGTGATGCAAAAAATAATCGTCACGTGATGGTGCCACGATATGACGTCATCATGACGCCACAGATCGCTAAAATATGTAGCGTCATTTTGACGTCACATGATGACGTATTCACACGTCATGGTCGCTTTGCATTGCCTCCGTGATCGGTCACGGAGGCCGTGCAAAACCGTGTTAGGTGCAGAACGCTTTTGGAGGTGGGCGTGGGAGAATCAGTACAACTACTGACAAGCAGAAGATGGCTTTCGCCTTCTAGTCATCTTTAACGAATGCATAAGGGACCCTGTGCGTTTTTTAATTCAACGTATCTAAACAATGACTTGCGCATCTGCAGCCGATTTTGTGGACGCTGAGCACGGGGCCGACGATCAAGAGGTCGCATTGGAGGGTTCTGAGATGGCATCGCACGTGGTAAAAGGTAGCGCTTTTACCATCCTGTGGCAGATAAGCATCATTTGCCGGCGGGAAGCGCGTGCGAGCCACCGTCTCAGTGCGCGCTGTCTGCTACTCACCGAACATCGCAGGCCCGACGCAGTAACAAAAGTCTTCGTAACGGAAGTGCTTGTTGCACACAAGACTCGTAGCGGATGGCTACTTGCCGGTTCTTAGCTTTACAATCCATGCTTCACGCTGTTTCTTATCCCGCGGTTACCAGTGCAGGCTGACACTGGGCTCCGCAGCTGACACTGGAAACTGCGGCACCGAGCGGTAGAGCCCCATGTTCGTCGCCTTCGGAGGCAGCCACTCTATTACAATGGTTTCAATTGAGTAGAAAATGAGAGAAAACATCTGAACAGACCGCAGCGCATGTGGGACTTGAAACTCGTTTTCAAAGCACGCAGCCGACGCGGCCGCTGAGACCACGTGATCCTGCCAAGCAAGTCACACCGACGGTGGCGCCGGCGTTTCCAGTGGTGGGCCGCGAGGCCAATACTCATTCAGAGCTATACTTTCTCGTCATGAGACGCACAGGAGGAGTAGAGTGAGAGCAAAGCACAAGAACTATCCGCGCCGAATGAAGTGTGAACAGCGCACCGAACGCGCGGCCAGTTCACGCCGTCTGCTGCCGACATCTAATATAGACAAGCGCATCCGGTTACCGATAGTTTTGCTTTTCTTTTCTTTGACAATCAATATTTTGCTTTGCCACTGGAGCGCCACGTTCATGCTTTCCACTGATCGCAACTGGCGCAGCGCAGTTTCTGTGGCAGCAGCGTGCGTGAAGCGAGCGCTCATAGCTCCCTTATAGAGTTTTCATCTTGCTTACACCTCCGCCGTGTTATCAGCGCCTAGCTGAGATGCGAACAGAGGGCGGATAGAATAGCGAAGCTCCAGTACACATGCGTTCAAGTCACCCGAGAGGTGTTGCTGTTTCGAACTCAATCGGTCTGAGGACGGGAGAACGAGCTCTCACTGCGCCGCCTCTTACAACGAGCATCTCGGGTACGCGCGCGCCTACTCGGTAGCTCCGCGCTCGTGGCCGCTGCAGTGACCAAATAATTTCAAAATTAACGTCTTCAGTGCCGGCGACACCTTTTTAGGTACCTGCTGACCTTTTAATAAAAAGAGATTCAATCGTGCCTGCATTTTATACACTTGCTGGGCAAGAAGTCGGAATTGCCCATCGTTGCCTAAGGGTCTCATTGGAGGGGCCCTAACTATTAGTGCAACGACATTATGCAACATGTTTTTAATGATTGTGAAAGCTGATGTGGAGGAGAATAAGCGGACAAAGTTTAAGAAATTTTAAAAATGGGTTTTTTTTTAATTGTCGTCAGAAGTTTTCATTGTTCGGTGTTTTCTTGAAATTAGCCCGATCATATCTCTTTACTGAAAAGATATATAAGTACAAGATTTGGCAATTTGGTAGATACGCATGCGAAGAACGTAATGCGGAATTTTTGTACCTCTGCTACAAGGCTTTTTTGAGATAAAGACCTTCAAATTAAAGAAAATTTTGCCGATTGGGCCATTTTTGAGGTTTTTTATAAAAACATCTACACTACATATAAAATCTAAAAATACCTGAGCAGAAGCAAAAACATGCATATATTTAGGTAAATAAATTTCAGCTACCTACCTTTAATATATTTTGTGCAATTCATAACGAAAGTTGGCCAAAACAGCAGAGCGGATGAGCGCTCCACTCCACCTCTTCGTCATTATTCATTTCCTGTGGTTCGAAAAAAATTTTGGCGGCAAAACAAATTGCGGATCTCTTCTTTCCACTCATCAGGCAATAATATATAAAATTTTGAAATAAATTTGAGAGGTCGACCAGCCATCGTTTGTTCGATCTTACGTTGAATCACCCTGTTATCACTTCGTGACTCTTTCGAAGAGTCGTCTACGTTAAGCCACAGACAGTATAGTACTCAGCAAGCATGTGGCCCTCTGAAATGTCCTTTAAATATGCCTACGATGCAAAAAAAGAAACGAAAAACGCCACGCCTGCGCGGCAGAAAATTGATTTCCTAAGCCGCGTTTCTACGAGTACGTGATGGTCCTTTCGTCGGGCCGTTTCAGAGGCTGACCAACAGTGGAAAGAACATGATAGACGCCATGACGATTCAGCCCGAAAATAGCATTACGGCGGCGGCCGCTACCAACAATAACATGGAACGCCTACGTTAGCAAGGAGCATTGCGCAACGCGAAAGAAACAAACAAACGAAGAAGGTCAGCTTCTCACTAGTGCTGCTAGGCCTGAAGGAAGTGCGGAGCAGGGCGGCTGGCACTGCTTCTCTTTATTTTTTCACTTTCTCTCTCCCTCTCTTTGTTTCTCATTTTCTCCTTCTCTCTCTTTCTTCTACCTCCTTTCTGTCTCTGTTTCTTTCTATTTCTATCTTTCTCTCTCTATCCATTTATTTCTCTTTCTCGCTCTTTCTTTCTCTTTGTTCCCTTTTTTATACCTCTCTGTATTTCTCGCTTCCCAGTTCTTTCCATACTTTTCAATCTATTTTCTTCCCTCTCTTTCTACCTCTTTCTTTTGGCTGTTTCTTTCTATATCTTTCTCTCTCTGTCCGCTTCTTTTACTGTCTTTCCATCTTTTTCTGTCTTTCATGTCTTTCTCTCTGTCTATTTTTCTTTCAATTTGTTTCTCTCTCTGTACTCGACCTCTCGCTGAAAGGAATTATTGCATCCCACGTCGGACAAATCGGAGCCCGTCAAGCACGCCTGCACCTTGTTTCGCTTGCCCCCATTTACCCTACCCCAGATTTTCTAGTAGCTCCGTACATGACTTGTAGAATATGAGATGCTTTTCTTTGCGGGTCAGGTGACTTGGTATACCGCGCCGTAATTTCGTTCGTGTTTACTTTTACTTCCTATGATCTCCCTAACAGGCCAAGTACCTTGCAACATTACATTAGGCTCTTGATTATACGGCAGTGCTCATAAGATGCACGATCCGTCAATTAGCCTTCTCGACGGCGAATTCAAATTATTGAGCATGATGGACGCTTAATCGAATCAAGTTTTATTTCGTTCTGTCACCTTCGCTCCTTTGTTAGTTTTTCCTGCGTTACGCAAACGTGTCGCAGCCTCGTATGCGCAGATTTGCTTCCGATCAATATCAGTTTAGAGTGATACGCTATGATTCATGGCCTTTTTCTGTCGCATTTATTATTTGGCCCGCCGTTCTAGCCGAACTATCCGCTGTTATTGCGATGATGTCATAACCCTCGCTAAGATTATGTATGTATGTATGTATGTATGTATGTATGTATGTATGTATGTATGTATGTATGTATGTATGTATGTATGTATGTATGTATGTATGTATGTGTATGTATGTATGTATGTACGTATGTCTGTATGATTATTGGGTTTTTACGTCCCAAGACCCCGATATGGTTATGAGAGCGGAGTGCTCCGTAAATTTTTGGCCAACGGGTGTTCTTAAACGTGCGGCTAAATCTAAGCACACGGGCCTCAAGCATTTTCGCCTCCATCGAATGCGGCCGACACAGCGGTGATGTCATCCCGCGACCTTCGGGTCAGCAGTCGAGCATCGTAACCACTAGACCACCATGGTGGATACTTCGGCAGTAATGAAGTTAGGAAAGTGCCGCGACGGTGTTCCATTGCTCTGCGTTGTCGAAAAATATTTAGCTCCGACGTTCACGGGCAGCACAGCTCGCACATCGGCAACACATTTTCGCCCTTATTGCCTGTGTGTTCAGAATAAATATAAGCATGAATACGTTACACACGATTGCCTGGAAGTATAAAGTCTACGTATTGGACTTCCTCTGGAATCACGAATGTGTGACTATCGAACAGGAACAAGACGTTGCAATAATTTCTGAATAGTTGGCATTGAAATTATTTTTATAGGACTTACAATGGTAATAGCTTTCTATTTTTTTCTATTATCCAAGTACAAAAAATAGCAGACCGTCGCTTTTGCAATCTTCCTGAATTTGTTATCTGTGTACATAGAACGTGCAGCAATTCGCTACTGTATCATTTCATTACAGTGACCTTCTCCCATGTTTAAGGGACACTAAAGAGGAAATCGATTTTCTGGTATTAGTAAATTTAGAGCCCATAACCATATCAGAATATCAAAAGAATAATTATTGCGGCGAGAAGATGATTGGTACAGATGGTTAGCCAGCGAAGCTGAGACGTGCAGCCCCGCTATTTATTAATGAGCTAATCCCCCGGCGAACGCGTTCCCGCTATTGCCACGTTGAAGCTGCTCCGCCCGCACCACTCCTTCTTCGGCTCGCCGTTGTCGCTTGCGTTCGATCTCTCGAGTTAGCTCGGCCACGGCCGGACTGGAATGGCGCACGAGAGTTCCGTCTTACGGCCTTCGCGATGCGTCTGTTTCCCCCTTCCGTTCATGTAGGCTCCCTAGTCGTTGCGTTCCCGACTGCGGTTCATGGAAATGTAAACACGAGCGTTTGCTCGCGTTTTTTAAAGACGATAGTCTTTCTTGGGATACTTAAACGGAGAAATTTTGGTCTTTCTGTCTTTCTGCTTGTCGGCACGTCACCCGATTCAGCCACTCGGCCTGAGTTGAAGCACTTGCCCAAGGGCCAGCCGTCTTGAACTGGTACGGCAGTTCATACTTGTGAACGTTGTCGATCAAAAAGTAAATATCGCGCATACCTGAGGCGCAACATCACTAGATAAGAATTAGGTGGTGTGTTCCTTTAATAGAAAATGCATACATACATGTATGTATGTATGTATGTATGTATAACCATCTAGTGATGTTGCGCCTTCTGAAGACCCTTGTTTCTACTAGTAGGCTAATCTGCGCTGAAAATGCGACTGCGGTGAAACTTGCCTTCCTCCGTGCCCTTTGCGCGAGCTCATTGTTGTGCTTTGGTTTCGGTTCTGTATTGCACTGTACGAATGCCATGGGGCGCCGCTCCGGCATTCCTGTTTTACGCAGGCGACGTGTAAATAAAAGAGTAGTACTCGTTGAGTGCGGACGTTTCTTCTGCTTCAGCGCATCGCGCCAAACCGCGTGTTCGGGCTGGCTGGCATCCCCGACGGTCGCTTTGGTCACCGCCGGTCTTCGCCTGCTGCCGCGCCGGGACTACCAGCCCGCAACACAGCACTCATGTTTCCCGACGTATTGCCAGATGGCGTCCATATCTCACGCAGCGCCTCTTCTATCGTCTTTAGACGACATTTGCAGCGAAGCACGCAGATGCGCGGCCAATTTTTTAACTCCATGTTTTCGGCAAGCATCAAGCAAGAACGCCTATAAGAACGGCTAGTTACTACAGCAGAGTCGCTGCGCCCCTCGCGGTGAGCAGTGGCGCTAACCGCGGAGATACGCTGCCATTGCTTTCAACTCGATAGCGAAGGCCGTAAGACGGAAATCTCGCGCGACTTTCCAGTCCGGCCGTGGCTCGGCTTCGTGGTTAGCGGCATCCGACCGCCAGTGGCGCTTGCGTTCCCCTTCGCGATTTAAAATGGCTTCGCAAGCTGCCGGATCATCGGTGCGCAGTTGCTGCTCGAGCTTGGCCACCCTGGTCTGTATTTGTGCACGGACTCGTGTTCACTGTGCATCGGCACAGTGAACACGAGTTCTCTCACGGTTCTACTGTCCGCGCTGTTCTTCGAAAGTTGTCTGCTATTCGGGAGTTTGTACAATCTGTGTCCGTAGCCTACCCATGTTGAAGGTGTAAGTTTAAACTGCTGCGCACGAGCTCGGCGGCGCGGCTGCGACGGAATAAACGACGTCACTGACGGCACAGCCAATGGAGAAGTTTCTACCAAAATGAGGACAGACAGATTTTCGTTTCGCCTAGCCATCTTCGCTGTAAAAGAAAATGCAGGAGGCAGCGCCGCATTCTCGCACCAATCGCCGTGACGCCCTACGTTTTTACAGCTTAGGCCACACAGATAATCGGTAAAAATGAAGTACATGGTTGACAGGTGGAAAAAAGAACAAGTAACAGGAAAATTGAAAAAAAAAAAACCTAGCCAACAGGTAGCCAACAGGGCTGGGCAGTATCGCGATACAAAAGTATCGCGATAGTATTTCAGAGATACTTTTGAGTATCTGTATTTCTGTATCGAGATACATTTGAAAAATGTATTTGTATCTCAGTAGTGAAATACATTTACGATGTATCGCCTGTATCGCGATACTATGCAGGACACGGGTATTTCGTTACATGGTTTTTTGTGTCGGAAATGAGTTGAGGCGTGTTTCCAGTGGGGGAATGGCGTTTTTTTTTTCTTCTTTGTGCCAAAACAAGCAAAGGCGCGCCGCCGGTCGCCGAGAGATAGGGCGGCGATGGTTTCCCCTCAAGCCCAGAATGGTCCATGTGGTAAAGCGCGCGACGCCGCAGACGGCAGAATCGCGGGGGCAGTGTTGTCGGCCTCTGCCGACGAAAGTCGCTGTCTCTCAAGGTCAGTTCAGCACGCCTAATTTTTTTCGGGTGTCAAGCCATTACTTCGCGACCCCCCGCGCGGATACCGCCTTGGAACAGGCTTTGCAATGCTTCGCGTGCGTTCAGTTCCCAAAGTGGCGGCACTTCCAAATGCAGTTCCCGTGGTCGCGGCGGAAGTGACTAGAAGATGGCTATCTTTGACGCGCTTTGAGCCACCTCTCCAATGTCAGGGTGCGTTCCTAACTGATTACATGCGTGAAACGGTCTTTTGTGGTAGCAGGCTCCCCCACCGCCGGAGCCGACTTCACCTGTTGCGGCTTTCTGAAATGGGTGCTGGTAGCGTCGGTGGTGGTGAAAGCTTCATTGAAGCCGACAGGGTCAGACGGCTGAGAATTCCGAAAATTGGGACAGGCTTCGGATTCTGGAGTCAGAACAACGCAAGTGAGGGCGGAGGTGTTTCGGTATCTACATGACCCGAGAAGAGATATCGCCACGCTGCAGGGAAATACGGCTATGAAGGCGATATTTATTCACTATAACACGAATTTGTGCTCGCCTTCAGCGGTAGAGAGACTTTTTTTCTTTCGTGAGTCTTGTGCTGAGGCTGAACCGACGCTCTTAGAAGACAGCCTATTTGAGAAGCCTACACAGCAACCTTGTCAGCAAAGCAGATCTTCAAAATAAATGTGTGCGTTTGCTCAATTCACTGGTGTTCATTAGTGATTCGAGTGATTTGCTTAAAGTGTGCTACACTCTAAGAAAAAAAAAGAGTCAAAAGAGGGTCACGGCCGCGTGACTCTCTTCGGGTGTCCATTTGATCCCTTTTGGAAGGTACAGGCAGAGAAAGAGAGTTCGCAATTCGACTGGAGTCACGGGACTCTCCTGAAGCGCGTTTCGATTGGCGGCGCCGCCGTATACGCCATACATATCGCGCGCTTGCCCTTTGGCGCCGTTGTGGCGCGTTGGCTCGACGACGGAGGCGAGGCAACGCGCCACAACGGCGCCGGGGTGGCGTGCTGTTTTCCTCTCTGTCTCCTCGTCTATTGGAATGCGTTGCGTGTTCGTTGCGCGGGTTGTGTGTCTGTTCATGCGCGTCTTCGGTGGTGTTGGTGTTGACGCCGGCTCCGTGCACGAAGTGACGCGGTGACGCTTGGAGGACGGTATTCCTGGAGCTGCGGACAGGAACAACGGGCGCCAGTTAACGGTGAGTGTACTGCTTTCGTAGGTACTAATTATACAGCTTTAGCTGGGCGTCTGCAGCTCTGCGGAAGTTATCTGCCAGCCATTTCCAACAGCAGCCTGTGTCCGCAGGGCTGTTGCGGATGCCCAACTAAAGCTGTCAGTTAACGAGTTGCCACCGCTATGCGCGTTGCTGTGCAAGCTCCCTTATAGTGAGCGATGCAAACAATTATCAAGGGTAATTTTTTGCTGATCGCACGTTGTGTCTGCTCTACTGAATGTGCAAGATGTCTTTTTGAGATGCACTTTAGTCTACTTCATAACATTTCCATCGGCTTTGAGTGTGTAGCGTGCTTCGGCGCGTGCGAACGTGAAAAAAAAATGCCTGTGTACAGAACGCTCAGACGCACTATATATAATGGTTTTTGTTGGCTTAAAGACGGTAGTTTGAGGTGCAGATATAGTACGGTGCTTCCAGAACGTACGCGGTCATTCAAGTTGGACACGCTTCACCGGTAAAGTGAAAAAGCTCTAGACTTTCGACGGCGCGCGTTGGTGCGGCCGCGGCCGTGCACTCTTCCCTCGTTTCTGTTTGCTGTTTTCGTGATTTGCATACACTGCGATGACGTTGGGCGTTATTACAGAATCGAGTGAGTGTGCGTGATTGTGGGAGCTATGTGTTCTACAATATGACATGTCTGATCTCGACGTCAAAAAACTTGGTTCCTGACCATGCCTGTTTGCATTTGTTGTTTTGTTGTTAGCCTTTATTATGTCTCTGTGAACCACTTATTGTGTAGGTTTTGCAAACCTTTGCTGCAATTTCATTTTCTCATCATAATATCACGTTCTTATTTTCAGATACCGTTTTTCATGGTGCTCACGCTGAACAGGAGCGACAACCTAGCAAGCCACAAGTCTGATGTCTCCAGCCGTCACCACTTCTTGATTTATTCTTAATCATAAGAATAAATATAGAAACATGATGCCAATTTCTGCTGTTTATTTAGCACCATATGACACTGTGCACATCACAGTCACACATTTTAGTTGGCTATACTCATACAAGCATGTAAATGAGGAATACCTTAACTTCTTAATTGGAAATCACTGACCATCTTTGCGCGCTCTCTATATAACTTTGCTAGAAAATATGTGTTGTTTTGACGAGTTTTATTAAAATAATGCTAAAATTGAACTATTCTTTTTTTGCAGTCGCTGGCCAGAACGGCAAGTATTATTGGACTTGCTTAAAATGAATACTCCACTATATTCAACAGTACTCGCGCAAAAGTAGAGCAAGGGTCAAAGGAGTAGCTTAAAATACTTGTGGAGTCGCTTGACGCTTCGGTGTGGCTCACTTGACCCCCGTACGAGCGTTACCGGCAAGAGTCGTCTGACTCCCTATAAGTGGTAACGTGATCCTCCGGATGATAGTCTTTCCACTCTTCCTAGAGGGTCCGGGGACTCTCCTAGAGCGAGCCGACCCTGACCCACCAAGGTAGTCACCGTGACTATTTAAAGAGAGTCATATACGTGGCAAGTCAGAACTCTCTGAAAAGAGTCACGCATACTCTTTTTTTTCTTAGAGTGTATGTCTAGCATAGCTTAGTTTGTTCGCCAAGTATGTCGATTTCGGTGTCCGATCCTTGTTACTGTTGCTGTGAAATAGTGTATTTTTATTGCCATTGATACTTGTAATTATGTCATTATTACTAATTATGTACTTTGTCCACCCTCCTCCCCTGCAATGTCTTAATGGCGCTGAGGGTACTGTAATAAACAAATAAATGAACTGAACGTTTCGATGCGCTGTAACTTTAATTACAACATTATGCTGCACTAATAAATGTCTTTGCGTAGTATGAGCATCCTTGAAATAAATAAATGTATTCCAGTGTCTGTATCGCTGTAACTGTATTCCGGAATACTTTTTTCGTCTTATTGCAAAAGTATCTCCGAAATATCCCGTTACGTTAAAAGCAAATGTATCTCAGTATCTGTATTTTACGCTTCCAGTTCATGTATTTCGATATCTGTATTCCGGAATACTCTTCTGAGTATCTCTGCCCAGCCCTGGTAGCCAACCTGAACCAATGGCAGTGAAAGCCACCAAAGGTACGCATGCGCGTGTGAAAACAACTGCGACGTTTTTATTGAAAAGACTAAACGCGAAAGCCTTTCTGCGATAATTAATATATGTAAAACAGGAACACTTCCTTATAAGAATTGCTATGACTCCATTACAAATTCTTGACTTCTGCAATCATTTTGTGCAGGAAGAATTGTCGGCGCTGTTGCAAAAATAACACTCTCTTTACGCAGCTTCCATGGCTTTCCTAAAAGGACTGGAACAAAGGGAAATAACAAAATGTATACGGTATGACTGTGCTCAAAATCACAGTTACTGACATCGCTGGTCAGCGCTTGAAACTGCTGCACTGTTTCTTGTGTCTTTTTAGTAGTTTTGTTTCGTCGAAGCGTGGCTTGCACCCACATTTTCAGCAGTGTAAAGAAGGGTGCTGCCCGTCCCGATTTTCAGTGTGCATGCATGCCCTCGCAAGCGACCGTTTAGGCAACGGCCCGTTTGCCCAGTATATAATTTTCCACAATATAGTGGTATGTCATAGACTAATCCAGGGAAATCTATGAGGCCCACGTGATCCAGACGCGCAATGAATCATCTGTTAGCATGGCTTCCATAGACCTGCTCAAGAAAGAGCATGATTATCTAGACCATTGAATGTAATCTTCGCGCATGAGAGAGCTAGTAAGAGAGCGGTCATCATATATTTTTTGTTCATTTTATTCATTATCCGAACTTATATATTCCGCTGCGGCGAAATAAAAGAATTCGTTGTTGTCAGTCTGCGCTTGGTCCTAATCCTTCTTTGTGCCGTTGTAGCGCTGTTTACCCGCAGTTTTAAACGATGAGTGCTGAGACAAGCAACCGGGAAGGAGGAGCGAGGTGAGCGTTAAAGGAAAAATGTGCTCGGTGAAGTGGAGAGGAAGAATAAAAATCAATAAAACGAATCAACATTCCTTTGTGAGGTCGGATTCGAACCCACGTACCCATGGTTCAAAGGTGACCTACGTAATCAATCAGCTATCTAGGCACGGTAGTATAAGTATTTAGGGAACCATATGATCGCGTTGCTATGGGCGAGAGAACGAAAAAAAGACAGAAAAAGAGAAAGAAAACGAAAAACAAAGAAATACATAAAGAACGAGGGAGAAACAGACATAAATAAATATATAGAAAGAAACAGAGGAAGATGGAGAGAAAAAAAAACAGATATAAAGACAGAACGAAATAGAGAGGGAGGCTGAACTTGGCTTCCCTTAGCTTCACTGAATATCTATATGCTTATGTGGCTATCTTTAAAAGAGTACTGACACCAATTTAAAAATTTTCAGATTGTTGCTTTAATTAATATTATTGGTGTCGAGAAACTTAAAACGAGCATTGTGGTGCCTGGGAATGCATCGAATATATTTTATTTACCGCTACCTTAAAAAGACACTTTCGGTTTCAGTATCGTGGGGGTGGCTTCTCAGTGACGTTTCATAGCAGTGTGACGCCATGGGGATACAGAAACTCGCGACGTACTAACGGCAAATCCGTCATCTGGTCGTGGTGCACGTAAACAACGATGAGTGAATTGTCGTCGAGTACCCTGACAGTGATTTCTGCGATTTAGGCTGCATGAAGGACGCAGAGCTAGCAAACTCGGTGGCACTGTATTGACTCGTCAGGATAATATCCATTGCAGTGGGGCTGGCTTGAAGATGCTCAGCCACGAAAAGTTCAAAGTCAAATTAAAATATTGTATACGTGTTCTTCGACTCAGGTGTGCGAAGAGCGTTGGCACTGCATACCAAGGAAACGAAATATGTCTCTTTTGCGATGTCTCAAAACCGTGTCAGTACTCCTTTAACTTAGGCTTGGCTGGCAGGCTAAGGAAGGTCGCCCAGCCCTGCCGTTTCTTCAGGTTTAGCACCACCAGTGCCAAGGTGCCCCAATTCATGTTTCTAGGAATTAGGGCAGCTCACTGGCGAATTATTGGGCATTGCGTTTAACCTGGATGCACGTCTTCGACATTGCCTTTAACGACGGCGTGATACTGAAGTGTAATGGCTATTCACACAGAGAGTAGCTGGTCTACGAGTATAAAAGCAATAAATACTGTCTATGTCTAATTGAGAAGCACTGTGCGTCGTACTTTAGTGCACATAAGTTCTTATTGAGGAAATGACTAAGTGGACAGATGGGCCGCTGCCTCTGCATGCAGTTCGCGACAGCACGTACACGCGCAATAAATTAACATGTTTCTGTAGGTGCACTTTAAAATATCCCTGTACCTCTGACATCTACGTATATTACGTGAATATGCGGAAGCGGACGGTCTTCACATATCTGAGAACGCGCAGACACGTGCAGCTCGAGGCAAAATTACCCAATAATGTTTAACAGCACACGCTCATCGAATACACATGCGTAAGTTTCGCCACCTGAAGGTGCTAGTCACGCTGCTATCTGTGAATTTTTGGAAACATCCGCAATGTACGGTAGAGAACTCAAAATCACACAAATCTGCATTTTTCTAGCGGCGCAACACGCGAGAAAGCCAAGCCGTATACGAAGGTGTCTGCAGTTGTCTTTGTGGACTATTGACGCGGGGCAAACTATTTACAGCCGTAGTGTATGCGGAACCACACACCGATGATACAACAGAAGTTGCAAGCCCCGCAGACTGTTTGCAAACCGCTGTGTAAAGATATAAGCCTGTGCCAACCTAATTTATCATACGGTGGCTCTTAGTGTGGTACAGGTATAGTGCCTGCTGCGGGTACTTGGGCTCATGTGTTCAGTTGCTGTGTCGCGTGTAATCTGTATGTTGATGTGCTATTTGCGTGTAAATACATTTGGACCTTAAATTGTAAACATTTCACCTAATATCCTAAATGAGCTATGCGGAGGCTATTTTTCTATCTTTTCTGGGAGCCGCCTACGCAGCCGCATGACGAATTGATTTGGAGCGGCCGTAATTTGGACGGATTGCCTGCCTAATGGCGGGGATCCTAGAGAGGATTCGACTAACAGCGTACTGAAACACTCCCAGCGCTCCCAAAAAGCGCACCTGCTTACACATATCTCCGTTAGACAGTGGTAAGGATCTTTTTCACGGTACGTATTTTAGTTGTGAGAACTCTGCGTGTTTTGATTGTGTGAATACGTGGATGTGAGTGCATGGGAATGTACCATTTCTTGCTGTCGATTATTTGAAACCGAAACTCTTTCAGTGAATAGGTTTTCAACAGCCGAGGAGTGTCTTTACTCTACCGCACGAGTACCAATCTATTCCATGAGGAGGCTTTGCATAACTCACAGTCTAGAGATTGTTCTTTCACCCTGGAAAAAGGAGTGCTATGTGGGACAAGCGAAAACTCCCTCAAAGTCTGTTTCGGGCACTCCTTTAGTTTTCAAGGTGTATGTCTACAGATATGTGAATACTTCCAGTTATAGCTGACTTAGTAAATCTACTGATAGGGCACCTTTTACTCTAGAGGCCTCTTCACTTCTGTTGTCCACAGTGCCACGTGCGCAAGCACTAACGAGAGTGGACGACGCGGCGATGCCGCCCTTTGGTTCACAGAAAACATTGAGACATGCACATCAGGTTGTTTACAGCTAAGGCACACAAACACATCGTTTGGAACTCGCAACACGAACACGACCGTACATGAGCGAACTGAACCATAGGAAATGTTGAAAACGTAGCAGCCGGTGTCACGTGATGTTGATTTTTACGTCACGGAGACATTCCGGCAGATGGCGCCATGGTATGTCCTCGAAGACAATAGCGACGGCACATCACTTATGCACATGCGGTTTCCGAAGCGTATTGCGGCGTAGCATATTTTAGGCTTGGCCTCCCCCGTCACGACTCAATTGGGAGTGGCGTAGGCAGGGGAGGGGGGGCTGACCGGGCTACAGCCCCCCCCCCCCTCCACCCGAAATATTTTTGGTCGGCTTCCTGCTGGCTGTGTTCATGCTGACACACGTCGCCTACGAACAAAGACGCGTATCCTTCGAATGTACAAATGAACGTTTCAAAGAAGTACAAATAAACGAGAGAGCGCGCGTACGCTAGTGGCTTGGGGTCCCCGGAACTAAAACTCTACAGTAGCAGCACAACACACAGCTTAGCGAGTAGAAGCAGCAAAATCTAACTCGACAGCGCATTTTGGGGGGGTCACAGTACTTGGCGGGTCATGCGTACATGCGCCGCTGAGCTTTCCTTTTTGTGTTGAGCGCTCAGGGTGAGAGCGGTTTCGCACCAAGGGGCGAACCGCGAGGTCACAGAATGCCGAGAGGGGTTGGATTTCGGAGCGGCGACCGGTGCCGTACATCTCCCGCTGTGTTTGGAGTGCATTGCAGGCAGTTGTATCGGCTGCGATGGCACCATGCGGACGGTTGCGCGCCGCCTCCCCTCTTGTACGCCACGGCCGCCGCGGCCTTGTTTTTGAACTCCGGGAAGACGCCGCTTCCGGCCAGGAGACAGACCACACTGCGGGTATGGTCCCTACTGCGGGGGTCTGAAGCGCAGGCGGCGCTGTTTGATGACACCGGCCAGCGACGGGAACACGCTGCAGAGGCGAAACCCCAGTAGCCTGGTTTGTGCCAAGTTGGAAGCGACGGCACTTTTACTAGCCGACAATGTCGCTGAAGCGGAATGTGTCAGCCATAAATTCTGCACGTGGCGTCGGCTCCTAACACTGTGCGCGGTCACGTGTCGACGAGAAAGAAGGAAAGCCGTTGTTTTTCGTAATATTTTGGTTTTCCATTGAGGCCCTGCCCGGTGGGCTGTGGCCTACGAGTACTTATGCTCTGGTTGGCCGCCGTGGTCAAGGGAGGAATAAAGGGATATCATCGCCCTTTTTCTTTGTTTTGTAGCAGTAGACATTGACCTGCACGTGAGTGGCACGCCAGTCTGGGCTGTAATCAGTGCTGCTGATAGATCGGTGAGGCTCCGTACAATGTATGTAAAGCTAGCGTGGGCTGTAATCAGAGGGCTGATATATCAGTGAGACTAGTGGCAATCGCTAGTTACGACTGTCTTGGCTCTAACTTTGTTAACAAGTAGAAGAGTGATACTGTATATATTTGTCCTGTTTTAATCTTTGTATCTTTATAAGCTCAGTTGTATTTATCATTTCACGTTATCATAAACGACTTAATCTATCTGACTTCCGCTGCTGCCTGCGTGAGTTCATCGTCGCTGCCGATCACCGTCCAAGATCTTTGTGATCAACGACGAAGAACCATCGAAAAGTTTACTTTGACCATAACGTCAATAACGGCCATATGCCTCAAGGGCAGAAGCGGCTCTCCCACTTCTGGGGAAGTTCTTCCTCGAAGCGTGAACACACCAGCGAGGACTTGAATGGTAAGTAGTTTTCTTCGTTTTATGATTCTATGTTACCTAACTCATGTCTTGCGACGATGGAGTCAGGTTACAATGCACCTGAGCTGAACTATGCGTATCATATGTCATTTTTTTTTCATATTTAAGTGAACCCATCATGTTCTTTACAAAAAGTCATTGTATATAAGTGAAATGTCGATCTCCTAGTCAGGAGATTTATAATTCATGTCACTTCTTCAATATAACATTCAAGAGGAATGCATTTTATCATAATGCAAGACGTTGGTCAAAAACGGCGATTAATTATACTCAGAACGGGTATATATCTGCAACTGCTCAGAATCACAGTCACAGACGATTCTACGCTCATCCTGGAAATATATTGGGGACAATAGTTGAAAGAAGCGCCCATAATGTAGCGAATAGGTAGCCCTGGGTAAGAAGACCATCGCTACGAAATATATGAAACGTCTTTATGCTTACCGGTGCACAAAGCTGGGAAGGGTCTTTCACTGTTTATCAGTAAGCCGCAGCACACATAAAAAGTTTCACAAAAAAAATGTATTCACCATCGCGGCAGCTTTAGTTTATGCCTTCACAAGCCCTGTACACCAAGAAGTAGCTGTCCGCTGTGATAGAGCGTGCGACTTTTCATGTCGCAAATATTCCTAACGCGTTTCATGCCGACGAGCGAACAGCATTGCACATTATTTTAAACTTATCATCATGCGAGCAGCGTGTGCAGGTGAATGACGATTGCACTGGTTGCGAGGAAGCGAATGTGTTCTTCAAATAGATTTTTTTTTCTTCAACTCTTATTTCCCATCCATGCAAGTTTTTTTTCTGTGCGAGAGTTTTGTTATTTCAAGGCTCAGTCAGACTTGACAAATAAATGTCGGCGATACGCCACAGACGACACGCCCTCTGATGGGTGGCAGTGTTTCCTAATAACAAACTCATCGAGACTTTGCTAGAGACTGCTCAGAACATGCTAACCGCTCTCTTTGTATTAATATTTTTTTGATGATTTTTCCTTTCGGTATGACATATAACGGTAAATATTTCAATGAATTGATCTACCTTATCCAGGGACGTCTCCTAGAACTAAAGACAATACCAGCCCCACACAGATACAGGACGGCACACGCCTTCAAGAAGACGAAGGGCCTGCTCAAACTATATTATGCACCAGCCATGTCAAACTGAACAGAGAATATTGAAACTATTTCAGAACAAGGAAGAAATCAGTACAGTAATCTGGACATTGAGCTTTACCAAAGTGTAAACAAAATTGACGATGTTGTCATGTACCAGCTTCTCCTATCCCCCTGGCGTCCCGATAGAACCCACAAGTTGTACTGCTTCAACGACTCAAAACAGAAGCTTCAGCTGGCATGGCTCGACAAATACCCATGGCTCAGCTATTCCGGGGTGTGTGAGGGTACATTTTGTCGTGATTGTGTAGTATGTTGCCGCCCTGATGTTGGCAAAGGCCATCACACGTCCGCTGGTGCGCTCGTGTCCAGACCTTGCCAAAACTGGAAGCGCGCATTAGAAATATTTGAGTCTCACCAGAAAACGGCGTACCATCGGGAAAGTCAACTGGCAGCTGATTGTTTTATAAAAGCGTTCTCTAGTGGTGCGCGTAGTGTGGTCGACCAGATCGATAGCGGCAGAGTGCTGTAGATAAACGAAAACAGAAAGCGAATGCCCCCTATAGTCGACACAATTTTTTGTCGAAGACAAGGCCTGTCTCTTCGTGGCCACAATGACAGCGGACCATTAGATCTCAGCACAGTCCTATCAGAAAATGAAGGCAACTTCAGAGCATGTCTACGTTTGCGGAGTGGTTGCGGTGACAGCAGCCTTAAGGAACATATCGAGAACTGCTCCGGCAACGCCTCATATTTAAGTCCGACAGTTCGGAATGAGATAATTGAAATCTGCGGAAGGCTCATAAGAGAGAACCTCGTTGCGAAGACTAGCAATGCAGGTTGCTTTTCTGTACTCGCGGATGAAACAACAAATGTTGCTGGCATTGAACAGCTTAAAATATGTGCCCGCTACTTGGACAAGGAAAGCAACCAGATTGAGGAAGTGTTTTGGGGTTTTGTTCCCGTACATGACCAAAGCGGCCGCAACCTTGCAGCGGAATTCATAAAAATTTAGTGAGCATTGGAATTGACATGAAGAACCTTCGCGGTCAGGGTTACGATGGCGCCAGTTCGATGGCTGGAAAAGCAAATGGTGTGCAAGCTGCAGTTCGCAAGAAGTACCCGAATGCGCTGTATACGCACTGTGCCAGCCACAGTTTAAACATAGTGCTTTGCGCTGCCTGTTCTGCAGCGGACATTAAAAATAGGTTCGGAACAGTAAAAGTGACTCGGAAATTTTTCCGAAAGTCCGCAAGCCGATGAAACGTTCTGCGTGAAAAGATTGCGTTCTGAGTCTAGGTGCAAGTGACTTCTCGGCTTGTGCGAGACCCGCTGGGTCGAGAAACATGACACGCTTTTTTCTTTTGTTTGCCTGTTTGACCCCCTCATTGGAGCACTTACTGAAATTAAATCAACTGGGAGCCCCGAGAACGCAGCCCAGGCCAACAATGATGTGTGTATTGCTGTCAACATTATTCATTCTAGGCCTCGATGTCGCAGAACATGTGTTGGCAGTGACTTTGCCTTTATCGATATAACTCCAGGCAAAGAATGCGGACATGTGATCGGCCATTGAGCACATCGATATTGTGCAACGCACCATTCAGAATTATAGAACGGACTCCGAAGCGTTCTTTTGGAATGTACTCTCCAAGGCTCAAGAGTGTGCAGGGCAGCACCACGTCGAAATAGCAAGGCCACGAACAAGCCGCATACAAAAACATCGCGGAAATGCTCCCGCAGAAAGTGCAGACAAATATTTCCGCAAATCCGTCTACATACATTTCATTGATTTTATACTTTCTCAGTTAGACCAGCGTTTTGAGAAGCACAGGCCATTAAAGAAAAAAAATTACACCATTTCTCACTAAAGGGGACCATGAGGCGATGCGAAGCCGGAGCACTTGCAACGATCGCGTTCCGTTGGCGTTCTTTGGGCATGCTACCGACCTCGCGTCGTGGAACGCGAAGAGGAACGCTACGCACGTATTGTCTTCCCTCTTGCCTGGCCGTTAATTCTCACAGGGCGAGCGGGAACGCAGTCGGCAGGCGTGCGAGAGAGGGGCTGCGTAGGAGAGGAGAGAGAGGGGGAGGGGACGCGCATGCGCTGGTGCTCATCGCGGCGTTGTGCAGGAGAGAATTTCGGCATGTCTAGCCCGCGTTTCACAGGAGGAGTGGAGAGGAGGAGGGGAGAGGGGAGGTGGAAAGAAGGAGGGGAGAGGGGAAGTGGAGAGGAGGAGGGGAGAGGGTGAGTGGAGAGGGTATGCGCACGCGCAGTGAGGGTGGTCACGCCGCACACCACCACCACCACCGGATTGAACTCCGCCATAAGATACTTCGCATCTAAAAGCTTTCGCGTATTGATTCCTGCAGCAGTTCCACCATTACATGAGTTCGGCCTCAAGAAGGCGAATGAACTAATGCTTGCGTTTGCTGAGGATGTGGATGAGATTTTATCTCGGGGTCAATTTGAGCTCTGGTGGACGAAGTGGGAGGCAACAGCACCAAGCCTACGCCCTAGCAGCGGGCTTGATTCCCTTCTTCACTGCGACAGCACTTTTTATCCCAGCATTCATAGGTTGCTGCAAATACTGGTAACACTCCCTCTAACCACCGCCACAGGAGAAAGGTCGTTCTCCAGTTTAAGGAGGCTAAAAAGCTGTCTGCGCTCTACATTGTCCGAAGAGCGCCTGGTCGGCCTAGCGCTCCTCTACTCTCACAGGGATGTAAACATTAGCCACAGTGATGTTATCGATCGCTTCGCGAAGACTCCCCGTCGTTTGGGCTTTGTTTTTTGAGTTCTCATTGGAGATAGCACGCGTACTCTGCAAATAGTTTAATAAAAAGAACTGTCAGACTTATTGCAATTTTTAAATGTAGGATGTTTGTGCCGATATATGTTGCGCTGACTGGTGATTGTAAATCTTTGTGCTGCCATGTTTTGTGGGTTATTTTAGATTATCTACAAGTGTCTGTTTATCAAATATTGTCATTACTTCTAAAAAAAACCATCACATTTGGTAACGCAAGACCTTTCAGTCACATCTTTTGCTATTATTTTCTTCTACACATATTTTGTATTTTTTCGTCAGGAGTAACATATATTCCAGATTATAGACTTTCCTTGTGTTTATGCTTAAGCAGTTTGAATTGTCAAGTGTTATGTTGTTTTTTTCTCTCTCAGTTGTCTGTCTTAATGGACAACTTTAGTACCCAGTTTCTGTACGTGTATATCGCATCTTTTCGTGGCACATAACCATTTGTATTTCCGCTTTGTATATTGTATTGTATTTCCGCTTTCATTCATTTTCCGAAGCTTAAAATTGTTATCATTACCGCCTCCCCTCACCAACTTGGCTGTAAAGCCCTTAAAAACGTTATGAATGCTTGAAATGTGACTTTCCAGTTATTTTATGAGCATAATCTTCTCCTTTACGACGTTTAGATTTATAGAGCAATTCTGATTGCGCTGCTTAACTGACATATGATGTAAAGTGTGAGAAAAAAAAATGTTTCAGTTATTGTTTTAAACTATGCAGAAAATAACCGTGCTCTCAATCCCCATATCTTGCATAATTATGATGTTTGTGAGAGTGTTTTACATTGTTAATCGCGCGAAATTATTGTTTATGTGATAGAATTGCTTGTACGCATCTTCCCTCGTATGCATTTTGAAAGGTGAAACCAGTGCTACGCATCAGGTACCTGCAGGTTCATGTTCACAGTGCCCAATGAGCCCAATTGATCTTACGTTCGATGCTCATGTACGGTCCTACAGAACAGTTGCATGCACGAAATGTATATGTTATTTAATGCGTTTCAAATAAAAACAACGAAACAGAAAATCTTTACTGCAGTCTGTCATTTTCTCGTTGGTAGCATACACCGTCATATTAATGTAGAAATCGTGAAGCAAGCAACTGCACTGAAATGTAGTCGCGTAACGTATTGCTTGAACAAGGTGTCTGTGCATGCACCATGGGCGTGGATTTGCACGATGCGGAATGGCAATTTTAGTTTAGTTTAACACTATTCACCGGAAGCTATGTAACCATAACATTAGACGCCGAAACAGAGAACTGAAAAGTTCTTGAAAGCCACCTGGTAGGCGTATTGAAGTTCAGCCGCCCCCCCCCCCCCCTCGCGAAAAAAAATCCTGGCTACGCGCCTGTATACGCGTGCGCAGTGTTCTACATTACGAGAGGCCGAGTCTCACCGCAAAAGAGCCCCCCCCCCTACACCCACCTTTTGGTTAGTTGAGTACGATAGCATACAGGCTGCCCGATGGTTGCAAAAATCAAAACGAAGCACTCACGTGCTTCTCATAACGGCCTGGTATTGGTCCTCGGGTATTCTGGGGTAAATGTGGAAAATAAACAGTTTGAAGGGAAGATCACGGGTCGTCGGCCGCCATTATCATCAAAACTTGCGTGGCCGTAACCATATGTACATTAAAAATGACGTGAAATGTCTGAGAGAGTAAAATTATCGGGAGCATTCGCGGCCGCCTTTCGATAAACAGGGGGGAAAGGGTGGCCGCCCCACCCGCCCCTCCCCCCAGCCCCCCGTGCGCACGCCAACGCTTGGGAGCATATAACACATTTTTCGGCCACCGCACGTGTATACATTATAACTGCTTTGCATTCATTCATTCATTCATTTATTCATTCATTCATTCGTTCATTCATTCACTCATTTATTAATTGCTATGAATAACAGCATATAGGTAGTTCCTTGAGAGTGCTAGTCTTGGTTGAACTTGCGGCGCTTGCTCGGTGAAGAATTCGTAGAAGACGCTTGAACGGCACGACTCCAGACATTTTTAGTAGTATTATTGTGGCCATTGCAGTAGTTTGATTAAACGATGAAATGGAAACTTGGAATAGTATTTTGATGTAACTGTTTCCTGTGTATGCTATAAGTAATGTTTTTTGGATAGGCAGCAGAATTCTGCCACACAACCAGATCGAGCACGGTGGCTCTTCAGATTGACAAAGGCTAGGTGCGCCGTTGTATACCTGGCTCCATCGACAGTCCGTGGGTAGAAACCGAAGAAGTACAATTGATGAGGGATAGCCGACTTATTAAAAAAAATCACAGCATATCCACGGAGTGAATAATGAGTGGGCGAAGCTGCGGAGGTTCATCGGTAAACTGTGAATCTTCCGTGAATTCTGCCCAGTACATCATCACCGACGTGAGATCGGGCGCGTTTATACTAAAGGTTCGATGAGTTATGACGACTTGCAGCTAACTTTATTTTACATGTACGCTGTGAATTTTCATTGTTTAGAAAACCATTGCTTTAGAAAACATCTGGCGTCTTTCGTTAAGCAGCTGGCGTCTTTTCGTTTTGCTTTAGAAACATCTGTCATTCTTTCGTTTTGTTTTTAGAAAACATCTGGCGTCTTTCGTTGGTTTATTTCATCAATCAACGGCGTTTTGAACAAAATTTTTATTGTTTAATTACGTACAGGAGAAATCTCACCAGGCACTACCTTGGAGGTAAACAATGACTGCTAATGGGAATGAGAGACAGAAGAAGTCGGCTTTTAGCTAACACTTACACTTCTACTTCTACTAACGTTTCCTACTGGAACATGCCAATGGCTGCTAATGGTGAATGAGAGACAGAAGAATTCGGCATTTAGTTAACGCGCACGCTGTGAATTTTTTATTGTTCAACAACGCACAGGAAAAATCTCCCACCGGCACCACCTTGGAGGTCAAGATCTGGTACTAGCGTTACGACTGGTTACGCACTACGACTACGACAACTACGAGGGACGAACGGGTGCCGCTTTAAGGAGCTTCGCCCCTAAAACTCAAAGGCTAGCGACTCGAATGCGAAATTTCGCTTAAGTGAAAAGGCCTACATGCCTCAATATGGTAGCCTCATCAAACGCGAAAATTGACCGTTGGCGTCCCGAGCATCGGGGAGAACACGAGCGTTCTATGAAATAGGAAGTTATCATCACGTGATGACGCAACAGATTAACAACATTTCAGGCATCAGGTGACGCATGAGGTCTCTTCGATTTGGCTTCACCGGCGGCACCAGTTCAGTGGGTGCAGCACCGTCGTCCTCGTTTTGCTGGTGCCGCGCTTGCCCTCTGCACCAGTTCCCTCGTTTTGTCAAGGTGCAAGCGTAGTTCTGCACGAGTTCGCTGCCGGCCTGCACTCGCTCAAGACGAGGTGCAAAGAAGTGCAGCATGGCGTGCGCTCCTTCCTCCTCCCAAGCTTAGAGCGGACGACGCTGCGTGTTTTTGTTCAGGGCGTGCAAACGCAAGTTAAACTGCTGACTCCGACGGGTAATTTTAGCCACGTCTTCAATTAAGGCGGATCTTTTTACGTGTCTCGTGAGCAGAAAAATTCACCGTAGTTGACGGCAATACGAATGGTACAAAAAAAAGTAATAAAAATAGGGCGCGACTCGCGAGCTTAGCTCTCAGTTGGCCTTTACCAAATCGTGAAGCCGAGGCGATAGGAAGTCTAGAAAGACTTCTGAGTTCAAAAAGGTATTGATCATGCGAGCGTGCGTATACATGCGTCTTAATGGTTTACAAGAATTTTCACATTCGTTCTCTAGGTTAGCGTGAAGAAAAGTGGCGACGTAAGTAATACCCTTAGAACACGAACTTGCGAGCATACACTTTCCTGGATAACCGGACTTTTGCGTTAAGTCGTCTTAGCGTCGTTCAAAGGACCCCGGGTATTTTCGTTCTTTTTTCTTGTTGTATGGCCTCGCACGCGCTTTCATTGTAGTTTGAATCCAGCGCCATTTTTCGTTGAACCAGTGAAACGTCTCTCTAGATAGTCTGGACATTCTCTTGAAATCACACTCATAGAACCTACCGACGACGTTCTCATACCCGGGAACAGGAGTTACATCTTCACGTACCAAGATGCAGGCGGCCAAAACACATACAGCGTCAAACTCCTCCTCGGAGTCACTGTGAGGGTCGCCGTTGTCGGAATCGTCGTTGCTACAGAGTCAAGCAGTTCCGTACAGCAGCTACAAAGTCTGCCGCCGCGGCAGTGTTTTAGTAAACAACACCGGCGATACACGCCGCGTCGGCTGTCCGACCAACGCGGCCTGCACTTGCATCTTCGTTTTGGTGGTAGCCGCCGCGTGGTAGTTCCTGGATGGCGTGCCGGTGTCGCGGCTGCACCGGCACTTGCTGAATCAGCGCTGCGCACTCACAGAACCGCTTCTCACCGCCACGGCACTTTCCAGAACTAGTGCAGGCAGTGCAAACCAAATCGAAGAGAGCTACAGTCACAGAATGCCGTTATTATATAACATCGTAGCTTGGTCAAAGGCGGGCCGACCGCGGACCCGGTGCAAAACCAGGTGACGGGCCTGTGATCCTGGAGGCCACGCAGAACCATGTTTGGTGCAGAAAGCTTTCGTAGCGGCGCGACGCCGGACCATCATTGCCTGAGTGATCGGCCCACCTTTGTCAAGCGCCGATTGACTGTGATGATGTCATCATGTGGTGTCATAGTGACATGCTATACTTTTGCAAACTTTGACCTCATGATGAGGTCATGATGAGGTCGCGCAAAGGAATATTGCTCCTGTCGACGGTTTAAGACTGTATGGAGCAAAACGTTTTTTGTAAGGGTTTCTCAATGAAAACCATTATTTTCCTCCTACGCAATGCAACTTCGCAGATAATTTTAGTATTTCACTATTTCTGTAAACAAGGCATCGTTCCCACATGCACGGGGCATTTTTGCGCGTGCCAGCAAGTGGCCAAATCTGCCATGGCTGTGCACAGCCTTGATTCACAGCTCTGAAATAAATAATTTTGATGCACAGTTCTGAAATAATTATTTTGAACATTACATGTAAACTAGGTGAATAAAAGAACTCGGAAGACCAAATACGAGGCCATTGATTCAGAAGTAATGAAAGAATGCATGAACATAGATAGCAGCTCTGAAATAGCATATTTACAATCTTTGCATGCATTTGTGATGCTTGTTTTAAGAATAAGCTTACAAGAGTCAGACCTTATGCCTAGCGCTGTGGAACTACAGCATGTTTAAGAAATACAGACGCAGTCAGTGCAACGCAGGCACAATATACCTTACCGCGTGCAAGTGAGTACATGAAGATGTTCAATGTTCACCTATGGTTCAATAAAGTGCAACTTCACAAAAAATTGTTGCAGGTCGATTAATCAGTCAATCTTTATGTTATGTCACATTGTTTTGCTGCGTTATCAGAAATACCTTTTTGTCATGAATCACCAACAAGCAGGGCTTAGTCTCCCTTCGATGAGGAGGGGGGCCCTCAGAGGGCGGCGACCAACTATGTACATATCACCACCATCAGCCTGTCGATGCCCACTGCGGGGCAAAGGTCACTCCCATGTTCCGCCAGTCAACCTGGTCTTGTGCTTTCTGCTGCCACGTTATACCTACAAACTTCTTAATCTCATCTGCCTACCAAATTTTCTGTCTCCCACTCACGCGTTTGCCATCTCTTGGAATCCAGTCAGTTACCCTTAATGACCACAGGTTATCCTGCCGACGTGCTACGTGCCCGGCCCATATCCATTTCTTCTTGATTTAAACTATGATGTCCTTAACCCCCGTTTGTTCCCTGACCCACTCTGCTCTCTTCCTGTCTTTTAAGGTTACACCTATCATTTTACTTTCCATCGCTCGCTGTGTCGTCCTCAATTTAAGTTAAACCCTCTTTGTAAGTCTCCAGGTTTCTGCTCCGTAGGTAAGTACCGGTAAGATGCAGCTGTTATATGCCTTCCTCTTGAGGGATAGTGGTAGACTACCATTCATGATTTGATAATGCTTGCCAAATGAGGCCCATCCCGCCCTTATTCTTCTAGTTATTTCACTCTCATGGTTCGGCTCCGCGGTTACTACTCGTCCTAAGTAGACGTACTCCTTTACAACCGTGTCTCGCCACCTATCGCAAAGCGCTGTTCTCTACTAAGATTGTTGCACAATACTTTAGTTTTATGCATATTATTTTCAGACCTACTCTTCTACTTTCCGTATCCAGCTCGCTGCGTCGTCCTCGATATATATCATTTTCTTCAATACATAACATCACAATATTTACAGCGTGTTCGTGTCTTAACAGTGCAGGGGAAATGAGGGAATGAAGGGCGGCAGGAACGTAACAAATGGAAAAAGAAAAAAAAAGAAAATTGAAAGAAAAAAAAAAGATGAAAAGGATGTCAAAGAAGGTTTTCGCCTAACGCGAACATTGTGTTTATTTAGGAAGCGATGCCATATTTTGAGAACAATCCAGTTTCCGCGCCCTCACCTTCCTCTCAACGGACAATGTAATGATCCCGCACGTCTTGTATTGCACCTTCCGGTGTAGGGCCACGGGTGGCGTTTTTGACGTCCTTCTTCGTCCTTTACCGTGTTAAAAGAATTAGCGGGCTGAGGGCTTTCATCGTATGCTTTAACCTGTCGGCATGGGTGTAAGGTCCGAAGTGGCCGGTAGTGTTGCGGCGTCGTTAATATTTATTAAGCGCATCGGTTCTTGTCGGGAGAGGAAACTATGTAGAAAAAGAGAAGGGTTGTAAAGGGAAAGGCGGACTAAAAGCTTGTTAGTGTAATGGCAGTTTAAGTACAGCCCTATACGACGCACACTACACGGTACGGCGTCCGGGAACACTTATCTGTGCATGCCGGCTGTGACAGATAAATCCTGGTTAGTGAGACGCATAAGCTGACAGCTGCACCAAGCAGCGGTGTCATTAAAAACATCATTATGCTCGCCATGGGCGGCAAGGGGCCGGGGACTGATTAGAGAACGGCGTTTGCGCATTTTAATTATCGTGATGAGGAGAGGGTGCCCGGGTGTTCATTTATTCCGTTTTTTATCGTGTTAAATTTGTAGATAAAGTACGATTCACGTTGCTCACGTTCTCTGGTTGTTCGAAAATTGTTTTCCAAGAGTGTAACCCTGATACTCTCAAAGCTGTGATCTTTCAATGCGACATGTTTAGAAAGTGGAAGACCGGTCAGGGAACGCACATGTGACCGATGGTTGTTGAACCTAATTCTAAAAGGCGTGTCTGTCTGGCCTACATATTGCATGTTACATATCCCACATTCTAAAAGGTATATGAAGTTGCCTGAGTTGCAGTCGAGTGCAGCACTTATGCTGTGCTTAAAATTTGAGTGTGTGGTTTCCGCCACGGTTGTTGTCTGCACGTGTTTGCATACTTTGCATCTTCCTTTTCCGCACGGGCGACACACAATTTGGGGCTTTGTACCTATCTTTGAATTTATTAAATGATCCCTGATACTTCTTGACAACCTGTATACCACACCCGGAGGGGAAGTGAAAATTTTGGATTGTCGCTTGCTCTATTCCAATACGTTAAAGTGTTTTTTTAAGGTCTCATTAATGTTCGGTGGGTTGTTTGTGAAAGTTAATACAACATTTTTCTTGCGCTGCTGATCGGTACCTTTGTGTTGGTGTAGTAAAGTCTGGCGGTCCAGATTTGCCGCTTTTTTGATGACGTCATCAATGACAGCCGGGGGGAGTACCTCGTGCATAGTGTGGTATTTTTAAATGCGAAGCATTTCTTAGCGAACTTCTGCGACTTTGAGCATATCTATCTATCTATCTATCTATCTATCTATCTATCTATCTATCTATCTATCTATCTATCTATCTATCTATCTATCTATCTATCTATCTATCTATCTATCTATCTATCTATCTATCTATCTATCTATCTATCTATCTATCTAGCCGCCTACGACTTTGTGCTCTCCTGGTCGCTTGGTTAATCGAATGTACACCAAAATTAGTATGGTGTAACATGACTGTATGACAAACATTAATGAGAAGTCATAACATAAAAACCACGACACGCATGTCATGTACAGCATGATATACATGCCACGCTCATGGTGCGCTGGCGGCCGTTTCGCTAGCTTGATATACACCAAAATTGGTATCTTGTGACATGACTGTGTGACGAACATAAATGACACGAGCTAACATGACAATCATGACACGCATGTCATGTAAGCATGACTTACGTGCCACGCTCACGGCGCGCTGGCGGCCGTTTCGCTAGCTTTATATACACCACAATTGGTATCTTGCGACGTGAGTGTGTAGCAAACATAAATAACACGAGTTAACAGGAAAATCATGACATGCATGTCATGTACAGCATGACTTACGTGCCACGCTCATGGTGCGCTGGCGGCCGTTTCGCTAGCATGATATACACCAAAATTGGTATCTTGTGACGTGACTGTGTGACGGACATAAATGACACGAGTTAGCATGAAAATCATGACACGCATGTCATGTACTGCATGACTTACGTGCCACGCTCATGGTGCGCTGGCGGCCGTTCTGCTAGCTTTATATACACCAAGATTGGTATCTTGCGACGTGACTGTGTAGCGAACATAAATAACACGATTTAACATGAAAATCATGACACGCATGTCATGTACTGCATGACCTATGTGCCACGCTCATGGCGCGCTGGCGGCCGTTTCGCTAGCTTTATATACACCAAAATTGGAATCTTGCGACGTGACTATGTGACGAACATAAATAACACACGAGTTAACATGAAAATCATGACACGCATGTCATGTACAGCATGACTTACGTGCCACGCTCATGGTGCGCTGGCGGCCGTTTCGCTAGCATGATATACACCAAAATTGGTATCTTGTGACGTGACTGTGTGACGGACATAAATGACACGAGTTAGCATGAAAATCATGACACGCATGTCATGTACTGCATGACATACTTGCCACGCTCATGGTGCGCTGGCGGCCGTTTCGCTAGCTTTATATACATCAAAATTGGAATCTTGCGACGTGACTGTGTGACGAACATAAATAACACACGAGTTAACATGAAAATCATGATACGCATGTCATGTACTGCATGACTTATGTGCCACGCTCATGGCGCGCTGGCGGCCGTTTCGCTAGCTTTATATACACCAAAATTGGAATCTTGCGACGTGACTATGTGACGAACATAAATAACACACGAGTTAACATGAAAATCATGACACGCATGTCATGTACTGCATGACTTACGTGCCACGCTCATGGCGCGCTGGCGGCCGTTTCGCTAGCTTTATATACATCAAAATTGGAATCTTGCGACGTGGCTGTGTGACGAACATAAATAACACACGAGTTAACATGAAAATCACCACACGCATGTCATGTACATCATGATTTACGTGCCACGCTCATGGCACACTGGCGGCCGTTTCGCTAGCTTGATATACACCAAAATTGGTATATTGCGACGTCACTGTGTAACGAACATAAATAACGCGAGTTAACATGAAAATAATGACACGCATGTCATGTACAGCATGACTTACGTGCCACGCTCATGGTGCGCTGGCGGCCGTTTCGCTAGCTTGATCCCCGAAGTTGGTATTGCGCGACGTTACTGAGTGACGAACATAAATAATAGGAGTTAGTTAACATGAAAACCATGACATAAAAGACGATGTATGCAGCTCTTTGCTGGCTGCTTCGCATTACATCGATTCCCACAATGCGTGGGATCTGCCGTCTTTTTTTAGGGGCGAAGCTCCTTAAAGCGGCACCCGTTCGTCCCCGTCGTAGTGCGTAACCTTCTTAACGCTAGTACCAGATCTTGATCTCCAAGGTGGTGCCGGTGGGAGATTTCTCCTGTGCGTTGTTGAACAATCAAAAATTCGCAGCGTGCGCATTATCTAAAAGCCGAATTCTTCTGTCTCTCACACCCAATTAGCAGCCATTGGCATGTTCCAGTAGGAAACGTTAGTAGAAGTGTAAGTGTTAGCTAAAAGCCGACTTCTTCTGTCTGTCATTCCCATTAGCAGCCGTTGTTTACCTCCAAGGTAGTGCCTGGTGAGATTTCTCCTGTGCGTGATTAAGCAATAAAAATTTTGTTCAAAACGTCGTTGATTGATGAAATAAACCAACGAAAGACGCCAGATGTTTTATAAAAGCAAAACGAAGACGCCAGATGTTTGTAAAGCAAAACGAAAAGACGCCAGCTGCTTAACGAAAGAGGCCAGATGTTTCTCCTCTCCTCAGTCGAATCAGTCGAAATCATGAATATGTCGTCTAGGTACCATTTATAGAACGAAGGTCTGATATCACAGGTTGAAAGAATATTTGACTCTATGTGGTTCATGAATGTGTTAGCGTAGTTCGGCGCCATTCTTGTGCCCATTGCCGAGCCGCTGATTTGAAGGTAGTACTAATTGTTAAATTCGAAGCTCTTCAGTTCGAGGACTAGTCTGGTTAAAATTTTAATTACCCTTTTGCTTGGATATGCGTCAGGCTTGTGGTTGCCATATGATTCTACAAGTGCCCTGATACCATCGTCTTGTGGTATATTCGTGTAGAGTGAACTAACATCCAGCGTTACCAGGAATTCGCCGTCTGGAAATTTTACGTCCGATATTTCCCGAAGAAAATGGTTTGTGTCGCGCAACAGACTCACGTATGGGAGGTATGTTTTTTTATTAAAGTGTCAATATAACTAGATATGGGTTCAGGTAATGTTCTCGTTCCTGATAACGCAACCACCACTCCTCCCGAACGCGCAGACGAGCAGCGGCGAGCCGCGGGCGGCGGTGTCGGAGAGCGCGTGAGATGCCAGCTCCGGTGACCCAGCTGTGTGACATCACTGATCCTCGCGCATGCGCAGCACGGCTCATGGCGCTCCACGCGAAATCGGCTCCGGCTAGGCAAGTGTAGCTAACGCTACAAAAAAATATGTCACCCGTATGACCTGCAGTGAGCTGAAATATGTGAGGTCTGAGTCGGCGCCGATCGTAGCGCCGATGGCTGCGATCGGCGTTGACCAACATTCCTAAGTTTAAATACACATATATACCCCACAAAGTGAACGGGAGGATGACCGCCGCCGTAGCACAGTGGCATCGGACGTGTTATTCGAATGTCGCAGGTTCGGTCCCTGCCGGCGGCAAGTTATCTTTTCGTCCATTTTATTTTCTTCGCCTTTATACCCTAATTACTACAAATAGCATCCCCTATACTTGGCATTATATTGTGTTAGTTCTCATTATTATTGTGTCTTACAAAAAATTGGCCTTAAAAGTCTTCTTTCCTACCTTTAGTAGCAGTGTGAGCACTAACAACTGTGAAGCAATGCCCTTTCTGACTTATTTGGACCGAGGCGAGGAGAACGCACTTTTGAAACTAAAACTCTTTGGCTGATCGCCCGGACGTCTCGTTGACAATACCCAGATGATATCGACTGAAAGCCCATATGTTCTCCTTAGGAAACGCGGATGTCTTGTTTGAAATGCCCGGATAAAGGCGCTGAAATTTGGCACAAGGTCACTTGAAGGCCGCCCACAAAGGGATCTAAAACCACTCCATGCCTAATAAAAGTTCAGCGACTATGTTCAGTGACTACGAAATGAGTGCAGGGAGTTTCGTGGAGTCTTACGGTTACAATAAAATGTGTGATGGGTTGAGCGCTACAAACACTTGCCAAAATTTTGAGTTCGCACATACACACTAGAAGCCAGTGGCATGTTATATTTAGGATGCAACCACCGAAACAAAGCCGACATTGAATAACGTACAATGGATTTTTTCTATAGACCAAATAATCTCGGCTTTCCACTGAGCTCACAAGTTCTGTATGTATTGCCATTTTCTCCCTGATCTAGAACACTTTAGTGCACGTGCACATACCTATGAAAAAAACGTGGGCACCATGTATGGAAGAGTACACTCGAAATAAAAGGCATATTTTATTGTCTCAGAATACAGGTTACATATATTACAAACTACCAAATTCAGCAAAGTTGGGTATTAATGTTCTTCAGATACATCCCACTGCACCTTGCAATGTCATCTCATATTCCCTAAGAACGCCTCGACAAGAAAAAAATTGGGCGTATCCACTAAAACGAATATATATATTCATGCCGAATGACTTGCATACTTGGCATTGCGCACGCGTGCCGTGATATGAAATGTCATACAGCGGCAACTCCTGAATCCAATTCAAACATGCACGAAGCATCTGCCTGCTGGCTGAGGGTAATATGCGCGCTAAAATGTATTGCTGCCTACCTTTTCAGGGTGGATGATATAAGCACACGCTTCCGAACAATACTACAACGGTCTCAAAACATTCTGTACTTCGAGCTGCAGTCATTGCGCAATTGAAGCATACTTTGCCATCAATTGTACCGCTACAGAACTGACACACACACACTTAGCTACTAGCTGAGTGAATACGCCTATGACGCGAAAGAGTCGTTCGTAGGGCAAATCTCTTCCCGCATACGTCACGCCCGTAAGGTCGCTCGCCGGTGTGGGTTAGAATATGCCTCTTCAACGCACTGCTGTCCGCGAATGCAGCAGGGCAAAGATGGCAGAGACAGTGCTCCTGGCCCGTATGCGTGCGGTTGTGCGTTGCTAGTGCTTGTTTAGAACTGAATTTGCGGCTTCAGGACTGACATATAAACTTCTTTACACCCGAGTGACTAAGCTTATGGCGCGAAAGGTTTCCCTTCGCAGTAAATGTCTTCCCACAGACGTCGCACATGTGTGGTCGCTCACCGGTGTGGGTGAGAACATGTTTCTTAAGATTACCCGTGTCTGCGAATTCAGCGGGACACAGGTGGCACATGTACGGCTTCTCACCCGTATGAGTGCGGGTGTGCCTGGTTAATCCATGCTTCAACACAAAAGCGCGGCCGCAGAACTGACATCTGAACTTCTTCAAGCCCGAGTGAGTGACCTTATGCTCCGAAAGGTTACACCTATATCTGAAGCTCTTCGCGCATACGTCGCACCTATAATGTCGCTCCCCGGTGTGGCTTACAACGTGCCTTTTCAGCGTACTCAAGTCCGCAAAAATAGCGGGGCACAGGTGGCAAACGTACGGCCTCTCCCCAGTGTGCGTACGGTCGTGGCGTCGCAGTGCGTCACTCCGGGTAAATTTTCGGCCACACACGTGGCAGGCGACCGTCTTCTTCCCCGAATGGGTCAGTCCGTGGGACGTGAGGTTTGGTTTCCTGGCGAATCTTCGTCCGCAGACGTTGCATTCATGCGGTCTTTCACCGGTGTGGGTCAACATGTGCCTCTTCCGACTCTCACTGCTGGTGAATGTGGCCGGGCACGACGTGCAATCGAAGGGTCTCTCTCCCGTGTGCGTGCGACTGTGGATCACGAGGCCCCTCTTCTGCGCGTATTTCCTACCGCACACTTCGCAGGCGTACCGTTTTTCACCTACGTGAGCGAACAAGTGTGTTCGCAGCTGCGACCTGCTCTTGAAGACATTGTTACAAACGCCGCACTGCAAGGACCTCGTGGCCGTAGGCTTGCCATCTGTTTCTGGTTGGAAAATACTGACCTTGTCCGGGGACCTGCGAGTGAACGAAATTTTTTTTCATTCATATGATGTTACGGGGAATTGGCGCACTAAGGCACCGGCTACTTCTTAGCTCTAAAACTGATCGAGCATACAAGACAAGTAAACACACAAATAGCGAGGTACATAGACAATAAAACACACAACTGCCTATAATATGATAACTGTTGGGGTTTTACGTCCCAAACCTACGATATGATTATGAGACGCCACAGTGCAGTACTCCAAAAATTTTGACCACCTGGTGTTTTCAACATAGGCCTAAATCTAAGCACATGGGACTCTAGTATTTCATGTAGAGGAAAGTCCAGCCGCCGAGGCCGTGATTCGATCCTGCGACCTCCAGGTCAGCAGTAGACCCCCATAAGCACTCGACTACCGTGGAGGGTAAAAAATACATACATGTAAAATAACAGCACGATAACGTAAAGGAAAATGTCCGAAATACAAATAATAAAGTTCCTAATAACGTCTCTGGTCATCATGGAGCTGAATCTCCGTATCTGGCACACATAGCAATCAACACATCACAACTAAAACGTAGATATAATAAGGAGGACATACATATAGTACGTGTCCTTAAAGTATTAGGAGCATAAATGCCTCAATGATGGCCAGCAATGCCGCTGTCTCCAAGAAAGCGTTTCAATGCTTTTAGGGCTTACCTAAGGGTGCAATCGGCCACGGCCCCAGAAATTACTGAACGGCCTGAAGTCTAATGCCATTAGTTCTGATTTATAGTGAGAATTATAGAGACATTTAGAACGAAAGTAGGGAAATTTTTTCGAGGAACTCGAGAATCCAACACATAATCAGGCAGGGGAAAGCATGGGGGGACAATAATTGATGTGTTTAATTCTAGAGTAGTAATTATGACATAATTGAACATGAATTGAAGTGCCAGGGAAGCGCCTTACGTTGTAGCTACTTTGGTAGCGCATCAGACGCGTAGCTGGAAGGCTGGAAGTTCGGATCCCACTGACGGAAAGAGTGATTTTTCGTGGACTTTAATTCCTTTCAATATACTCCATAATTACAACACCACAGTTAAAGATAGCAATTAATAACCCCTTTGATTTCCTCACTTGGAAGAGTTATCCTAGAAACGATGAGCACTCTGTATCTCATTTATAAACATCCACCAGAGCACCCTGGCATACAGCTATGTCCACCTGCCTTACTAGCTCTCTAAATTTGATGAATGAGGCCATTGTATTCCAGAGTGGGCAAAAGCGAGCTCTTGCGAGATGTGCTCTCCTGCTAGAATGATCACCATGAAAACTAACGCGTAGACTCGCATAGGAGGCCTACCTTCAAGCGGGCATACCGAAACTGAAAAAGAGACAACATAATGCAACAAAGAGCAAGACTCGAGCGAAAAGATATCGAACCAATGCATGCCGTATAATAAAATGACGTATTGTAAATGCCTGTCAAATATCCACATGCTGCAACCTGCGAAATTCCATTGATTGTTACAGGATTCAAAAGGTACATCAAACACTATGGATTGTATAAAAGAAAACTCTGCGAAATACAAGCGGCCCGGTCTGCAAAATACTAGCGGCCCGTGTGCTGCGCGATGCCAGTTCACGGTAAAGAATTCCGGATGGTCGAAACTACCGGAGCCCTACACTACGGCATGCCTCATCATCGAATTGTGTCTTTGGCACGAAAGATCCCCAGATATGAAGAAAAGATGACTCAACGCAGGAATGTGCTGGGCATCTGAGCTTAAGTCGTAGTAGGAGCGACAGCCAAGACAAGTGACCGATTGTGCAGTACGCTTGAATTCACAGTGGTGTAGAAAAAATGGTGCTATCTTTTGTGATGGCGGTGCGCAGTTACGGACACACGTAGACAATGGCGCATTTTACACATTTGGACTAGAAACAATAGAACATATTTTATTAGATTGCCAGGCATACAGAGATGAAAGAACTTTTCTCGAAAGTAGAATATGCTCGACTTCCCAAGCACCGCTAGATCTCGGGAATATACTCGGACCGACGTTTTCTCCTTCTCAGCAACGTAAAGTTTTAAAATTTCTGTTCCGATTCATCGAGGACATTCACTGAATTGATAAACTGTAATTTAACTTACACAATCATCAATACGTTATGACATGTACATACCACGATCATATCATTTACTTTTTTTTCTCCTCCCTTTCTGCCCTCCTCCTCTTAGGGCCTTTCTGTCCTCACTCCCCTCCCCTATACAGAGTAGCATGTAGGCGCCTTTAGGTACGCCGGCAGAATTATCTCTTTTTCAATAAAGAGCTTTCTCTCTCTCTCTCTCTGGTCTAGATAAGACAAAGCTGCCCGGCAGCATGTAAAGGGAGCACTTCGTCCAAATTACGAAAAAGCTGAGCCCCTTACCCGAGGCTATAGGTACAATCTGTGTTAGCTTTATAAGGTCAGCTTGGGGACGCATACAAAATGTCCACGTCTGAAATGTCGCAGCAGACTGTCAAAACTGATGCTACGTTTCATTCCGGTGCCGCAAGAACCGGCCCGGGATATTACCACTTCACAGTTGCAATACAGACACGAAGATCCTGTGATGCAATGTTTGCAAGAACTTTGACAGGATATATGGTGCTTTGGCATTGATAGTGTTGAAATAAATCAATAAGTGATAATTTTTAATCGGGCATTCAATATTACGTAATGTGAAATTATTAGTTTTGCATTTTTCTTGTTAATCTATAGCATAGGTGTGCGAAAACGTAGAACAATGGAAAACATATCCAGAAGAGAACAGCGATATCTAGGCAGAAAACAAAATCAGTTTTAAATCACCCGCACACTAAATTTCGTACAGCATTTCAGCAACGCATGACGCCCACAGATTACTAACCGTTTGTCCGGTTTCAATGCGGCGGGACCTTGCCCTCTACTCGCACCGCCTGTTCCTGGAGAGCCCGGGACAGAGCTGGATTCCTTCCGACAGGTACGGCGTTTGGCACTCATCATACCTCGATTCCTGTAATAAAATGGCGCAGACATCACCAATATTAGCTCTACATTAGCAAGATAACGCGCAGAGTAGAGAAAGACGCAATTATTGCGAAATTGTGCGTTGGCTCGTTTTGCGTCTCGGTTGTCATGAATAAAAATGAACCGCTTTATCATGTATAGAACATAAGGTGCCCTCGTCAGCCTGTTATTTCCTAAACATGAGCCATACCCATTGAAGTGCGCCTTGCAATCCGCCTCGGCCTGGTTGCTCCTCCGTAGTTCATAACAGGAACATTACAAAAGGAAGTCGTCTCGTCCTTTATGCATTTGCCTAAAATGATCCGAAGGCGAAATCCACGTTCTTTTATTTTCTTCTCCTTAGACAACCGGCCACGGTGGTCTAGTGGTAAAGGTGCTCGACTGCTGACGCGAAGGTCGCGGGATCGAATCCCGACCGCGGCGGCCGTACTTTCGATGAAGGGGAAAATGCTTGAGGCCCGTGTACTTAGATTTAGGTGCACGCTAAAGAACCCCAGGTGGTAAATATTTGCGGAGCCCTCCACTACGGTGTCTCTCATAAACATATCGTGGTTTTGGGACCGTAAACCCCAGCATTTGTTTACGTCTCCGTCGATAGTATTGATTCCACCCTCCCATCTCTCTGAAAGCTTTGTGTACACAGTGTGACGTTGCACTGTTACTAGTCGGAGCGCGCCGCTTTGGGATAAGAAACTAGCGCGACATAATGGACATCAATGATGTTTTGCCATCCATCCATCCATCCATCTATCCCTCTTGGTAAAGGAGGCATGGAGGCGCTGGAAACTTCCTGGACCTCATGTGGTTCTCCAGTGCCACCCACGGACCTCCATTAAAAAGGCTGGACGGAGCATCACCGCTCTGTGAGGCGGGCGCTTGTGAAGCCACCGGAAGGTACCCTGTTTGTCCCGGAAGCTGGCGTCTTCTGTAGGTCTCAGTCGCGCGATTCAAATATTGTCGGGTGGCAGCTGTTGCTATGATCGTTTTTCTTTTTTATTTTTCAAAACTCTGCGATTACGCCTCATTTTAGACGCCGACGAACGCTACACGAAAGACGACAGACGCCGTGCCGACACCGTCCGAATACGGCGGAGTGCTGCAACGTACAAAATGAGCAAAACGTAATGCAACTTTGAGGTACTCACGCGTGAAATATCTTCCCTGACGACTTTTCTGGTCGATTCGTACAGTTTACTGCGCTACAAGGAGGTATTTCTTTAACAAAGAAGAGAAAAGCTCTTTTCCGGGACAAAAACGGCGGCTTCCGGTGGCTTCACGCCCGCGTGCTCAATGCGCCATCCAGCTCCTCCTAGTGGACATCAGTGGCGCCGTCTGGATCAGCGCACGTTTGGCCAGACGAATGTGTCAAATTATGCTACGTCATCATGATGCCATCATAACGTCACAAAGTGTGGCGACCTGTGACGTGAAGATGACTTCACTGGATGATGACGGTTTTTTTGCATCGCTCGCGCTGAGGCCGCCGCATCTGACGGTCGCTTTTCACGTTTTGTGAGGCGTCTCAGACTTTCGCTTAAGCACCGCACGTCACCACAACTCTTTAAGCAGGCGCAGAGGCGCTCGACCGAACGCGATTCAGGCTTTTAAAAGTTGCAGCACGTACAGTGACCACTATAAAACTATCGAGGAGTAGTTCCTAGGTATTCCGAGACGGGCACTGAAGAGACGTACAATTTGCATTGGCTTTGCATATTCGGAAAATCAGAAGTGCTCGACCGGAAGTACTCCTAAGAGAAACAAGAGGGTCACTCCTTGCTCGTGCCAATATTAAAATTATTATTAATTAGTGTGTCTTTGTGCTGTCCCTGATAGGCGACCAATAAAACAAACCTTGGCATGCAGTGCTGTTAGTGCAGTGTGGTGAGATGACCCGGATAGTATAGAAATATTCTAGCAGCCATATTGTTAGCCCGTGGATTACGCGAAGCTCTTTCGAGCAATGTTAGACACTTTTAGTTCGGCGTACGTATCGAGCCCACGTACGCAGCACTGCCACGGGAGAGAACTGCGCATGTGCAGTACGTAACGCATCGATTCCAGAGATGCGCGCGTACGCCCGATAAAAAACGCGGCGTGCGTAAACGTGACCAGGCGAAGCGTACGCGGCGTGACGCTCTCGCGATATCTCGATTGATATAGGAACCAGATAGCAAAACGGCAGCGATGGCGTCGAACGCAGAGAGCAACAAAGCCGGCCCAAATCGAGTTTATTTTACTTTGAGCGACGATATTGCGCTGCTAGCGGAAATACAAACTAGCGATCCGTTTAGGCACCCGGAGCAGTGGAAAGAGATAGCTTGGCGCCTCAGGGAAGCCCTGAAAAAACCTTTTACAGCGCGCTGTGTGCGCGAGCGCCTGAACCTGTTGCTGGCACGGTACTCGGAGAATGATCAGCGAAACCAAAAAAATTAAGTCTGGATGGTTGTTTCCGAGCACGGTACAAAATAGGGTGCGTTAGTCGTTGTGCGACCTTGCTATTCGCCTTGGCTTGGATGCTAGTGGCCATTATGACGGCCGCTACTACGCGAGGGCGCTAAAAAGCACCCAAAAGCTGTTTCATTTCTAATAACATACGTCCAGTTGAACCAAACGTATCTCGGTACGGCAATACGGGGAACTAAAAGTGTCGTTGAGCGCTTCGCATGCAGCGTACGCAACGTATCGTGCCGCGTACGTGGGCTCGTTACGTTGCACAAAGCTAGCGGTATGGCTTAGTTCAGAAGTGGGAGCGTCTAGGCGTATATATCCCCGTAGCTTTGAGCTTATATCTACAGTGCATTGTCATCCACGTAGCCTACCGTACTTGTTAGCAGTCACAATCGGGTCAGGATGAGTTCGGGTACGGGCGCGTCATGAAAATATTGGCTCGCCTTCAGTTCCGGCGAAAACTTCGGTTCAGACACGGTTTTCGGGTTGTGTACAGTTCGATCAGACATTTGCAACTTTCGGTGCAGGTCAGCTTATTAGGTTATTACTCTCGCAAAAACAAAACACAAAAGAAACCGTATAATAACCTCACGTATTCCACAGTGAGTATTATGGGATGTTCTACATTATTAAACTTCCATTTTTCAGCCTAATATAAAGCTTAGCAGTGCAAGAGCTAGGAAAGCTCGAAGAAACATTATACGATACAGAACAGCAATGTTTATAAATGAGAATCAACGTGGGTTGAGCAAGGAACACTAGGAAACTTCGTATAAAATTTGAGAAAGGTGTGACGCACACTAACCCTTCGTGTGCTGTAGATGCGGCGGAATCTGGGCTCGTATTCACGGAGACTGTACTTTCAGATCCTCGGACTCTGCTGGCTGCTTGTTGACGGGTCCGTCTTTTGGCTTTGGCCATAGCTGGATGCCTGAAATGAATTGTATAAACATCACCCATCATTGCTCGACATCAGTGAGCTAGAACATGGAGTGCAAGTGATTATTGCAAGACTATCTTTCAGTCGTTTTGTATCTTGGCTGTGACTATCACAAACGAACCACGTCAGCACAAATAGACAGAATATTTCCTCACTAGGCTGTCCAAATATTCTCCTGACGCCAGAAAATTCAATGACGTGCTGCACGGAAATCATCACAGATCTGCTGCTCCAGCCTTCTACTTCATACCATGGATATTAGAAAAAGTGAGTACAGCAGGCAAAAACAAATATTTAGGCACGCACAGGAGCACTCGACTGGTAGCGATACGAGATTTCACGAACACTTTGCAACTTGCGGTACGTACACTAACCACCACATCGCCAAAAAGAAGTCGTTTCTATATACTTTCCCTAGATATTGCACCAAAGTTTGTTACAAGGGCATAGTTGGAAGTGGGTTTCAATGGTGACGACTATATAACTTAGAAGAGGTGGCCTCTATGCTCTTTTCTTGGGTGTTGTATAGGGCTACTTCCAAGATGGTTCCAGTCGTGGTTGTTATAGGTTCTGTTGCTGTCGTCAACCGAAAATACAGGCGAGCACCGACGGATGGTAACACAATGTGGTATAGAGGTTGTCTGAGCAGGAATACGTTCCTCGGACGGGCTGACCGATCTTTCGATAGGTGGAGGCCTATGTTCGACTAAGGCACCTTGTCAGAATTGGTGTGTTAGTTTTGAAACGGTTAGTCATTTACATGGCCACGTGATGTCGCTGTTGGTACTGCCATTTGCCAACGAAGAACCTCGAGAAGGAAATCAACATGGTCATTTCACGCCTGTGAGGATGGTAATAGGGGATACAGGCCTGGTTTTAACGTTACAGAAGGAAGGCTAGCAGCTAACTCTTTTGGATGGAATCTCGCGTAACTCAACAAAACGCGGGCGTAAAGGAATACGGCCGCCCCAGCGAGCCACGCGGTTTTCGTGCTGTCTATCGTAACAGCTGAAAGCACAATAAAAATGCCGGCAGATTCCACTACGTCGCGCAAAGCTTTGCACCACGAAGCACGGAGCCGTCGCTGCTCGTACTCCATGTCGACCGACACGTCTACCTTCGATATACGCGGCTTCCTCCTCGGAAGTACGCAGCCGTGGCTAAGCTACTGCGCATGCGCGGCTTGGCCAGGGTGTGCATTATCTGGTCGCTAAACGACACGATGTTTGCTTCCTCTTTGTTTACATGTTATTAGGAGCTATCGCAAAATGAAACTCACAGGGCTCCTTACGCAATCGCCTAAGACGATTCAAAGGCGAAAGCCGTTTTCTTTTTCTTCTCAGTCTATGTATTGATGCTCCTACGCCCCCCTCCGAAACTTTTCTGCACGTAACGTGGTTTTTCACTTCTTCCAAGATCCGAGGCAATTCAAGCTTTCTTCACCTCCCTTTTCCGCTGCCTCTATAATTGGCACCTTTGACAAGCAACGATGTCATGTGGCGACGTCGTCACGTGATTTGTTGCATCGCTCGTGTTGACCCCGTCGACGCCGACGGTCGATTTTCGCGTTTAATGAGGCATCTAAGGCTTTCGCCATAATAATTCTAATAGCACGGACAACGAGACAAGAGAGTGTAAAACGGATGGGAAAACCACTTTGCGTCCATCGTCAGCTTAGCGAGGGGCGAGTTTTCAAACGCAAAGCCATTCCTTCTACGTGCTACGAAGACAGTCCCAGACAAGGTTGCAAGAGCGGCTATTCAATACAACGATGGTAACAATGACAATGGCATGAACTCTCACAAATTGTACATGCCAGCCAAGGCGAACAGCCGAAACTCCGGCGACCAGCGCTACGGCTTGCCGCTGGCCCCACTGCCGGAGTTGGGGCGTGCTATATTCAAGAAAACTCCATCGCGGTTTTCGAGTTGGACGCTTATGCGTCCTAGGAAGTGTTTTCTCACTTGCCGCGTACCAACAAAACTCTATGTTTGACAAGAGTCGCCTCACTTCGCAGAAAGGAAGCACTGTTTCGAAAAAGATAGCGAGATAGATAGATTTGCACAAAAGATAGCGAACCGGCAGCGTCAGCGCCACAGGTGTAGAACAGTTTTATGACAACGGAAAACAGCAGCGCACATCGCCTTTCCGAGCCATGTATAATATATATCGGTGCCAGTATACGATAGCACGCAAACGAAAATGAAGATGTCGCCATACCTGGTTCGGGACAAAGGCTTGCACGAGAACCAAGCAGGTGTGTGGACTTGATTGGAATCCAGCGCACTTGCAGTGAGCCAAGGGGCGACGGGAAGGCGCGTCAGGCGACGCACAGATGCACCTTCCGCAGCGAGACGCGTGACCTAGGCTGGTAGTTACGGCCGTTGTCTAAGATGCTCGACGCGCGCCGTGAGCGCGTCGCGCTCGGGTGGTTCCATTCTCGGATGGGGGTGTCGGCGGAAATTTCGTCGCGTCGGTAGCGCTTGGAAAAGTATCTTGCTCCGGAGCCAGCATCCCCTCCACCCCTCCCCGAAATTTCACAATTTTGAATGCGTATATATACACGCACACATACAAAAGCATGCACGAACATACACAAAGTATCCTTGAACCCCTCCGGAAGAACATTGCTAAGCCTTTGTCTTGCACATGTTATCTAAGGCGGAAGTGGGGAGCACGGCGTCGGGTTTTCTTTGGCGCGTTCCATGTACAATGTATGCATGGGCAGCGCGTCATTTATATTTCTGAAAAAAAAATGGCCTGGGTTTTTCATTTGCGTTTGCGACGAAATTGTTACGTAAATGTAAATGGTGGAGTAACATGCATATTTTTTTTTGTTAAGGATCCGAATATAAAACCAGTACGCACCGCTAACAGTAAAAACTGGCATTTGAGAGCTACAGCACTGCCTCGTTACGGTTTACGCTGGGTAATTTCGGTTTGTTGTTGGTGTACCGCGATGACAGAAAACGTTTTCAATTGGATGCACGCGGTAACGTGATGATGATGATCGGTGGTTACATACCATCAGGAGAATTACACCCTGGTGGGCATATCGCGCGATGTTCACTTATGCTTGCCCGCATACAACTGCCCCCAACACGCGCACAGATGAGCGTACATTCACATGGTGACTCCCGAAAACTGCAGAGGTCATAGGATTTCTGGAGAAGGCAGCAGTAGTCCATCATGTTCATAGTACTCACGTGTCACAATCACACACAAGCACACTCATCAGCGCATACTCACGTCTTCTCAGATTCAGTACTCCTTCATTTTTATACTGACATCTTGCTCCACACTCGTGGGTATTAACTCAAGCTCACCTTCCGACCTAATGTCAGTGAGTTTACACATGAGTGAGTGTGCTTGCTTTTATATGCTCGATGCGCAGCGCCTTTCGTTTCATTGATCGGCCAGAACGATCACGTACTTCAAGACTCGTTCATACGTTGACGTTGGATAAATTGTTACAAGTTGTATTATTAGCATTGTTACTGCCGTCAACGTTTAATGTAGTCCAAACATGACTACGTGTTTTGCCTTACTTTGTGTTGACTCCGACGCCGCCGACGGTCACTTTCCATGTTTGATGAGGCATGTTTTTCGCCGTAAATATTGGGCACAATTTAAATCACTGAGTACTCTGCTTATAGAGAACGACATGTTGTCCCTCATAACCAGGGACACCGCAGGAAGATTGGCTTAGTGTTTAGAAAAAAAATGTGTGTTCCTTGCAATGACAGCGTGGTACGCCGTCCCAAAAAGATGCCATCACGCTTAGAAAAAAAGTCCGGTGGGTGTTACACTTCGTAACATGTGAAGGCGAAAGCGTGGCCGCACTCATGCAAGGCAGGTGAACCGCAAGATGCTTGGCTTTAAATCGACGTTTTAAACGCCTCATTCTTTCTATGCGTTTCCAAAGGTGCATGTGCAGGCGTCTCTTCTCTGTTTCCCAAGCTCAATGTCCCCAATGCGGAATCCCCTTGCATTCGGCATCGTTTTCGTGCGCACGCATCAGCACGTGCCTCTTCTGTAGTGGGATACTTGCGCGGCCGGTCGCGATACGCAGGGCGTGGACGCTCCATCGCTGGTCTCTCAGCCGTCGACTAGCGCTGCCGACAACAGCCGCCGCAGCAGCTGCTTTGGGTGGGACATCATTGGCTCGTGCGCACGCACCCACTTTTCTCAGAACTTGTGCCTGTTAATCGGTGAACTATTTGACCGTTTATAAATTGTCTTAGGGCTCCTGCTGCAATTACAATTGTACACGGGTGGCGTATTGCGCTCTTTCCTGCCTCTCTTTATGCTTCCCTTCTTCGTGCTTGCGCAGTACGCCACCAGTTCGCCATGAACGAACTAGGCTGCAAGAAGGTCTTACTGCAATTACACTTCCGAAGCACCCACTATACCTACACTATACATATGTAAAGCGATACGCCCACCTACGTAGCTGTACACTTGATGGACGCTGTGGCTGATGATGAATTATGGCTGAGCCCCTTGAAATGGGCTGCAAGCTTCAATCACCCACACATTCGTTACGCAATTCACACGGTGTGACGCCTCCAGCGATTGTACGCTTCTACGCAGTATTACATCTCTTCGGGGGCGTTGCCAATGGAGAGGGGGTTCAACCTCTCCCCCCCCGAAAATTTTCATTTTTGATTGCGTATATATATACACGCACACATACAGACGCACGCACGAACATACATAAAGTATGGTTGAATCCCCCCGAAAAAATTTCTGGCTACGCCCCTGCATCTGTTAACACGTGTCCTTGCCCGACTTGACTGTATAGGGTATTTTTCCGAAGTAGTTTCGAGCACTGGCGTCGCTGTGTGGTACAATACTGGACTGCCATGCAGAATACCTTGGTTACATTACACCTCAAACTCTAATGATGAGGGAAAAGCCTTTAGTGTCGCTGCCGTCCAAGAGGCTTGCATGAGGCTTTGCGAGGCTCGCATAGTCTCAGAACCTCTCGCGAGGCCCCGCCCGGAAACCCACGTAGCCTTGTGCGAGTGAGTGATGATGTCACCATGACATCACAGATCGTCGAAATGTGGGCCGTCAGCACTACGTCACATGATGAAGTCATCGTTTGACATCGTTGATCGGTCAAGGGTGGGCCAATTCCCGAGGAAGTGTATCGCGATATGAGGTGCAGAAAGCTTCAGTGGAGGGGGGAAGGAAATTTGGAATCGACCAAGAAGGTTCAAAAAGAATTGCAGGGGTAAAAATCATGCCTCAGGAGTGAAGCCGTAGCCACCGTAAAGCACGAGACACATGGTCCGATTCGGCATACGATTCGACGTGTGGCGCCGTACGCGGCGTACGACGTACAGGGAATCACTGTGCAGGCTCCGGCCGTAACTGGTGCCTCAGCATGCACGCTCAGAAGACATCGCATCCTCTTCATGAAGCACAAAACCACAGGCGTGTTCAGGGTTTCCCAGTAGGGGGGGAGAGGGGCAAGTATAACTGCAGCGCCCCTCCCCCTCCCCTAGGTCGAGTCCGATTGAAAACAAGCTCCGCAATGGATGCAAAAATGAAAATGAAGCGATGACGTGCTTCTCCCACCGACCTGCCCTTTGCCCTATACTTTGTCCCATTTACCATATTTGCTGAATATGAGAAGTAAACAGCTCTGTTTTTAGTGCAACATCAGTTCGGTACAGTTTAATCTTTTTACGCCCTCTCTGAATGAACTGAAAGGGATGTATGTGGTTCCGATATAGATTGGTGTTGTAGCATGTCCCTCTTTGATGTCATCGCCTTTTAAGCTGAAGGTGTGAGTTGAAACGTGTTAAGGTGGTAGGCCACTCAAAAAAAAATTTTTTTTTCAGGAGCAGCCAACGTTGAAATAACTTTTTCTTCAAAACAAGCATGTCTTATTTAACTTATCCAGCCATTTATGATGCAAAATATTGACTATTTATTTTTTGGGAGGTGATCTTTGTCAAAAATTGCCTTAAAAGTGGTAGTCACGCCAGCAGTGATAAGTGACTAATGGGTGGCTTAATTCAATAAAGCTTTGGTATTTGCGTAACTTAAGGTTGGAGCTGTGCAATGAACTAGGATAAATATTATGCAGCAAATATCAAGGAAGTAATGTTAAAAAAATAAAAAAAGATGGGAAAAAAGAGCCCGTTTAGACAGAACCTTTTTGCAAAATTGGCTGTGAATTTAAAAATATTCCATCAATTTCATTCATTCTAGTTCATTGCACAGATATATACGTTGTAAACTATTATACAAAATTTCAGTTCGAAGTACACACTGAGCGAAAAGTTATGAATGTTGGCGTCACATGACTTGGAGCAAATTCTTATTTTGAGAAAAACACAAAGAAAGATTTCTGAGCTTGTAAGAGGTGTGCGTTCCCCTGTGGCCGTTTTTAGAGATTTAATAGCAATTAGAAACACAAAGTTATATTTATTGACATCCACTTATGTAACAGTCACATTAAAAATTATAAAGTATTTTGAATATCATTAATACACACGAAACAACACTTACTTTCGAAAAAAACACAATGTGATTTCGGTTTCGCTATACAAGCATGGGCTATGTAAAACTTGGTGTAACTTGCAAACTAATGATGATAGGAGGATACTTTTTGTTGCAACATATTTTTGAATGTTTGGGCGTTCACAAAAAACAAAAAACTAAAAATCGACCTTGTGAAAAAAATTCGATTTTTCAAGGTGGCCTACCACCTTAAGTCATAAGTATGCTCCTATATCGTTGTATGACTCTTTGTTTGTATAAATATGTCCGAGTGTTTGTGTATATATACACACTCCCCATCTGTGCTTTGTAAAGATGGCGAATAAACAATTTCAATCTCAGATGTCTTTGGTCGCCATGATCATCAAAAACATGCGTGAAACACGACCATAAAAAAACTGCGCATTGAAAAATGCGGTGTATGGTCCGACTGAATTAAGGTATGGGGCAGAATTGCCGCCCCCCTTTAGATGACTACAAACAAGGGGAATCCTTGTCGTGGCAGTCCACAGCTGTGGAGAAGCGTTGAGAGGCCAGGCGCAGGTGTGTGAAGCGTTGCTAGTTAACGGCGCGGTGTCGTCCAAGCTTGGCGCCGTCATAGACAAGGTGTTTAGGACCAATTTCACAAACGTTTGTCATAGCTAGGCGCGGCTCGTGTCACGCTACCCAGAGTCTGTAAAAAGCGGAGTTCGCATTACTCGGCCTACTGATGTCTACGGAGTAACGCCGAAAGGGCGCGTGCGATGCAAGACCTAGCCACAGGGTACCTAGCCACGGCCTAGTTGATTGTGTGGTAGGTCTAAGGGGTATGCGACGCCAGAAAAGGCTGGACAAGCACGAAATGAGACGTGGCTTCCTGTGTGTCTTAATACATGGCAAGCCTTTCCCCTTCAAGTCGTCTTAGAGAAATGCATATAAAGAGGTCTGTAACCTCTTCCTGCCATGTGCACACAAATGAGAAAATGTACTTAACAAACAAAATTCGAGAGCACTCCCCCTACCGGGGAAATGGGCGAAAGCGAAGATTGGCGTGTGCGTGCCGGACCCACTACTTCCTTTCTTTCTTTCTTTCTTTCTTTCTTTCTTTCTTTCTTTCTTTCTTTCTTTCTTTCTTTCTTTCTTTCTTTCTTTCTTTCTTTCTTTCTTTCTTTCTTTCTTTCTTTCTTTCTTTCTTTCTTTCTTTCTTTCTCTCGAATTGCTCCCTCCTAACCCTTTCCTTCCTACACTCCTGGAATTGGACCTTCATACACGTGCTTTGCAGCGCAACACTTCAGTCGCTGCAAGCAATAACGAAGGTCACGCGTTCATATCAAAGCAACTGTGACAGGTGGCAACGTGAAACGAACAAGTGACGTTGACAAAAGATCATATTGCCATCTCAGAACCGGCTGATTACCGACATGTCCACAATCATCAATTACTGGAAATAGAAATACGCACGAAACCGGCGCACCCTCGTGGGCCGCATTGTGTAGAGCCGCACATATGCCCACTGGTCGGGGCCGAGTTTATCGCGAACTATGCCGCCGGCACCGAAATCTGTAACTGAGAAAAGCTTCGCCGAAACAAAAAATAAAGGGATGATTCAATCTATGTTCTCCTACGGGAGGAGCTCGCAAATTCTGTGAAAACGTCGGTGTTTAGAACAAAATGTGAACGATTTGGAGTACTTTATATACTCGACTATGCGAGTGTGGTTAGCTGTCGCTGCCTTTTTACATTACCGTTAGCGCGGAGAAGAAGCCCATTGTTGTGTGTTTAGAACAAATGTTCGACGATTCATAGTACGAGGCACTCAAAGGCTGGTTCACACCGGCGACTAGCACCGGTCGCGCGACCAAGTCAGTCGTAAAGCGACTAGTCGAACATGGTCGCAAACAGTCGCGTTGGTCGCAAAGCGACTGCTTTAGCTCAGTCGCTCGCTGAGCGATTTTTCAGTCACGCGACTGCAGTCGCAGAACGGCTAGAACCAATCGGCGAAGCCCGGAAGTGACGTGAGCATTTTATTACATCCGGGCTCATTGCCTTTTTTATTTTTTAATTTTTTTTTGCGCTGGCCCACCGCCATCAGATACAAGCGAGTGCGTTCCTCTGTGCCACCATGTCTACCGCGGAGTACTCTGCGGAACTTTTGATAAACGCGATAAAAATGTTCCTCTTCATATACGACAAGCGGCACCCGTGATTCAAAGACCGCACGAAGAAGGACCAAGCATGGGGTGAGATCGGAAAGATGTTCGGCATGTCGCGTAAGTGCCAAAATTTTGTGTTTGAATTGATAGACAAGCAAAAACGGTTGGTGTAGTTCGTGGCTGGTGTTTAAATTAATAAAGAAAAAGAGAGAGAGAGATAGCTATTGTACAGCTAAGCGACGTGGTTCGTTTACCAATTGGATTTTTAACGGTGTGATGATTGTGATGAATGCGATCGCGGTCGTTGTGCACGTTCATTCTCGCGACTTGTGTGCCCTCAGCAGCGAAACCTACGTGACAGCACATTGCATGGTTCATGTGAAAGTGCGGAAGCACAGTATTTTTAAGAATACAAAAGTTTGTAACAACGGATGAGTAGGAGACGTACTACGTGAGCTTCGTTATGTCGCCTTGCATATTGTTGGCGTACTGAAACGGCGCCGTGACAACCGTCGCTGTCGTCAAAGTGCAGCATGCTAAAGATTATTGTATGCTTCATAGCGTCTTCACAAAGGTTCCGACGTACGAAATGTTCCTCGCGGTTCCTCATTTGCCTCGCGCATCTTTCTTGCTGTGATTTTACGTTCTCGTCTAGCCAAGGCAATGCGTGCTTTTGCGGGAGTGCAGCCTTTTCATTGCGTAATATGAAGTGGTCGTCGACGGCGTGTTGTTTCAGTGGGAGCTGTGGGAGGAGATGGGGGGGAGGGAGGAGGGTACGCTTAGCCCGTGCTACCATATTCTGGCCACCCACTTGCAGGTGTACATTTTAAAAAGAAAATGCAATTGTAGCATCCGTTTTGTGCAGAGCTTGTGTGCGATGTGCCTCTCATATTTCCCTGAATTACGACATGCCAAGCATGTTTATCAGCATTTGCAAGGTGTCGGGATTTGTGAGTCGGGCAGGCTCTTGAGGCCAAGGCGTGTGCAATTGTGAAAAAAATTATTATGGCAGTATTGCACTGGTCGTGCCAAGGCTGAAGGGGACGCGCAGCTGTGGGAAGGGCCCTTCCTTGTTTCTCACCATTTTTCCCCTTTCTTCTGATTCTGGTATCTGTATACTTATTTATTTCTCTCCAGGGGCACTTGCTTCATAGCTGTGAGTGGTACGTCGTGAGAGCGGTGAAATTGAGTGCGAGGCACCGTAGCCACGTGACGATATAGCCTTTGGTTCTTCGTGCGTGTGTGCATAGTCTGTGCGATTAAGCTCATAGATGAATCGTGCCGCTCGCTGGCGTTGTTGCGTGAGCACTGCTCCTCGGCAAGAGGAACCGCGGTGGGCGGACCCGCTCTTCGCCGCCGGCGTCTGTCAATCAAATTGATTGACGCGCGAACTCGGGCACAAACTCGTTGATTCTGAACAGGCCCCAGTTCAACTCGTGACTGTCATAGTGCCGGTGTGCCTGTCAAGTGTTTCATGCGGTGGACGCTACTCAGCAGCTTCTTGTTCAGTTGCAGTGCTTGTGCAGTGCTTGGGCCATCGGTGGAGCTTGTGATCACCTAGCTTCTTCCACCTTTTTACGTGGCTCGTCTACTCAGTATGCTTGGTCTGCTTTGGTGTAATCACCGTGTCAGTTCGGTCTCAATATTGGTGCTATTGCTTAGGAAGGTCTTAACTAACATGATAGTGAATAGTCCTTTCTTAATTGTTAATTTTTTAATTACCACGATATTAATTAAGTACAGAGATAATTAGCAGAATAATAATTAGCATGACCCCAATTAACACGTCCTCGGTGAGTAAGGTCTTCATTATCATTGTTTTAATTGCACGCTCCTAATTACCGTCGTGTTAATTGGCATTAATTGATCTTTTAAATACTGCGCCATTAATTGCCCAGGTTTAATTCGCATGGTCCTGAATAGTACAGAGGTAATTAGCGTAATCCTAATGAGCAATATCCTAATTAGCACGCTCATAATTAGCGTCGCGTTAAGTAACAATAATTAATAATGCCTTAATTACCACGGTATTAATTACATAGGTTTAATTTGCAAGGTCCTAATAGTACAGAAGTAATCAGCATATTCGTAATTAGCACGATTCTAATTAACACGATCTCGGCGAGCAAGGTCTTGATTACCTTGGTTTGAATGACACGCTCCAAATTAGCGTCATGTTATTTATAATGATCTCAATTACCTTGTTCTTAGCTTTAGACGACTTCATTAGCATGGTCTTAGTAAGACGTGGCTTAGTTAGCTCGACCTTAGCAAGATTTGGCCTAATCAGCTTCGTCATAGCATGTCCTGACTTAGCTAGGTATACCGCCCAGCCAATTAGCTAATCAGCCGGGCGCACGTGCTCAGGGACCGAGCAGACGATGAAGAAGAGAACGATGAGGGCGCGCGCCGGCCGAACAACGCGCTAGAACGTACAGACCGACCATGGTGATTATACACGTGGCCTCGGCGATTAGCTCTAGCCGCGGTGTTGTAAGGCGCTCGGTCGGAACTAATCTCGGAGGCCACGGTCCTCATTATTCTAAAGGATACTTGCTGCAGACATTAAACGCTTGAAAATGAATTCAAACGGCCCGCGCACACATAAAAATATAGTTAGTAGAGCTTTCTGCCACTTTTCCTGCATGGGTGCACGTCTGCACTCAGTGGAACGACAAACAAATGAAAGAAGATGCCTCTAGTTTTAGACACCACCCAACCTTCTCGACCGCCCTTGACGTGACGCCGCGTTCCATCGTAACCAATGGAACGGAGCGCGCGCTGAGGGATGGATTTCCCCTTATCGTACTATTAGCTTGTTCAAAAGGGGGTGTCGCCAGAGCTCAGCAGGATGCACGTGACAAACAGCGATGCGGAGCCGGAGCAGCCGACATTCCTACCATAAAATGCCCTCATTTTGAAGCCATGCACGAACTCACAGAAGCTGAGTCTGAGCCTGTGGTGTAAGTTTCAATGTTTCTTGACAATCGAGTACTGTAAGGCTAAATGTACTTTATTCACGTGAATGGAATGAATACACGAATACACACACAGATATAAATACACATAAATACACTGCACATAAATGCACTGGTCGCAAGAACTCATTCACAGTGGACATGCATGCCATCATGAATGTGGCGACAAGATAGTATTTTGATGCAGAACAATTGGGGCTACAGCAGCAAAGTGTTAACTCTGTGCATCATTCTTTCAGGGTACTGTGCAACATGAGTGATACAGAGCAAAGGTAATGAACAAAGCTCACCCTTCATTTAACAGAGGATTGAATGTTTCAATTTTCGCAACACAATGCATGAAAATAACGCAAAAATATAGCACAACGTACAAGTGGCATGTGGACAACTTTACAAAATAGGGCTTACGCGTGCGACTGCTGAAGAAAGAGAGCATTGCATGTATTTCTGTGCTTGTCATAGGTCTTAGTTAGCTAATGAGGGAAAGCTTAGTGCAAAGTCTAAAAAGCTGGAGAGCAGATGGCAGGCTTACCATCAATGTGTCCATGAGGCCTTTCATAGCAAAGAATTGCACTTATACATTACAAGGAATGCAGCGTAACTACACTTACCTTCAAGCAAAACAGTAAAAAGTGTTAGAAAATGTATGCACAAGCACTGAGATACTTACGCATTGCATGTTTCTTTGCAGCAGACACATCACTGCAGATGAAGGTTGCGAGAGTTGAGCATGTACAAAAATTTATGGCACAATGAGCATGCACATGTCGTGGCAGTTCAGCACGCATGGCCTTGAACTTCTAGGTGTGGCTTTCCATTTTGTGGTGGTTTTATAGTGCAAAATTATCACAAACATAAGCATGGTTTAAAGGTGTCTTGCAATCTGTTAGCTCGCCCCAACCACTGCATTTTTAAAAAGATATCCAGCGCTGGACATTGCACAGAAGTACACAGGAAGACATGACGGGACGAGTGCTGTTTTTGTGTGAATCTGGTTATTGGTCAACGCTAGATATTTCATTTTTCAAAGAGATAGATTTTTGAAAAAGAAAAAATATGCACCAGCAACTAGGCCCAACACGCGTTTTCTCAAGTGAACCACTTGCATTTTCTGCACACATAGGAAACACATGCAAGTCATTTTGTTCTTAGCAAGTGTCCAGTTATAAACAAATGCAGGTCCAGTGTTGGTTGCATTACAAGCGAGGCAAATAATCTGAAGCATTAAGGCATCTGTGTCAGTAACACGATGCTCACTAAGACATACGCAGCATGTATTCAAGAAGCGCAACTGACACCACACACAGTTTTTGATCAGACCCAACGTTTGTGTAGCCATTTCAGAATGACTGCATAAATTTGATACATGCAGCCAGTGAGATCTCTGTTGCAGATGTTCACATTTAAGTCCATACATAGTGTATGATGACGAACATAATAAAAACATTGAACTTGTGCTTCTGCACATCATTCATACAGCCATGTTATGAAAAGAAGTAATGCAAAAGACTTGGTTTAATGGTAATACCCTTGAGTGCACTCGTGTTTGCAGCTGCACGTAACACACACCTTATGCAAAGAATGCTAACAGTGCATGTACCACTAGCGTTGTCAAATACATGGAGAAAAGTTGTCATCAGTGCAGTTCAACGCCAGGGCCAAGTCATGCAGTGGACCCCGAAACCACCGAGGACACGACTGAGGAGACCGTTGTGGACATCTGCAGATATGAGTAAAAAAATTTGTAAATCCTACTAATGATTCACAAACACAGCCCATTTCAAGTCATCCTATTTCGTCTGATTAAAACGTTTTCTAACTTCCTTGTTGTGCTTTTATATTTGGAAAATATGCCTGCTGTTTGTGCAACAGGTTCTGCTTCATGCAATTGTAATACTGCGTAAGTTGTATTGCAAAAGTGGTTTCTGTTGCAGTGACGTCACGGCAACCACCTCAGCAAAACAGCCACCCTTGAAGCGGTGTGTAAGCAATGTGTTTTATGTTCTCCTGGCGCGAGATCCCAATTAAAATTCCTCTGAAAAGGCTCCGTTTCTGCACATTTCAGCAGTATGTATAATTCACTGCAGGTCACGAACGTCAAGGTGGCAGAGGGGCTGCGAGGGTGCTCGGTGAGATATTTCATAAGTACTTGAGGATGAACATGCAGAACTTTTTCTTACAACTCAACACATGCTAGAAAACACAATGCTTTTTCAAGTATTAGTGCAACTGCAGCATTCTAACGAATGAATCACGCGGCGGCTGCATTTTCGATGGAGGCGAAAATGTTTGAGGCCCGTGTACTTAGATTTAGGTGCACATTAAAGAACCCCAGGTGGTCGAAATTTCCGGAGCCCTCCACTACGGCGTCTCTCATAATCATATCGTGATTTTGGGACGTTAAACCCCAGATATTATTATTATTATTTTTAACGAATGAATCACAGATCGCATTTCTTGTACAGCACTGCAGGTGAGAGCACAAGCCAGGAGGCTGTTGCGCAGGCGTGCATGGAGCACCTAGAACATATCAGGGAGAACAGGGGGTCATCAAAAAGATATAGGTTTTTTTGCTCTACGTACCGATGCCCGCTTCAGAGAGCTACCAGTGCAGGTTGCGCAAGGCATCATGCATGCAGTCGAAGTGATGCTCTACGAGGCGAAAGTCAGTTTGCGTTGAAGCAAGGTAGCAACTTGAAGTGCTCATATACCACCTACGTTATTTCGTGTAGAGGGGAAGTTGTAGTTTTGCTTGACATCCGGTGCACTACTCCCCTTTTCTTGTTACGTTTAACACACGTATGACACGTACAAACATTTTTGCACGTACAAACTTTTTAAGTAAATCCCCTCTCTAAACAAGTTACCTACAGACATCGTTTCCTCTCTAGAAGATTTCTTAACGAAGCTTAAAGGTTATTTTCATGTAAATGAATTATGCATCTGTGCATGCATTCGTTGTACAGAGCAAAGTTTTCATGTATGTTAAGAATTAGTTCTGAAAAGTTTTTCTTCTTGCTTTTCTTTTTTCACTTTTTTCTTTTTTGTGGTACTTTGCTTTGATTTATTCGCGCCGTATTAGCTGGAGCGCGATTGTAGTATTATGAAATTGTATGTGTATGTGTAGATGTATGTATGTATATGCGATGTGCATGTATACATTTGTATTATTCGTATTACTTCTTGTTCCGATTAAATATGTCCTCCGTTGCTGAGCTACCAGTTTGAATACATGTATTACCTTTTTTTGTTATTGTGTTCTGGTATAAACTGTTCGAATATGTGCTCTGTAACTGAAACCGATTCAGTGTAACTCCCCTGTGTAATACCTGCTTAGGCCTTAGGGTACATGAATAAAAAAAAATAAATGCAAAACACTTGTAAGCACAATTATTATTCAGAATCTGAAACATATGCTTACACAGTAGATTCTTAATAAACGAAAATGTCATAAACAAACCGCTGCCTAAATGAACAACTGTCTTTGACCGATTGGTATTATCATTGAATTATGCACCCCCGTACATTTCTCAGTGAACAAAACTCCTGTTAAACGGATCACATTTTCCTGGTCCCTTCAGGTTTCGTTTATTAAGAGTCTACTGTATTTGCAGATGAGAGTAGTGATTTCTAAATCAAAGGTTGTATGTCTCACCCATAACTTCGTAGATGAAATGTACGTAAACTAAGAACATGGAAGGTATGAAACTTCTAGTAGTAGCAATGCATACGAAAGATCTCTTGTAATGCACACAAAAGATCTCTGATGGTTCGTGAGAGCGACAGAACGTATTCCAAAGTGTGGGAAACAATGTAGAAGAGTGCAGAATGGTTTATGGGGGTAATCAAGCTGACATATTTGCAAGCGTTAAATGTAATGAGCTCGCTCAATTCAGGGTAAATTGCAGATGACTGGGAGAGGCCTTTGCCCTGCAGTGGACAATGATGACGACTATCGCAATCCCCTATAAACAATGAAGTAATTTTGCGTAATGTGGAAGGTATCATTTTTGCCACTTTTTATTGTGTTAATTTATGAAAACTTCGGACATATAGAGAATTTTTCTGGTGTACCAGTGCGTCAAGATGCACATAAAAAACAATGGTTGTTTTTCTCTTTTTAGTGTTACGTAAGTTGCATAAAGTTTGGGGCTGTTAGTGAAACTTTTACTTGTAATTACAGTGTGATACATGTTCATGAGCCAGGTGCAAGAAATTTCGTACATGTGGGATCAGCTGACTATAAACTGGAGGTGCAGTAAGTGCACTTGACATGTTTACAAGTAGGAAAGTGACATGCATGTTAATAAGAGAAGAGTTCTTTTGAAGGTTGCTGCCCACGTTCTTAGAATGTTTAAGACAAGCTTGTTTACTGCTCATTGCGAAGGCAACTTTTACGTTACAAAAAGAAACGTTCATTATGAATGTTCATAGGCCAGTGAGTGTAACCGTAGTTATACTGTGAGCCAGCATTGGTTTTAAACGCCATCGAGATGGAGTGCTCTCCAGGTGGTGGTATGATTTTGTAAATGTCGCTTGGACACATTTCTTGCCAGCACCGTAATGTCATTAGGACGTATCACAATAACAGCCGTGCATGTTGCACACGGGTGGCATAATTGTTCTTTTGCTGTCCACTTTGTCTCCACTACAATTAATTGACCTGTTAGCCATCATGATATCATCATAAGAAATCTAAGTTAAAAGGTTTGTTTCAAAACAAGGTTCACAATCAATTTGAGATGTATCAAGCAGATTTCAGGGGTTCTCTTCAAACTATGTGCACTTGCATATGATGACGTTGTGACGTTTGACGGAATTCATCTGAACAAGTGGCAAAAGGCGGCGCAGTTCGTACATGCCTCAAAGAAGGCATTGACAGCTCAGACATGGGACGAGGAAAAGAAAGGCGGCTTGCCCTCATGCTTTCTTTGTCCAGTGCTTGCACGTTTAATCCCTACTTTAAGGCTATTTCTGTGATAACTGAAGAGATAACCATGCAGTAAGTCATATGTGTGTATTTAAAAATGAATCATATATGAGCATTAATGCATATATTTGTAGATGAACAGTTTTCGTTGCAATGTTAATATGTTGTTGCACTGGTGTGACTTTTCTGTTGTTGTTATGTGGTTTGCTCAAAAAGAGGTCATGTATGAGAAGTTCTATAAGCAATAAAATGCATTTACAACACACCTTGACCTTGTATACTTCAAGCGCTGTTCGCCACTTTGTCTTGCCAGGGAACTTGACCGTCTGTGACGAAGTGGTGTGCTAGTTTGTCTCGCACTTGCTTCGCATACCTGCAAGGCATAATTCCCTCATTTAATGCAGCAGGTGGCAGCAGGATCATGATGGAGGACACACACTGCAAGAGAAGCACGCTAACCTTCCAAACCCAACATATACATCGTTGGAGTTTAGTGTCGTAACCATGACACTATACTGCCAATGTCTGCCTTGCTTTTGATGTAAAAATGAGCGTTATCTGTCTTGTGCGTTTTCTACGGTATCTTCACAGTTTGTGATGGAATGCACTTTTGCTGATTAGCACAACAACTTTCGAAATGTCAACTTCTATTCTTTATGTCAAAGCTCGGCAGCTGTTACATTTCAAATAAAGCCACTCTTTTGCACTTTTCAGAGAACTGTTACCCTATACATGTTCACTGCTCAGTAACGGATAGAATGGAGAAAGAATGAAATGCTTTAACTACAATACGTCCACTTTGGTACCCCACACAATGGGGGAGAAAGGATTGCAAAAAGGATGTGTGTTGAACAATGACATGAGACATTGCAAGCAAACAAGCAATTGCTTTGTTACATATCCAAACGTTACAATGAGTGTAAATTTCAATGAAATAATTTTTAGCCATTCTGTGTAGATTTTTTTCACTAAATTCCTTCAGTACATACATTTAATAGTAATGCAGACATTCGTTACCCTGACATGCAACCATACCATGCACAAGTGGGGGGCAAGGGAGGTGGCTTCTTCCACTAATCATCTGTGGGGGACGACAAGTTTGCCCATTACCTTCACTCAGTCATACCTGTGACATCATTATTAAAAATACAATGTTATGGCCAAGAATGTTCTTGTTGCTAATAGTGGTCGAGGACCACTGATGTCGCATTCCAAGAGTTGTTTGCTTCCCATTTTTACCCTCCGGAGGCTGGGGACCAAAGCAGGATATTGTGGGAAGCACGTATTTGCTACATTTTCATTTTTGTATGCACAACCGGTGTGCGGTGAAACCTGGGCCTCCAATTGGGGGGAGCACGGTGCATGGCTGTGCATGCTAGTATTTCAGAAGAACGTTGTGGTCTACGTTCTCCCATTGCTCCTTTGGTAACAGTCTCAGCTAAAAAAGGAAAGCGGGGGAATCTGAAGGGCTTGTTTTTCTTTGTTAGACACAGCACTAATTAGATTGACACACAAGAAAGCTAACGAAAGTACACAGGATGTTGTGGGTAGCAATTACGATGTTAATGGGAAGAAAGCAAAGTAGACGTAAACATAACTTGCCGCTGGCAGGGACCAAACCTGTGCCCATAAATGTCCTTTAAAGTATGCTGGTGGGTGACCGCCACTGTAGCTCAGTTTGTAGAACATAGGACGGGACATTCGAAGGTCGCAGGTTCACCATGCCAGCGGCAAGTTATTTTTTCACCATTCTACTTTCTTCACATTTACACTGTAATCGCTACCAACATCCCCTACACTTTCCTTGGCTTTCTAGTCTGGTAGTCGTAATAAACTATCAACTACTGAAACTTAAAATTTCGAGTAGTAAGAATTCACTAGTCTGTCAGCAATACGGACAAGTTGTCATCCACGAAGTTTCCATTGCTGTACATGTTTTCTTTTAAAAAGTGCGTTTAAAGAACGTCATTTGAGAGCTGCACTTTTTCATGTTGTCTTGACCATGACCTTGTACACAAAACCTACTGTCAGAGCACTGTTTCAGAGATAGTGCCATGTCCCATATGATAGCACCAAATGAAACATATTCATATCACACAAGTTTCACTTCTAAAGGCAGAGGTATGCGTGTCACTGCATCGCATCGGTCAATATATAGAATCAAAGCGTACCTCGCGGCATTGCAGCCAGTGGGTCTCGATGGCAAGAGCTTTCCACGAACTACTTCCTCGTCCCTCCATTTTCGAGGTGAAAGGCGGCCTTCCCAGTACTCGCTGTCTGTAGCACCAGGTGGGCAATGGGCGCTGGAGGATGCTGCAGACTCTTTAAGAAGAAAGTTGTGCAACACTATGCACGCTCCAATTTATGCGTTTATGTTGTCTTCTTTCGCCTTAATGGGTCGTCGCAGTATCCTCCACCTTTGTGCCAGGATTCCAATGGCATTCTCGATGACGCGGCGTGCCCTGGTCATTCTTTAATTGAAGACGCGGACCTCGTGGGCCTTGCTGTTATCTTCATGGAGTGCTGAAAAAGACAACACTGAGCACTGTAACAAAATCAACCTGCACAAGTCTTCTTTCAAGTAGTGCTATCACTATTCATTACAAATGAAAAATGCGGTCAGCCATGTACTGTCTCATGGGTCAAGTATAGCTTGACTATATATATAGCTAACTATAGCTATATATATAGCTATATATTGTCACATGGTCGTGACGTCGACGAACACAGCAGTCGGCGTTTGTAGGATGAAACTGTTTATTTGGCCGAACTTGTGGCCGGAAAATGACAACTAGAACTACAGCAATGCACGCTGTACAATGATAGCGGCGAACAGGGCGTCGTCCGTCGATCAACTGACAAGCGATCAAGCGCGTCGGCTTTTATACAGGCGCTATCGAACTTTCCAGCAATATCGCTGGTGGCGGCGTTATCTCTAGACAAAACTGGAACATTCGCGTGCGGGGCGCAATCTTAACAAACCGATCTACTACAATCGCGACGCTTCTAGAACACTACTTCGCGGACAGCGTCGAGCGTTGATAACCGTCTCTGCCGGTCAAACCCGAATACATCAAAACAAGACAAGAAGTGGGCGTGGCATTGCCCCCCTCTGAAAAAGCATCGTCCCGATGCTTATGAAAGAACATAGAAGAGAAAAAAAAAAACAAAAGAAAACAAGTGCATACACAAATAAATTACAATAACGAAGGAAAAAAATAGAGTCCCCAGGCTCGCTAACGCGCAAAAAACGGCTTAAGGCGCATGACATGGACGACTTCAGGTCGCGCACGGCGCCGCTGAGAGTTCGTAATGCCGTCAGGGGCAACCTCATAGTCGAGTGCGCCGAGGCGTCAAAGTACCCTGTACGGTCCGAAGTATCGTCGAAGAAGCTTCTCACTAAGTCCTCGTCGGCGTATTGGCGTCCATACCCATACACGGTCACCGGGTTGGTATTCCATGTGGCGTCGTCGAAGGTTGTAGCGGCGGCTGTCAGTCGTCTGCTGGTTCTTGATCCGTAGGCGGGCGAGCTGTCGTGCTTCTTCGGCGCGCTGTAGGTAGGTGGTCACGTCGATGTTTTCTTCGTCGGTCACGTTTGGTAGCATGGCGTCGAGCGTCGTTGCCGGGCTCCGTCCGTAGACCAACTTGTATGGCGTCATCTGCGTCGTTTCCTGTACGGCCGTGTTGTACGCGAATGTCACGTACGGAAGGATGGCGTCCCACGTCTTGTGTTCGACGTCGACGTACATGGCCAGCATGTCGGCGATGGTCTTATTTAGACGCTCGGTGAGGCCGTTGGTCTGTGGGTGGTACGCGGTGGTGCGGCGGTGGCTTGTGTGGCTGTATTCGAAGATCGCCTGAGTCAGGTCAGCCGTGAACGCCGTACCTCTGTCGGTGATGAGCACCTCTTGGGCGCCGTGTCGAAGGACGATGCTCTCAACGAAGAACTTGGCTACCTCAGCGGCACTGCCTTTGGGCAGGGCTTTGGTTTCGGCGTAGCGGGTGAGGTAGTCGGTAGCCACGACGATCCATTTATTTCCGCAAGTCGACGTTGGGAACGGCCCCAGGAGGTCCATCCCGATCTGCTCGAATGGTCGCCGAGGAGGCTCGATCGGCTGAAGGAAGCCTGCTGGTCTTGTGGGCGGTGTCTTCTGTCGCTGACAGTCTCGGCACGTCCTTACGTAGCGAGTGACGTCGGCGGCAAGGCGCGGCCAGTAGTACTTTTCGTGTACTCGTGCGAGCGTTCGGGAAAGTCCGAGGTGTCCAGCCGTCGGGTCGTCGTGCAGGGCATGCAAAATTTCTGGTCGCAGACCCGAAGGTACAACGATAAGGTAGCTGGCTCGGGCCGGAGAGAAGTTCTTCTTTACGAGGACGTTGTTTTTCAAAGTAAATGATGCCAATCCTCGCCTGAATAGTTTTGGGACAACGATGGTCCTGCCCTCCAGGTATTCCACTAGACCCTTCAGTTCAGGGTCGGCTCGCTGTCGTTCGGCGAAGTCTTCGGTACTTATGGCTCCCAAGAAGCTGTCATCATCCTGGTCGTCGGGCGTTGGTGGGTCGACGGGGGCACGAGACAAGCAGTCGGCGTCGGAGTGTTTCCTTCCGGACTTGTACACGACAGTAATGTCAAATTCTTGAAGTCTCAGGCTCCACCGTGCGAGGCGACCTGAAGGGTCCTTCAAGTTAGCTAGCCAACACAAGGCGTGATGGTCGCTCACAACTTTGAAGGGTCTACCGTAGAGATAGGGGCGAAACTTTGACGTAGCCCAGATGATGGCGAGGCACTCCTTTTCTGTTGTGGAATAGTTGACCTCTGCTTTAGACAGCGACCGGCTAGCATAACTGATAACCCTTTCCAGTCCGCCCACCCGCTGCACAAGGACGGCGCCGAGTCCTATGCTGCTTGCATCAGTGTGAATCTCCGTATCGGCGTATTCGTCGAAATGCGCAAGTATCGGAGGTGTCTGCAGGCGTCGTTTCAGTTCATGAAATGCTTCGACTTGCGCTTTTTGCCACCTGAATTCGACGTCGGTCTTCGTGAGCTGCGTTAGTGGCTCGGCGATCCGTGAAAAGTCTTTGACAAAGCGTCTGTAATAGGCGCACAAGCCGAGAAATCGGCGCACGGCCTTCTTGTCGGTGTGTGGCGGGAAAGCGGCGATGGCAGCTGTTTTCTGCGGGTCTGGGAGCACTCCAGTCTTGCTTATCACGTGACCTAGAAAAAAGAGCTCCTCGTACGCGAAGCGGCACTTTTCTGGCTTCAGGGTGAGCCCTGAGTTCTTGATTGCTTGAAGTACGGATTGAAGTCGCTGGAGGTGTTCGTCGAAGTTCGAGGAATACACAACGACGTCGTCCAAGTAAACAAGGCAAGTCTGCCACTTCAAGCCAGCTAATACAGTATCCATGACTCGTTGGAAAGTCGCAGGTGCCGAGCAAAGACCGAAGGGCATGACCTTGAACTCGAACAGGCCGTCCGGCGTTATAAAGGCGGTCTTTTCTCGGTCTCTCTCGTCGACTTCAATTTGCCAGTAGCCGGTCTTGAGGTCCATCGAAGAAAAGTAATTCGCGTTGTGGAGTCGATCCAGGGTGTCGTCTATCCGTGGGAGAGGGTATACGTCCTTCTTTGTTATTTTGTTCAGGCGACGATAATCGACGCAAAAACGTAGGGTCCCATCCTTCTTCACTAACACCACGGGAGACGCCCACGGGCTGTTGGACGGCTGGATGATGTCGTCGCGTAGCATTTCATCGACTTGTTTCTTAACGGCCTCCCGTTCCCGCGTCGAAACCCGGTAGGGACTCTGACGGAGTGGTCGAGCATTTTCTTCTGTTATGATACGGTGCTTAGCAAGGGGCGTTTGTCGGACCCGCGACGACGACGAGAAACAGTCCCTGTATTCCTGCAGAAGGCGTCGAAGCTGTTGCTGTTGGCGAGCGGGAAGACTTGGGTTTACGTCGAAGGGTGGCTCAGGGATCGTCGTCGTAGCTTCGTCAGAATCTGAAAAGGCAAACGCATCGCCGACGGCCAAGATTTCTTCGATGTATGCAATCGTCGTGCCCCTGCTCAGGTGTCTGTATTCCTGGCTGAAATTCGTTAGCATCACGCTTCCTTTCCCTTCATACCGCCGAGCAATGCCTCTTGCGACGCAAATGTCACGGTCTAGCAGCAAACCCTGATCACTCTCTATGACACCTTCGATGCATTCAGCCGTTTCGGTGCCGACGGGAATTATGATGCTGGATCTAGGAGGAATGGTGACTTGATCCTCGAGCACGTTCAGGGCATGTTGACATGGGTTCGTATCCGGTGGTGTCGCTTTCTCCGACGATAGGGTTATCGACTTGGTTCTTAAGTCGATGACGGCGCCGTGGTCACTTAGGAAGTCCATTCCAAGTATCACATCCCTGGAGCAGTTTTGTAGGATTACAAAGCTCGCAGGATAAGTCCGGTTGTTGATAGTGACTCTCGCCGTGCAGACACCAATCGGCGTTATTAGATGGCCTCCAGCGGTACGGATCTCGGGGCCTTCCCAAGCAGTCCTAACTTTCTTCAACTTTGCTGCGAACGGCCCACTGATGACCTAATAGTCGGCTTCAGTATCGACGAGAGCGGTGACGTTGTGGCCGTCGATCAGAACGTCGAGGTCGCTAGTCCGCCGTCTTGCGTTGCGGTTACGTCGCGGCGTCGGGTCACGGCTACGTCGGTTTGCACCGCTGCTTCCGCGTTGCGTCGTCAGGTCTGCTTCCGGTCGCAAAGTTTCGTCTTCGGGACGTCGACGTCGTTCGGCGTGCGGCGGGGGCTCGGAACTTCGTCGCGGAGTCGTCGTCGACGGCGGAGGATCTTCAGCATTTCGTCGTTCAGCAACCGCACCTCCATCGGTTGCTGCCCTTAGTTTTCCGGATACGGGCTAGGCGACCGGCCCCGGTTTGGGCCAGTGTACTGCCGGCGGTGCGGTGACATGTAGCGCCGGGCGACGGTGAGCGGGAAGGTCGTCGTTCTTGCCACTGTGTGCCTGTGAGATAGTCGTCGATGTCGCGAGGCCGTTCGCCTGGCTGCGGGCGCGGCGCGTTGACGGGGAATCCGCGTAGCCCCATCTGACGGTACTGGCAGCGGCGGTACGTGTGGCCGGCCTCCCCGCAGTGGTAGCAGGGCGGGCGGTTGTCAGGGGCACGCCAGACATCGGTCTTCCTCGGGGTGTAGCGCTGGCCGACAGGTGGGCGGTAGGGCGTCGGTGGCGGCGGCGGCGTCTGGCCGACAGGTGGACGGTAGGGCGTCGCTGGCGGCGTCTGGCGACGGTACTGCGGCGGTGTGTCGTCTTGGCGTGGGCGTGGAGGAGGAGCATGACGGCGGGCTGCAGCAGCATAGCTCATAGCTTGCGGCTGCGGCTCTGCTAGCTGAGGCGCACCGAGTGAATGCTGGATCTCCTGGCGCACGACGTCGGCGATGGAATCCACTTGAGGTTGCGACGGAGGTAGAATTTTTCGCAGCTCCTCTTGCACGATTGCTCGAATCGTCTCACGCAGGTCGGCGGATCCTAGTGCTTGAACGTCGGCGTAGCTTGTGGTCGAGAAGCAGCGGTTATATTGCCGTGTTCGCATCTCAAGCGTTTTCTCGATTGTTGTTGCTTCGGAGACAAATTCTTCGACGGTATTCGGCGGATTCCTCATAAGTCCAGCGAAGAGCTGTTCATTTACTCCTCGCATGAGGAAGCGGACTTTCTTGGCCTCGGGCATGGCAGGGTCAGCGTGGGGAAATAGCCGGGTCATTTCCTCTGCAAAGATGGCCACGCTTTCATTTGGAAGTTGGACCCGTGTCTCCAGCAAGGCTGCGGCCCTTTCCTTTCGGACGACGCTCGTGAACGTCTCCAGGAAAGCGCTGCGAAAGGCGTCCCAGGTTCGAAGAGTGGACTCCCGATTCTCGAACCAGGTCCTTGCTGCATCTTCCAGGTAAAAGTAGACGTGGCGCAGCTTGTCCTCGGAGTCCCAGTTGTTGAACGCTGAGACCCTTTCGAAGGTCTCGAGCCAGGTTTCCGGGTCTTCGAATGACGACCCGCGGAAAGTTGGCGGCTCCTTGGGCTGCCGGAGAAGTATCGGCGCAGGCTGCACGGGGTCGGTCATCGTCGCTGCGGTCGGTGTTGGGATCTGGGGCTGCCTGGTGTTTTCGGGAAGGAGCCCGTACTCTGGCTGCAGTCCCTTTTGCCTGCGGCTTGTTCGACGATCCGGGTTTTCTTTGCCGTCGTCCTCCTCGCGGCTTGGGCTTGGGTCAGCGCTTCGCGGGGGCGTCCGGATCATGGAAGAAGCAGCACCTCCACCAGATGTCACGTGGTCGTGACGTCGACGAACACAGCAGTCGGCGTTTGTAGGATGAAACTGTTTATTTGGCCGAACTTGTGGCCGGAAAATGAGAACTAGAACTACAGCAATGCACGCTGTACAATGATAGCGGCGAACAGGGCGTCGTCCGTCGATCAACTGACAAGCGATCAAGCGCGTCGGCTTTTATACAGGCGCTATCGAACTTTCCAGCAATATCGCTGGTGGCGGCGTTATCTCTAGACAAAACTGGAACATTCGCGTGCGGGGCGCAATCTTAACAAACCGATCTATTACAATCGCGACGCTTCTAGAACACTACTTCGCGGACAGCGTCGAGCGTTGATAACCGTCTCTGCCGGTCAAACCCGAATACATCAAAACAAGACAAGAAGTGGGCGTGGCAATATATAGCTATATATAGCTATATATAGCTATATATAGCTATATATATAGCTTTATATATATAGCTATATATAGCTAACTTGCCATCATAGGCGTTGCTCTAGGGCACTTTGAATGGCCTCGATAAGTCTTATTGGCTATTTAGATACGAGAAAAATCAGCGAAACTCAAAATGACGAAAGAAGAAGGGACATTCAAGCACACGCCGTCGCCAGTGTGTGTTTGAATGCGCCTTCTTTTTTTCTCACTGTATTGAGCTTTCCTGGTTTTTCCCGCATGTAAGTATGAACCAACCGACCCAGTTTTCCAGGCTTCCGAAGTATTATTGCCTATTCAAACATTTTTCTCCTGTACTGCTGTGACAAGGTCGCGCGAGGATGTACTGAAGGCTGACCACAAACGTGTTGTATTTAACCTATGCACGTGACATTTTTGCACTACAACACAAAGGTGTCCAATCATGAGAGGAGTGTCTCGACATTTTTTCCCACAAATTGCACATGTTCTACGTTTCTGCAGACAGCTCAAGTGCCACAATTTCAGTGTAAAGTTAAGATGAGATGGCAACAAAATATGTCTGCTTGTGTGTAAAAGCACACTGCAAGACCATTGTAGTTTCTTTTCACTTTACTACATGGTAGCATACTGAAAACACTGCTTTACTAAAATGGTTAAGAAACATTGCGTCTAATGACATTTACTGCTAAGAATTCCTAAACAAATCATTTAGGCAGATAGGATTTCATTCTATAAAAAGGTATGCCTTCCATCTTACTGGTCATTGCGTGTCTCTGTTAATTGGAAACTAACACTTAAAGGGCATGTGTGACCTACAGTACACTGCAATCTCCGTTTTGATGATGTTCCATAGAAAATGTGTGTTGGGCTTTCGAAATTTCTGGCATACCTTTCTGTCATAATGAGGATGTTTGCGTATGTATGGCATCACGTACTTGTAACGTTAATCAGCTGAAGGTGTAGTGTGAACTTTTCGCGCGCTACAAGGAAACAAAATTGACGCAGAGAGAACGATATGGGGCAACCCTCTACGTTGACTTCACTTCCTTGTAGCGCACAAAATGTTTACACTATGTACAACCATCTGGCCGCTACCCTTGCTCTTCTGAACCTGTAGCCTGAGGGTTAGAGTTGGTGGTAGTTAAATTCCTCAAAATTATTCACAATTTGAGTATGTAGATTTATATGAACAGACACAAACATGTCTTGGGAAAAGGGCCTGCAAGTTATCCCCGCACAAATGCAAAATTTTGGCTGCACCCCTATTGATCAGAGAAATGCGCTCTTCAAAAGACAAAGACATTCTTTATGCCAAAATATATTATTTCTGTGTGCATCTATTTCATTTTCCTTTCCGAGTGCAGACTAGGGTTCTTGTAATAAGCTTTGTTTTCCAGTGTGGCATCCTCCACCCTTCTCCTTTGTGCATGTTCGTAGTTATAAAATTCCATTCACTTATAACCACTATCATCCTTAACGTCTATAAACAGCAACTGAACATTGTATTGCGATTAATATGTGCATCAGCGCTGCTGTTAGCCTGACAGCTTATGCTGCCTTTTACAAAAGAGCGAACACAGATATTGAGATCTCCAGCCACCTATGCTGTGTCGCGAGCCACATCGGCAGGGATTACAGTAGCATATTTCCTGCACATCTCCTTTACATAACCTGAAAAGAACTAAGCCTTTCATTCATACACTCTTAAATTACTCCGTCTTGGGTAGGGCCACATCATGTACTCTTTCAGCGGGAAGGCCTCATCACCAGCGAAGAAATATGGGAGAGGACGCTCGTTGCCAACAGGACTCATTGGCGGCAAGCTCAGTGCCCCCAGCAAAACATTCTTTTGAAGAGTGGAGCGGGAGAAAATGCCGCCATCACTCTGATTTCCAGGGTGCCAAACCTCCACGTGTAAGAACCTGGGTAAAAAATAGTGTTTCACTAAGACTTTGAATCAAGTATGCAACCAAAGGCCACGAATATTCAGTGCGCTGGAACCAGTTGTGTTTGTACAAAGAATGTATTTTGAAAACGAGCCATAATTGCATACAATAATCACTCATTATTAGATGAGTGGTGTGCAAAAGAAAAAGCACTATTCGTTTGCGCGCCATCGATCTCCAATGAGTTACCAAATCGCCCACCAGTCCGTCCTTCTGAAGGGTGGATTGCTGTGCTGCGTACACTCCTGTACACATGGCCATGGCAAGTTATACACGTCACACACTCTGTTGCATATCACTTGCCACTTTGTGCGAGTCTCTAAATTAATGAAAATGCAAACATAAATTGCAAACTAACTGAGATGGCTTAAAATGTTTATCCAAGCACACATTGCAATATGAAAACCCAGAATCACTTGTATTGGGCATCACACAGAGCAAACAGCGACTTGCCGAAGGAATGTTTGTAGTTGAAGTCCATGGATCCGGAGTTAGCAGGGCACTCTATGGTCACGTGCTTTCCGTCAATTGCTCCAAGGCAGTGAGGGACATTCCACCTCTCGTGAAACTCCTGTGATATCTGCAGCAATAGAGGAAATCAAATGCTCTATATAAGTGGCGAATGCTTTAAAATTTACATTCGGTTGCTTCAAAAACTAAAACCACTCCCTGACATGCATACATACTGTGCTCTTGCATTTGTAGCCAAAAGTGAGTCTCTCCGGACTAATACCTTCAGGGGACTTCAACGTCAATATGAACACTGTAAATATGACAGAGATTACGACACTGATACTACGCCGAACAGGTTGCATAACAGTTTGACAATGAACTCTGAGAGGCAGCCTGCAATTGCTACTGAAATGGAACATTTATTTCAAAACATATAGCTTCTTCAGTGCGAATGAACATAAAACCACGTGTTTTATTAATTTGGAACAGCGACCATCCTCATGTGTTCTTCTGTGTAGAGATGGCCAGGATTAGGAGGCGCAAAACAGAATTACATCATTCCCAGTTGAGTTTACTTACAACATTTCATAATTTCAGTGAAGCAGTGTTCCCAGTGTTTTGCCATGGCGTAGTTCAGTTAACCTAGGCTGATGGGACTTGCAATGCATTTTTACATGCATACACATTCATTTTCATGTAATTTCACACATCAGCTACGTGAAAAAATGTGGAAAACGTTAAGAGTAAATCATACGTCACACACTCCTCTGATGACTGAGTTACCTTGAAGTTGTGTTTCATCAAGTTTTCCAGTAAAGCTGCTATTGTATGTGGACAGCCTTCACTACGAACACTTGAAAGCTTGTCTAATCAATGCGCACACAAATTGCTCAAATAGCCGTTTCATGTCTTTAACTGGTTCAATCTATTACGCAGTGGCTGAAGGTAGTGCCGTGAAGCCTGTGCTTATTTGGTAATGTCCTAACTACACTTTAATAACGCCACACAAAGCAGTACAAGCAAGCAATGTGTCTTGTTTGGTTGCTACAAGCCTGCTGGAAAAATAAGCATGGCATAGCTTCATCTACTCATCTGCCGTTTTATGGGTGCTGGAGGTACAGTGGCTCGAGTACAAGCCAAAGGGCCTGAGTGACCTCCGCCACTATTGAGGAGGCTGTGGACCTTCCTGCCAGAAAGTTAAAGGCCACGTCCCTCTGCGTCTCGCCTGTGGCCACAAACCTGTCAAGGCGATAGGATACAGCGTTAATGAAATCAATACACTGAAATTGACATGTGTTAGGTGCACTGCTCAGCCCTTATGATGGCAATTCTTTCGGAGACAGCATTCTTTATTAAGTGAGGTACATTCGCAAATTATTTTACTTTACATGTGACTGATCACTTAACATTTACTGCTTGCGCGTTCTGCAAGCAGCCGCATATGCAGTGAATATTCCTGTGTGTACTACTATGAAACAAGTGCTTCACTATATCACGTATACATACATGCGTGCTTCAGTTGTACACATTTCGTGGAATCATAAGCATATATCAGACTCTTCAGGGGTCAGCGTATGCGCTCACATTCCTAGTCAAGTTCAAAAAGGCTTCCAACACATGCTCGTAGCAATGTGCAAGGGATGCATTTCTGAAAAGTTGTAGCTGCCAGGTGAATCAATTTCTTGCGACACATATCGCTGAAGACTATTGTTTAAAATAACTGTTACACGGTGCACTGCTGCCTACGATACGTTGCGTTATTGCCAATTTAACAGAACACAAGCATTGATGTAGCAAGGGGGGGGGGTTAAAGTCTCCCCATGCTTTTTTTAATTTCGCGTGTACATGTGCAAGCACGCGCAGACACGCACGCACTCACATACATAAAGGGTGGGGGGTTGAACCCCCTCGCTCCCCCATTTTGAAAAATATTTCTGGCATAAGTATTCTTTGAGTGCCTCAAACAGGAAAGCGATTTGTCGTGAAATTAATGCCTGCATCCTTGCACACGCTACCTTCACTGTAGTAACTACCTGCTTGAGATGATTCCTGTTATAATAGGTAATCGCGCGTTACACAGTACCTGCGCGTCAGGAAAACAGGAAATGGGAACTGAAAGGTTCACAATTGGTATGTGCACACTTTCTTTTTCTAGGTCCACAATATTGGCGGCGAGGAGTTACGGAGTCGCCCTCTATCGGACGCGCCTCGATTGCGTGCTAGGCATGATGCCGCCGGCGCGCGCCCCATAGGTTTTGCTGTCGGCGCTCTACAAAATCACCTCGCGGAAGCTCTCCGGGACATTTCTGCAGGTACTTTCGAAAAGAAATGTGTTCTTTCCTGTCAAAATAATCACTTTCGACGAACAGAAAGCACAAGATAGTCTACAGTCGCTGTCTCTCTGCAGAAAACCGAGCACCCGCTTCACGCGGTCACCGCGTTGGAGACCCCTGAACCGGCTTCTTGCGTGAAAGGTAGTCACTCGCAGAGTGCACAATATGTGAAATATCTCGTTAGAATAGACTGCCTGTATAACCAAACGGAACATAACAGAAAGAAGCCTCAAGGCAGCGATCACACGGGTTAGCGACGACTGACGGTGCCTCTGCATGTATGAGCGTCTGCACTGGTTTCACTTTTGCTACGAGCGCGTTTTGGCACCGCGCTGTGAACTTTAGGCCGCAGAATATAAGAATTTGTGAGTACACAAACAACTACTTTTGCGCAGACGCTATCAGAGCAGTTCAAAAACAATTTCGTTACAACTACGGCTTCGGTGCGCATGACAACTTTCTCCTGTGTCGTCCCGTCGATTCAGTGTTTTTTTTTCGGTCTAAATTCGTGTACATTTCAATGTCATTTGACAAGTTGTCTCGCACTGCGTATTGATCGGCCTTCTTTGCGGGCAAATGCCGCTGCATCTGTTTTTTTATTCAGTGCATTCGTTTCGTTTGGTGCTCACACAAAACGTGAGCAAACGCGACGCCTTTTTTTATGCTCCTTAATTATCGTTACATTTGCATTCCACTAAACTTGCCGCTCTCTGTCATCAACAAATCCATAGACCAAAGCTTCACCACTTCGAGTATGCTGGTGGAAGGAGAAGCAGTCTACGAGACCGAGCATGGTAGTAGCATGCAACGTCAAGGAAAAGAAAGAAAATACAGTAACGTACGCCGGACTTGTTCTGCAAACGTCGGCTGTGAACTAGGACCCATGTCAACTTGAAATAGCGGTGAATAAAATAGAAGTTATTGAAGCAACCAGCAGCCGCAAAACAAGATAGTAAATATTTGACGAGTACCCCAACAATTTCGGCAGCAGTGTCGTGTTTAGCGCACACAGGGTGGCGTCTTTCCTACGTAAATAAATGAGGCTCCAAGAAAACACATGGGGTTGGAGAGGCCCAACGTCACTTTGAGAGTGACACAAATAAATTTGGGACATAGCGTTTGCGTCAGGGAACGCAAGCTTGACTGAAAAAAATGTTATTGCCAACAAAAATGCAGCACACAGCCGCAGCATTTGACTCTCTCGCTATATACGTCCACCAGCAAATGCGTGGTAGATTATGAAGGCGAAAGCCAGATGCCTCTTCAAACGGGAAGATTGACCGTCGCGGCATCAAGTGACGCAAAAAATAATCGGCACGTGTTGAGGTCACCATATGACGTCATCATGACGTCACAGACATCCTAAATTTGTAACTTCATTATGACATCACCATGACGTGACATATCGTGATGTCACATATGACGTATTCACACGACATGGTCCCTTTGCATTGCCTCCGTGATCGGTGATGGCGTTATCATATGACCTCATCATGTTAAGAAGTTGAAATACATCCAGCCACAAATGTCATCCTCCCGGCCGACAAAGGCAACGCGATGGTCCTGCTTGATACGGAGGCGTACGACGACAAAGTTCAGGATTTGCTCCAAAGCCCGGCCTATGAAAAGCTGACGAAAGACCCCACACCAAGAGTCCAAAGGGAACTGAACAAGCTCCTGGCGGATATCTTCAAAGGACACCAAGAGGCAAGAGCCATCTATCTCCAGCTCATCTGCAGGAACGGCTCTGCACCAGGATTTTACGGGCTTCCAAAGATCCATAAGCCCACCATCCCGCTCCGTCCGATCGTGGATTTTACATCTTCTCCACTCCGTGCGCTGTCCCAATATCTCCACCGGACTCTGGCGCCGCTCGTGGGAAAAACACCAACCCACATACGCAACGCCAGCCACTTCGTGGAGCGCATGAAGGAAGTGACCGTGAGCAGTGATGAGTGCCTCGTCTCGTTCGACGTCGTGTCCCTGTTCACCAGCGTGCCCATAACACTAGCGGTGGCTTGCGCACGGGCAGCTTTGAATGACGACGAACTCCTGAGTGAAAGAACCTGCCTGAGCACCGATGAGCTGTGCCGCCTACTGGAGTACTGCCTCAAGGGAACGTACTTTAGTGTCAACGGGGACTTCTACAGACAGGCCAACGGGACCGCGATGGGAGCAGCCGTCTCCGTTACAGCTGCGAACCTCGCAATGGAGCACGTAGAAGAGGCGGCACTGCGTTCCTTTATTGAAAGGCCGAAAGTATTTGTGAGGTATGTGGACGACTGCTTCTGCATCATAAAGAGAACAGCGGTAGACAGCTTCCTCGAACATCTTAACTCCGTCGACCAAGCAATCCAGTTTACGGTGGAAAGAGAACAAGACGGAGCGCTACCGTTCCTCGATGTTTTAGTACGACGACAAGGCGAACGCATGACCTTCTCGGTGTACAGAAAACCAACGCACACCGGCAGGTATTTGCATTTCACCTCAAGTCACCCCACTGCCCACAAAGCTTCCGTGGTGTCGGCACTCTTTTCACGAGCAAGAGCCATTTGCACATCAGAAGGAGAGAGAAAGAGAGAAGAAGAGAGGGTCGCGGCCGAGTTAAGAAAGAACGGATACACGACAGCTTTCATCCGCCGTGTGGCACGCCGCATGCCGAGAGATCAGCTTCCCCACCGCGGAGACGCATCTGCGAACGACACACGTGACCCTCCTACCACGCTGGCCACCCCACCGGATACAATGGTATCGAAGAAACCAGCCCAACGAGTCGTCATCCCGTATGTTCCGGGAACTAGCGAACAGCTCGCCAGGGTTCTCGGAAAAGCTGGGGTCACGTTGGTTCACAAGCCGGCCTCAACGCTCGCTCGCTTACTACCGCGGCCGAAAGATCGACCATCCCGGGAGCAACACCAGGGCGTGGTCTACAAAGTGTCATGTGCTGACTGTCCAGCGAGCTACATAGGCGAGAGTAAGTGCTTCCCGGAAAGAATGCGCCCACAAAAAAACGACGTCAGAAAGATGATGGAAATACAACGCAGTGCCCTTGCAGAGCATTGCGAGAAGCACGACCACAAAATTGACTTCGAGGGCGCTTCCATCATAGAAACGGAAAGGAATCTGGGAAGGAGGCTCTTACTCGAGTCGTGGCACATCCAGAACACACCTGCGAATGTGAACCGGTCCCTCGGAACAATGCCTCCGATCTACGTGCACGGCCTCCGGAATGTGAGGGAAAGAGAAAGGCGGAGCCAAAAACAAGCTGCGACGAAGCCCCCCTGATCAGCACAGTCACCCCTGAAGAAGAGACCAAGCCGGTCTCGAAACGTCGGGTTTCCTCCAAGAATTTGTGGCTGGAGGTATTTCAACTTCTTAATTTCTTCCACCCAGCCAGACAGACTTCTGTCGAAATGTTTACATTTAAACCTCATCATGACGTCAGAAATCGCCATAAAATGTAGCATCATTATGACGTCATATAACGTGACGTCACATGATGACGTATTCAGCGTCATGGTCGCTTTGCATTACCTCCGTGATCGGTCACGGAGGCCGTGCAAAACCGCGTTAGGTGCAGAACGCTTTTGGAGGGGGGCGCGGGAGAATCAATACATCGACTGACAAGAAGATGGCTATCGCCTTCCAGTCATCTTTGGCGAGTGCATAAGGGACCCTGTGAGTTTTTTAATTCAACGTATCTAAACAATGACTTGCGCATCTGCAGCCGATTTTGTGGGCGCTGAGCACGGGGCCGACGATCAAGACGTCGCACGGGAGGGTTCTGAGATGGTATCGCACGTGGTAAAAGGTAGCGCCTTTTCCATCCTTTGGCAGATAAGCATCATTTGCCGGCGGGAAGCGCGCGTGAGCCATCGTCTCTGTGCGCGCTGTCTGTTACTCACCGAACGTCGCAGGCCCGACGCAGTAACGAAAGTCTTCGTCGCGGAAGTGCTTGTTGCACACAAGACTCGTAGCCGATGGCTACTTGCCGGTTCTTAGCTTTACAACCCATGCTTCACGCAGTTACTTGTCCCGCGGTTACCGGTGCAGGCTGACACTGGGCTCCGTTGCGTAAGTCCGGCACTGCGGCACCGAGCGGTAGAGCCCCATGTTCGTCGCCTTCGGAGGCAGCCACTCTATTACAATGGTTTCAATTGAGCAGAAAATGCGGGAAAATTTCCATATTTGAACAGTCCGCAGCGCATGTGGTACTTGAAACTCGTTTTCAAAGCACGCGGCAGCGCTCCACAAGCAGCCAACGCGGCCGCTGAGACCACTTGATCCTGCCAAGCACGTCACGCCGACTGTGGCGCCGGCGTTTCTAGTGGTGGGCCTCGAGGCCATTAAGGACGAACATCATGCATTTGTGTAGCGCATGATAACATTTTCTGGCGTTTTACGAGCGGAAACCACGTACTGATTATGCGGAAAGCCAAAATGGAGGGTTTCGAAAATTTAGACCACCTGGGATTGTTTAGCGTACAAGGTGCTCCAAAAATCAAACGGAGCACGCGAGCTGTGGTGAGGCTGTGCAAAAGTGAACGTCAGCACGCTCCATCAGAGAAGCGGTTCTTCATTTTTATGCGGAAATGTGCCAGAAGATAGTGCCATCATTTCCGTATACAAAATAAAGAACCACTTCTTTGATGGAGCGCGCTGGCATTCACTTTTGCGTAGCTTGACAACATCTTGCGTGCTCCGTTTAACTTTTGTAGCACCTGTACGTGCGCTGACAACGCGCTAACATGGCCCTCTAGCATTTCGCATCAGCCTAATTGCGATCGCTGCGGCCGGGATCGAACCCGCGACCTTCGGGTCAACAGCTGACCACCGTAACGACTGCACCGCCGAGGTCACCTACGTCAAACCTGCACTAACACCTCATTTCATATCCTCCACTCAAGCAAACTTGCTGACAAGCGAAGCGCATCCACAAGTCGCAGCATATTATTCTTCAGACCACAAGCTCTTACCTAATGGTCATGGCCAGGCGATCGTGCGCCGAAATTGCAGGCCGGTAGTTAGTGTCTTGCTTCGAGATGGCGGGACGCAGCAGCTCTAGCAAAGTGTCGAATGTTCGTGACGGCATTCGCAGGAAGGTAAACATCATCAAAAGAAAGAGAAAATGGATTACGCACTAGCTTACAGGGACGTAAAACAACGAGAAACTTACTCTCGGAAATACTCCTCGTCGTGTGAGCGCAGGTCGGGAAGCAGGCGCCTTGCGTAGAGTAGAGTAGAGTAGACCCTGGAAGCTGTGGCTTGCATGGCCAGCCACCTCTCGCGAGCGAAGGCACGGTCCCACCCACCACCGCCTCTTCTTCTTTGAAGGCTTCCGCTCTGTTAGCGCTGACACCGTGGCTGAGCGCCTTAGCATAGTGACGATCTCTTCTTCTTCACTAGAATCGAAGCCCATGACGCCGCCGTGAACGATGCGCGGTGACGCTCAAAGAAACAAAGAAAACAATAAATAAAGCGCGTTCAGCTGGCGGCGATCAGCTGACTGGCGGTGGTCTCCAAAGTTCTCGCTGATAACGAGATCCTGACGTGACTAGCTGGGTTTGAGACTTCCGGTCGCTCGCATGCAGCCTCTGCCGGTGTGAACAACGGTCGCTTTCAGTCGCTTTTAATAGCGGAGCCTTTCTTAGTCGCACCTGCGGCGTCGGCGGCGCCGTTCACACCCCCACTGCGCATGCTCGGCTCGTGCCGACAGCAAGCCTCTCCTCTCCTCTCCCTCCCTCCCTCCTCTCCCTCGAACGCGGGTGGTGTGTAAATAAGCGGCGGAGCGCGCGTTCGGAATTCACCCCCGTATTCACAAACGCTCCTCGACTCGACCCTTCACTCGAAACGCTCCTTGAGGGCCGTTTTCCGATTCACAAATCGCCCTTCACTCGAAACGCACCTCGACTTGACGAAATCCCGAGTGTTTCACTTGAGATTGTCAAGGTAGCGCGGGAGCTACCTTCAATCGTTCCTTGAGTGAAGTTTCGGCATCAGCGCGTGGCCTCCGAGATAGCGGGCCGCGCGCTCGCCATTTCGGAGGCCACGGTCAGCGTTGCATCCATGCGGTGCGTCGCTCACTTGTTCGGCATTTCCCGATGGCTCAAGCTGCCGCCCTGCCGCTGCCTTTTTGCTTTCGACAGTGAAGGTGCGCATTTACTATGGCGCTGTCTTCGAGTGGTTCGGCAACGACTCAGGTATACTGTGGCTGCTGTGGCTCCGAGAGAGGCGGGCATGATGTCAAGAGGACCGCGCTCTTGTGCCGTGATGTGTTGCATTCCGTGCATGAGATGGATTACCCGCTTTCGGATAGTCATCGTGCGAGTGTTCCAAGTCTTACTATGGTCGCCAGTGTTTTCATGTGTATTTCGTTGAAGACCTTACGCCGTATCAGTTCAAGCCCGGTGCGATAGACTGCGCGATAGCGAAAGGAAAGTGAAAGAGCGAACTTTTCTCCAATTAATGGGTGAATTATTCATGCTAGCTTCATGGGTGCGTACCTGACTATTCATGCGCCGGCATTCACCGCACACCTGAGCGGCTTTCACTCATGTAATTCTTCACTACCCTAACCGAAATACGTAGAAGCATACCTCTGCAAGGAGATCTTCTGTATCAACGTGAAGGTGCGTTCTTCTATTTTGTTTTTCACATTTTCCCTGTGTTTGATCAGATCCATATCTGGGATGGTTTATGGAAAACAAGACAATGTAATGGGGTACAACGAGTGTGCAGTTGCTAGTATTGAAAGTTATAACTAGGTAATTCGTAGCTTCGTTATACAGTATTTATGTAGCGCACAATATCTATCGACGTCCAAGCCTAGCTGTATTAAATTAACCAGGTGGTGGTGCAGTATGAAACCCGCATGTATGCAAAAATACGTGAAACGTATCAAAACACAAAAGATACAGCAGAGAAATGAATGAGTGTTTTATTTTCAAGCTTAATAACACTGCTTCTAATTAAGCAATGACGGCAAATTTTAAGAAAACAATAGCACACGCAGTGTAATTGTAGACGTTTGAGCCATTATATAATGAAGCTAATGGGCGTTGGATAGCCATACGTCTGTTCAGATGCACAAGTGCCTGGACCAAACATGTATCAAAATAGTGAAAGCTCATTAAGTCAACAAAAGACATGCCTGTTCTTCAAGGCGAGAAGTACTGAAGAATGTGTGTAGAACGAGAAGTAAAGAAAAATGCAGCTTTGATGTACCACTATGTTCATTATTTATAACCCCTTTCTTTTGTGCAGGAACCTGGTTGCTGAGACTAGAAGATACACCAACACTCTTTACAAATGTGCAGTATTTGCAGCGTTTGCATGACTGTATACAAAGGAAGAAAAGCTGCAGTTAATAGCTGCACTGCATGGATTAGTAACTAGTGTGGATGCCACCTGTATCTTCTTTATGATGTCCTACAAGCTCGAATTTCATGACAGTATGTAGGCTGCATATGCTTTATTGACGGACGCCTTGCAGCTTTACACACTTGTAATTTTTCACCTACGTTATTCTTCATCAAGCACATATAATAAAAATTCATTTACCCTTTGCAATTGATTTAGAGTTATCTCTGTGCTTTCGTGTTCGGGCAGGATCGCAATAACCTCATCTGCTCTGATTATATAGAAAAAGCAGTTCTACAACAATCAAACACGTTTTATAGAATGCAGCACTGTTCCTCTTCCATGGAAGGGAGGTGGCGCGGTTCCAACAAGTAGACAAGCTGATTTTGCTTGATAGCGTATATTTACAAATATTTACAGGGTTCTTGTGACCAGAAGTAGCTGCGATGACTGCAAGGCCCTTGAGAATCTTTCACCATTTCGGTGCTGTCGTCTTCGTTGAATCAGCAGAGTAAACTACTCTGCTTCTTTGCAACACATCCGCCCAGGTTGAGTGCGTCCACGCGGTCGTCGTTAAGGCAGAACAGCAGTAAAAGGCAGAAACGGCTTCAGCCTCGTGATGTGCAGAATAACAAAAGATGCTCTGGAATGCCAAAGCGTCCCTATACAGCACAGACGCCGATGCCCTCCTCAGCAGGTATTCCCAGGGGTCACACACTGCAAATTAATGCCAAAACATCAGTACACAGGGCAGTCGTGCACTAATTGCAGGCTGCCTGCGCTTCCAAAATAAAAAGACAGGACAAACATTTTAAAATATGGCCGTTGCGTCCATTAGAATTAGTCACGTTAGGTACATCGACATATGCACGGCGAATAGAAAAACGTTTATGGAAGTAATGAACTGCTAACTTATGCATCATCCGAATATTAAAACTTTGCATAAAGTATACCTGATGTCAAGAAACGCTGTTGAAGAAACCAAACACACATCAGTCCAAGTTAACCGACAACATACGCTGCCAATTAAAAAAAAAAAACGACTTTAAAACACTGCTTCCGTCGATAGTGGAGAAAACACAAGCGAATGCTTTCCTCAACCTGCGTTACAGTCTAATTTGAACGTTCTACCACATGCATAGCAGACGTACTCCATAACGCGACACTGGGATAACTATGAGTAGCAGCTGCGAGCAGTCTCTACCGCATTTGTAAAATAAACGAAGCGGAACCACTACCAGTGTCGCGTTAAATGTCTCAGGAAATGAAATGAGAAAATAACAATTGCACAGGCTCCTGTAATTATGAACTATCCGCATCGAGAGCAAATTTACCTACGATAAGTAATTCTTGCACACAGCGCGGTGGCGAATTCACCAAGCACATCAGTATAATGTGATCGTAAGTAAAAATGACTCACCCGCATTATCCGTTCTGCAGCTGCATCAATGAACAGAAGGCTCTCAGCAGCAGGAAGCTAAACAAAACGACAAATCGTCCGTGCGATGGGCCCTGCTTTTCGCTATCACTCAAGTAGTTCGTTAGTCACCATGGCGAAAGCTGGGTCACGAACAATACACAAGTAGACACTGCCGTAATCATATACAGCGATTAACAGACGCATGCGGCATAAAAGAAGTTAAGCGCGTGGAAACGATCAGCAGCAGACACATCGGAATCAGCTGTTCTTTCAGCAGCCGGGATGCGACTGTTGCCAGATTTCAAGCGAGGGTTTCGCTTACTCTATCGGCTCAAGGCTTACGGAAGCTACACTACAGATTTAAAGGCGTGTATTTTGCCGTAACGTCGACTGATAAGGAAGATTAACTAAGAAAAGCACATAAATATTGAGCAGAAACAGCTATTTCCTAACCACATTAGGAATATTCTCGTTATCAGACGCCACTCGAGTCAAGGGAGCGTTGGCAAAGTGTCCCTTGGCGAAGGAAAGGCCGAGGAGCGTTCTTGAAACCCAGCGGCTCCTTGAGTGGAGGAGGGCGCTTCGCCTTGACTTGGTCAAGTCGAGGCGAAGGCTCGAGTGAAGGTGCGTTTAAGAATACGGGGGTCAGTCAGGGGCGCCTTTACTTGGCTTTGGCTTGACTTGACGCTTTGCTTGACTCGAGTAGATGCGATGGAAGCAACAGTACCTTCAATCAGCGCCCCACCACTCGTTGAAGGCAACGTTACCCCACCCTCACCGCCGTCGGCGTCAAGAACAGCAAGCGACGCAGAAGACAAGGTTGCGAAGAGACCAGCATACGGCGCTGAACGCAAGCGTTTGAAGTTAGCTACGGACCCGGAACTTTGTGCACGCTGGAGCCGTTCAAGTCGTAGTTCGTGTGCGCATTCCCAAACCATACCCAATAACGCAACATTCACGCGATACCCCCACCACTCTGCGACGCATTTACTCGAGTTCCCCTCGTGGGAAGATGCGGGAGACTTCTTTGGTCGCCAGTCGCAAACTGTCGCGCGACCGGTGCTAGGCGTCGGTGTGAACTAGGTTTACTATGGGAGAGCATTTAGCCGTCTCGGCACAGAGACACAAAGACTGCGTATTGCCGGTTCCCGCAATTCTGTCGTTCACTGCCTCAATGGAGCCAAGTTACGCAACAGCGCTTTCGCGTACTCTTGCTTGCTTGACCCGCGAAGTGAGCCTGGCCACGCTTGTGGTCTGAATTTGTTCTGTTTGGATCATGCATGTTTGTTTGAATGTACTGTAAGAACAGTAACGATGCCTTTTAGTCCCGGCATGAGGATCCTAAGCTAACGTTTGTGAAAGCTACACAGAAAGCTCACACTGAAGTTTAGCTGCCGTGCTTTTCTGTGTCTCACCATGTGGGCGTGTCGCTGGTACGCCATTACACCAAGCAATCAATGATTCAATTCTGTATCGGGTTTTTGAAGGCCTTTGATGCATCAGTCGCTGGTCGGCAAGATATCTGACGTTACTATGACGTCAAAACACGCTTTTAAGCCACGTGATGACGTCATCACATCAAATTTTCGCTTGATCAAAGCTGCGCCGCTCATAGAGGCGCTGCAAAACCAGCTGAGGCGCAGAGAAGCATCCAGTGCCTCCGATCCCGGAGGCACCAACGTTTTTAGAACCAATACAGTTTCAAAGCTCCGCTCGCGTTTCGGCACGCGCGGCCAACGCGTGAACTTACAGCGCTGCTGTTCCATTTTGCTTCACCTACCGTGGCCCCCGGGATCAGATACGGCAACGCACCGTTGCTCTCAATGGCGCGTTGCCGAAGCTAGTCGCGGAGGCGACGCACCTGCGGCAGCAATCTCAGACCCGCGAGGAGTAGCCGCTTGTGACGTGTTGCGCGTTTCTCTGTGCTTACTTTCTCCGTACTCCGTGTGTGATTGTTTGCGAACGGTGATCGCATGGGAAGCAGTTCTTTCGATTTAGCGTGTGTGAAAGGGACAAAGCTGAAGAATGCCATCTTGACGCGCGTGTTGAACGAGCGGCTCGGAAACGAAAACCCGTCATTACTTCTCCGAATCAGAGCAGGGACTTGTAAGAAATATCTTTTGAGCGTCTAACCCGCCAGAATCGTGAAGACTAACTTCGCTACAAGTCGCCTAACCGAGCTCAGGGAATACAAATCAGGTACCTTGATCAACCTTGATCAGGTACCTTGGTTCGGGTTGTACGCCTTTAACAGGAAATTGGAGTTAATTTGCTGAAAATTAACAACGATCCTCTGTCTTACAACTTGCTTAGGATGACAAATCTAAGTACATGAGCCAGTGTTATATTCGCCTCCGTAGAAAAATTTCGACCGCCGTAGTCGTGATCGATCCCGCAACTTTTGGGTCAGCAGCCGAGCACCGTAACCACTGTTCCACCGTGGCGGCTAAACACAGGTTGACGGCAATGGGATATTCGTGCGAGAGGACGGCTAGACGTGTGAGATTGTACCATTATTATAGGTCACGTTTGATTATATGTTTATGTTTATGGACCATAGCTTGTGAAATGATCGCTTTTTGAAACAGTCGAAATAACTGAAAAAAATCACAGCATATCCACGGAGTGAATGATGATGAGTGGGCGAAGCTGCGGAGGTTCATCGGTAAACCGTGAATCTTCCGTGAATTCTGCCCAGTACATCATCACCGACGTGAGATCGGGCGCGTTTATACTAAAGGTTCGATGAGTTACGACGACTTGCAGCTCACTTTAATTTTACATGTACGCTGTGAATTTTCATTGTTCATTGCAAAACTACAATGCTGCAAAACTACAACTTTCGGGCGGCATCAATAGAGTCGACTCAAAAGAAAAAGAAGATGGCCTTCAAGTCGTCTTAGGCAAATGGGGCCGTGCGACATTTTGCCTCCCGAATCGATTTTTGCAATTTTTTTCGCGTACGTCAAGACCAAGCGGAGTTACAGGGAATTGTAACGCGCTTTATTAAATTAAGGGGACACTGAAGCGGTTTTCAATTTTCCAATGTATTGGTAATTCGAAATCTTTACATCTTATAACATACCTGCGTAGAGTTGTGTCGCGATATTTTATTAAACGGAGCTATAAGGGGACAAAGTTTGGCCGCGGGAATGCCTTCGGCACACACGCAGCGCAGGAGAGGAAGACGGCAGAGAGAAACGCATAAAAGTGACGTCATCGGGAGGGACGCGAAAGATCGCTGCGCTGGTTTGCGCATTTACCTCCAGCAGTGGCCGTTCACAGGAATTTGCTTATCGCCGCATCGTCCTGTTCGCTCACTTCGTGATTCTTGCGACACCGAAGTTTAACCGTAGCGTTTCTACGGCCTTTGCAGCAGCCTGTGGGCAGTGTTTAAGCTGTTCATCATGCCGAGTTCTGCGCGGAATTAGGCTGCAATAGCACCCACGGTCGCGATGAAGTGGCATTTCACAAACTCTGTCGAGATCAGAAGACGGCTGCAAAGTAAGCTAGAAAAGCAAGTCTGCGACACCCGAATTTTAGATGCGAAGTATCTTATGGCGGAGTTCAATCCGGTGGTGGTGGTGGTGTGCGGCGTGACCACCCTTACTGCGCATGCGCATACCCTCTGCCCCCTCTCCACTTTCTCTCTCCCATCCCACTTTTCCTCTCTCCTCCCCCTCTCCACTTTCTCTCTCGACTTCCCCTCTCCCCTCCCCCTTTCCACTCGTCCTCTGAAACGCGGGCGAGACATGCCAAAATTCCTGCGCAACGCCGTGATGAGCACCAGCGCATGCGCGTCCCCTCCCCCGCTTGCACGCGTGCCGACCGCGTTGCCCACTCACCCTGGGAGAATTAACAGAAAGGCTAGAGGGAAGACAAGACGCGCGTAGCGTTCCTCTTCGCGTTCCACGACGCGAGGTCGGTAGCATGCCCAAAGACGCCAACGGAACGCAATCGTGCAAGTGCTCCGGCTTCGCATCGCCTCATGATCCCCTTTAGCGGGAAATGGTGTAACTATTTCAGAAACAGATTTCGTGCGAATGCCGTCTGAAATGCAGTCGCTGCGCTTGACTGTGAAGTCTGCGCGACTGAACGGCGACGCGGTCCTTTCTGTATTTTAATACAAAATGAGGATCAAGCCGCCACCGAGACTTGTCTTCACCGCAGGAAGGAAGAGATCAGCTGTTCTGCGTGGGGAGCGGAGAGAGTTTCTGCGAGGCCCCCACCTCACCTACCAGAACGCTGTTCCTTACGTCCATACGTAATGATAAACAGTTGCCGAAGATATGTCGAGCGTGTTATTCGCGATGCGCACTTGCCTCAATTTTGCCAGTGTCCGCGGTTCGATCGTGTCGCTGCAGAGGGCCAGCAACACGCGCTGCCGCTTTGCATTGGTACTTCGGCGCTCTCAGTGCTTAGCTCGTGCTACCTATATAAATGGTGGCCAGCACGCTTCTTCAACGAAAATTAGTGCTCCTCGGAGCAGTGATGTTAATGTTAAAGTAAAATTTCAAGAAAACCAAAGTTAAGGCAGTTTCTAACTATTGGTGCCAAGCCTGAATGAAGTGCGTAGCTGGGCGGTCTTCTTTGTTTCACTTTATTTTTTCTCTCAATTTCTTGTGTTCCTTTCCTTCTTTTTTTTCTTTCTTTCTATTTTTCTATTTGTTTCTCTTTCTTCTCTTTCTTTCTCTCTCTATTTCTCGCTTGCTTCCTCTTTCGTTTTATCTTTCTCTCTGATTACTTCCCTTTCTGATTGCGCTTTTCTTTCTCTCTGTTTCCCTCTTTCTCCTTCTTTCTATGCTATGCTTTACTATATTCCCCGCTTCTCTTCATCCTCAAATTTCTCCTACTCAGCCTCACTTCCCTTTGACACCCCCTTGCTATACTGTCATATACAAGACTATCCACTGCTCTGCTAGCGAGCCTCGATTGCCTAGTGATTAAGACGCTTGTCTGCGGAATGCGGGAACGCGGGTTCGAATCCAGCCTCGAGAAAAAAATTTTTCTTCGCCAAGAATTTTTCTGTTTCTTTTTCTTTCTATCTTTGCTCTCTGTATCTTTCGTTCTCTCTCTCTGTAATCGTTATCCCGCCCAACAGCTGGCTGCATCCAGCGCCAGAGAAATCGCCGCACGTGTTCTGGGAGTGAATTCGGTTCATGATTCGGTTCAAGAGAGCGCGTGCCGGTTCATGATGATGATCGCTTCTGTTTTCGCGTCGCGGACAAACGAACAGCCTAAACTGATCCGCTGTTAAAACAAAACCCTATTCAATTTGCGAAGAAAGACCGACTCAGACTAAGGTCATCTCAGCCCCGACCGGTCCACGGTTCGCAGCACGCTGCACAACAAAATTTGAATAGCCAGACTGATTAATAGTCTGAATTAATTTGTTAAAATGCTAGTTATTGCTGCGTCTGAATGTGATGCTAGACATTTACTTCAACAAAATGCTCATTTTGAGTCGTTATCGAAAGCATTACAAATTGTGCGCTGCGACATGTCTGCTTTCCATCGTGCTTTTGCTAGACCTAGGATCCAGTCGGCCACGATATTAGGCGGTCGATTGCGCCGTCATGTCGAATGAAATTCAGGTTCTAGAAAGCGAGTTGTACCCGTGCAGAAGCGGAATTTCTCGATAATGATCGCAGATATCGATCAGAGCCGGGCTTGATCGACAAAGAAAGAGGCTTCCACACCGGTATCCCAAGGGCAATTTCAGTCGCGCCCGACTGCAATCGTAATAAATGCAAAGCATTTCTTAGCGAACTTCTGCGACTTTGAGCGTATCTATCTATCTATCTATCTATCTATCTATCTATCTATCTATCTATCTATCTATCTATCTATCTATCTATCTATCTATCTATCTATCTATCTATCTATCTATCTATCTATCTATCTATCTATCTATCTATCTATCTATCTATCTATCTATCTATCTATCTATCTATCTATCTATCTATCTATCTATCTATCTATCTATCTATCTATCTAGCCGCCTACGACTTTGTGCTCTCCTGGCCGTTTTGTATATAGGCTTTACACCAAAATTGGTATGGCGTAAAATGACTATGACGAACATAAGTGACAGGTCATAGCATGAAAATCATGATATCCATGTCATGAACGACATGATTTTCATGCCACTGTTTTGGTGCTTTTGCAGCCATTTCGTTAGTTTGCTATGTACCAAAATTGGTATAGCGTAAGAAGAGTGTATGACGAAAATAGGTGAAAGGTCCTAACGTGCAAATCATGAAGCGCATGCCATGTAGAGCATGACTTACCTGCCACCCTCATGGTGCGGCCGTTTCGTTAGCTTGATATACACCAAAATTAGTATCTCTCGACGTGACTGTGTGACGAACACAAATAACAGCAGTTAACATGAAAATCATGACAGGAATGTCATGTACAGCATGATTTACATGCCACTCTCATGGTGCGCTCGCGGCTGTTTCGCTAGCTTGATAAATACCAAAATTGGTATCGCGTGACGTGACTGTGTGACGAACACGAATAACAGGTGGTAACATGAAAGTCATGCCACGCATGTCATGCACATCATGACTTATGTGCCACGCTCATGGTGCACTGGCGGCCGTTTTGCTAGCCTGATATACACCAAAATAGGTATTTCGCGACGTAACTGTTGGACGAACACAATTACCAGGAATTAACATGAAATTCATGACACGCATGTCATGTACATGACGACTTACGTGCCGTTTCGCTAGCTTGATATACACCAAAATTAGTATCCCGCGACGTGACTGTGTGACGACTACAAATAGCAGGTGGTAACATGAAAATCATGACACGCATGTCATGCACAGCATGACTAACGTGCCACGCTCATGGTGCGCTGGCGGCCGTTTCGCTAGCTTGATCTACCCCGGAATTGGTATTGCGCGACGTGACTGTTTCGAACACAAATAACAGCAGTTAACATGAAAATCATAACACGTCTGTCATGTACAGCATGACTTACGTGCCACGCTCATGGTACGCTGGCGGTCGTTTCGGTAGCTTGATATAGACTAAAATTGGTATTGCGTGACGTCTGTGTGGCGAACATAAATAACAGGTGGTAACACAATCATGATATGTATGTCATGTAGGTATGATTTAGACGCCACGCTCATGCTGCACTCGCGGCCATTTTGTTAACTGGATGTATACCTAAATCTGTATGGCATGACAGGAGTGCCGAACATAAATGGCAGGTCACGCATCCTATATATGTAGCAGAATATACGTTTCTTTAGCATGGCATAAAGCAGATTGTACACGCATGCATGTATGACAATCTCACGATATATAGCGAACTAGATGTCACGAAATCAATGACTTTATGAGCCTCAATGACAAATAAGACGATGTATGCAGCTCTTTGCTGGCTGCTTCGCATTACATCGATTCCCACACTGCGTGGGATCTGCCGATATTTTTTTCGATCAAGATCGAGAGTCGGCACTGATACTCAGTATAGAACTCTTTCATATGGCATAGATGATCACATATAATCAATACCGAGACGTTCGGTCACAATATATATTGTCATCATAGCAAACAAAATTGCTATCCGAAGTGTCCATGTGGCATCATTTGATGCAAAAATAGAGCAGTGGTCTAGATCGGCCTCGACCATGATCACTGCGTGTGTGACAGGTTAAATAACAGTAAATTGTTGAATAGCCGCGAATTCAAATACTTTCCACCTGTGCTTATCATGTGTGAAGGTTGCAGGTTGGGCCGAGCTATTCTGTGCCGTGTCATAGGCGAGTGAGTGAGTCAGAACTGTATTGTGGTCCAAAAGTGGCACTAGCTGAACGCGACTGGAGGTCCCGCTAGCTCAGCCAGGTGGCTCCACCCAGGAAGGTGCCGGAAGCTGGAGCCTCTCGGCGATGTCCCGGGCCCTCTGGACTGCCAGGAGTTGGTGGTCGAGTTCCATGCTGCGCATGGCAGCCTCCCAGGAGGGTTTGTCTGATAATCCTGACCCAGAATTAAAGGGGCACAGCCAGAGCATGTGTTCGAAATTGCAGTGCTCGTGATTACAGTGCTCACAGTGAGGTGAAAAGTCATAGGTGATGGCAGCATGTTCGTTCATTGTTCGTATAGACACGCGACCGGTTGAGCAAGTTCTCATGTACTACGTCGAGCTCATTGCGACAGCCACAGATTGTCGTACTTACAACTACGCGCTTATGTCATACGAAAAACTCGCTAACTTTAGGAGCTCTTACTACTGCCATCTGTTTATTTAGATAAAATAGATTTTAAGTGAGTTAATCATAGTGACAAAAATCTTGAACGACCATGAATCATCTAAAGGAAGAGCTGGGTTCGCTGGCCCCACGAATATGACTGATAATAAGGAATAAAGGTCACATGACCATATAAAATAATCAGAGGTACATAAAGGTCTTTCGACTTCCATGCGATTTTTACACCTGACTTTCATGTGAATAAAAGTCACAAAAGTTGCTCGACTTGAAAACAATATCTTAAAGCACGTGTTAATTCGTAGCCATCGACAGGCACTCCCATAGTATCCGGATGATCATATAAGTGCACAATTAAACAAAAAAACCTGAACTTACAAGGGTGGCTGCTTGGGCTAGTGTCCCGCGATTCTTTTTCAGGTGTTTGCGTTGTTAATCCCTTCGTTATTACATGTACAGAGAAGCCCGCCTTTCGCCTCTTTTCGGCTATAGGTACTCTGGGAAGCTTACCGCCGTATTCACAAACCTAACTTAACTTATCGTGGTAAGGCTACTTACGAAAGGACGACAAAAGTATAAGTATAAGAAAAGGCGAGTTTCGAAAACCCACCTTATCGTGTCATAAGAGCGCCTTATGAAAGGTCCCCTTAACTCGTCAAGTATATGCCTTGGGAGCGAGGGTAGGTAAATGTTTGCTACGAAATGATTACTTCAAGCAGCAATAAGTTAGTTTTATTGCAAGAAAGCAATAACAGTATGCTCAAAAGCACCCATACGTAGAACAGCAAAAGCGTTTGTGAAAGCACTTTCTGCTTTTGGTGAAATGCACATTTATCGTCTTGCCACAAGTGTTCAATATTTCGACGTCTTCTCGTGCACGTTTTTATTTGTTGCTTGCTGTTATTGGTGTGCTCCGTTGAGTAGTAGTTTTGTGGTTATCTTTCGCGTTTCTTTTATTTCGCTTGATTTGTTTATTATTCCTGTACTTTTATTGTATCTTTTTTATTAAATTGTTATCAGTATGGAGCGGCGCGCCAAGGTGAATTTTACTGATGAAGAGCGCGGCGTCCTCACGGATCTCGTGAACAAATAAAGTGAGGTGCTCGAAAACAAGAGGACGGACGCCGTGTCCCTTCAAAGGAAGCAGAGAACGTGGGACCAGCTCGCAACTGAATTTAATCGCCGGCAGAATGTTCACCCAAGGACGGCTAAGCCACTGAAGAAATGCTGGGACAATTTGAAGGAGAAGTGGCGCCGTGCCAAGGCCGACGACACGGGGCAAGTGTTCAAAACAGGTGAGTTATTTCATTTCCCTCGAGGGCGCTTCGTATAAAAAAGAAGTCCATCAGATGTAGAGGAACTGGAGCCCTGCCTATTGCTGCAAACGAACACGCTCCAAAATATGTATTTGTGCTTCGTTTCATACACGTTTTATGTACCGTTATTATGATAGCTTACATTTCAATGTTATATGTGGGTGCTTGCCATCTGTTGTAATAAGAAGGCTTCACCATTCTGTTTAGAAGCGTTACCAGGTCTCGCTCTTGCACATTTTGACTACGATACCTCCTTCTGTTGAAATTTATTCAGGAAGCGTAGTTGCAGTGCATGCGGCAAATAAATAAATTGGCAAATTGAATTGCACCCGCTTAGGCATTCCGCAACAGGCTTACGTGAGTGGTATGAGGTTTATTATAGTAAATTATCCCATCAGTTGCTTCGAGTCGCTGTCTCATAATCTATATAGCCGTGAAGAGAATGCTACCAGTGTCACATCTTAGTGCATTGCCACTGTATTGCCAAGTGGAGTCAAGTAACGTTTTAGCATTAAAACGTACGCTTGTCAGTATGCCATTGTGGAATACTAGGAACAAGCAAAACATTGGAACACTTGCAGGACACGAACTCCTACAATACATGCATTCGCAGTCCCAGGAATGGTTACGTATGGCACTTGTACCGTAACACACGTATGTTTCTGGCATCTTCAAAACATTATAGTAACTGCAAATATAGGACTACAGGTGTTGTTATCACGACGTTTCATGCACTGATATTTTGATCTTCATAAGGAGGTGGCACGCCTGCTGAAAGCAGCATGAATCAAGAATTGCAGAGGGTGGGAGCAGTTGCTTTGCACATGGCCACGCGGCTCACGAACCCCTTGGACAGTGACCGTACTGGCCGTGTGACAGCTGCCACAGAGTACACGCCAGCTGTGGCAGCCCTACTGGCACCGACTCAGCCAGGGCAGAGCATGGAAGCCGATGGCAAGTATTATTTCATGTTAATATCGACTGATTATTTGGGCAGTCACATATGTTGCAGAAAGACGAATTGCGACACCATAGATGGCTACTCAGAAGTCACACTTGATTGCCAATTTTACAAAGCAGCAAATAAAAACGATAGGCTATATTGTAACACCACAATGCTGAAACAATATTTAGCGCAGAGTAACATAAGGATGAAAAGGGAGGACACCAACAGTTGCACTCACTCAGCGCACGTGTTGTGTCCTCCCTTTTCTTCCTTGTGTTACTCTGCCCTAAATATCGTTTAATGTCTTACCAACAAAGCCAAATTTCCCCCCTTGTACCGTAACACTGGCATCACTGCTGTTATGCATTTCAATGAAATGTTCAATCAAAGCAGGAAGGCTTTTTTTTTATTTGGTGGGATGACAACGATAGGACGCTTCATCTTTCTCTGTGGCATCGTGTTGACATGGCTAATCATAGTAACGTTAATACATGCAGTGCTCATGGATGTATTTGTGTGACCTTGAAGACTTTCAAAACTTCCTAAGTGTTTGCTCCATCATCCATTGTAAAACACAAATTCATAGTATGGAGATTTTGAAACATTGACAGAGATGAGCAGAGTGAGTGTGAATGTGTGTAGTTTGTCAATAGTATACATATGTGCAGCATGAAGTCATTTGCACTGAGAGCTAATGCCACAGCCTAAGCTGAAATGGGAACATCCAGCAGACATTAGTGCATGCATCTTGACATGATGCAAACGTAGCGTCTCTCATAATCATATCGTGGTTTTGGGACGTTAAACCCCAGATATTATTATTATGATGCAAACGTACTGGTCTGGCACTGCTCACCTCCTTGGCCAGTATGCGTTTGTCAACCTGTTTTGTGGTGCTCAAACAGGGACGTGCTGTATTGCTGCCTGCTTGAGATCTTATATTGTGTATTGTTCTTTATGTGCAGAGTACAGTGCGTTCTGTAAAAACGCTTGTGTATTTTTTCAGTAAGGTGAAAATGGGGCATGTATGGACACATTTCTGTTGTAAAAGCGACTTGCCAGAAGTGCAAGCTCTGTGAAATTGGCATGACAGTATTTCTCCAATTGTAACACCATTGCAGCTGCTGACCTAGCCATCGACCCCTGGCAATGCGATCTCCAGCCAACTGCAGCTGAAGAGGCGCAACCAAGCCAGGAACACCAGTACAACCCAGCCGGACCCTGTGGCTACGGGAGCAGTTTCTCAAGAAAAGCCAGCAGGTAGAAGCCGGGCATTCTGCTCAATGAAAGAAGCAGTGAGAAGCGAGCTGGATGCTCGGCTTTCGAACCTTGCTGAAGAGGCTAGACAAAAAAAAGAGAGCATTTGCTCCGCATGAGGGTTATGAGAGATAAATTAAAGAAAAGGGATGCTGTGCACGCTCTTGAAGTTGACAACCTGAAGGCAAAGAAAGCTCTTCTTGAGCTTGAAATTAAGCTCATGCAGAAAAAAATTCAATCCGACGCTTGTCTTTAGGCACAACATGTAGCATTCATTTATTCATGCATAAGGTATCTTAAATACAGAACTCTCAAGCAATTTCAGCATTTGATGATCATTTAGCATACAAAATTGATATCTGGGGTTTAACGTCCCAAAACCACGATATGATTATGAGAGACGCCGTAGTGGAGAGCTCCGGAAATTTCGACCACCTGGGGTTCTTTAACGTGCACCTAAATCTAAGTACACGGGCCTCAAAAGCATACAAAATTCAAGTGACAGCTCGCGCTATGCAGGTGGCTGGCGTGATGAGTAGAACGGACAATGTTGTCTGGGCTGACCGACAAGCGAACACTTGCTGGATCCCAACAATAACTGAAGAACCGTGCTGTACAGTCATGCTCAATATCACTTGCAACACATTAGTGTGTGGCTTTACAAGCTAAAAGCATGCGTTTAATTTGCCGTCATTTTCCGAACTAAATGATTTTTTCTTATTTGGTAGTATGGCCAAGCGAAAGAACAGTGTTTATTTTGCAGAAGGGCCAGTGGGAGCCATGGGTGATCCTGGAGTTTGTCAAGCCACGCGCACCCGTGTTGCTATTCATATTGAGTGAGACTGTCCATGGCCTGCACCTGTGCAACTTTGTTCTGACCCTCCACCACTTAAATACATAGAAACTGTCTTTCTTTTTAAATATCCATCATGTTGTTATTTTTTAAAAACAAGGTTTGCATACATTTAGGAAAAATAATTTCTAATGATACGTTCACGGTTTCTAAAGCCGTCGGTGCCTTGGGTTCCCTTCTAAAGCTGTCCGTTTGGCAGTGCCGATGTAGGCTGCTGAACACTCGGTGCAGTCTGGGGCTGTAGATCCGGAGGGCATGGGTCACGCAGCATTCTGGCTAGGTTGTGTAGAGCTGCACATGCTGTTATCACTGTGAGGGAAGTGCTTGTGTCGATTTGTAGCGTCATTTGAAGGCACGCAAACGTCATCTTCCAGATGCCGAACACACGTTCCACACTGTTCCTTGTTCGTGACTGTGACTTGTTGTACCTGAAGAATTAGTTCAATTTTTTTTCTTTGCGTTCTTGTGATGTTTCTGCAATATGTAGAAACGTTGAGAGAGATGAAAATAATCAATGCTTTGGATGCTATGTAAATATATCTGACTTTCTTTTTGTATTTTGTGAAATTGTTGATATTTATTGTTTGAAAATTGTAAAAGCATTTCTCCTTTGTGTTTAGAGCTTTTCAGCTTCGAGCTCTTGAAGTGAATGGCCAAACATTCTTGAAAATGAGCAAATAAAAAGTGTTTCCATGCTGTTTTGGCTGTTTTTTGACCTTCCATGTTAGCTCAGTGGCTCTGACTGTAAAAATCTTTTAAGCAATTTTTGCTGGCCATTTTCTTCTCAAAAGTTTTGAAATACTGCTTAAGATAAGTGAACAAGCTTGCCTGTATTCGGGGCTGCCTCGTTGAGGATCTTTGAGAGGAGTCATGAGATACGAGCGGCAGGCGTAGCCCATGTCTCCAAGCAGAATCCCGGAGATGGCACCCGTCTCGTACATCACTCGGGCACGGCTGCTGTCGAAAATTCTGCTGTCGTGGGCAGACCCTGGCCAGCTGGCCACTACATCGTAGAACTGCAAGTCTGGCCCTGTGATTCCCTGTGAAAACACAAGATTTACGAATGAAGTGGCATTAAAAGTGTAAATGCAAATTGAAAAAAAAAATGCTGCGCTGGCTAAGATTTTGTGGTGGCATCATGTGCCTCAATGATATTCTATTTATTGACCTTTTATTTAGATGATCTTCTTTCCGTTACACGAATTTTTTTGCGGTCCTTGCGCCATATGACTTTCAGTAGCATGGAACCTTTTTTTAGATGTCCTGAGAGAAGCGCCTGCAATGTCGATTGCACTCCACACTGGATAAGAAGAGAAATGGTTCCCGAGATTTCGTGGCAACAACGCCATTCAGCATCGTCCGTTCAACTCCTATCCGCAGTATTGCATTTTGATGGGGGGTGATATGTTGGTGCAGATAAACGTAACCCCGAGAGGACAATCGCAACTTGTACATCTGTCGTATCAGTGATGAAGGCCAGCAGTGCAAAGTCGCATCGCAATATGACGATGGTTTACTTGGCGACTTCCGTCTATCACGTTCCCAAAGTCGTGCCAGCGTCATTGAACACAGCATATAATTGCATTTCGGTATCAAACCGCGGATAAAACATTTCAAGCGGGCACTCACCTGTAAAATGATTCAAAAGTATCCTTTCCGGTTGCGGTATACTTCGGCGCTGTCACCGCCGGCGCTCCTGATAGGCACATGCGGGCAGTCTATGCATCCGCTGAAACCCGGGAATTTGCCGATCTTGTAGAATTCCTCCATAACGCCACTCACTTGCGCCGCTTCGGTAAATTTCACTAGTACGGGAAACAGTGTTTCTGCAAGCAAGGCAGATATCCGCTTGACTACTCGTGACACGGTCGGCTGCGAGACATTGACAAGGTCGCCGCTCACAAGTTGAAACGTGCCCGCTCCATAGAATCGCAATGCAATAAGCAGCTGCATGAGAGGCGGCAAAGGAAACCCACGACCGTCGGCGTTTTCCTGCAGAGGCAGCACAGCGAGCAACTTCTTCACGGCACTTTTTGTGAAGCGGTAACGACACAAAAATTCGTGCTTGTCGTAAGCCTCCATAGGGTTCAGTCGGTCCTTGAGAGTTCGCCGCGATGGTGACGCGTATGCGTACGCTGTGCCGTTCAGTATGACTTCATTGCGGTTCACATAATCAACGAACTGCGCGAAGTTGTCGTCCCCCGCCATGTTGTTTGTCTGCAAGGAAGCCTTAAGGTAGATCATAGGCTACCTTAACCGGACCTTACTTATGACAGCGATAAGTACGAGGAAAGTTTTGCGATAAGTATAAGGTTCGTTCTTGAAACGCGTTAAGGGCGGACTTTTGGTTAAGGGCGACTTAAGTCATAAGCATAAGGTTAAGTTACGTTCGTGAATACGGGAGTTAAAGGTGAAATGCGAAGAAAATCCTAGAAGGTGAAGCTCCAACTTTCAACTATGTTTTATTGCGAGAGGATGCTATGAACCCAGGCAGCGCGCCGGCATTGGATCGATGTCGGCTCAACGTCGGCAAATGTCGGCAGCAATATTAGCCCCACGTGGGCAAATCACGCTCGCGCTACTTTCACCCACATCGGCCGAATGTCGGCTAGCAGGTGTTGGGCTGATCTGGGCTTGCCGGCGTCGGTTCGAGACGGGCCTGCCGTTATTCAGCCGATGATGGCGAGCCGTCATTGGGCCTCGGTAGGCTTGACGATGGTGGCACGATGTCGGCCCCGCCGACATCGGGATGCCGCTGGTGTGAACTTTTGTACCCGTTATTAGCTGTGGTATGCGGTAATACTGTACCGTCATGGTCTGCAAGTAGCTAGTTTATATGGGGACATCGACGGTAGTTGCTCGATGCCTACAGTAACTTGATTAAAAAGACTGAAAACGTGTTGAAAAGTAAAATGCCTGCGTACAGACCACAGTATTACTGTAGTTACTGTACTGCAAGTCAGCAGCGCTAAAATAGCCTATTCGCGGGCCAACTGCATTCATCCACTACCATAGGCGCCATATTGGGAAAATACTTCGTAATTACAATGACAGTTCCCCTAGGGTCTTAGTGGGCCATTTCCAAGAACAATTCCTTTATTTTAAATTTCACGTTATATCTGACATTCTTTATTTAAATACCATAATATATAATGTGCAGAAGCATCAACTTTGAACTGTACATTGCCTCTTCGTAGACTCCGAGATGACCGTGGCGGACGGTGCGATTTAAACGACAGATGTATTTTTAAGCTGACGCTGAACTCCGTGCCTTCAATTTTTTTTATAGCTTTGCTTTCTATAGTTCAATATCTATGCAGTATAGCAAAATACTGTTGATATGCGTGAATATTATCGCCCTCGTTAAAGTACTACTTGGTTTGTAGCGCGGAGGCATGCAAAATATCAGCAATTCTGCCTCGTGGGCGGCGCTTATATTCAATCTTAGGCTGTCACCGACTATATACCTTTAGATTCGGCCTCTCCTGCGCGAACATCGCGATTAGCTCGGCCACGACATGCCCGTTCATGCTTTCGTTGACGCTCACGTCGGGCGGCTTCCTCATCGAGAGAACGAGAAATGTTCGCCATTCTGAAAATGCAAATTCCCGAACATTGACAATGACAAGCTCTTCTATACTCCACTCATTCTCAACCACATCCCATCTTGGCGCTTTTTTCGAAGCTCCACTCTTCCTCGAAGCCTCCACATCCTCCGCCTTAGCCCCTTCGCAGCACGCCCTGACCTCCGGCAGCACGGCGCAGCCCTCCCCTTCCTACCGAGCCTCACTCTCGCCACACTGCGAGGCCACGTGGTCACCGTTACGCCAAAGGGCGAGGAAGCCTCGACTAAGAAGAACAGCTTCGCTTTAAAAATGTGTCCAGGGAAATCCCAGTGTACTTTCATTAGAATGGTTATGGAACTAAAGCTTTTAACCAGCATCATGTGACCAAGAGGAGCCGAGCAATGAGGTACTTGTTTCCGCTGACGTCTAGTGCGTGCATCTTCTGCGTTGCGGCCTTTCCTGGAGTCGTTGGCGTGCGGCGTCGCCTTGGCGTCTTTCCTCGTCTTTCTAGCCTTCCTCGGCATTTCGGTGCTATTCCGCGGCTGCTACGCAATCACATCGTTCACACAAACTCCCCCTTCCACTAGCGTTCATGTTTACCACATTGGGTAAAACACTCCGCTTCTTAGCGTGGGATCGAAGTTGCGCAAATACAACGTGTTTCCTTTCAAACTGATTTCGTTTAATACATTGTTTTCTTTACAGCCAGTCGTCTTACATGACGGTCTTCTTACCTCATTGGATCGGCGCACAAACGGGATGAGCGAGGAAGGCTTTGTTTATCATTGAAGCCTGACGTCGTTATTTGATGAAGTGACATCGTCACGTGATGGTTTAACGCAGTCACGCAGATTTTGGTAACATGGATGATAACGCCCAGTAGCCTGCCAGATTTTCAAAGTTATCGGGCACGCAATATTTTCTTATTTCAACAAGAAATGCTGCGGCAGAAATTCAGTTACATTATCGTGGTGTGAGGCATTGCTTCAATCTTGTATGCAGTGAGATGGGCGAAGCTGGTCTGTAGTTGGTGGGGCCTTGCTTGCGCACGTAGCGTAATGGTTACATCAGTGCTGTTCCTCGCTACTCGATCTGTTAAGGCTGCATGTTAAGTGTGACAATTCCCAGGATAATTCTATATTGCCAGTAGACAAAGAGGCGTAGGGGCATTATAACTCGTTGACACCGACAAAGTTGTCGATGCCACTCGAATTAATTGCTGCCATGTCATTGCCGCGCAATCTCTACGCCCAGTAAAAAACCTGTATATGTTCGTTTTCGTGTGACACTATATCGAATACAGAAGCACCGAAAATAGCCACGTGTTTCCAAAATTTCTGAATCCGAAAGAACTCGCTATCACACTACTCCACGCATTAATAAAAGCATATTTCCACAAGTAATTGCCGATATACATAGATATGTATTTAAAGAGAACTATGTAGGGACTGTAGAATACGCTTTTCTGCACCAAAAATACGTGCACAGGTTTAGTGACGGAGGCGGAAGCACATATGACGCACATTAGTATATATATATTCAGTTACTATACTTTTGATGACGCGAGTACAATACTGTTAATATACAAGTGGCGTACGCGTCCTTCTACCACCAACACGGAGCTGCCGTGATCGACGTCGGTGAGATTCGTCTTCTCGAACGAAGAACTATACTTTTCTGAGAGGTACAACGGTAGATGCAGAGTAGAGCTAGGCGCTTTCCGGAAGTGAAAAAAGAGAGTACTGCGGCGGTGTTCCTCGGCCACTACCGTGCAGTGGTTGCATCACAGACAAAATACCCTTCTGTACACAACAATCGCAATACCAACGCACGGATGATATACACAGTAAGGTTAACACGAATGCTACCAAAGCAGTACGTATACATAGGTTTAGGAACTTTAAATTCATTATTGGCGAAATCCTTATATGGTTCATCACTCGAGCGAATGCAGTGTCCGGCGGCATCTTAAGCAAAGAGAGAATGATTCCAAACGACTAGTAGTACAAATTAAAGTGAATTCAGTGTGAACCTAACGTGAATCAACCGACAATAATTTTGCTCGAGTCATTAATCGCACATTATCACGAATCAGTGTACATAATATTAACTCTTAGGGTTTAGCTTCGACATTATGACTGTGAGGGCCGCGGAAGAGGGCTCCGGAAGTTTAGGCCGCCTGAAGTTCTTTAACGTGCCCCTAAATCTGAGTACACGGGCTTGAGCCAGTTTCGCCTCCACCGAAAATGCGGATGCCAAAGCCGGTATTTGATGTCTCGAACCTCAGATCAGCAGTCGAGTACTATAATCTATGAACCACTGTGGCCACTTGATTCAACAACCACTCGATTCACTTGATTCAACACCACTTGATTCTACAAAGTGAATCAAGTGGCTTACCTGGAATAGACATACATTAGGATGAATCAAGAGCGAAGCTTCGCACAAGAGGCAACGAGAGTAAAGAAAGGCAGGGAGTTTAACCACATCGCAGCATTCGGCGCCTTGACCTGCTCGTGGGCAGAGGGTAAAGTGAGGTTGAAGGATCAAGCAAAGGAAGAAGAGATAGCAAAAGTCGTACTGGCGAGTCCAGAACAGGTGAACAAAACAAAAAGGCAGAAGGCAGAGGTGAATAGTCGTTCGCTTCAGAAGTTCTTAGAGGGTAGTCCACGTCAGTCGAACTTTTCTAATGCGCTTGCGAAGTTGTCTACTGCATTGTTTGCGGCGTCTCATTCGCGGAGCAGACACTGAAGATGGCTGAGGGAGACGGGCGTACCACATGGAACTGTGATTAAGAATGCCTTTCTGTTTAACCTACAGCTCTGTGCAATGGTGTGTGCAGCACCGTGTCCATGTCGCAACTTCGCACCAGTAAAAAAAAGAAAAAAAACAAGAAAAACTACTTTAAATATTCGCCAGATCCCACGTCTTGTGGGAATCCGTTTCATGCGAAGCAATCAGTGAGTAGTCCTTTATGCTGTATTTTTTATCTTTAAGCCAAATGTTAAGAACTGGATCGACGTGTTTCCTTAAGCGTAATAGTTGTGTGCCCATCGTGGCTTTACCAGGCACGTCAACTACACTGGCGTTGAAAGGATATATTGTTATATCACGTAACGTCTGCACTCACTTTAGAGCACTGACGTCAGTGTTATCGAAAGGAAGTGCACTTTACGGTGGGATGATGTGAATATCATACGCAACTTTCGTTAGCGTATTCCTCCGGGGAATATAGCTCGCTGAATCAGAGCAATAGAAAGATAATGTTTCTTAGACTTCTATAAAAGCGGAGCCAACACTGGAACCACAGACGTTCACCTGACATCATGCCTGTATCGTAGGAGCACATATGAAGTGTTTATTCTTTTGGTAAAAACTTAGATAGCCAGTATTACAACCACACTTGACGTTGCACCGACATAACACCTGCATAGGCTCTTTTTCCAAAGGAGTTTCAGACATGGCGTGGCTCTGTGGTAGAATACCTGACTGCAACGCACAGTTCGTGGCTTCGATTCCTGCCGGGATCCTAATTTTTATTCTTTGTATTCGTCGCATCAACACTGCCAATGTCGGCTTTCCTTAGAGCTCTCGCATTTAAATTTCGGATGTCTGTCGTCACCGTTCTTCGGAAGAAATAAACTGTCAATCACCTGTGGCGCATACCCGCATACCGTGGCCTGTGGTATACGGGTATGTCCCACACGCATCTGGAGGAAAAGGTTTGACTACGTACGTGACTGGATTTTCACGTTATTCGTGTCATGGTCAGACAGTCGTATACGTCCAAACCTCTTAACCTCCCATCGCCTTTTTTGTCTACACCAAGCTAAGGAGGCGATCACGAGATCACCCAGACGTAGGCGGCTAGACAGATAGATACATACATAGACAGAAACGCTCTGTCACAAACGAGCGTGTTATAGAGCGCACGCGGCCGCTTTCTAGCAGCTGCGAGACAGAACAGCGCGAGTCGCGCGCCGAAGAAGCGCGAACGACGAAAAAACAAGCATCAAAAGACGCCGGCGCGCCGCCTCCTCCTCACCCACTCGAGCCAGACGGAGACAACGCTATCAAACGCCCAGCAATGCCTGGAAACATCTAGAAGAGAAGGGTGACGCATCACCGATGACGCCGCCGCGATTCGAACATACGAGAAAGCTCTCGCCCTTTCCCCAGGCTTAGCTGTACTACGCGCCGGAGAACACTCCCGACGCTTCTAGAAACCAGGGGAGAAGGGATAAAAGCATGCGACGACGAGCAGTCTAGGGCCCGTATTCCCAAAAGGCGACAATCGCAAAAGTATCGCCTTTGGTGCGCGCTGATTGGCTATTGAGCAAACCGGAAAAGTTAGGGCGCCATCTGGTAATTCCGCCGACGTCAATTTTGCGTCATGGTGCTCGACGGTGCTCTCGACATATTTGCAATAAACGAAGGCACCGTTAACCGTCGGTTCGTGGTGAAGTCTAGCATTTCAGTGACGTAGGCGGTAGCTTCTACATTTTTCACGCTGAAGCTTTCATCGAGCATTACCTTAGGGTGTTATCAGCACTCGTTCTTTGCCAGCGCGTGTTTTTTCGTGGTTTGAACGTCCCAGGAGCATGAACCGTGCGTTGCGCGCGTGGCTTATCGCAAGCCGGCAACATGCCAACATGTTGAGATCTTGAGACGATGTCGCTGCGGCGGCACGCTACAGCTGAACTCTCCGAGTACGCCGTGTTAAACTCTCAACGAAAATACGTTTCACGCAAAGTTGCATTCTTTAAATATTATCCTGTGCATTAAATAATCTAACAAAAAAACGTTGAAAGCACTTTCAACACGTCTTATACTTCGAGTAGCCACAGCCAAGCCAGCCAAGCCTGGCCACTGCGTAGAAGCAGCAGCATACGCTCGAAAACGCCGCACTCGGGTTGCTCTGCGCTTTTACAGTGCGCTCACTCCTGTGTTGTGAGACATTCGTATTACCAACGGCCAGTTGCAACAATGACGTCACAGGCAAGTTTTTTTTTACTTATTGAACGCATCAAATTCTACGTCACCAAACGCGATACTATCGCCTTTTGCGATCGTTTGAGAATACGGGCCTAGTAGTGCAGTGAGGAGGGAGACAGGAGTCGAGAAGTGAGGAGTCGAGACAGTCAGCGAAGGAGTGGCCCGGTGATGGTGAAGTTATGCTAAGTGTGGCTCCGTTAGCCAAAGAAGACGTGGTTACGATGGTGTGCGGCCAGTCGATCGTCGAGCTGGAAGAATCGGATGACGACGCCGTGTGAGCCGTGACAAGTCACGACGACGGTTGAGCTACTACGATCAATGCTGGAGCTGGCGTGAGTGTTTCCTTGAAGAGAAGCATTCGATTACCGTCCAAGTATTGTGGACTGGATACGCCATTGTTTATTCAGGACTTTAACAGTCGTTGAATAGTTGTAATGCATGCGATTGCACTCGTAGCGTGTGATCTGTTTGTTTAGCTCCCGTTGTGTAAACACCATCTGAGTTATATTGTGAAGCTGTAACTGGTACCAGCCGACTGTGTACGTGGTCGTGTTATTTGTATTGCCTTAACTGAGAATATATTTCGTTTTCGTTTGTGCCATCGACTCTCGGCTCTGACTCGGTCTTTGGACCACAACCGGCGTTCGCTGGCGCACCAAAGGACCAACTCTAAATTGTCCGCACTCTCGTGGTGCGTTTTCGGAGGGCCGTGACGCCAGCCTTTAGAATCCGCCCGGCGATTGCCAACCCGATTAACGGGAGAAGTGACAATTATTCTGGCGTCCGCGACAGGACCTTTTTGGTGCACAGTGTGTCCAAAGTAGGGAGAAAGAGCCTTGAGACGTTGATAGTGCTTGCGGACGATTTTTGAGTGCTGCACTGCGTTCTCGCTAACCTGTGTGCATAGAGTGTTTTGGAATTCGAAGTTAGGCAGATATTTTGTGCACGCGGCTAGGTTTTGTTGACGGGCATCATGGATCTTGAGAAGTTAGTTGCCCTTGGTGAGAAGATGGGTCTTTCTGGGGCCGAACTTCGAAAGTGGGTGAGCCAAAAGGAAAAAGAAGAAAGAGAAAGAGTTAAGGAAGAAAGAGAGATGAAGGAACAACAGCTGAAAGCAGAGCTAGAGAGAGAGAGGTTAGCAGCTGAGAGGGAGAAAGAAGAAAGAGAGGCGCAGATGGCTGAGAGAGAAAGGCAACGGCAGCATGAGTTGGAACTCGAACGGCTCCCTTTGCAGCAGCGCATAGAAACTCCCGTCCAGGATAAAGTGGAGAGCAGCGAAATGGAAGATCACAGCTTCCGTTTGAACCCAAGCAAACTGCTTGTGGCGTTTGATGAAAGGAAAGATGACCTTGATGCATACCTGCACAGGTTTGAGACAATAGCTGGAAGCCAAAATTGGCCGGAGCAGCAATGGGCAACAGCTTTGAGCGCTTGTTTGAGTGGTGAAGCGCTCAGTGTGTACGGTAGGCTGACACCTACCGATGCAGCTAATTACACGAAAGTAAAAGCGGCTTTGCTGAAGCGATTTCGATTCACCGTGGAAGGCTTCCGAGATCGGTTCCGTACGGGAAAGCCAGCTGATGGCGAGACGGCAACGCAGTATGCCGCGCGACTCAGCCATTATTTTGACAGGTGGATCGAACTTTCAGAGACGGCACAGGAGTACGGTGAGCTCAGAGAGCTTTTAATCAGAGAGAAAGTTCTCACCAGTTGCCACCCGAGCCTGTCGCTGTATCTGAAAGAGAGGAGAGCTAAATGGCTTGAGGACATGCTTGAATTGGCCGATCAATTCTTGGAAGCGCAAGGTGGCACGAATTTGGGCAAAGTAAAAAAAGAGGTTCACGAGGAGTCGAAGAAATCCGCTCCTGAAGAAAACAAGCGTGCACCGGACAGTGTTCCGCGATGTTTTCTGTGTAACCGAGTGGGTCATCGCGCTAGCAGTTGTCGGACCAACTTCTCACGCCCCAGTGTATTGAAGTGCTTTGAATGTGGACAAACTGGGCACAAAGCAGACACGTGTCGAATCGATGCGAGTAAAGTCCACCAAGCAGCTTGTGCGTATGCCCCGCCAAAAGAGGAAGCGGAAGGGACCAATGATGAATTGGCCGAGCTTAAGAGCGGGAAGAAATTGTATTTCATTGGTGCTGCGATGACAACAGACACAACGGAGGGAATGGTGACACTTAAGGGGAAGCTTGGTGGAAAGGAAGTCACGGTACTAAGAGATAGTGGGTGCACCACTGTTATCGTACGAAAGAAATTGGTCCGAGAGAGTGATTTCACAGGCGATACCCAACCGGTTCGCCTGCTTGATAGTTCGATTCTAATGCTTCCTGAAGCCAAGATTGAGGTTGAGACCCCTTACTTCAGTGGGAGAGTTACTGCCGTGTGCATGAATAACCCCCTGATTGACCTAATCATTGGAAACATCGCCGGAGCGCGAGGGCAGGACGATCCTGAACGTTTGGGAGAAGCCCCGAAAATGGAGTCCTCGTCCGCTCAAGAACCGCGAAGAGAAGAAAGCGCGGAAGAGAATCTCAGGAAAGATGTCACCCGAGCTCATACTGAAGCCGAGGCGTCAAAGAATGTCAACAGTGAGGCACCAACGGTCACTGTACCGCATGTGAAGACGCGCCGAGCAAGTGACATTGCAATTGAGCGGCCACCATCATCTGCGGCTCAAAAGATAACGAAGGTGATCGTCCAGGCAAAACACCACGACGCGCAGACGTTGACGAAGCACCGCGAACGTTCTAACGAACGCGACCACACCTTGCCGGTGTCGAATGTGTCGACGGCAGCAGAGACGCCCCCTTCGGCACCGTCAAATGGAACGACTCGCAAGAAAAAGAAGAGGAATAACAAGAGAGCGAGCGAGCACCGAAAGAAGGGGCGCAAGCGCGACACGATTTAAACAGGACGGGGTGTTGGAGTTGAAAGTGTTTGAAGTGTTTTGAGTTTCAAAGTGTTTGAAGTGTTATTATTCCCTGTGTCAAGTGTGTATGGCTAGTGAGCCCAAGTGTTACTTGCGTTATTTTATGTGTACAATGCTATTGATATAACGGTATAAGCGTTGTACAGGAAGAGCTTTGTTTTGTGCGTTCGCATTGTTTGATACGAAATGTCTGATGGCGTTTTGTACTTATGTACTTGTGTTTATCTTTCATATGTAGTGACATTGAAATGCCTGTGAATTGTATTGATATTTCTATTGTGAATGTGAAGCGCATTGTGTGAAGGACTGAGTTATGGACTCTATATGTGGGACATTTCTAGTTATGTGTATGTGCACGCTCATTTGTGTTGTTTGAATATTATGTGATAATATTCTTGAAGTGGGGGGCAGTGTCACAAACGAGCGTGTTATAAAGCGCGCGCGCGGCCGCTTTCTAGCAGCTGCGAGACAGAACGGCGCGAGTCGCGCGCCAACGAAGCGCGAACGACGAAAAAACAAGCATCAAAAGACGCCGGCGCGCCGCATCCTCCTCACCCACTCGAGCCAGACGGAGACAGCGCGATCAAACGCCCAGCAATGCCTGGAAACATCTAGAAGAGAAGGGTGACGCATCACCGATGACGCCGCCGCGATTCGAACCTACGAGAAAGCTCTTGCCCTTTCCCCAGGCTTAGCTGTACTACGCGCCGGAGAACACTCCCGACGCTTCTAGAAACCAGGGGAGAAGAGATAAAAGCATGCGACGACGAGCAGTCAAGTAGTAGTGCAGTGAGGAGGGAGACAGGAGTCGAGAAGTGAGGAGTCGAGACAGTCAGCGAAGGAGTGGCCCGGTGATGGTGAAGTTATGCTAAGTGTGGCTCCGTTAGCCAAAGAAGACGTGGTTACGATGGTGTGCGGCCAGTCGATCGGCGAGCTGGAAGAATCGGATGATGACGCCGTGTGAGCCGTGACAAGTCACGACGACGGTTGAGCTACTACGATCAACGCTGGAGCTGGCGTGAGTGTTTCCTTGAAGAGAAGCATTCGATTACCGTCCAAGTATTGTGGACTGGATGCGCCATTGTTTATTCAGGACTTTAATAGTCGTTGAATAGTTGTAATGCATGCGATTGCACTCGTAGCGTGTGATCTGTTTGTTTAGCTCCCATTGTGTAAACACCATCTGAGTTATATTGTGAAGCTGTAACTGGTACCTGCCGACTGTGTACGTGGTCGTGTTATTTGTATTGCCTTAACTGAGAATATATTTCGTTTTCGTTTGTGTTATCGACTCTCGGCTCTGACTCGGTCTTTGGACCACAACCGGCGTTCGCTGGCGCACCAAAGGACCAACTCTAAATTGTCCGCGCTTTCGTGGTGCGTTTTCGGAGGGCCGTGACGCCAGCCCTTAGAATCCGCCCAGCGATTGCCAACCCGATTAACGGGAGAAGTGACACGCTCAAAGTGCCTAAGGTTCCCTAAGAATTGGTTCAAATTTAAAATTGAACGGCGGTTTAGCTCCCACTGAGCCAGAAGATCTGCGCGCTAACACCGTGGCTTCGGCCGTGGAGTACTCAAAGCTTGAAAGGTGCGCGCACGCTGCCTTGTTGGGGTGTTCGGGAGTTTCGTTAGCTCGAAAGGTTTTTATGATTTTTTCGGCATCGTCCAGATGGTGTTTCCTCTGTTCAGAGCTTTCATTTGCACAGTCACGAAACTTTCTTAAGCTGCCTTCTTCTATCTTCATCGTTTAGCTACAAAGCCTGCAATGCTAGGGTCGTTCGACGCACACTCCCTTTTTTACGTGATTTCCGCCTAAATGGTGCGTACTGCTGAGACTCGTTGTCCACGTCGACAAAACCAGATGGACCCGGCACCACATTCATGGCCGATCTCTCGAAAACTGCGATGACGCTTTCTCAGTCCCACTGTTATACTACCAGTGATACCACGAAAAACATTCACGGCGCTTCCCTGCTGTTGACTCTTCAAGCTCTGGCGGAGCACGGACAGACACGCAACGAGTCGGGATTCTGGGTGCTAGCGCGCAAACCTTGACGATGCGCCGTAGAGTCACGTCAGAACGGATGCCCAAGAAAACTACACAAGACAGCCCGCTGACACAACACGTTTAACATTACCGCAGGCGTGAGCAGGCATGCAAGATAGGTGGAGGCAAATTTAGGTGGGGGACCCTGCCACGCCTGTGCGCATGCCTGTGAACATTATCGTGAGACAGCCAGAAAGCGGTGAAAATCAACGCGCGCCGAATGAACAGCGAGGCAACCTACAATAGATTACCTGCGCAGTTGTAGGACGCTAGGTGTTCTATGCAATAAAAACAAGCAGTCCATATCTTCAAGAAAACACAATAATTTGTAAGGTGCGTTTAGAAGAAGCACGGTAAGCGATTTAGAGCATAGTGCATGCACGTGCTGTGGAAGAGCTGCAAGCGGCTTAATATAAACATGGAATGACAAAGTATTTACGAAATATGTAGAGCCTGACGTTGGCTTCGTTGATGTGTGTATTCAGGACAGAATGCGTACAATTCACGGCATCAATTTGGAAGAGCTACACGCCGTCCCTTAACACCATAACCGCTAATTCCAGAGCGACATTGGACCCTCTTAATACATGTTAGACTCACGTATGCTAGCGTGAAGAGCCACCGTGCATGCTCTAACGTAATCTGCAGCTTCTATCTACCTGACTAGCTCAAATAAAGTGTGTTCACCAAATGAATGGCGCATAATAAAGTATTTCTTTTCGTGCATGACATTGTTTATTGGAACATCTCCAAATGCAAGGCAATAATGATGTCAGGCGCTACCTTCCCTCTAAGAAATATCTGCAGTCAGGGATACACAAATAATGCGGTAATCTTTTGACGCGCTATGTACACAATTGTGCAGACCACATTTTTTGCTCAGTTGTATCGACTAGTGGCTAATAAAGTGCAAGATACTTCGAGCTTTGGAACCTATTGCGTAATAAATTTGTCCTCATTTAACTTCATTTTGCAGTGCACTGTTGCATGTTGCCACGCGCGCTTCTTTTCGTCATTTTTATGTAACTGGTCCATTGCACGCGCAGCCGCCTTGCGCAAGCCGCACCGTTATGCCTGGGAACCTTCCAGATTATCTTTGAATCTTCTTATGGTTTCAGCGCTCAAACGCGAACAGTTGAGATTATTCTCCAACTAACGCAGCCACCAGCGATAAGGCTCGAATGTTCGATGCTGCCTGTATAAATGCCGACGCGCCTTACCGCAAGGCAGTTTAGCGACGGCCGACGCTCTGTTCGCCGCTATGAGTGTAGAGTGTGTATGGCTGTAGTCTGACTACAGACATACACGCCATGACTACAGCTGACCACATCAAAACACCGCATCGACGCAGTTCCTTCGCCAGACACCGCCGGCGCAACCATTGACACCCTACCGCCCACCTGTCAACCAGCGCTACACCCCGAGGAAGACCGACGTTTGGCGCGCCCCAGACAACCGCCCGCTCTGCTACCACTGCGGGGAAGGCGGCCACACCTACCGCCGCTGCCAGTAGCGACAGATTGGGCTACGCGGTGTCGTCGTCCGCTCAACCTGTACACAGCAGGGTGAACGACCCCACGACATTGCTGACTACGTCGCAGGAACGCAGTGGACACCCCGACAACCTTCCCGGCCCCCTATATCCAGTGCAGTGGACACCTCGCCCCCTATATGTCACTGCAGCGCCGCCAGTACACCGGTCCTACTCGGGGTCGTTCCGCAAGCCGATATCCGAAAACCTAAGGGCAGCAACCGATGGAGTTGCGGTTGCCGTACGACGAAATACCGAAGATCCGCCGCCGCCGACGACGACGACGCCGCGACGAAGCCTTCAGAACATGACGCGAACCAGACAGACTCCTGACGACGAAACTTCGCGCACCGAAGAAGATCTGACGACGCGACATGGAAGCTGCGGAGCAAACGTACGCAGCCGTGTATGGACGCCACGACCTAACCGCAACGCAAGATCACGAACTAGCGACCTCGACGTTCTTCTCGGCGGCCACAGCGTCACAGCTCTCGTCGATACTGGAGCCGACTCTTCCGTCGTCAGTGGGCACTTCGCCGCGAAGTTGAAGGAAGTTTAGTCTGCTTGGGAAGGCCCCGAAATTCGTACCGCTGGAGGCCGTCTAATAGCGCCGTCTGGAGTCTGCACAGCAAGAGTCACAGTCAATAATCACACGTATCCTGCGAGTTTCGTAATCTTGCAACACTGCTCCAGGGATGTCATACTTGGCATGGACTTCTTAAACCATCACATCGCCGTCAACGACTTAAGAAGCAAGTCGATAACCCTATTGTTGGACAAAACGACACCGCCGGATACGAATCCATGTCAACATGCCCTGAACGCGCTAGAGCATCAAGTTACCATTCCGCCTCAATCCAGCGTCATAATTCCCGGCAGAACCGAAAAATTGCTGCTAGACCGAGAGATATGCGTCGCAAGAGGCACTGCTCGGTTGCATAAAGGAAAAGGAAGCGTGACGCTAATGAACTTGAGCCAAAAATGCAGACACCTGAGCAGGGGTTCAACGATTGCATACATCGAAGAAATCTTGGCCGCCAGCGATTAGGTTGCCTTTTCAGAGTCCGACGAAGCTACGACAACGACCCCAATACCTGAGCCACCCTTCGACGTGAACCCAAGTATTCCCGCTTGAAAATAGCAGCAGCTTCGACGCCTTCTGCAGGAATACAAGGACTAGTTTCTCGTCCTCATCGCGGGTCGGACAAACGCCCTTTGCCAAGCACCGCGTTATAACGGAAGAAAACGCTCGACCTCTCCGTCAGAGTCCCTACGGTGTTTCGACGAGGGAACGGGGAGACCGTTAAGAAACAAGTCGAAGGAATGCTACGCGACGACATCATCCCGCCGTCCAAGAGTCTGTGGGCGTCTCCCGTGGTCTTGGTGAAGAAGAAGGAAGAAGAACAAAAAACTTACGTTTCTGCGTCGATTATCGTCGCCTGAACAAAATCACAAATAAGGACGTGTACCCTATCCCACGGATTAGCGACACCCTGCATGGACTCCACAACGCCAAGTACTTTTCGTCGATGGACCTCAAGACCGCCTACTGGCAAATTGAAGCCGACGAGAGAGATCGGGAAAAGACTGCCTTTATAACATCGCACGGCCTGTTCGATATTAAGGTCATGCCTTTTGGTCTTTGCTAGGCACCTGGGACTTTCCAACGCGTTATGGATAGGGTGCTGGCTGGCGTGAAGTGGCAGACGCGCCTTGTGTACATGGAAGACGTCGTTGCGTTTGCCTCAAATTTCGACGAACACCTCCGGCGCCTTCAAGTTGTATTTCAAGCAATCGATACCTACGGAATAATCCTGAAGCCAGCAAAGTGCAGTTTCGCGTACGAGAAGCTCCTGTCCTTGGGCCTCGCCATTAGCAAATCTGGAGTTCTACCCGACCCGCGGAAAACAGCTGTCATCGCTGCCTTCCTGTCGCCCACCGACAAGAAGTCCGCACGCCGATTTCTCGGTTGTGCGACTATTACAGGAGCTTGTCAAGGAATGTCCAAGGATTGCCGAGCCACTTAACTCACCTCAGGAAGAGTGACGTGGAGTTCAGTTGGGGAACTACGCAAGTCGAGGCATTTCGAGAACTGAAACGACGCTGGCGGACACCTCCGGTACTTGCGCATTCCGACGAATACGCCGATATGGAAATCCAAACCGACGCAAGCAGCGTAGAACTAGGCGCCGTCCTTGTGCAGAGGACCGGCTGAATGGAAAGGGTTATCGGTTATGCTAGCCGGTCGCTATCCAAGGCGGAAGCCAAGTATTTTACAACAGAATAGGCGTGCCTTGCCATCACCTGGGTTACAACTAAGTTTCTTCCCTTACCTCTACGGCAGGCCCTTCAAGGTTGTGAGCGACCATCACGCTTTGTGTTGGCTAACTAACTTGAAGGGCCCTTCAGGACGCCTCGCACGGTGGAGCCTAAGACTTCAAGAATTCGACATTACCGTCCTTTACAAGTCCGAAAGCAAACACTCTGACGCTGACTGCCTGTCTCGTGCCCCCGTCAACGCACCGCCGCCGGCGACCACGATTGTGACTGCCTCTTGGGAACCATGAGTGCCCACGATTTCGCTCAACAACGAAAAGCCGACCCGGAACTCAGGGGCCTTGCGGAATAGCTCAAGAGCAGGACCGTCGTTGTTCCGAAAGTATCCAGGCGAGGATCGGCGTCATTTTTTTAACCACGACGTGCTCGTAAAGAAGAAGTTCTATCCGGCCCGGGCCAACTAACTTATCGTTGTACCTTCGGCACTGCGACCAGAGGTTCTGCAGGCCCTGCACGACGACCCGATGGCTGGCCATCTCGGCTTTTCCCGCATGCTCGCGAGGGTACAGAAAAAGTACTACTGGCCACGCCTTGCTGCCAACGTCCCTCGCTACGGGAGGACATGCCGGAACTGTCAGCGACGCAAGACACCGCTGAAAAAGCCAGCAGCACTTCTGCAGCCCATCGAACCACCTCGCCGACCGTTCCAGCAAATAGATATGGACTTACTGGGGCCGTTCCCGACGTCGACTGTTGGAAACAAGTGGATCGTCGTAGCTACCGATTACCTCACCCGCTACGCCGAAACAAGGGCCTTGCCCAAAGGCAGTGCCACCGAGGTACCCAAGTTTTTCGTTGAGAACATCGTCCTGCGTCATGGTGCCCCAGAAGTCCACATAACCGACAAAGGTATGGCCTTTACTGCTGACCTTACTCAGGCTATCATGAAATACAGCAAAACAATCCACTGCCGGACCACAGCCTACCAACCACAGACCAATGGCCTCACCGAGAGGCTAAACAAGACCGTCGCCGATATGCTAGCCATGTACGTCGACGTCGAGCAAAAGACATGGGATGGCATCCTTCCCTACGTGACGTTCGCATGCAACGCGGCCTCAAGAAACGACGCAGATGACGCCATACAAGTTGGTATACGGAAGGAACCCGGCAACGGCGCTCGACGCCATGATACCCAACATACCGACGAAGAAAACCTCGACGTGACTGTCTACCTTCAGCACGCCGAAGAAGCCCGACAACTCGCCCGCTTACGCATCAAGAATCAGCAGGCGACCAGCAGCCGCCGTTACAATCTTTGACGATGCTTCGTGGAATGCCAGCCCGGCGACTGTGTTTGGACCTGTACGCCGATACGCCTACGTGGACTTAGTGAAAATTTTCTTCGGCGATACTTCGGACCATACAAGGGTCTTGGACGTCTCCGCGCTCTAGACTACGAGGGCATCCCGCACGGCATCACGAACTCTCAGCGGCGCCGCGCACGACCCGAATTCGTCCATGTCGTGCGCCGTAAGCCGTTTTATACGCGTTAGCGAACTTTAGGACTGCGTTTTCCTTTATCATTTTAGTTTATTTCTGTAAAGACGGTGGTAATAATAATGTATGGGGTCGTACGTGCCAAACCCACAACATGATTAAGAGCCATGCAGGAGTGGATGTCTCTGGATAATTCCAACCACCTGAGAATCTTTACCCAACAGATCGCGGACCTCTAACATTTTGGTTCCATAAAATACGACCGCCCCGGCTGGAACAAAATAATGTTGTGTGTCTGCTGGCTCGCAATGACTGCTCAGAAGAACGAATCACCAATTCTCTATTAGGAAATCGTCAGATAGTTCGTGATTACAATTCGGAACGTCATTATTAAATTAACAAGTAGCAACATTTGCCGACATTTATCGTGAGTATAGCGATTCCTCAAAAACACTCGCTAACATAAACATTTCATAAAACTTTGTAGCCGACATCTCATGTCAATATCATGCAGCGTATCATTATTTGGTGCGTATTTGGTGCGCAACATCAAGCATGCTCCAGAGAATCTCGATAAGCTAGCATACATCACATTAATGCGCTCTAAAATCGAACACGAATCCGCTATCTGGGCTCCCACACAAATCTACATCACCCATGAAATCGACTCTCTACAAAACCGCGCAGCACGTTTCGTCTTTTCTGATTATTCACCCTGTACTAGCATTTCAGCACTAAAAGCTCGCGCACAGCTTGACGACTTATCTCATCGCCACAGAGATGCTCGCCTTTTGCTTCTCCGCAAAATTTATCATCACCCATACCTTCACCGCATCTTCGAAACACCAAGAGCTCTCTCTCCAAGCACATGTCATATCTTCAAGTTAAAACGGACAACTTGTCGCTCAGCTCATTATGCTAATCCCTTCATTACCGGAACAATAGTTGAATGGAACAACCTGCCTTCCCACATTGCCACTCAGGCAGATTTCACAAAATTTCACGAACTTTTATGCAACATTTATGATTAGATATTCACAACGCGTAGTCTTTTAGGCTTCTTCATAAGCACTGCAGTGGTTATTTTTCTCGCTGTGATCATTTGTTAACGATCTTCACTACCATTGTACATGCTGGTTCCTATAATTTCTTTGTTACTTACAAACTTGTGTATCTTACGATCATGACTTCGTTCTAGTTTTCTTCCGTGCATTGCGTTTTTAGTGCCCTTCACTTAGGTTTACATTAGCCAATTTTCTATATCTCCCTTAATTTTTCATTTTTCCAATGAATCTTGTTTTTGTTGTTGTTCTCTTGTGTATTTAGATCGCTCTCGTTATTTTGCATAATCTCATCTTGCATTGTGTAAACGCACATCGCTTTCATTCATCTGTCTGTTCCCCTACGCTATACACTTTCGGGAGCCATGAGGGGCATTATGAAAGAAAAGTAATAGTACAAACTCACAGCTTCGCCGCGAGGGCGAAGCAATGAATGCGATAGCGAGAAAAGCGGCCCGTGATGGACGCGCTGCTACGCTGCATAAACGTCTGCCCCACGGCAGATAACCTCACGTTGGCTTCACATATCTGTGTGTTCAGTATAGAATGAGTACAATTAGCGGCATCAGTTTGAGAGCTGCACGCCGTCCCTTGTCAAGAAAAAGAATGGGCCTGCACTGCCAATGGAGCCACTTAATGCGTGCTTGACTCACGTATGCTAACGTGAAGAGCCACCGTGCATGCTCTGATGTAATCTGCAGCTTCTATCTACCTGACTAGCTCACATAAAGTGCACCCACCAAATAAATAGCAGATAATAAAGTACTTCTTTTCGTGCATCACATCGTTTATTGTAACATCTCCGAATGCAAGGCGAATATGTCATCAGGCACTACCTTCCCTATAAGAAATATATGCTATCAGGGATACACAAATAATGCGGTAATATTTATTCGAATCTAAGCCAATGTTCATTAGATGCGAACCATCTTATGGCCGAGTTCAATTCGGTGGTGGTATGCGGCGTGACCACCCTTACTGCGCACGCGCGAACCCTCTCCACACACACACACACACACACACACGCCCTCTCCACCACCCCTCCCTCTCTCCACTCCTCCTCTCGCGTGCCTCACTCTCTCCTGCACAACGCCGCTATGAGCGCCAGCGCATGCGCGTCCCCTCCCCCTCTCTCTCCTCTCTTACGCTCCCCTTCCTCTCGCGCGCCTGTCGACCGCATTTCCCGCTCGCCCTTTCAGAATTAATGGCATGGTTAGAGCGAAGACACGACGCGCGTAGCGTTCCTCTTCGCGTTCCACGAGGCGAGGTTGGTAGCATGCCCAACGAATGCCAACGGAACGCAATCGTGCAAGTGCTCCGGCCTCACATCGCCTCATGGTTTAGCGGGAGATGGTGTAATTTTTCGAAAAAACGATGTGCGAAAGGGGGGAGGCGGGGTCGGTTTAGATTTGAGTACAATGACTAAGTTTTTTTTCGGGCCTTCGGAATTTCGAGGGTCGACTTACATTTGGGGCCGGCCTAGATTACAGTTAAGAATGCTATAAAACGTCGACACACCACATGAGTTAGCCCTTTGACACGCTACGTGCACAATCGTGTACAACACTTGTTTTGTTAGTTGTATCGACTAGTGGCTAATAAAGTGACAGATACATCGAGCTTTGGAACCTCCTGTATAATAAATTTGTCCTCATTTAACTTCATTTTGCAGTCTACTGTTGCATATGATTACTTCGCTGAGGGCACTACCACGTTCGACGAGTGGTTCGACGTGGCGTTTCCCGCGAGCCACGTCAAAAGTATTATTTTTCTTTGCTCATAATTGATATAACCGGAAACAAATTCGCACTTTATTTCTTGCCTGAGATTTGATTTTATTTCTGGAATGAATGACTGCTGAATAAATAGCTATTTAACTACAGTTTAAATGGGAATAATTACTACAACACACGAAAATGAGCGTATGAGGACGTTATTTTTGTTGCAATGCGATATTAAAGGGACACTAAAGGCAAATAACAATTTATGTCAGAGTGCAAGCTCAATGTATCACAACGTCTAAAACGGCAATATTTTCAAAAGCAGTGCCCTACTTACTAAGAAATTACGCTAAATATATCGCACGATGAGCGCCACAAGCGGCACATTTTGGAAATGATCCCGATGACGTGAGCGAGTTCTAACTACAATTAATCACTCGTAATCAAACTAGCTGCAATAAAAAAAGAACCTTCTGTGCATTAAGAGATGTAATAAAATGCTGCTCTTTGACGCTGCCATGGGGAACGGCGCGCGTGGATCAAAGGTTACGTCTTCGCCGAACTGCGCTTCGCCCGGCACCCTGCTTCGCGTAGTGGTAGTTTCGGTATCGCGAACTGCCGCGTGTGTTTTGCGCGCTCGTGAAAGTCGCTCTGACAGAAAGTTCGACATAAAGCCTCATGCATGTGATGTTGCCGGATGCCCGAATGGCGCACGCCGCCACTGCACGCCGCCGCGCAGTAAAGGCGGGCAACGTTGGGCACGGCAACAATGACGTGAGAAACACCGCTTTCAGGCGGGTGATTTGAAGTGCGCTAACGCGATGCGGACCACTGAAACGTAATTTTATTTGAAAATAAGCACTTCCGGGGCACAAGAGTAGCACTACGAGGCTTCTGGGCCGTTATTTCAACAATAAACGTTGACTTCATATTTGCCTTTAGTGTTTAGGTCCCTTGAAATAAAGTTGTATCAATTTGCCGCATTTACAGACGGTTCTTCATAGGTGGCACCTGATAGGGTTAGGGGAACAAAGGACAGATAACTGTTTCCTGTATTCCTTTTATTCATCCTGTGCGGCGCGGTTGTATAATCTTCTGATAATGTGCAAGCCAGTTCCACTGTAGACGGTGGTAATAATAATTTATGGGGTCGTATGTGCCAAACCCACGGCACAGTGGCCTAGCCAGGGGAGGGGGGGGCCCACCGGGCCCGTGCCCCCCCCCCCCCGTAATTTTTTTTTGCTATTGCATACTGAGCCCAAAATCACACTTGACCACATCTGCCTGCCCGGCCACCACTACAAATCAAGGAGGTGCCCCTCCCGAAAAAAATTTCTGCCTACGCCCCTGCCACGGCATGATTAGGAGCCATGCAGTAGTGGATGTCTTCGGTTAATTCCAACCACCTGAGACTCTTTACCAAACAGATCGCGGACCTCTAACATTTCGGTTCCATCGAAATGCGACCGCCCGGCCGGAACGAAATAAGGTGGTGTGTCTGTTTGCTGGCAATGACTGCTCGGAAGAACAAATCACCAACTCCGTTCGAGGAAATCGTCAGATAGTTCGTGATTACGATTCGGAACGTCATTAATAGGTTATTAAGTGGCAACACTTGCCGGCATTAATCGTGAGTATAGCGATTGTTCAAAAAACACTCGCTAACATCAACCTTTCATAAAACTCTATAGCCGACATGTTATGTCCATATCCTGCACTCTATCGTTATTTGCTGCGTATACTGTACAAGGTTTCCTTCTTTTCTGCGCCAACTGATTGGCATGATTAGATTCAACAGCGTCTTACTATCCAGCTTTCTTTATGCGTCGACTGTGTAGAGCGGTTACCCGCGGAGGTAACCGCAGTACTTTGTTCTTCTATCTATATACCTAGATCAGGCATCGTTTTATTGCGATAGCATTTATATGGACAGTCTCGGCTGGATTTTGCCGTCGCCCTCGCCGTCGCCGCCGTCATGCACCGCATATGTATAAGTATATATATATATATATATATATATATATATATATATATATATATATATATAAGCCCCAAAGAAAAATAATTCAGAAAAATGCTTCCGAAGCGCGGAATCGAACCAGGGACCTCTTGCTCCGCAGCGAGTGGCGCTATCCACTGCGCCACGAAACGCAGATCCTCCACGCAGCTAACGGCGAGCGTTATATACACACCCTTTACCGCTGAACGGACTCAGAGACGGCAGGCGACAATAAGCGTTTCTTCATTACCAGCGAGATGGCGCTAGAAGTGCGACGGGCGCATTTAAAAGTCGTCGACGAGCTCGCTCGCTTCTTCTTATATTTGCGCAAGGAGAACCTTGCCCTTCCGCTGTCTGCTCGCGCGGTTTTCTCGTGGTGAGAGGAAGAGGAATGTTTCAATCTTTCACCGTGATGCCCGCGCTCATGTTACGGAGCGTACGAAAGTCACTCGAGCTCAAGGGACGCCGCTAAACGAACAAACAGAAGATGAGCGCGAACTATCAAGTGTCACAGCTCGACACTTGAAGCACGCTAGTTTCCTTCGCTGCTTCGGCCGCCTTTGCAACAGAGCGCTTTTCAAACTGAGAGTATCCATTGGCGAGCCTCACTTCGTATAGCATTAATTTCTTGCTATCGCATTCGTTGCTTCGCCTTTGCGGCGAAACTGTGACTTTTTATTTTTTTATATGGCAGGTAAAGCTTTAGCTTGCCGACGCAAGGTTGGACGAGGAACAAGCCTGAGATGGCTAACTAAAGTCGCAGAAGCTGATACAACGTCCAATATAGGTCTGCTAAAATCGATGTCGCGTTCAGGAGCGGGCACCTATGCGTGGCAGTTTTCTTTCGCTTTGTCTTTCTCCATGATTCTGCGCTCAAAGGTAAGAGCCATTAAAGATCGCATGGAAGCTGACATACCGTAATTGCTAAAGTGAAGGCCTAAAGCTTGAATAGGACGACTTTTCTTAAAGACGGAAGTGGTAGGTTTATGCACGTGTTTAAGTGTGCAATGTACAAATATTGACATACGTAAATGTTCAGTGCGGCAACTGAAACAATTCCGTACAGGCCGCAAATAAGGAGGCTACGGGATGCGCCGTCCTCGTTTTCATGATGCAACGTAACGTTACCAGTGAATGCTGTTGCCACCACGCTACCGATTCACGTTAGTGCCGAGGCCTTAATCATAAGAGTCTCTCATTTCTGAGTGAAAAAATGGCTCCAGGCTGAGCCCAAGAGTACTGACCATTGAGGACACTCTATACGGAAAGCGCGTGTAAGCGGAATTGAAGCAACTTCATATCGGTAGGCAAATTACGGGCCTCGCCTATTTGTATAGACTTCAGAGGAGCTCAGGGGTCTTTAGCGATAAGTAAAATGCTGTCATTAAGCTAACTACGAGGTTATGACCAAAGTGTTAGAATCCATTTTGTTGATCTAATGAAACCAAGAGCTTACCTGTTGATATTTCGAGCGTCTACGCTAATATGCCACGCGGTGCAATGAAGAAAATATAAGTTTATCTTGCAATAATGGGGCATGCCTGATGGTATCCAATTAAGTAAGGTATCCGGCTCCTCGAGTACCGAGTTACGACTGCTGCAAATTTTTTTCTCATTCACCTTTGGCAAGCGTAATTGGCCTCTCTTCTTTTTTGACAAACTGACGATCATGTGATATATAGGTATGAATAAAAGAAGTCTGTCACGAAAGCTATCTGGTTTAATCAAAGTTTTCCAAGCAACCGTAAATAATGCAGGTGAAATCGGCCATGGTTTTGAGTAAAGTTGAAAAGGAGCCAGAACTAAAATTAAATTTTCTTAAAGCAAATAGGCGCACTATGGGAACAAGGACATAAGGGAGGAACCGACGACACAAAGCGCACACTCGCAACTGAAGGTTTATTGAAAAAAGTACACATAAATACGTTACAAAAAAAGGGGGCACGTGGTGCACTTTTCCTCGCCGAAACAAAACAAAACGAGATGGGTATCCCCTTAACCGATCATGAATTTTTATGTGTACTTTTTCAATAAACCTTCAGTTGCGAGTGTGCGCTTTGTGTCGACGGATCCTCCCTTATGTCCTTGTTCCCATAGTGCGCCTATTTGCTTTAAGAAAATATGAACCGTTACCAACTAGCCCAAATGGCTGTTTTGCTACTAAAATTAAAAGTGCGCAAACCTAGCCGCGTCATTTATTTCATCGCCGCCAAAATTTGTAGCCCAACACAACACAGACGGTAATAAAAAAAGTTGGAGGATGCCAATCTTCTCCTCACTAGTAGAGTTCGATAGCGTAATCACGCCCTCTTCGCATAGGCTTCCGAATCGGTGGCCTCGTTTCGTTTCTCGGAGGACACCTCAACCGAGCCGCAAGGAAAGGAACGTCTGTGCGGGTAACCTTGGCCTTTTAAAACTTTCCTATATTGCCTACTGGAAGTATACTGGTAGCAAAGTACCCACTACGCTTGCTTAACCTTCATGCGAACCTACGAAGCATGATTCAAGGAACAAATTTCTCTCACCACCAACTTTCCAATCTACCCCTTCCCTCAACCTCCTTCCCCCACGCGCCACGCCGCCGCCGATCCGATGAACCCCGCGCCGTTCACGCGCCGCCGCCGGAGGTGGAAATACCGGCGCGCCGCCGCCGGTGATTTTGGGACCGGCGCACAAGTCTACTTCGTACTGTGGCATCGCAGCAGCAATCGAAACAACGCTATGACAGCCGACATCAGACTGTCTCGTACTGCAAAGGAGACTTCGTGTGGTTGTGGACCCCGCAACGTAAACGTGGCTTATGTGAAACGGTTTTACCCCTGTACACGGGCCCATTCGTCATCGTTGATCGCTTCAGCGACTTGACGTACGTGGTGGCACGCTTGACGTCAGCTGGCCGTCGGTCAAGCCGGACCCAGCTGGTACATGTTGCCCGTCTTAAGCCGTTTCACCCTACACATTCTCAGCGATTCAGGCTCGCCCAGCGGGCTTCGTCTGGGAACCGGGGAATACAACGGGTATGAGCCGAGGGTGAAGAAGGGAAAGAAGACGTGAGCTGGTTCAGCCTACCGACGCCATCATTACCTGACCATCAACCTCGCCCTGTAAATAAACATAGATCAAGCGTAACAATATAATGCTTTCGCTTGTCAAGTAATACTGCAGCCTAAATTCGGGGTTATTATTCTGGGGTCAGGCATTGCGTCAATCGTTGCTGCGAGCGAGGCCGACGCGTGTCTATGTCTTGTGGTGTCCCTGCGTACGTGCCGTAATGGTTACAACCCTGCCGTTCGACGCCACGGGTGCTTGTAAGGCTGCACATTAGGCGCGGTAGTTCGGAAGAAAATTCCATATTACCACATGACAAAGACGCGAAGCGGCATTAGGATACATGTTCAACGACGAAGTTGTCGATGCTCCCCATATTGGCAGGTGTCATTCTCTTGCCGTGCTGCCTACCCGCCCTTAATGAACACCAACCGATAATGAAGCCAAGGAAGGTATCGGGGACATTAGTTTTACTGTTTTAACTGCATTGTTGTAATTATAATAGTAATGTGAAAAAAACGCCAGGCCTGCGCTGAAACCGCAGCACAGTCACAGCAAAAGCTGGAAGAGCGGTGTTTCTGGAGCCCGTTGTAAGCTAGCTCTCCTGGGGCTACAATACAAGTACACTAGAAAGGTACATCATCATCATCAGCCTGTCTACGCCCACTGCAGGGCAAAGGCCTCTCCCATGTTCCGCCAATCAACCCGGTCCTGTGCTTTCTGCTGCCACGTTATACCTACAAACTTCTTAATCTCATCTACCCACCTAATTTTATGTCTCCCCCTCACGCGTTTACCATCTCTTGGAATCCAGTCAGTTACCCTTAACGACCACCGGTTATCCTGCCGACGTGCTACGTGCCCGGCCCATATCCATTTCTTCTTCTTGATTTCAACTATGATGTCCTTAACCCCCGTTTGCTCCCTGACCCACTCTGCTCTCTTCCTGTCTCTTAAGGTTACACCTATCATTTTCCTTTCCATCGCTCGCTGCGTCGTCCTCAATTTAAGTTGTACTCTCTTTGTAAGTCTCCAGGTTTCTGCTCCGTAGGTAAGTACCGGTAAGATGCAGCTGTTGTATACCTTTCTCTTGAGGGATAGTGGTAGATTACCATTCATGATTTGAGAATGCTTGCCGAATGAGCCCCATCCCATCCTTATTCTTCTAGTTATTTCACTCTCATGGTTCGGCTCCGCGGTTACTACCTGTCCTAAGTAGACGTACTCCTTTACAACTTCCAGTGTCTCTCCACCTATCGCAAAGCGCTGTTCTCTGCCAAGATTGTTCCACATTACTTTAGTTTTATGCATATTAATTTTCAGACCTACTCTTCTACTTTCCGTATCCAGTTCAGTAATCATGAGCTGTAATTCGTCTCCCGCGTTGCTCATCAATGCAATGTCATCAGCGAATCGCAGGTTACTGAGATACTCTCCATTAACTCTTATCCCTAATTCTTCCCAATCTAGGGCCCTGAAAACCTCCTGTAAACACGCGGTGAATAACATTGGAGAGATCGTGTCTCCCTGCCGTACGCCCTTCTTTATTGGGATTCTCTCACTTTCTTTATGGAGGACTATAGAACTGTAGACTCTGTAGAACTCTTCCGCTACCTCAACTATTCTGGCCATATTGTTTGTGACATTGCCTTCCTTGTCCCTTAATGCATACATCTGATTTTTGCCTATGCACAGTTTTGTCTTCATAGCTTTGAGGCTTCTTCCGTTCTTTAGAGCATGCTCAATTCTCTCCATATTATACTTTCTTATGTCGGCTACTTTACGCCTATTGATTAGCTTCGAAAGCTCCGCCAGCTCTATTTTGTCTGTTGCACTTGAGGCTTTCATAGCTTGACGTTTCTTAATCAGGTTTTTCATCTCTTGGGATAGCTTACCAGTGTTCTGTCCGACGACTGTACCCCCGACTTCCACTACACACTCCTTAATGATACTAGTCAGATTATCATTTATTGCGTCAACACTAAGGTCGGTTTCCTCGGTTAAAGCCGCATACCTATTCTGAAGTGAAACTCTAAATTCCTGTACTTTCCCTCTCAGAGCTAGTTCATTAATCGGCTTCTTGCGTATCAGTTTCTGCCGTTCCTTCCTCACGTCTAGTTGAATTCTAGATCTTACCATTCTATGGTCACTGCATCGGATCTTGTTAACTACTTCCACATCCTGTACAATGCCCGGGTGGCCGCACATTATGAAGTCCATTTCATTTTTAGTTTCGCCATTAGGACTCCTCCACGTCCACTTACGAGTAGCCCGTTTTCTGTAGAGGTATTCAAGATGCGTAAATTATTGCGTTCTGCAAACTCTACTAGTAACTCCCCGCTGGCGTTTCTAGAACCGATGCCATATTCCCCAACTGCGTTATCTCCAGCCTGCTTCTTGCCTACCTTTGCATTAAATTCGCCCATCAGTGCAGTATACTGTGTCTTTACCTTACTCATTGCTGATTCTACGTCTTCGTAGAAGCGTTCAACCAGTTGATCAGCATGGCTGGATGTAGGCGCGTAGGCCTGTACCACCTTCATCTTGTACCTCTCATTAAACTTAATTACGACACATATCACCCTCTCATTAATGCTATAGTATTCCTCTATATTACCAGCTATATTTTTATGAATAAGGAATCCCACCCCTAGTTCTCTTCTGTCAGCTAAGCCACGATAGCATAGGACGTGTCCGTTCTTCAGCACTGTATATGCCTCTTGTGGCCTCCTAACCTCACTGAGCCCTATTACATCCCATTGAACACCCTCTAATTCCTCGAATAGTACAGCTAGACTCGCCTCACTAGATAAAGTTCTAGCGTTATACGTAGCCAAGTTCAGATTCCAATGGCGGCCTGTCCGGACCCAGAGATTCTTAGCACCCTCCGCTGCGTCGCAGGTCTGGCCGCCGCCTTGGTCAGTTGCTTCGCAGCCGCTGGGGACTGAGGGCCGAGGGTTAATTGGTGCATTCATGTGGGAGGTAGTGGCCAAGTACTACACCAGGGTGGCCAATCCTGCTCTGGTGAGGGAGTGCATTGCTGGCTGTGGTCGCCAGTGAGGCTGCACCCCAGGCCTTTTTACACAATTCCATCATCACGCGGATTTTTTTAAAAATTCGGTTGGGAATTGTCCGGCACCGGGATTCGAACCACGGACCTCTTGCATGCGAAGCTGATGCTCTACCACTACGCCATCGCTGTACGACTGCCATCGCTGTACGCCATCGCTGTACGCCATACGATTTTGATATGTGCCCCTTAACGCATTACTGCATAGTTGGGGTTCGGCTTTGATTTTGCACCTTTCTCCGTATTTAATTTTTTTTAATTTGCTGGGAATTTCTACCGTCATCAGTTCCTGATAACAGGTGCGTATTTGGAGACTGGCCATTTAATGAGGATGTCTTTTTCTGATAATGAAATTGTAAATGCTCTAATGTAACATCTAATTAATGCTAGTGTCGTTAATAATTGTATATAAATTTTTGATGTCGCTTCAATATTCCCATCCAAAACTGTTAAAGGGGCCCCTGCAACACTTTTCCGTCTGCATTGTGCAGCACTGGAATGCGTGTAGTGCTCAATACTGAGAGGAATGCAAAAAGGATCACCGAAATCGGTGCACGCTAACAGAAGCAAAACCCCAGCAGTTCCCTTTTGCATTTCACTCTCCCACTGACTTCAAAGGCCGTTTCCAATCGCCATGCGCCTCTCGCGGAGACATACCGGACGACTCGTGGCCGTAGTCCTAGTGCCATTTGGCAATTGTTTTCAAATTTTCATATTTAAAAACTAATCATTTTGTATCTGAGGAAGTACAAAGAGTGCCGTTATAATTAAAGCCCACAATAGTCTGGCCTATCTGAGACCATATGAATATTACGTGCGTCAAACTAATCAGAATGCCCGGCCAACGTTGTCACTCCCACGTGATGAAGTGTCACTTCCGATCCCAAAAATAGCCGTTGCGCGTTGCTCTAGTCTGAAAACAATGTGGTTTCTATAACAGCTTTGTTTTTGGTGTGGCCACTCGCACAACGATGTCGGTGAATTCCACAGTTGGAGAAGAAGCGAGAATTAGACGCTTAATCTGCGTTGCAAGGCCCCTTTAAGTGGCACCCCACCGCAGGTGCCGCAAGATCACGTGCGCAAATTTTGGCGCCGTTCGGAGTGTGCATTTTGAATCTGAGCATCACGTGTGGGAACAACATGGCTGGCATGCGACACCTTTGCAAATTTCCACCTCCCATAACCAGCACTTGACGCTTTTGAAAAGAACAAATGCAAACGTCAGAGGAGAGACACTGGTCTAGCTGGGGCCCCGCAGACTCTGTGACCACTGGTGTCACAAGGTTGTTCCAGGCTACATTCACCGCTCATTCTTCTCGGTCCAAGCAGAAGAATGGAACATTTCAAGTTTCATATTGTGGTGTCCTATTTCTAGGATTGCAAATAAAGGTACTGCCGGACTGCAAAGGTATTGTGGAGAAAAACAACTATTTTAAATGTGCTGCTGCAAACGAAAAGCTCTTTAATAACTGGCTCTAACACTGCAGCAATGCATTCACTTATAGAGTATTGTTTCATAAGTGCATATTAGGATGGGACACGGCGCAAACGCCAAACCTCAACTGAACATTACTACACAACTAGGAGATGTAAAAACATGGTAAGCTTATTTTTTGTTGGCTACCTTGTGTAATTGTTTTCTGCAGAAATGTCCAGGATGGTGTCCACACCGTGTCCCAATGGAGTCAAACTATTACAAGATGGCAACGGTGTCTCTAAGCAAAGATGAAAATTTTAATATCTGCACTGATGCTCCACTTGGCATCTGGCACTGCTCCTCATCACACTTTCTGAGATGCTGCCGCTTTGAATGGCTCAGGAAAAATTGCCAATATATCTTTATGCTGCTCACATACAAAAATATACTAACGTTGATTTTAACGTAAAGGACAAAGACAGGGCAAGAAAACCTAACTGCTTGTGTCACTCCAGCCCTGTGCAAACACAGCGCAGCTTAAAACTCGAGGGGTGGCCTTCTAAGAGTGCTCTGTCAACTATTCGAGCACTTGCAGTGAGTAGTGTTGCGCATGGCAAGTAGCAGTTTAATGTGGTCATCCAAGTACGATCAGGTGTGCTTTGTGGTCCAAAAAATAGGTTTTGAATAATTACTTTTGTTATAAATCCAGAGTGCACGTATCACCATGGCAAAATTATGGCAAACAAGGCTCAGCCCAACTCACTGCATCATATTTTGGATGGGATGCAAAAAATAGTTGTACCTTTTTTTCTCTTTTTTTGCAATAAAAGGCGTTGCTTGGCTGTGTACAAGAAAAATAGTTTTCTGCTCTAATGTTTGTCCTTGCTCCACTGTGTCGGTGCTGCTTTTTATAAAGCAATGCGTTTTGGCCCCACAACGCATTCTTTTTAGACTGCGTGCCTTCATGTTCCAAATTACTAGTCAGCAAAACCATCAATTTTTCTTTAACGTGTCCAAAAGAAAGTAAATAAACTTCGAGACTGCGGAAAGAAACTCAGTGTGCCAATGCACTACTCAAATTATGTTGTCACGCAGAGACAGGCCCGGCGCTTTCTGCTCTTGGTTTGCCATATTTTTTCAGCAGTGCCCAAGCTTCGTGGGCACATTTCACTAAGTAGATTAGTTGCCAGAACCCATATGTCACCATGTCCCAGTGATCAAAGTGTACTTACTATGTATTTGCATTAAAGATGAGTGCTCTCGCCACTAGAAGATGAATGCCACTGCAGTGTCAGCACTTTCATCGATTTAAGCTTGCTATGTAATGACTATTCAATTTCCATTGCCTGATAGCATACTGCTCTTATCGCTGCAGTTGGCCACTGAGCAAGGCAGATGACAAGCGATCGATAGAATCAGAGAAAAATAATCCTATCATACACAAATATAGCTGATGGAATAACCTCCACACTTTGCCAGTTGGTAAATGAACCAATCAGGGCAGAGATTTTGCATGTTGCAGAGTTGAAGAAAAGCGACACATCTCGCTTTAATGACAATAATCATCCAGTACTGGACATACTACCAAGTAGTCAAAGAGGGAAGGCAGGCTAGTTGGTTGCTGGAACTGACATTCTTTTCAGTAGGGCAAACCAAAAACACACATACCCAAGAGATGGCACGTAGACAGCATGAGCACTACCGTAAAATCCCGAGTAAGCACCCCTACCCGAGCAAGCGCCACATTTCCCTTTTCGGGAGATTTGAAATATGCGCAAATGACCTAGCAAGTGCCCCCTCTCCCCTCCTGCAATTATTTTTTCAACCTGTTCTCCACCACTGAACCCTGGTAGGAACCTAAGTTAGATATGTGCACGATTTCTGAGTATTTTTACAGTGTGGAGCCTCGGGGTTGGATTCTGAGTTGTCACAAATCATCGCAACATTAGACAAATGCCTTTCCCCTTGTCATAACACATGAAATTTCACACGGATTCCCTCCTGATCAGTAAAAACAGTAAATGCATGCGTATTCAATAAAGATTTCATCAGAAGCACAGCTGTACATTCTTCATAGGCTCTTCTGCTGCCATCTTGAATTCTGGCCCGCGACCGAGCAAGGACCCCCCCCCCCTCCAAATCTTGTCCGATTATCGTTCACCATAGGGGGGGGGGGGGGGGCGCATGCTCGGGATTTTACCGTAGTGTTGTCTACGTGTTTTCTATTGCGTACGTGTGTTTCCAATTTACGCTGCTAAAACGAATGAGAGTGAAGGTACCCACTACGCCATAAATCACAATTTTTGTGAAGTTGGAAAGCACCTACTAAGCCATTATTCGTCATTCGGCGGAGAAGCGAGGCACCAGCTACAAGTCTGTAAGGCATTATGTGCACTTTGTTGACGCGACGACTGACGATGATGAAGAATTATGGCTCAGCCCTGTGTAATAGGTTGGAAGCTTTAAACGGCTCACCAGTTATGTAATTTGCATTCGGTGACGCCCGGTCGCTATTTCCCTCTCCCGTCATGCTGTATAACATACGTTGACGTGGGACAGAGACGGGGGGGGGGCGAAGAACTTTACTGAGACCCCGAGGAAATGAATCATGCGCTTATGGGCTTCCTTCGCAACCAATACAAGTGCACTTGCAAGGAACCCACTACGCTATAAATCATTGTAATTTTAGAGAAGTAGGGCAGCAGGCACTGTGCCATTTTTCGTCATTCTACGGAGAGCCGTGGTACATGCTAAACGCATGTAAGGCATTATGCGCACTTTGTTGATGCTGTGCCTGATGACGACGAAGAATTATGGCAGAGCCCTTTGTAATGGGTTGGAAGCATTCAACAACGTACTCGTTGCGCAATTCGCATCGTGTGACGCCTGGTTACAGAATCCGCGTTGTGCGACGCTTAGTGTTTATTTTACTCTTCTGCCACACTTTATTGCATGTGGTTCCTTCCCGACATGAAGCCTGTATAGGACCTTTTTGCAACGCAGTTTCAAGTACCGGCATGGCTCAGAGGTTGGATATAGGGCTCCCACGCAGAGGGCCCAGGTTGGAACCTCGTTCCATCCTAGAATTTTTTTCTTATTTCGTTTTTTTTTCTTATTTCGAGCGATACTGGTTACGGACACCGGCGGCGGCGGACAACTACGGCACCAAAACCGACCGGTGAAATGACCTCATAACAGCTTTCGCTGTAAAAATAAGGTGGACGAAAAGACAACCTGCCGCCGGCAGTGACCTTAAAATTTCGCGTACTTTCGCGTAAGTCTGGTAATGCCCTCCGGGCCCTTAGGATGTTCAAATAAAAAAAACACGTATTTAAGATCTCCAGTTAGAACCAAATGACCACCCTGAAGGAAGTACTCGTCCAAGTTCAGAAGTTCAGAAAAAAATCATTGGTCCTGGCTGGTGTGGCTGTCCCACAAACGAAGACAATGCGTTGAATTTAGCCTGGATCAATCGCAGTCAAATGCCGATGCCAGCCATGTGCCATGCTACAAAATGTGGTGACCTCACAGAAAAATTCGGTTTAAAAAGGCTCCAGAGGATTGCTAAGCCGATTCTTATGACAGAAGAGCACAAAAGCGCCTCTTTTGCCTAGGTTGTTGTTACGGAAGTTGGCTGGAAAGTAGTGGTGCCAAGTTATCGTGAACGCCAACAGTTACGGCGGACATGGGCGCCTTCCATTTTCAGATGCTTCGTTGAGGACCACGTGTCTGAAAAGTAGTCGCGCTTACGCAATGCGCCGACTATTCTTATGTCATTTCCTTCTCCCCGCGAAGTCGCGACTTCCTCTTCTGGTGCGATAATCCCGTCTCCTACGACGCGGCTCCAGGTGGCGTAGAATAACTGCCAGTTGGGCGTGTTGGTATACATTCATGATGGTGAAGCGCTAAAAGAAACGGAGACTTACGACTTGACTGCTGCGGCAGTTGTTGGCGCCAGGTACTCTTCCTCTGGGAGAGGCCATGTGCGTTCAGGACACGACTTTTGTGGACACGGCTTTTGCGGACGCCAGCTCGGTTCGCTATTTCGACAACCTAGCCTAGAAACGTTTTCGCGTTAGCAGCATAAAAAAGTTTAGGCGACTGTGGGAGCGTTGTATGCAGCTGTCCATATGACTAACCAGAAAAAAAGGGTTATTATGCACTCGGCAAGCTGGTTCGACAGCGGTGCTGTAAACAACGCCTAGGACGACTCCCAGTTGAGACGTATACTGTAAGTGATCACTAGAGACCACATTTTAGGCAAATGCCTAATTTCCTCCTGCGCTCTTCTCGCCCAACGTCGATATAAGGGCATGGATGACTGATTAAGAAGAGCTTTCATACTGTTTCCCGGGTGGCTATACATAAATTCCTGTCTTTGCATTTTGCCTATAAATACCTTTATATGCCTATAATTGTCTTTTTTTATTTCGTGCCCATATGAACACTATTTATTCTCAAGGTCCAATTTCGCGTGCAATTTGAGACCGTTATTCGTGTTACCGGGAAAACATTGTTCGGAATTCTATGAGATTGAGCCTAGTCCTCTAGTTCCACCAATTGCCGGGAAACAACCGCTAGCAGGAGTGCAGTGGGACGCGCCGGCCGGGATATGCCACCGCGCTTAGATGGCGCGACCAGCTGGCGAATGCGAAACAGCAGAAGAGCGTCTGGGGAAAGGAGGGTGAAAGGCAAAAGAAGAATGAAAAACGTGATATGCGTGCGATTTTCGTTTTGTGTGGAATTCACCTGTTAAGGTGCTCAGGAGAAAAACTGTGTCTACGCGATTCGATTGGCGAATAGCAGGCATCGTTCCCTTCATCATGCCTTTTAGCGGTCTGGCAATCAGCTCTTGTTCTGCCCTTCTGAGCCGTGCCGAAAACAAAGACACAGGGTGTGTTGATTAGACAATGGACTCAGCGAGCCACGCAACAAACGTCAAAATTGCGTTCTGCAAACCGTGAGCGAACAAGGACAATCGCACAGTTGTTTAATAGGAGTGCGCGAATATTCTAACTTTAGCATATTTTTCGAATACTGCCTGCTATTCGATGCGATTCGCACAGAAATTTGACTATTCCATGTATTTGAACTTCTGGAAGATAAATGCAGTCATCTGATTTTTTGGACTCTCTAGCGATCGCGAAATCGTCCGAAAAATCGCGCAGTCAGAAAGAACGATTTCATTCTTTTTTTATTCCGCTCAAGATGTCGAATTGGCACAGCCCCCGATCAAATATTCATTCAGATAGCGTCTGCTGAACCTGCAAGCTATCTTGATGGAGTTCAAAAATTTGTATGGGCAATGTCCCCGTACCAGCAAGTCTTTGCATGAAGTTCGAGATTTCGTGCGAGCAACGTTCCATCACCAGCACTTTCCATCACCAGAACTTTTGATCACTTGTGTACAAGACTGTTAGTACACAAGCGGCGTACGCGTCCTTCTACCACCAACACGGAGCTGCCGTGACCGACGTCGGTGAGATTTGTCTTCTCGAAAGAAGAAGTACACTTTTCTGAGAGGTACAACTGTAGATGCAGAGTAGAGCTCGACGCTTTCCTGAACTGAACAAAGAGGGCGCTGCGGCGGTGTTTTTAGGATACTGCCGTGCAGCGGTTGCATCACAGACAAAATACCCTTCTGCCCTCAACAATCGCGATGCCAACAAACGGATGATATACACAGCATGTTTGACACGGATGCTACCAAAGTAGTACGGACACATGGGATTAATGGAGAAATCTTTATATGGCTCATTACTCGAGCAAATGCGGAGTCCGGCGGCGTCCTCAAAACTATTGATACCAAAATTATCGTTACGTTACATAAAGAAAGGTAGATTCCAAACGAGTAGGAGTACAAATTAAGGTGAATTCATTGTGAACTTCAGGTGAGTCAAAGCACAATAATTTTTCTGAAGTGTCAATAAACGTACAGTATCATGAACCAGTGTACAGCATATTATTTGTTGGGGTTTAGCGTCCCAAAAGAACAATATGATTATGAGGGCCGTAGTGGAGGGCTCCAGAAATTTCGACCACCTAGAGTTCTTTAACACGCACCTAAATCTAAGTACACGGGCTTGAACTATTTTCTCCTCTGCCGAAAATGCGGCTGCCGAGGCCGGTATTCGATCTCTCGACCCACGGATCAGCAATCGAGAACAATAATTTATAAACCACTGTGGTGTGTAATATTCAACAAAGTGAATCGAGTAAATCAATAGCGAATCAAGTGGCTTAGGCTGAATCGACATACATCAGGATGAACCAAGAGCGAACCTTCGTACAAGAGTCAATGAGCGTAAAAAAGCTAGGGAGTTTAACCACATCGCAGCATTCAGCTCATCGACCTGCTCTCGGGGAGAGCAGAAAGTGGGGTTGAAGGACAAAGAAAAAGAAGAAGAGATCACAAAAGTCTTATTCTCGAGTCTAGAGCAGGTGAACGAAACGAAAAAAAAAAAACAAGCAGAGGTGAATAGTCATTGGCTTTAGAAGTTCTTAGAAGATAGCTGGTGGTAACCACGTCAATCGAACTCTTCTAATGAGGTCGCGAAGTTGTATACTGCATAGTTTGCGGCCTCTCATACGCGGAGCAGACACTGAAGATGGCCGAGGGAGGCCGACCATGACACATGGAGCTACGATTAACGATGCCTTTCTGTTTAACCTACAGCTCTGTGCAAATGTGTGTGCAACACCGTGTCATTGCCGCAACTTCGCGGCAGTAAAAACAAAAACAAAACAAAAAAAAACTAATGAAAAAATTCGGCAGCTCCACGTCTTCTAGGAATCGGTTTCATGCAAATCAATGAGTGAGTAGTTTTTTATGCTGCATTTTTTTATCTTTGATTCGAATGTTACGAATTGCATCGACGTGTTTCTTTAAGCCTAGTAGTTGCGTGCCCATCGTGGCTTTACCACGCACAACGACTACAGTGGCGTTTCAAGTATAAATTATTGTATGATGCAACGTCTGCACTAAGTTTAGAGCACTGACGTCAGCGTTATCGAAACGAACAGCACTTTACAGTGTGATGATGTGAATATCTTACGTAACTTTTCTTAGCGTATTCCTCGGGAAATATAGCTCGCTGAATCATAGCAATAGAAATGCAATGTTTATTAGACTTCTCTCAAAGAGTAGACAACACTGGAACCACAGACGTTAACCTGACACGATGCCTGTATCATAGGAGCACACATGTAGTGTTTATTGCTTTGGTAAACAATTAAATAGTCAGTACTACAACCACATTTGACGTTGCACCGACATAATACTTGCATAGACTGTTGTTCCAAAGCAGTTTCTAGACACGGCGTGGCTCTGTGGTAGAGTACCGGACTGCCACGCAGAGTGCGTGGCTTCAATTCCTGCCGTTATCCTAATTTTTATTCTTTGTAGTAATCGCGTCAACACTGCCGATATCGGTTTTTCTTATCGCTGTCGTATTTAAATTTAGGGTGTAGGTCGTCCGCATTCCTTGGAAGATATTAACTGGTCAATCACCTGTGGCGCATACCCGCTTACCATGGCCTGTGGTAAACGGGTAAGCGCCACACGTATCTGGAGGAAAGGGCTTGACGACGTACGAGACAGGGTTTTCACGTTATTCATGTCATTGCCAGATAGTCATATACGTCAAACCCTCTTTACATCCCAAGCCAATTTTAGTCCACACCCAGCTAAGGAGGCGATCACGAGATCACCCAGACTTAGGTGGCTGATAGATAAATATGTATATGGATAAATACGTAGATAGAAACACTACAAATGGCTGAGGTTCGCTAACAAATGCTTCGCATTTAAAATTGGAAGGCGGTTTAGCTCCCACTGAGCCAGATCTGCGCACTAGCACCGTCCCTTCTGTGGTGGAGTACTCAAAGCTTGAACGACGACGTCCACGCTGCCTTGTTGAGATGTTCGGGAGTTTCGTTAGCTCGCACGTTTATCATAATTTTTGCGCCAGCGTACAGGCGGTGTTAGCTCTGTTCAGGGTTTTCCTTTGCACAGTCACGAAACTTTTTTAAGCTGCCTGCTTCCATCTTCGTTTAGCTACATAGCCTACAATGCGAGGGTCGTTCAACGCACACTCCCTTTTTTACGTCATTTCCACAGAAATTGTGCCTACTGTTGAGACTCGCAGTCCACGTCGACCAACCCAGATAGACCCGGCAACACATTCATGGCCGAACTCTCGAAAACTGCGATGACGCTTGTTCAGTCCCGCTGTTATACCACCAGTGATATCAGGAAAAACGTGTGCGGCACTTCCCTGCTGTTGGCTCTACATGCTCGCGCGGCGCACGTACAGACACATAACGAGGCGGAAGTCTGGGTGCTAGCGCGCAAAAACCTTGACGATGCGCCGTAGAGTCGCATCAGAATGGATGCCCAGGGAAACTACGCAAACAGCGTGCCAACACAACACATTTACCATTACCAGGCGTGAGCAGGTATGCCTGTTACGTGGGGGCCTCAACCACCCCTCTGCGCACGCCTGTGACTCTGACATAGCTAAAAAGCGGTGAGGATCAACGCGCGGAATCAACAGCGAGTCAACCTACCATAAACTCCCCGCGGTGAGCTACGTGTTCTATGCAATAAAAGTAAGCAGTCCCTATCATCAAGAAAACACGGTAATGTGTAACATGCGTTTAAAAGAAGCTCGGTAAACAATTTAGAGCATGGTGCATGTACGTACTATGAGAGAGCTGCAAGCGGCTGCCAATAAACATGAAATGACGATGTATTCACGAATTATGTGTAGCCTCACGTTGGCTTCGCCGATCTCTTGTGTTCAGGATAGAATGGGTACAATTAATATCAATTTGGGATAACTGCACGCCGCCCCTTATCATGGCAAACACCTGAGCCGCATGACCAATGAAGCCACTGAATGCATGCTACGCTCAAGTATGCTAACGTGAAGAGCCACCGTGCATGCTCTGATGTAATCTGCAGCTTCTATCTACCCGACTAGGTCACATAAAGTGCGTCCACCAAATGAATAGCAGATATTAAAGTACTTCTTTTCGTGCATCACATCGCTTAGTGTAACATCTCCGAATGCAAGGCGAATATGTCGTCAGGCGCTGCCTTCCCTATAAGAAATATATCCTATCAGGAATCCACAAATATTGCGGTAATAGTTATTCGATTAGCTGACGTTCTTAAAATGCGAAGCATCTTATGGCGGAGTTCAATCCGGTGGTGGTGTGCGGCGTGACCACCCTTACTGCGCATGCGCGAACCCTCTCCACACGCACCCTCTCCACTCCGCCTCTCGCGTGCCTCATTCTCTCCTGCGCAACGCCGCTATGAGCGCCAGCGCATGCGCGTCCCCTACCCCTCTCTCTCCTCTCCTACGCTACCCCCTCTCGCGCGCCTGTCGACCGCATTTCCCGCTCGCCCTGTGAGCATTAATGGCAAGGTTAGAGCGATGACACGACGCGCGTACCGTTCCTCTTCGCGTTCAACGAGGGGAGGTCGGTAGCATGCCCAACGAAAGCCAACGGAACGAGCTCGTGCAATTGTTCCGGCTTCTCATCGCCTCATGGTCCCCTTTAGCGGGAAATGGTGTAATTTTTCGAAAAAACGATGTGCTAAAGTGGGGTGGTCGGCTTCGATATGAGTGCAATAAGTTTTTTTTTCCGGCCTTAGGAATTTCGGGAGTCGGCTTAGAATCGGGGTCGGCCTAGATTACTGTTAGGAATGCTATAAAACGTCGCCACACCGCACGAGTTAGCCCTTTCACACGCTACGTACACAATCGTGTACACCACTTGTTTTTGGTAGTTGTATAGACTAGTGGCCAACAAAGTGCCAGATACATCGAGCTTTGAAACCTCCTGTATAATAAATTTGTCCTCCTTTAACTTCATTTTGCAGTGTACTGTTGCATATGATTACTTTGCGGAGGGAGCAACCACGTTCCACGAGTCATTCAACGTGCCGTTTCCCGCGAGCCACGTCTAAAGTATTATTTTTCTTTGCTCATAATCGATATAACCGGAAATAAATTCGCACTGTATTTCTTGCCCGAGATTTGATTCTATTTCTGAAATGAATGACTTCTCAATAAATAGCAATTTAGCTAGAGTTTGAATAGGAATAATTACTACAACACACGAAAATGAGCGTATTATGACGTTATTTTTGTTGCAATACGATATTAAAGAGACACTAAAGGCAAATATCAATTTATGTCAGAGTGAAATCTCAATGTATGGCAACGTCTAAAACGGCAATATTATTAGCAGCAGTGCCCTACGTACCAAGAAATTAAGCAAAATGTAGCACACGATGCCACAAGCGGCGCATTTTGGAAATTATCCCGATGACGTGAGAGAGTTCGACTACAGTTAATCACTAGCAATCAAACTAGCTGCAATAAAAAAAGAACCTTCCGTGCATCAAGAGACGTAATAAAATGCTGCTTTTTCGTTTCTGTTTGAATCATGGAAAAAAGATCCTCTTCGGCGCTGCCATGGGGGACGGCGCGCATGGTTCAAAGGTTCCGTTTTCGCCGAACTGCGCTTCGCCCGGCACCCTGCTTCGCTCACGCGGTCGCGTCTCGGTGGTAGTTTCGGTATCGCGTACTGCCGCGTGTGTTTTGCGCGCTCGTGAAAGTCGCTCTGACAGAAAGTTCGACAAAATGCCGCATGCCCGAATGGCGCACGCCGCCAGTGCACGCCACCACGCAGAAAAGGCGGGCAACGTTGGGCACGGCAACAGTGACGTGAGAAACACCGCTTTCAGGCGGGTGATTTGAAGTGCGCTAACGCGATGCGGACCACTGAAACGTAATTTTATTTTAAAATAAGCACTTCCGTGGGCACAAGTGTAGCACTACCAGGTTTCTGGACCGTTATTTCAACAATGAACGCGGACTTCATATTTGCCTTTAGTGTTTAAGTCCCTTCAAAATAACGTATCAATTTCACGCATTTAGACAGTTCTTCATAGGTGGCACCTGATAGGGTTAGGCAAACAAACGACAGATCATTGTTTCTTGTATACCTTTTATTCATTCTGTGCGGCGCGGTTTTATAATCTTCTGATAATGTGCAAGCCATTCCAATATTTATGGGTAATAATATTTATGGGGTCGTACGCGCCAAACCCACGACATGATTAAGAGCCATGCAGTAGTGGAAGTCTCCGGATAATTCCGACCACCTGAGGCTATTTACCCAACAGATCGCGGACCACTAACATTTCGGTTAGAGGTCGGAACTAAATAAGGTGGTTTGTTTGATGCCGGCCAGTGACTGCTCAGAAGAACAAATCACCAACTCCCTACTAGGAAATTGTCCGATAGTTCGTGATTACGATTCGGAACGTCATTAATAAATTAACAAGTGCAACACTTGCCGACATTAAGCATAGCAATTGTTCAAAAAACAAAGAACAATGGCTAACATCAAACTTTCATAAAACTCTACAGCCGACATCTCACCTCATTATCATGCAGTGTATCGTTATTCAATGCGTATACTGTACAGGGCTTCCTTCTTTTATGCGCCAACTGAATGATATGTTTAAATTCAGCAGCGTCTTACTATCAAGATTTCTTTATGCGTCGACTGTGTGGAGTGCTAGCCCTCTCTGGGAACCGCAGTAGTCTGTTCTCTGTCTGTAGTAATACAGCATTCTTCTATCTCTATACCTAAATTAGGCCCTGTAACGCTTTAGCTTGCCGACGCGCGGTTGGAGAAAAGGATAAGCCTGAGAATGGCTAACTGTTAAAGTCGCAGAAGCTGACACAATCCCCAATGTAAATCTGCTAAAATCAATGTCCGCGTTCAGGAGCGGGCGGCTATGGGCGGCAGTTTTCTTTTGCTTTGTCTTTCTTGTAGCTTATGCGCTAAAAGGTAACAGCTATTAAAGATCACGTAGAAGCTGATATACCGTAATTGGTACAACGAAGGCGTAAAGCTAGAACAGGATGACTCTTTCTAAACACGGGAGTGATAGGCTTATCCATGTGTTTGAGCGTGCAATATACAAATATTGACCTACGTAAGTGTTCACCGCGACAACTGAAACATTTCCGTACACACCGGAAATAGGGAGGGCAAGGGATAAGCCGTCTGCGTTTTCATGACGCAACGTAACATCATCGGCGAACGCTGTTGCCACCGCGGTACTGCTACACGCTAGTGTCCAGGCCTTTAACATAAGAGTCTTTTAGTACTGAGTGCAGAAATGGCTCCAGGCTGAGCGCAACGGGTACTGCCACTGACGGCCCTCTATAAGAACAGCGCGTGTAACGGGAAGGGAAGCACTTAATACTCGTCGGCATATTACGTGCCTCGCCTATTTGTATAGACTTCATTGGAGCTCAGGGGTGTTCAGTGATAAGCAAAATGGTGTCATTGAGCTAACTATGTGGTTATGATCAAACCATTAGAATCCATTTTCTTGATCAAATGAAACCAAGTGCTTACTTGTTGATCTCTCCAGCGTCTACGCTAATATCCCACGCGGTGCATTGATGGAAATATAAATTTATCCTCCGATAATGAGGCATGCCTGATGGTATCCAATTTAGGAAGGCATCCTGCTCCTCAAGAGCCGAGTTACACCTGCTACAACAATTGTTTCTCATTCGGTTTTGGCAAGCGTAATTGGCCTCTATTCTTTTTGAACGAACTGACGATTTGTGATGTTTAGGTACGAACAAAAGAAGACTATCGCGAAAGCTATCCGGTTTAATCAAAATAACGGAGGTGAAATTGGCCATGGTTTTGAGTAAACTTGAAAAGGAGCCAGAACTAAAATAAAAATACGCAAAGCGAGCCTCGTCATTTATATTATCGCCGCCAAATTTGTAGCCCAACACAACACAAACGGTATTATGAGAAAGTTGGAGGACGCTATGCTTCGCCTCAGGAGTAGAGCGCGACAGCGTAATCACTAGAGGCCGGTTTTTTGGGCACTAAAAAAGCGCATTTTAGGCGCCAAAAATAGGCAGGCAAAAAACACCGTTTTAGGCCTCCGAAATTGTAAATATAAGCACAATAATTTTTTATATAAACTCAAATAATTTCGACCAGAGATGTGCGCCACCTGTATCTACGACAGGAAAGCGAGAAATGTTATTGTTTATGATTGCACAAAGGCGCCAATGGTTGAACATAGCCATGCAGTTGTCCTTTCTAACGCATGGTTCGCAGAACACAGCCTCACCTTTGATTGTTAGCGCGGTGAGTCAAGTGTCCACCATCGAATCAACACACCCCTGGGTCTCTTTCTTTTCGGCGTGGCTGAGAAGGGCAGCACAGGAGCAGATAGTCAGACCACTAAAAGACCAGAAGGAAGGAATGCCTCGGCACTGGCCGGGGCGAATCGCGTAGGGTCAATTTCTCCCCTGTTGTTGAACACTTAAAAGGGCCCCTCACCAGATTTGAGCATTTCGAGGTGACAAGTGTAAGGCATGCACTGGGCGCTCACGTCTGTCAAAGTATGCAACACGACGCGCCGCGGAAAGACGTGAAATTTCAACCTGAACGCCGCTTGTCCTTCTTCTAGCTGGTGTGCGCCCCAAGATGGAGGGGCTAACGCACAACAATAAACGTTCCTGTGTAGTTATCGGTGCTCCTACGTCGCTCATCTATGTATACTCCGTTTCACAAGCTGTTGGCAGCGTTGTGGAAGGTACCGGCGCTCTCAGCCAATTATGACAGAGCGCACTTCAAATGTGTGTTCCTACGTGGAAGTCGCGTCCGTTAATTCGACCGGTGCCCCGTCTGTATGGAAGTATGTCTATTATAATAAATATCTTTTAACTTTTGTAGCAAATATCGCTTGGTACAATTTTTATCTGTTTTGATCTGTTTTGCTTATTTACGGACGGGACGACCAGCGTTGCAATGAAACTGGCCCGACCTTCTCTATTTATCGTCAGCCGGGTCGTATGAGTTGTTGGGGCGTTGGAGTTTTTTTTAATTGTTTGTGCACCGTGTATAAGAATATTTACTTCAGTCACTGAATTACTTAACGATCGAATGATTGAATCAATCAATCTGAAGCTTTATTTTCACTTCTGAATGTGACTTGCTTGATTCCTTGTCATAGTAACAGTACGATAGTACTCAATGATCCTGAACTCTACGCACACATGTAATGATAGACGTGAGCTTGTTACAAGAGCTTACATGTCATAGTCCCCATCACAACCTAAATCTGAACTGCTCATTGTTTCGTCCTCCAGGGTGGTTACGACAGCTGCATTAGTGTCAACAACATCATCATCGATGAAGTGGTCCAGTTTTCTCATTACATCTTCCTGAGCGATAACATGCTCCACTTATCTCTTCCACTTCTCAGCGGTTACTTGCTTAATTCCTTGCCATAGTAGAGTGTGAACGTGTTGAAGCTTAAACTTCTTGTTTGCCGCTGCTACGAAGCCCTTCACGTCACTCCAAACAAGCTCTATGGGGATAAGCAGGCAGTGGTAAGGAGGTAGGCGCACAACGAGGTGACCAGCAGCCTCAGCGACTGCAGTCCACACGGTATCGGTCCCCGCTTGCGTGTACGTTGTCGACAGGCTTCATGAGCTCGCCTTCACCATGTCGCTGCTCCACGGAACACCTTTTTCGGAAAGCCAGGCCTGTATGTCCTTTTTAGGCTACTCATACGCGGCACTTTTTCCTGCTTTACAGAATGATAAGGTGCGTTATCCATGACTATAACACTGCCAGGTGGTAGTAGTGGAAGCAGCTTCTGGGAAAACCACTTTTAGTAGTGGTCCCCGTTCATTTCCTCGTGGTAATCGCCTGAGCTTTTTTTAGCTTGAAAGACTTCCGCTGCGCTTTCAACGAAACCATGTTCGCTACCGCAGTGCGTGGCAATCAGTCTACCTCTTTTGCCACTGGGGTTTCGAAGACCAGTCGGCAAACAAGATCGACGGGCTTCGTACGTAGACTGGACAGTGCCGTCTATCCACACCCGACTTTTTATTTATTTATTTAAAGTACCTGCAGCGCCCGAAGGCTTCATTGCAGGTGAGAATACACAAGGTAACATATGCTTACATAAATGGATAACTATGAAAACAAGATGAACAACAACGAAAACAACAACAACCAAAAAGAAGAAAGAAAAAAAGAGAAAAAAAAACTATGAGCGTAACAGTATGTCTCCGAACGAAGTTTCAGTGCGACAGTCAACAATCTCCTGTGGAAGCTCATTCCACTGGGAGATTGTGTGTGGAAAAAACGAGTATGGGTATACGTTTGTTCTGCAAGAACTTTCTCTTATTTTTAGAGGGTGGTCACTTCTGTGAGACAAGAAATGGGCAGGTAAAATGTAAGGTCCTTTATTTTGACCAAGCCATGAAAGATTTTGAAAAGCATTTCTAATCTAATGTGTTTTCTACGTGTACTTAGTAATTCCCACCCTAACCTATCCTTTATTGCAGTAACACTAAACGTGAAGTCATAGTTAGAACTGACAAAACGGGCTGCACGGTTTTGTACCAGCTCGAACATATTAGATAGGGTTTTACTCTGCGGGTGCCAAGTCACACAGGCGTACTCTCATATAGGTGTGACGTTCGAAAAATAAAGTAATTCTCTGATTTTGGGAGGAGCTAAGCGGAAGTTTCGTTTAACAAAATTTAACATTCTACAGGATTTCGCTGTAACATACTCAACGTGTTTAGTCCAAGTAAGATTTGATGAAAAATGAACACCAAGGTATTTATAATCAGTTGCTCGCGTTAGCTGGACAGTCTAATGTGTAATCAAACAGGTATGGATCGTGTTTACGAGTGAAGGAGACGCATTGACACTTACTAGGGTTCAGAGGCATACGCCACCTAACACACCAGTGCATGATACTATCTAAATTGTGTTGCAAGTACGCATGGTCAGATACAGATCTAATGCAATGGTATATCACACAATCATCTGCATACAGGCGCACTTTGCATGAAACTTCTCGAGCAATATCATTGATGTACACCTAGAAGCAACAGGGGCCCGTAAACAGATCCCTGAGGGACTCCCGAAGTAACAGTAACATATTCAGATTGGGCGCCATTTATTACTACACATTGCATGCGATCTTGTAGATAACACCTAATCCAATCAACCAATGCAGGAGTAGTACCGAGCGATGAAAGTTTATGTAACAGCAAGACATGGGAAACGGAATCAAATGCTTTTCTAAAGTCTAGGAATATACAGTCAGTCTGTACACCAAGATCAAATGAATGAAAAAGGTCATGACTGAATTCTAGCAGCAACAAGTACGCAATGATTTCTGAAATATGATAACGAGGTAGTGGGCAATTATGTCGGAACAAACCCTCAACGCATAAGAGGGTGTACCGTCAGGGCCACTTGAAGAAGAAGCATTTATATTGTCAAGTAAGTTAAGTATACCACCATGTGTTACGGACCGCACCGGCATAGGTTCAAACACATTGTCGGGAATACGTGGTAATTCACTGTGACAGGGGTGTGTGAAGGAAGACTGGAAATAGCGATTGAAGGCAGAAGCTTTATCGATGTCATCAGTTAGAAGTACACCAGCGTTGTTTAAGCTCTGGATGCCCACTGATTCTTTGCTAATTGATTTTAAGCACTTCCACATTTCTTTCGGGTTATTTTGTAACTTTGGGCTTAATGCTAGGAAGTATTTTTCCTTGGCAATCTTCCACCATTTACCGGTCGCTCAGCCACTGTTCGGCACGTCGATAGCTATGACATGTTGGCATTATCTTGACTTCTGTGTTCGTCAGTTATAGCGGATTCACGCACGTGCAGTGAAACGCGAGCTGCTTCGAAAACGCACATACACCGACGAATTCACTGCGAGCTCGCCAGCGATGGAGGAAGCTGGGAAACCATCCGGCGCACGAAAGAAAGTTTGCTAAGCCGCGATGTTACGACGTGTTGCTGCTGCTTCTGCGAGCCTTCTTAAAAAAGAAAGTTATGTAGCTCTCTTTTGTTCGTTCCGAATAGGAAACAGTCAGCGAGTGTGGCTCCACATTTGTCGCGCCATCTTTTCTCGCTTAGCAAAACACGTTGCGGGGCTAGTTGGTGCTACATTCTTATTTAAAAATTGTAGCGCTACATTAGACGAGGACAAGAAGAAAGGTACATGACAGGACGGGCGCTGACTCAACTATTTTTATTGAAACAACCGCACATAATTTTATAGCAATAAAAGACAAGGCACGCATGCGCATTCATGAGGAACAGAGCATGGGGTGGGATTCGTGCACGCTATCACTTTTTGTTTAGTACCTCAAAGTCACTAGCACGCAATGATATAGATGTGGTGCTGTCGCCCCGCCATGGTGGTCTAGTGGTTATGGCACTCGACTGCTGACCCGAAGGTCGCGGGATCGAATCCCGGCCGCGGCGGCTGCATTTCCGATACAGGCGAAGATGTTTGAGGCCCGTGTACTTAGATTTAGGTGCACGTTAAAGAACCTCAGGTGGTCGAAATTTCCGGAGCCCTCCACTACGGCGTGTGTCATAATCATATCGTGGTTTTGGGACGTTAAACCCCAGATATTAGATGTGGTGCTGACGCACATGTCGCCTTTCTGTGTGATGAAAATGATGGGCAAGATGCCTTCCCCACCATATTCTGCCGCCCTTTGTGATGGCTAGACGCGCCCCCCTTCTGCAGCCCTTCCAAGTTGCTTTCATACTCCGCTCGTTTCTTTGTCGTGCCTTTGACGGCTCTCGCTTTGGTAGACCGCCCCCCCCCCTTGCTTTTTTCTTTTTTTTCCCTTTTCTTTCTTCCTTCCTTTTTTTCTTTTTCATCTTTGCGGCTCCCCTTACCTCTGAGATGAGAGGCCTGAGCGCCGTTGCAAACTTTCTTGAATTGACATGGCAAGGGCTACACTCCTCTCTCTTGTTTTCTCTTTCCAGGAAGCAATTACCAACAGCGACAAGCGCCATCGCTGGACATGACGTCAACATTAACCCTTTAAAACTAACACGCCAAGGATGACAAGGTGTCTGTCAAAGATAGGTCCTCCTATCGAAACGTCGGTCAGCCTGTCTGAGGCACTTTCTCCTGTTTGAAACCTATCCCACTCCGTGTATCCATCTGTCGGCTTCCTTCTTGATCATAGTGTTCGCGGTGAGGCACCGTACAGTCGAGTTTTCCAGTGCGACTGCAGCGCCAGAACGCAAAGCATAGCGGATGAAAAAAGCAATAATGAGACGGGGTCCGTCAAAATTGAACGCGATGCGCGCGTCTCCCTCCCTGCGCGAGTGCGCGGATTCTGGCCGGGCTACACGGGGGACGCGTGAGCGCGTCTACTTTCTGCGTGCCCCTAACGGCCAATGTCAGCGAACTTGGGACGGGCCAGTGCGAGGAACGCAGCTCCCTCTGGCCAGTGTACGGTGCCTATACCCGTGTCACAGGGGTCGTCTAACCACAGTTAAGTACGACGGCCGTTAAGTCTAACGGCTGTTGTACCTTGTCACACGACAACCATAACCGCAGTTAATCCGCTAACGACCATTTTCGTAAACGGAGGTAGGCAACCCCTGTTAGCGCCGTAAACTGACAACATGGCGGCCCCCATGTCGGACGCGAGCAGCTCGGCTCCCAGCGAAATATCGAGCCAAAAGTGTGCCAAGTGGACCGTTGCGACGACAGAGGCGTTTAAACGCATTTGGGAAGATAAACTACCGGCTTTGAGGTACAAGTTTGTCCGTGCTGCAAAAATCTCGTGTGCATTTCACGAGATTCATACACTGCTGCGTTCGTTCATTGAACAGGGCTTCACGCTATTTGATAGACGCGCATCAAAACACGCTGCTGACGCGTCTATAATCGAGCGTCACCTGTACAAGGCGGTGTTATAGCGGTGTTGCACGAACGCAGCCATGTATCAACTAAAGAACGCTTGGAAGCGCTGCAAAAGTGTGACAGGGCCTCTGTCTGGTTTACGGTAAATGTGGTTACGTCCGCTAAATGCATGTTGGGTATAACAGCGGCTACGTTCATCCCTGTGACAAGGGAATTAAACAGGTACGATTTCCTAACGATTCATGGTGCAGTAGGCGCCCTGCTATGGGGAGTAGCCATCTCGAAGCTACCCAAGCGGGTGGTACCGCCAATAGAGCCAAATCTCAAAAGGCACATCCAGCTTAAATCATCCTGAAAAGCCATCATGCGCGATCTGGATATACTGCAGAATTCTTGTGCCTTTCTAAACAAGTTTCCTCATAACCTGTATAATAAAAAGTACTGCGAAAAAGATTATTACATTGCCTTTTCATCATTTAATCGAACGACTAAAAGGTAATGAAGCTCTCTGGAATGTTGTCGTTTAAATGCCTGCTACCAATTCCTCGCCAAGCAAAGGACAGGTTCAACCAAAAGAAAAGCTAATCGGAATCGTATAACCATGGTAATGAATAAATTACTATGGCTATATTCATTCATTCATTCATTCATTCATTCATTCATTCATTCATTCACTCATTCATTCATTGAATGAATGAATGAATGAATGAATGAATGAATGAATGAATGAATGAATGAATGAATAATCCGGCTGATCCCACGTATCCTGGGAATCAATTTCAAGCGAAGCAGTCAGGCAGTAGCTGCCTATGCCAGATTTTTCGGTTTCTGCCGAGCATTTCAGGGCTCCCGTGCCCCGCCCCAGCGCCACCCCCTTCTCGCGACGTGAACTCTCTCTCTCCTTGGTGGTGGCGGCGCGCGCTACATTTACGCGGTTGCTGAGCAGCGTATGTAGGTTGTGTAGGTCTTGTGCGGTGTTCATAGGTAAAAACAGCAGAAACGAAACGAAACACAAGGAAGACACGGGACAGAGTGCCGTCCAGTGTCTTCCCAGCACTCTGTTCCGTGTCTTGCTTGTGTCTTGTTAGATCTGCGATGTTTTACCTACGAACTATGTATCACCAACTAGCCTGCCAGGAAATGTTATAGAAGAGCTTGTGCGAAGCCGCGTATGGTCTCGCGCGCGTATTCATGATGACTACTCTTCGCATTCACGCGTGAACGTGTTGCGTGCGATGGGCTGTTGTGGCGCAGTTGGCTGCTCAAACAGAAGCGCGAAGGGTTTCTGCCTTTTAAAGCTTCCCAAGGAAAAGACGCTGCAAACGGTGTCGATTTGCTGCAACCAGACGCAGCAAATGGACGCCCACCAACCACTCCGAGATATACAAGACACGTACTTGAATATTTCGCTTGAATATTACTGGTATTGTATAATGAAAGAGCGTACCAATAACGCGAACTTACTATTCGTTGTGTAATGTCACCCTTTCAGGCGCACAAACTTTAAAAATCATTTTGACATGCTGAAAAAAGGAGTTGTATGGTTCTCGTTTTGAACGCTTGGGAAGATTAAAATTTAGCAGCGATCGCTCCATAAGTGTCAAGCGTGATGTGTCGCGTTTACGTAATTTATTGCGCGTTCTGCACAGGAGCTTCGGATGTTACCGTGATGTTGTGAGGGGGAGATTTATTTCGATATCGAAGGTGAGTGCCCCCCGCGTCAGCCGCGACGGTTATCTGGCAAGTCCCGTGTTATGTGGTCTGCGTTTCTGTAACTGTCAGCCTATGGCGTGATTTACCGCTGTGTTGCCGCTTGTGTACATGCTACCAGTTTCACGCTTAATTCGCGCATGTAAATTATTCCGCGTCTCTGTGCTAAGCGAATAGGACTTGCGATTTGTAGTCATGCACGTATAGTGCACGGTGTCTGTACTCGTCCAGCAAGATCTTCTACTCTAGGAAGGGGCACTCTTGTGCTCGATGAAATTTCGTGATTAGGAAGAATAGAGCCTGACGAAGTTGTGCAGAAGAATGATTTTTTAAAGTAAACCAACAGGATGTCTGCTCTCACAGACTAGCAGAACGAATCATTGCTTTCATTTAACACTCGCCTTCTAGGGGCCCTGCACCTGCTGTGGCAAAAGCTTTAGATGCCTCAGCAAAGGCGAAAAGTAACTGTCGGCGTCCCGCGTCAGCGGCGTCAACACGAGGGATGTGAAAAATCGTGACGTAATGACGTCGCCATACTATCAAAGCTTGTGACGTCAGGAAGAAGACAAACAACGTGACTTCATGCGATGACGTCATCACAGGAAATCGCCGATTTGCTCGCCTCCCTGATCGGTTGGGCGATGACGGAGGCTATGCAAATCGCCGATGTCACGTGATGACGTTATCATATGACGTAACGTAATCTGATGTCAACATGACGTCACTGTCACGTCACAAATTTTAGCTATCAATGACGTCTTGGCGACGTCACCACATGATTTTTTGCTGCCTCCATGGTCGGAGGCGTTGCAAGTTTTCTGCACCTCACCTGCTCTTGTATTGCCTCCGCATGGGTGGGCCGATCACGGAGGCTGTGCAAAGTGCCGTTGTCATGTGATCACAATATCAGATGACGCAACGTAATCTGACTTCAGCGTGACGTCACTGACACGCCACAATTATGAGCTATCTATGACGTCCTGGTGATGTCGTCACATAATTTGTGCCTCACCCGTGTTGGCGCCGACACCTCGGGGGCTCCGACAATTCGTTCGTTTTGTGAGGCATCTAAGGCGTTCGCTTAAAAGCAATATTATAATGACCATGACAAGCAACAGCGCGAATTGTGCTTGCATGAGCACCTCCATACAGTTTAAAGCGCGAGCATGGGAGATCGGATTTCCGACTGTAGTGGTCTTGCACATAAATAGAGAAATCATTGTTATATATACAGTGGACTCAACAGTACAACTCTGATTTCGGAGCGAGCATCATCGGAGGGTAGAAAAACTTATCACTAGATCACTGTGCAGAGAAGCGCCAGCCGAGCCATACTGAAAGTATCTTCAGCGTTATAAACATTACCAAGCGTCTTTATTATTTCCCCTAAGCTTCGCAAAATTAACCTATGCAAACTAAAATAGATGCAAACCCACAGGCCTTTATAGCACGAAAAGTCGCTGTTGATTTGACACTCCCTCACGCGAATTCTGAGCGCAGCTTTGTATTGAAGCAACACCAACTGTGTTTGAAGTTCTGGCAATCCGCAGTTGTAGCATTGTAACATTCGTTACATATTGCCACAGAAACTGCCAGTGCTCGAGTGCTGCGCACACCACTCTGTACATTGCAGGCGTCGCGCACAAAGCAAAACACCGAAATCCCCTTTACGACAAGCGAGACAGTCGGTACACCTGCAAGCCTGCATGCGCACGAGCTCCGACCGAAGGGCGAGCGCGCGTGACGGAGGAAGAAAGCGAAGGTAGAGGCCAGTGGCTCGTGAAATCATCAGACTCCGCGTTCGCTGTCTTTCGTCATCGTTCGCTCTATCGGTTACGTCGACGACGCCGACGGCGAGGCCGATCAACACAGGAACGGGCGCCTGAAAGCTACGCTCCAAAAGCACAGCGCGTTGTGTAGAATGGCATGGACTGCAAACGGCGTACACAACTCTGGAAGTCAGGTTCTCGATGATTTTAACACATCAAATAACTCCATACTATTCATTAAACTTGTATAATAATATGCTTGAACTATTTCGCTTTAGCAATTTGCTTCTTAGCGATAGAATTCACGAATCAACAGCGCGTACATAACCTCAGCTGTGCGGCCGTCGCGCATAAAGCGTAAATAAGGCAGATTGCGCCGGAACGCATGCGCGGCGGTGACTTGGCCGGCGTCATCGCCGCGCCGCGATGTGACTACCCCGCCCATTCGCCAGACTCCCCCCATATACGGCGCTGTTACGGGGTGGTTGGAGGTCTTCGTGAGTGAGTATTTTTACGCATATTGTGGGAAATCACCCCGCACGAAGAGTACAGTGCGGAATAAAGGGTAGGTCATGCTCCCAGGGAACGATGGTACTCATGTTAGAGCAGAGACGTCTGTCTCATCACCACAAAGTGCATGGTACGGCGCGACGATTCGCTTATTACACGCAGCGCATAATGAAGATGTATTAACCGACTGCAAGATAATGAAGATGTCTCGAATGTCGCCTTTAAAATGTCTGCTACTAATTCGTCACGAAGCAATGAGCAGGTTCAACAATAAACCCCTATTAGGAGTCATGTAGCGATAGCAACGAATGAATGAATGAATGAATGAATGAATGAAATAAAATCCCGAAGATGCTACTAAGTGTGGGAATCAACTTCATGCGATACAGTCAAGCAGTAGCTGCTGTTACGTTTGCCCTTTAATTATTCATGGCAAATGCCACTGGGCATGTATCTGTCGGTCACAGTTTTAGATGTGAAGCATCTTATGGCGGAGTTCAATCCGGTAATGGTGGTGGTGGTGGTGATGTGCGGCGTGCCCACCCTTACTGCGCATGCGCAAACCTTCTCCACTTCCCCTCTCCACTCCCTCTCTCCCTTTCCCTCTCCACATCACCTCTCGCCTTCCATCTCCCACTTCCCTTTCCCATCTCATTTCCATTTCCCACCCCTCTCCACTTCCTCTCTCCACTCCTCCTCTCCCCTCCAATCTCTCCTCCCCTTTCCCCTTCTCCCCTCCCCCTCTCCACATCACCTCTCCCCTTCCCATTCCCCCTCCCATTCCCCCTCTCCACTTCCCCTCTCCCCTTTCCCCCTCAGCACTCCACCTTTGAAACGCGGTCTCTACATGCCGAAACACTGCTTCGCATCGCCTCAAGGTCCCCTTTAGCGGGAGATGGTGTGATTTATTTTTCCCAGTGATCGGAGGTGCGCTTCCCTGGAGGTGTGCTTTCCTTGGAAGTGTGATTCCGTACATATGGTGAAGTGAGCCAGGCATTCCACCGTAGGCGGGTTCCGAGGAACCCGACGGAGATATCACGAACACCCCTTTCTTGCGCAGTGTTGGCAGCGTGAGAAGGTGCCGCTGGAGACGTCCTCAATGAACCTGCGCATGCATTCACCTGAACGCAGCCATTAGTACTTTCATGTGTTCGAGAGAGCGGACGTTAGCGCTAGAAACAGGAAGCGCCAGAAGACGCAGCTTGCAGCTAGAAAGAACATTGTGAAGTCTTCAAAATGACAGGGGTTCAACAATGTTACATAGTTCATATCACTGATACTTCGCAAAATCACTCAGGAGCTGGCTCATGTCGTCAGTTTCAAAAAGAACTAGTTAAAAAATAGGCGCATAGGTTTCGAACGCGCAAGGCAGCTCATGCTTAACATTCGGAATCACAATTTGAACGCAATACCAGAACGATTCTTTGGTGTACTGGAGTTGATCGCACAGGTTACCTTCATCAGTTGTCTGTCTCCTCCTTTCGGCGACAGCAGCGTAGTATTCCTAAAATCCGCGACTGTCGTTAAATGATCAGTGTCTTCAGGGCGGTCCAACAGACTTGTGACATCTGATGCGAAGAAATCGGTTGGATCACGCCATTGACTGATGAGTGCGTGCAAACGAACGCCAGGTAGGGGATAAACTTGGTGTACCCCTCTGCCTCAAGTTCTTTAATGATTGGGCATGGCGAATCATTCCGCATGGATAAATATATAATCCCATTTCTAGCCGGGAAAGACACAGAAGTATTCATCTGAGGTTTTCAACAAACTTGCGAGAGGATGAACGTTTCTCCGGGTACATGGCCAGAACGCTTGCTTTGCCTTTTAGTGTCTGAAGCAGCTGAAGTAATCACCAGAGTCAGAGCGCAAAGGTAGGTAATTACGTGAAGGTTAAGGCTGCATTATTAAAAAAGTACCACCTTTCCGCCGAAGCATTTCGTCAAAGGTTGCGAAACATAGAAAAGAAGGATAGTGAGGGATATCCTAACTTTGCTTACAACATGAAAAGAAACCTAATCGAGTGGTTAAGAAGCACAGAATCCTACGAGAGTAGACAGGGTCATCGATGCCATCTGTGAACGATCACTGGTCCGTTCGGAAAACTCGTGACAGAGGCAGCTGTCTCCACATCACTGTCAATGAAGTACCCGTATATATTTTCAAATTGGTCAGACAGGATAGTGCTCCAGTGGGATCAGAAATTTAGCGAAGGAACTCTTCAGGTACTGATTCATCCCAAAGCACCAGAAGTCGCCTCTGTGGCACCAGAAGAACCAGTCACACCGTCAGAAGAAACTGAGTTTGGTCACCCCCCTGGCACGCAGACAGAGACATCTGATCAGCAAAATAAGGCTTTTCCAACGTAGCTAGACCATAACCTAGAGGGAAAGCCAGCTCTCTAGCATACTGAGGCTATATCAACGGAGCTTGATCATTATCTAGAAGGAGAGCCAGTTCACACGTCCACAAGAGAAAAGGGGTCAATACTATCACTGGCCTTGAAAAACTTTGATCAGCTAGTGCACGTAAAGAGAGAGTCACTGGCAGCTGAGCAAGTGAGTGATCCTAGCTGAGCTAAATTGCAGTTTTCCGTAAAATAGAGGTTCGCTAGGGGCAAAGTGACGTTGCATAAGAAAGAGGGCTTGTTTTATTAGCACTACGGAGATAAAAAAAGGAGGATTCTGGGTGAGTTGGTCATTTCTAGAAAATACTAGGAAGACCATTTGGATCTCTGTTATAGAAACCGGTGGTCTGGCCATGTAGGAATAAACAAATCAAAAGAGATATTGTTAATGGAATACTACTGCCCTGGGTCCATTTCTAAGATCATGTGGCACGTGCCAACGCATGGGTAAGTCAGGGAAAAAGTAGAAACCTCCATTAAAATTGATACCTATAATATCGGAACCATTGCTAAGTCCGCTAATAGATATGGTGGCACCCCTTTCAACAACTTAGTCGGGTTATAGATATTTGTTCACCAGGCTGTGCCCAGGCACCAAGTTTCCAGAAGCAGTCCCTCTGAAGGAGCGCACTTCAACAGAAATAGTTGACCGCTTCTGTTAATTTTCTCACGAGTGGTCTTTCCGGCAGAAACACAGGCTGATCCAGCGTCACTTTTCACGAGCTCTTGGCTGCAACTTGTTTACAGAAATTTCGGATTTAGTTTATACGTAGTTCTGTCTACCATCCTCAATCGAAGATTGTCGATTGTCAAATGGGATTTCGAATAGAACAACGACCAGGCTGAAAAGAATGCCAAGCTTTATTACGACAGGAATAGTAGACTTCGAACATTTAGCATCGGGGATGAAGTAGTGATTCTCAGACCTTCGCGGAAGGACACACTCGAAATACATTAGGATGGACCAGTCGAAGTGTTGCATAAGCTTTCTGACACTAACTACGCATTGAAGGCCAGGTTGAAGGAAGGAGGTGAGGATCTAGCATTGTAACCTGATGAAGCCTTGCGTAGAACGTCATGGGGTTGTGAACTTCACCGTAAAGAAGCCCGAAGGAGTGCAAACCGTTTTCGACGGATGCACATGATTTCCGATACGGAAGTTCGTCTTGAAGAGGTCGTAGCTTTCGATGTAAGACCGAAAGCTCTTGAGCTTGAGCAGGTACAGGAACTAAAAGAACTACTAAGGCAGTATCTCGATAAGTTCGGTCATCGGCCGCCTAGAACCGAACTGATAAACACGAAATAGAACTTGCATCAGCCGAGCCGGTAAGGTCCATTTCGGTACAGCGCAAACGACGAAACAGAACACACAGTTGTCACAGTCGTCAAGGCACAGTTGTCAGTCAGCGCTTGTGTTGTTAAGTCTTCTTCTGTGCGTTTCGTCTTTTGCGCTGTTCCGAAATGAACCCGCACCAACTAGCCCAACTCTCCCTTTTGCTGCGGTAAGGTTGACACCATACCGAGTGCCTCCACTACAGAAGGAGATTATGGAGGAAGAGGTACGGCACATGCTGGACCTCGGGATGATCGAGCCCGCTGAAAGTGACCACGCGTCCCCACTTATACTTTGGAAGCCCCTAATTAGGACCCTCGTGTGGACTACAGGAAGTTGAATGCCAGTACTAGGGATCAGTGATACCCGATCCGAAATATTAAGGAGCGAATGGAAAGGGTCAGCGCTCTCAAATACATTTCCACGCTAGATCTCCTGGGATGATACTGGCAATTTCTTCATTCAGAAGGTGCCACCCTCTATGCTGCATTCGTTTAACAATAATATCTGGGGTTCTATGTCCCAAAACTAAGCTATGATTATGAGCGACACCATAGTGGAGGGCTCTGGAAATTTCTACCATCTGTTGTTACATACCGTGCACTGAAATCACAGAGCACACGGGCCTCTACAATTTCGCCTCCACCGAAATGCGACCGCCGCAGCCGGGATCCAACCCTCAACCATGCCGCATTCATTTCACCTGTAGGTCATTTTAGACCTGTGGTTCTTTGCTTCGGGCTAAAGAACGCGCCTTTTAGCTTCTCCAACCTAGGCCATGTAGTGGAGCAGGGAACGAGACAGCCGTCCGAAATGAAAACAGATGTCATTGCGGATTTTTCACAGCGACGCACGCAAACAGAGTTTCGGTCGTTCCTGGGACTTGTCGGCTACTGCCAGTGTTACATCCCCTGTTTTTCGGCACTAGCAAGTCCACTTACAGACGCACTGCATAAAGGGAAGCCAAGTAGCTTGCAATAGGATGAGGACAAAGAAGCCGTCTTTATTGGTTTGAAAGCATTGCTAGTCTCTCGACCTGTGCTACGCTCTCATCAAACCGACGTCCTCATCGAACCTCGGCAGGTCTTTACCTGAACGCAGCCAGAAGCACTTGCAGCTGCTCGAGACAGAGGCCGCCATCTCCTCCGAAGTCATCCACCATCCCCCCACGCTCCTTCAGACTCAGCATTTTCGCCTGACATTCACCGTATTGGAGCCATCGAGGCGTGGTCCTGGTACGTGTGAATTGTGTGGCCCACTTGCTTTCCCCTTTGGACATCTCGACCATGCTCCTCATGAACAGATGTATGGAGTGGCCCATTTCATCATTTTCTGGTGGGAAGAGCACTATGACCGAGAGACACCGGATTACCGGGAGCTGCCGTCACCGCTTCCCCCATGTCTAAATGTTGGCAGACGCGGGGCAAGAAAAGCCGAAGCCATTTGTACAAAAATGTTCATTCTCTCAATCATAGAACTATCTATACACATTAGTTCCTATTTATGAACGCGTCTCCTGAGCGAAAACATCAGCTATGTGGACGAAAGCGGGAGCCAGCTACCCTAACGAGACGCGCCGAACCTTATTCCTTACACTGCTTATGCCGCATGTTTCGCTTTGAGCCAAACGTTACAAGGTAGTTCGACGTCTTCTAGATGGCATATTTTTACGCATATTGTTCTAGGGAACATCGACACTCACATTAGAGCAGAAGCGTCAGTTTCATCACCACAATGTGCACGCTACGGGGCGACGATAAGCATAATATACGTAGCGGTCGTAGGGATATTCGCACAACGCTTGACATTACCTTGCGGAGTAAGATATGATATGCTTGTTATATGTATATAAAAGCGGATAGCCCACACAGCAGCCGTTGGCATTTTTGTGGCATCACGCTGTGCTCATATATGATGTATTGTCAGCTGAAAAGTGCGCGCTGAAAAACAGGGTCCCCCGGGCATTCGCCTAAGATGACTCAAAGGCGAAAACAAATTGTACTTATCTCCCCCCCCCTCACCCCCTCACCCCCTCCCCCGCTTCCGAAAGCGTTCTGCCGTAGCGTTGTAGTGGCCTGCCTCCGCGATCGAAGTCGTTGCAGGCTTTCTACAAACACACGTGCCTCCGGGAACGGCACGCACACATGATCAGTCACGATGTCATGTAGTGACGTCATACGGTGGCGTCATCGCATGATGATGCTTGTTTTTTGCATTTCTCGTGTTGACGCGGATGCCGATCTTTCAAACTGTCGTCAGGTCTCGTCAAAGATCGAATGCGCCAACACAAACGATTAGCTTTCGCGTTTGATGAGGCATCTAAGGCTTTTGTCTTAAACCTTATTAACTATGCCAACCATATATTTTGGCACATGCGTCGCAATTTTTCCGCCGTTACTGCCTTAGTTAAAGTAATGCATTGCAAAACTTGAAGGCGACGCAATACGTACGCTGCTTGAGGGGGTGATCCTATGCATGTAGAAGTAGTCGATGCCCTAGAACTTCATCAAAACAACTCGGCCCGTTTTATTTTTTTTCTAACCACAGTTGCACTGCGAGCATAACAGCCATGAAATCCAGCATCTCCCTTTCGTTTTTGACAGCGGATAGAAATTCTTGCCGCTTGAACTTCGTTTACAAAATAAAATGGCGTAGCGTTCTTCATGGCACGTGTGTTTTATCACCGCAATATATGTGCCATCGCAATGACTATCGGTATAAGCATGTAGTACATTCCAGCTTGTAAAACGAAGACATTTTCCTTGTCTTTGCCACCGCGCGAAGCAATTCAGTGTAACAACCTTCTTCCCGCTGATGTAGTGTCTATTGGTGATCAAAATTTCCGCATGGCAGTGACCAGCATTGTACAAGTACTACTCCAAGCACGACTACAACTACATGTACAAGCGACCAGCATTGTACATGTAAGCATTTTAATATGGTTAAAACCGACACCGAAGCACCGATGAGCGCACAAGCAGATGACCGGAATGACGTGACTGTTCAAGACAGCTATTATAGAGGCGCAAGACGCTCACTCACTCGGGAACTTTCAGCAGAAAATGACAGTAGCGCTCTTTCGCATTTCGAATTTGCCGCTTATCTTCGGTGAATATAATTACTTCGCAATTATTACTACTTTTTAAAATCAACGTCAACTAGACTTCACTTCTCCGATTTGTAATAACCGCCTAACTCCACGATTAAAGAAATAATAATTGTTTTATTACTGCCCCACATGATGTTTTTAGTCATCATTATACGCCTGAGGCTACAGAAGAAGCACTTGTGAAGGCATTGAACATATATCGCCGTTGTCCGATTTTTGAGGATTGTGGACGCATTTTTGACGCCATATTATACACCCTGTATAATATGGCGCCCAAAGGAGCTCGTGTCGTAAGGTAGGGTGACCATATATCCCATGGAAAAGAGAAAACCGCCCTTGTTCGAGCAACGAGGCTAAGGATGACAACATTAGATTAGTCCATGACTGTACTAAATGCTAATGAACTGCTCCGAAAAATTACACGTTCCTCAAAATGACTTCGACACCACCTTCACTACCGGCGTCGTCTGCTACGGTGACACATATGGAAGAAATATAGAAGCGCTGCTTTTGTAAAATATTAAGAACCACTTTGTGTCGAATTGAAGCTAAGCATCTAGTGGGCATGGGTCGTGTGCTGGAGACAAAAAAATAGCTTAGCTGCAAGAAATGCGCGCAACGTGACCCCTGTGTAACTTCTTTCATATAGGTTTGCATTTGAACGGGTCGCGGTTGACACGAGAAGGAAATAGCATGGGCAAATTTGCATTCCTTGTTGGTACGGATAGCCCTGTAAAGCACGATGCAAGCGGTTTCTCCGCTTTGTGGGAACCAGGCCAACATGCTTAGAGCTACATGCAGCCGCAACCTTTCTAAAAAAATTGGAGGGCTGTAGAGCTGTAGCGAGAGCTGTAGCGAAATGCAGAGCTGTAGCGAGATAACATTTGACATGAGCGTAATTTTGTCTGCAGCACGATTTTATGCTTATCTGTTGGTCTTTATTGCGCGAATTATCTACGGTTTTCACACGGCGCATTTTCGATCGCCGTCCAGCAAAATCGGGATGAAAATTTTCGACGATGTACTCCGTTCTGCATTTTGCACAAATGGGTCAACCGCGAACGAATAATACGGTCCCGATAGGGCTCGATTGCGATAGTAAATGCACAGTGTGCCAGCCGGCCATATTACCTTGCGCATTTTAATGCACTAGCATTTTGCGAAGGGGTGGCTTACAATGGTCAAGATGGCAATTCGATGCTTATGAAGCGCGAAAGGACGGGGATGTAGCAGAGATACACGCACGACAAGCGCTTGTCCTTTATGTATGCCTGCTTCGTCCCCGTGTTTTTTGTTTTGTTTTTTGGCTCGCGCTTCATAAGCATAAACCGCTTCCAAAACTAGGTCAGACACCTGTGTTGGCAATTTATGTTTCGGTGACAATACCAGGCCCAGCATTTACAACTGAATTGGTAACAAGTGTGACACTTTGCGGCTGCTGTTAGACGGTGAATGAATGCTTGAGGCCCGTGTACTTGAAATTAGGTGCGCGTTAAATAACCCATGGAGGGGGTGGAAATTTCCGTAGCCTTTCAGTACGGCTACCCTCGTAATCATATCGTGGTTTTGGGACGAGAAACCCCAATAATTATAGAAGCTGAATCAGTGTTTGAAGCTGGCCACGTTGTCGCCTGTTGCGCACCAGTCGCATGTGGCCAGTCGCATGTCGCCAGTCGCATGTCGCCAGTCGCATGTGGATGGGCTCATTCTACAGATATCCTCTATAAGCAAGGAACCCCAAGAGATGGAAATAACAATAAATGAATGTGAGGTGATAGAGATATCACGCTCTCGCAAAATACTGTGACGGTGAAAGTGAAAGCTCACGCTGGACTTGAACTGTGGCACGGAGTAGTATAAAGCACCATGCCGCCAATAACTTTGACTGCACTTTTCTACACTGTGCAGTCTCTAGATGTCCGGACACATGAAGTGAGATAAAAGCAACACTGTTCAAAGGATAAAATGCTAGTAATCGTGGTTTAAAAAAACGCCTTCAACCATCGGCTTCCCTTCGCCGCAGCAACGTGAGATCACGTGATCCAACTATGCACGTCACAACAATCGCGGCGCCGGCGTCTCCAGTGGTGGGCTTCGCGCCTGATAGCCTAGTGATATGTTAGCTTTGCTTGTTGAGCATGCATTGTGTGTGTGTTCCAGGTAAGGTCAGATGAGATGTAGACACCAAGATATTTATACGAAGAAACACAATCGAGAGGTATTTCGGCGACCTTCTAGGCCGGTGGATTCTTAATACGCATAGTAACGCGCATTGGTTTATATTTGCTTATGTTTTAGACAACGGAATAAAAAGATCAGATGGGAGAATAGATCCATCTTGTTCCAAGTTATTCTCTAAATATTGCGATGTAGACAGCGAAATCATGCGTTGTATGACAATGCCGCATTTGCAGAAGTAAAACAGGACTGTACCGTTGCCGCTACTAGTAACCATAATGCAGAAGCTACAGTGCAGCATAAACGATGGTTAATGTTGGTATATACCGTAAGCCGAATGGCAAATAATGGCTTGCGTCGGCAGAATGAAGATAATGTCGGCTAATGTTTGATAATGTTTGATTATGTTGGCTACAGCACTGCCACGGAGGCTCTCTACGATTAAGAGTCCCGTGTCTTTAACCACTTTACCATAGCGACTGTGCAACAACATAACGTTTTCAAGCACACGAGCGACATGAACGGGTGCGCAAGCGCCCATAGGAAACGCGTGTGCGCCGCAGCAGCCACCACGACGAGCACGCGGGCCTCAGGCTTAAGCTTTCCACTTGTGCCGTGCTAGCACATCTCAGATCTAGTAAACTTGGCAAGCTCCAACATAAAACCGAGTAATTCAATGATGAACTTCCGTGTTGAGCTCTGATGACCTCCACGATCTCCATTTGTGTAGTGGTTCCACGTGCCACTGTTGGAAAAGCAGAGCGTGAGGCACCATTGCTTTTCATTTTTTTGCGCAAGTACGCCCTAGGGCATAAATTAGTAATATTATCTAGGATTTACGTGCCAAAACCACGATATGATTATGAGGCACGCCGTAGTCGAGGGCACCAAAAATTTTGACCATCTAGTGTTCTTGAACGTGTACTGACATCGCACAGTACACGGGCTTCCAGCGTTTCGGCTCCATTGAAATGCGACAGTCGCGGCCGGGATCGAACCCGCGACCTTCGGGTCAGCAGCTGAACACTGTAACCGCTTGAGCACCGCGGCGAACCTACGGCATAAACAAATAAAAATATAAAACTTGGTTTCCTAGGCGAACTTCAGGAGCGGCCTAAGAAATTCGCGTATTCGTTTGAAATCAACATTCACCGACACTGTTGAACACCACAAGGTGAGGTTCTAATATTTTAAGAGTACGCGAGAAGGTGCAGTCGGGATGTAATAAAATAATATAGATTACCATGGCAGCATACGCCTCGCTCGCACCACAAGTGACAAATGATAAGCATCCATCAACCTTCGTTGATACTAACTGCAGGTGTTGTATTTACAAATACCGGTGGTTTTCCGCTTGTAGGCTCAGAGGTGGCCATATATACCGTATATATGTATAGTTCAGAGTAATATGAAGTGGAACACGGAAATTACATTTTAAATGCAATCGACAAGCGCAAAAGTATTCATTACACTAAACTGTCAAGCGGAACGGTACCACTTGCCATTTCATCAGTCACATTCATATCTATACACTGCAAGTAATCGTTGAATGAACATGAATTCGGCGTTCGAGCTCATATTGCCTACCATAATCTGCCTTGACGATATCGGCACGCAATGACGCGCATGCCGCTTAACTGCTACATGCTATATACATCCGCTCGGTATCACCTACATTCTCTGCGTTATATCTTGACATTTCATGCGTAGATATATATATACATGGAGGTGCATTTGTATATGTGATGTATTTACGATTTAAGAACCGTAAAGAAGCGCTGTGTGTTCTTTTCTATTCATGCTCCCACGGCGCCAACAAGCAACGGACTGAACTACCGGCTCGCTCGACGTACACAGTTTTCCCATAGGGTTCCGAGCGGCTGCAGGACGCTCTGGCATAGCTATAAGAAGGTCTTTTAATAAACACTTGAGGCAGTGAAAGAGCATAGCGATACAACATTTTTGAGGCTTCAATGGTCTGTCCATGTAATTTGGGGGCGCACAACATACGACTCGTCCACCGCATGTATATATATATGCATGAGAACTGTTTTAAGGGACCGCCTTCTCGACGTCTAATGTTTCACGTTGGTGTCAAGCAGTCTCATGTCTCGGTTGCGTCACGCAGGTGCCACGATTGATACATATAACCCGAGCAGGCTGCACGTTTGGAATGCCAGGGCACGCTTGCCCGTGAACGCCAGCGTCAACGAAAGGCTAATTCGCCTGCCGATCAAGCGAACTGACAGCGAAGTGGCAGCGAAGCAACAGCCACATTGATACGGAAGACAGCAGCGGAGGTGAAACGTCAGCGCCGGGAGTTCAGAAAGGGTAATCAGAAAGGTAATCAGAAAGGGACACTAAACGATATAAAATCTCACATAATCACACGAAAAGAACACAAAACAGCAGGAAACAGCTGATAAACACGAGATAAACACAAGCGAACCTATGATCCGCAGCTTGTACTGTTTACCTGGGGTAGAACTGGCTTTGATTTTGAATGCGGAATACTTTCTACTAGTCACGCGTGACACACACTCGCTCATCGAGGCCCATCGTGCACGGGTAGCCTCCACGGGGGATTCTCAGTCTATATAAAGCCAAAGTTTGAAAACCTGAACACCACAGTGTGAAGGAGCCCGTGTCACAACAAATGCGGTGCCGGGATCGGCGGTGTTCTCGATGGGTTAAATATCACGATGGAAGGAAATGATCAACATCATGGCTGCAGCTGGAATCGAATCTAAGCATTCTTCATGGCACTCAAAAGTTCTAGCACGCAGCCACACCGGTGCTTCAAACTGTTGCGGGAAAAGACAGTATACAAGGACCAAGTTAGGACGACGCCAACTGGGCTGGCAGTGTCGGCTATCTGCTTTTATACCGATGTAACAAATATTACTTATCTGACTTCGCAAGCTACAGTGAAGCGTAGTGTCAATGCGCTTACGACTGCTACGTATGATATGCAAGTCATCGCCCCACAGAGTGCACTTCGTGGCGGTGGAACTTTCGTGTCTGCTCTAACGTGAGTTTCGACGTTATCTTGAAGCATGACCTACACTTTGCAGCCAGTGTACACGGCGTGCCTGGTAAGTCCCGCTATATCCGTAAAGACACTCACGAAGACGTCGAAACACCTCGTAATGCTTGGCTCAAGGTGAAATCCGGTAATGGCAGCTACCGCCTGACTGCATCTCATGAAACTGATTCCCACATTGAGTAGGATCTGCCGGATTTCCATTCATTCATTCATTCATTCATTGTTTTGGTTATATTATTCATTTCAGTGGATATTTTGGTTGAACCTGCCCATTGATTAGTGAGGCACTCGTGGCAGCCATTTAAACGGCAACATTCCAAAGATTTTCACTACCTTGAAGTCGTTTGGATAAGTGATCAAACGGAAATTTAAAGTTCTTGCTTGCAGTCATTGTTAAAGTGTAGGTTATGAGTAAAGTTATTTGGAAAGGCGTCAGAATTTCGCACAATAACGAGATCAAGCACGGCGGCTTTTAGGGATGACTTAAGCTAGGTGGCCTCTTAGACATTTGGCTCCATTGTCAGGTGCGTCTGTCCGATACCAGTTCGATCACTTCGTGACTCTTTTGAAGAGTCGTCTACGTTAAGCCACATACAGTATCAACGTTTCTAGAACCAGGTCAGTTTCGCAGCTCCCTATAGACGCTTGCTCTCCGAAGTGGACGCAACGGCCGACGCAAGAACTAGCGGCGCTGCAGTTCCATCTTGCATCATGCCTCACACGTCGTCTGCTACAACACCCATGTGACCTATCGTCGCAGCAGCTTTCGGCGGCCGTGACAGCCGAGATTACGAGATTTAAACTTTTTCAATAACCTCGACTGTTTTAAAAAGCGATTATTTCACAAACTAAGCTCCAGGAATACCAAAGATAATCAAACCTGACCTATAATAATGGTACAATCTCACACGTCTAGCTGTCCTCTCGCACGAATATTCCATTGCCGTCATCCTGTGTTTAGCCGCCACGGTGGAACAGTGGTTACGGTGCTCGGATGCTGACCCGAAGGTTGCGGGATCGATCACGACTACGGCGGTCGCTTTTTTTCTGTGGAGCCGAAAATGACACTGGCTTATGTACTTACATTTTTCATACTAAGCAAGTCGTAAAACAGAGGACCGTTGTTAATTTTCGGGCGAATTAAATCTGATTTCATGAGAAAGGCGTACAACGCGAACTATGGTTGATTAAGGTACCTCATTGTATTCCCTGAGCTCGGTTAGGCGACTTGTAGCGAATTTAGTCTTCACGATTCTGGTGGGATTGGCGTTCAGACGATATTTCCTGCAAGTCCCTGCCCTGGTACGCAGAAATGATGACCAGTGTTCGCTTCCGAGCCGCTCGTGCAACACGCGCATCAAGATGGCATTCTTCAGCCTTGTCCCTTTCACACGTGCTAAATCGAAAGAACTGCTTCCCAAGCGATCACCGTTCGTAAACGATCACGTATGGAGTACGGAGGAAGCGAGCACAGAGAAACGCGCAACGCGTCGCAAGCGGCTACTCCTCGCGCGTCTGAGATCGCTGCGGCAGGTGCGTCGCCTCCGCGATTGGCTTCGCCAACGCGCCATTGAGAGCAACGGTGCGTTGCCGTATCCGGTCCCGGGGGCCACGGCAAGTGAAGCAAAATGGAGCAGCAGCGCCGTAAGTTCACGCGTCGGCCGCCTGTGCCGGCACGCGAGCGGAGCTGCGAAACTGTATTGGTTCTAAAAACGTTGATGAGAGCGGGGTGCTCCGTAAATTTTTGGTCAACTGGTGTTATTAAACGTGCGCCTAAATCTAAGCGCACGGGCCTCAACCATTTTCGCCTCTATCGAATGCGGCCGCCACAGCACGGATGTCATCCCGCGACCTTCGGGTCGGCAGTCGAGCATCGTAACCACTAGACCACCATGGTGGATACTTCGGCAGTAATGAAGCCAGGAAAGTGCCGCGAAGGAGTTCCATTGCTCTGCGTTGTCGAAAAATATTTAGCTCCGACGCTCACGGGCTGCACAGTTCACGCATCGGAAACACTTTCTCGCCATTATTGCCTGTGTGTTCAGCATAAATATAAGCATGAATATGTTACACACGATTGCCTGGAAGTATGAAGTCTACGTATTGGACTTCCTGTGGAATCACGAATGTGTGTGGCTATCGAACAGGAACAAGACATTGCGATAATTTCTGAATAGTTAGCGTTGAAATTATTTTTATAGGACGTACAATGGTAATAGCTTTCTATTTTTTAACACGAAAGTGTTTTATGCCGGGGCCCACCAAGACTTTCATGACGTATTTCCGTCACGGAAGTACGTCAGCAAAATGAATGGCATCAGATGGCAAAGAAAAAAAAAACTATAAGAAAATGTTCCGTTGACGGGAACCGAACCCATGACCTCTCAGTCCGCGACGATGGCTGGCGGGCGTTTAGCCCACTGAGCTACCGCCAAACACCTTACGGAGGCGACATGAACGCGCCTTTTATCTTTCACGCTTGCCTCTCACAGTGCTCTTGGATGGATGGATGCTATGAGCGTCCCCTTTATAACGGGGCGGTGACATCTGTGCCACCAGGCTCGAAAAAACAAACAACAAAACCCCCCGTTGCAACGAGCGTCCCATTCGCCGCGTTTCCAATACAAGTTTAATTTCATCAACGCTGCAACACACCGAGAGGTGGTGGTTTTAGCGCAAGCCTCGCTCATAGCATCCATCCATATCGACAAATAGCTCTCCGACGCTCGCCTGGCTGTCGCAGCGCGTTCCCTGCTCGCGCTGTGAGAAGTAACGGCCACGCTAGGGAAGGCACGACGCGCGTAGTGTTTCTTTTCGCATTTCACGACGCTTTGAAGGATTGCATATCGAGTATCAGTGTTTATTATGTACTTGTTGATGCCATCTTTGTTCAGCTACCGCTAGGGTTAAGTCATGATCATGGGCGTTTGTCGTCCGTACGGAGATATGCCACTAGGCGTCAAAGTGAGTACAAACAACAGTAGACATTGTACAAGCTCTCATATACCAATGCACTATAAACAATAAACTACTTCTGTGACGACACGTTTCACTTTCGTGTTATACCGATTCCTATGACAGAGGGATCAACCAACCATCTTTTTCTATTATCCCAGTACAAAAGAGAATAGCATACCGTACCTTTTGCAATCTTCCTGAATTTGTTATCTGTGTATATAGAACGTGCAGCAATTCGCTACTGTATCATTTCATTACAGTGACCTTCTCCCATGTTTAAGGGACACTAAAGAGGAAATCGATTTTCTGGTATTAGTAAATTTAGAGCCCATTACCATATCAGAATATCAAAAGAATAACTATTGCGGCGAGAATATGATTGGTACAGATGGTTAGCCAGCGAAGCTGAGACGTGCAGCCTCGCTATTTATCAATGGGATAATCCCCTGGCGAACGGGTTCCCGCCATTGCCACGTTGACGCTGCTTCGCCCGCACCGGTGCCTCTTCGGCTCGCCGTTGTCGCTTGCATTCCATCTCTCGAGTTAGCTCGGCCACGGCCGGATGGAATGGCGCACGAGAGTTCCGTCTTACGGCCCTCGCAATGCGTCTGTTTCCCCCTCCCGCCGCACCCCCGTGCGGTCGCTGCGACCCTGCCGTTGCTCGAGAGAATGGTCGTTCATGTAGGCTCCCTAGTCGTTGCGTTCGCGACTGCGGTTCATGGAATTCTAAAGGCGAGCGTGTGCTCGCGTTTTTTTCCCTCCATGTTCTCGGCAAGCAGCAAGCAAGAACGCCTATAACAACGGCTAGTTACTAGAGCAAAGTCGCTGCGCCCCTCGCGGTGAGCAGTGGCGCTAAGCGCGGAGATACACTGTCATTGCTTTCAACTCGATAGAAAAGGCCGTAAGACGGAAATCTCGCGCGACTTTCCAGTCCGGCCGTGGCTCGGCGTCGTGGTTAGCGGCATCCGCCCCGCAGTGGCGCTTGCGTTCCCCTTGGCGATTTAGAATGGCTTCGCGAGCTGCCGGGTCCTCGGTGCGCAGTTGCTGCTTGCGCTTGGCCACCCTGGTCTGTACTTGTGCACGGACTGTAGCATAGGCACAGCGAACACGATTTCTCTCACTGTTCTGCTGTCGGCGCTGTTCTTCGAAAATTGTCTGCTATTCGGGAGTTTGTACAATCTGTGCCCGTAGCCTACCCATGTTGAACGTGTAATTTGAAAGCGCCGCGCGGGAGCTCGGCGGCACGGCTGCGACAGAATGAACGACGTCACTGACGGCACAGTCAATCGCGCGCGCTTAGGTGCTCCGTAAAGAACGACGTCACTGACGGCACAGCCAATGGAGAAGTTTCTAGCAAAATGAGGTCAGACAGATTTTCGTTTCGCCTAGCTATCTTCGCTGTAAAAGAAAATGCAGGAAGCAGCGCCGCATTCTCGCACCAATCGCCGTGACGCCCTAAATTTTGACTAGCGCACACAGATAATCGTAAAAATGAAGTACAGGGTTTCCAGGTCGAAAAAAACAAAAAAAGTAACAAGAAAAGTGAAAATATCTAGCCAACAAGTAGCCAACTTGAACCAATGGCAGCGAAAGCAACCAAAGGTAGCCATGGGCGTGTGAAAACGTTTTTTACAGCGTAAGCTGTTATGAGATCATTTCAACGGCCGTTTTTGGCGCCGTAGTTGTCCGCCGCCGCCACCGCCGCCGGTATCCGTAACCGCTATCGCACGAAAAAAAAAGGAAATCAGAAAAAATTTCCAGGATGGAACGAGGTTCGGACCTGGGCCCTCTGCGTGGGAGCCCAGTGTTCTACCTGTGATCCATACCTGTGCTTGGAACTGCGTTGCAAAAGGACCCTATACAGGCTTCATGTCGCGAAGGAACGACATTAACATATGTAATGTAGTGTGGTAGAAGAGTAAAATAACAACTAGACGTCACACAAATGCGAATTCTGTAACTGGGCGTCGCACAATGCGAATTGCGCAGCGAGTGGGTTGTTGAATGCTTCTAACCCATTACAAAGGCCTCTCCGATAATTCTTCATCGTCATCAGCCACAGCATCAACAAAGTGCACATACTGCCTTACAGGTGTTTAGCGAGTACCACGGTTCTCCGCAGAATGACGAAAAATTGCATAGCAACTCCTTCCCTACTTCACAAAAATTATGATTTATAGCGTACTGGGTTCCTCACAAGTGCACTTCTATTGGTTGCCAAAGAAGCCCATAAGGCTCGCATGATCCATTTCCTCAGGGTCTCAATAAAGTTAATTCCCTCTCACTCTGTCTCTCGCTCTCCGTTTATCCGGTTAACGTATGTTATAAAGCGTGGTGGGACAGTTAAATAACGACCGGGCGTCACACAATATGATTTACACAACTAGTTTATCGTTTAAAGCTTCCAACCCATTACAAAGGGCTCAGCCATAATTCTTCATCGTCATCAACCGTCGCATCAACAAAATTAACATAATGCCTTACAGATAGTACCTCGGTTCTCCGCAGAATAACGAATAATGTCGTTGTGGGTGCTTCCCAACTTCCCGAAAATTATGATTTGTGGCGTAGTGGGTACGTTGCTAATTTACTTGTATTAGTAGCCACAAGAGAGTTTATAACGGGCTCTAGAAATGCCGCTGTTCCAGCTTTCGCCGCGACTGTGCTGCGCTTTCCGCGCAGGCCTGGCGTTTCATTTAAAAGACTAAAAGCGAAAGCCTTTCTGCGATAATATAAACATGTAAAACAGGAACACTTCGTTATCAGAATTGCTATGATTCAGTTAAAAATTCTTGACTTATGCAATCACATTGTGCAGGAAGAAGTGTCCGCGCTGTTGCAGAAATGACACTCTCTTTACGCAGCTTCCGTGGCTTTCCTTAAAAGGACTGGAACTAACGGCAATAAAAAAAGTATGCGCTATGTCTGCGCTCAATATCACAGTTACTGACATCGCTGGTCAGCGCTTGAACCTGCTGCACAGGTTCTTGTGTGTTTTTAGTATTTTTGATTGGTCGAAGCGTGGCTTGCACCCACATTTTCAGCAATGCAGAGCAAGGCTGCTGCCCGTCCCGGCTTTCAGTGTGCATGCATGCCCTCGCAACCGATCGTTTAGGCAACGGCAATTTGCCCAGTGTATGATTTTGCACAAGATAGTGGTATGTCATAGACAAATCCAGAGAAATCTATGAGGCCCACGTGATCCACACGCGCAATGAATCATCTGTTAGCATGGCTTCTATAGACCTGCTCAAGAAAGAGCATGATTATCTAGACCATTGAATGTAATCTTCGCGCATGTACCATTAAGCGGGCTGTCATCATATCTTTATAATAATATCTGGTGTTTAACGTCCCAAAACCACAATATGATTATGAGAGACGCCGTAGTGGAGGGCTCCGGAAATTTCGACCACCTGGGGTTCTTTAACGTGCACCTAAATCTAAGTACACGGGCCTCCAACATTTTCGCCTCCATCGAAAATGCAGCCGCCGCGGCCGGGAATCGATCCCGCGACCTTCGGGTCAGCAGTCGAGCGCCATAAGCACTAGACCACCGTGGCGGGGTGTCATCATATCTTTTTTTTTCATTTTATTCTTTTTCCGAACGTAGATATTCTGCTGCGGCGAAATAAAAAAAAACTTCGTTGTTGTCAGTCTGCGGTTGGTCCTGTTCCTTCTTTGTCCCGTTGTAGCGCTGTTTACCCGTAGTTGAAAACGATGAGCGCTGAGACAAGCAGCCGGGAAGGAGCAGCGAGGTAAGCGTTAAAAGAAAAATGTGCTCGGCGAAGTTGCGAGGTAGAATAGAAATCAATAAAACGAGTAAACATTTCTTGCGAGGTCGGATTCGAACCCGCGTACCCATGGTTCAAAGGCGACCTACGTAATCAATCGGCTATCTAGGCACGGTAGTAGAAGTATTTAGGGAACCATATCATTGAGTTGCTATGGGCGAGAGAAAGAAAAAAAAACAGAAAAAGAGAAAAAAATACAGAAAGAACGAGGGAGAAACAGACAGATGGAAAGAGATAGAAAGAAATAGAAGAAGATGGAGAGAAAAAAACAAAGACAGAACGAAATAGAGAGAGGCTGAACTTGGCTTTCCTTAGCTTCACTGACTCTCTATATGCTGATATGGCTATCTTTAAAGGAGTACTGACACCAATTTTAAAAGATTTCAGATTGTTGCTCTAAATAAAAACAAAAATCGAGAAACCTAAAACGAGTATTGTGGTACCTGGGAATGCATCGAATATATTTTAATTACCGCTACCTTATAAAGACACTTTCGGTTTCAATATCGAAGGGGTGGCTTCTCAGTGAGGTTTCATAGCAGTGTGACGTCATGGGGATACAGAAACTCGCGACGTACTAGCGGCAAATCCGTCATCTGCTCGTAGTGCACGTAAACAATGATGAGGGAATTGTCGTCCAGGAACCTGACAGTGATTTCTGTGATTTAGGCTGCATGCAGGACGCAGAACTAGCAAACTCGCTGGAACTGTGTTGACTCGTCAGGATAATGTCCATTGCTGTGGGGCTGGCTTGCAGATGCTCAGCCACGAAAAGATCAAAGTCAAATTCAAATATTTGATACGTGTTCTTCGACTCAGGTGTGCGGAGAACGTTGGCACTGTATACCAAGGAAACGAAAAATGTCCCTTTTGCGATGTCTCAAAATCGTGTCAGTACTCCTTTAACTTAGACTTGGCTGGTAGGCTAAGGAAGGTCGCCCAGCCCCGCCGTTTCTTCATGTTTGGCAACAACAGTGCCAAGGTGCCCTAATTCCTGTTTCTAGGAACTACGGCAGCTCACTCGCTATTTATTGGGCATTGCGTTTAATCTGGATACACGTCTTCGGCATTGTCTTTAACGACGGCGTGATACCGAAGAGTATTGGCTATTCTGACAGAGAGCAGCTGGTCGACGAGTATAAAAGCAAGAAATAGTGACTATGACTAATTGAGAAGCACTGTGCGTCGTACTTAGTGCACATATGTTCTTATTGAGGAATGACTAAGCGGACAGATGGCACCGCTGCCTCTGCGTGCAGCTCGCGACAGTACGTACACGCACAATAAATTCACATGTTTCTGTAGATGCACCTTAAAATACCCCTGTACTTCTGACATCTACGTACATAGCGTTAACATGCAGAAGCAGACTGTCTTCGCATACCTGAGAACGTGCTGCTGCTACTGCAGACACGTGCAGCTCGAGGCAAAATTACCCAATATTGTTTAACAGCACACGCTCATCGAATACACATACGTAAGTTTCGCCACCTGAAGGTGCTAGTCACGCTGCTATCTGTGAATTTTTGGAAACATCCGCAATGTACGGTAGAGAACTAAAAATCACACAAATCTGCATTTTTCTAGCGGCGCAACACGCGAGAAAGCCAAGCCGTATACGAAGGTGTCTGCAGTTGTCTTTGTGGACTATTGACGCGGGGCAAACTATTTACAGCCGTAGTGTATGCGGAACCACACACCGATGATACAACAGAAGTTGCAAGCCCCGCAGACTGTTTGCAAACCACTGTGTAAAGATATAAGCCTGTGACAACCTAATTTAGCATGCGGTGGCTCTTAGTATGGTATAGTTATAGTGCCTGCTGCGGGCAGTTAGGGGCATGAGTTCAATTGCTGTGTCGTGTGTAATTTGTATGTTGATGTGCTATATGCGTGTAAATAAATTTATACCTAAAATTGTAAAAATTTGGCCTAAAATTCCAAATAACCTATGCCGAGGCTATTTTTCTATCCTTTCTGGGAGCCGGCTACGGAGCCGCATGATGAATTGATTTGGAGCGGCCGTAATTTGGACGGATTGCCTCCCTAATGGCGTGTATTCTAGAGCGCATTCCACTAATAGTGTACTCGAACACTCCCAGCGCTTCCAAAACCACACTTGCGTACACATATCTGCGTAATAGAATGCTAAGGATCTGGTTCAATGTACGTATTTTAGTCGCGAGCGCTCTCAGTGTTTTGTTTGTGTGAATACCTGTATGTAAGCGCATGGGAATGTGCCATTTTTGCGGTCGACCATTTTAAACCAAAACTGTTTTAATACGACAATTTTACTCCCGCGGAGGAGTGGCTTTACTGCAGGAGTAGTACTGTACTCCATGAGGAGGCGTTGGGTAACTGTCTCGAGAGAGTTCTTTCACCCTGGAAAGAGAAGTACCGAGGGGGACAAGCGAAAACTCCCTCAAAGTCTGTTCCGGGCACTCCTTTAGTTTTCAAGGTGTATGTCTACAGATATGTCAATACTTCCACTTATAGCTGACTGAGTAAATCTCATGACAGGACTCATTTTACTCGAGTGGCCTCTTCACATCTGTCGTCCACAGTGCCACGTGCGCAAGCACTAACATGAGTGGACAAAGGGGCGATGCCTCCCTTTGGTTCACAGAAAACAATCAGACATGCACATCAGGTTGTTTTACAGCTAAGGCACACAAACACAACGTTTGGAACTCGCAACACGAATACGACCGTACATGAGCGCACTGAACCATAGGAAATGTTCAAAACGTAGCAGCCGGTGTCACGTGATGTTGATTTTTACGTGACGGAAACATTGCGGCAGATGGCGCCATGGTGTGTCCTCGAAGACAATAGCGACGGCACAGCACTTACGCACATGCGGTTTCCGAAGCGTATTGCGGCGTAGCACATTTTAGACTTGGCCTCCCCCGTCACGACTCACTTGGGAGCATACGCGTACGCAGTGTTCTACATTTCGAGAGGCCGAGTCTCACCGCAAAACCACCCTCCCCCCACACCTACTTTTTGGTTAGTTGAGTACGATAGCATACAAGCTGCCCGATAGTTGCAAAAATCAAAACGAAGCAATGACGTGCTTCTCATAACGGCCTGGTCTTGATTCTCGGCTTTTCTGGGGTAAATGTGAGAAGTAAACAGTTTGAAGGCAAGATCACGGGTGGTCGGCCGCTATTATCATAAAAAGGTGCGTGGCCGTAACCGTGCACATTAAAAATGATGTGAATTGTCCGAAAGAGTAAAATTATCGGGAGAAGTCGCGGCCGCCGTTCGATAAAGAAGGGGGAAAAAAGTGGCCGCAACGCCTGCCACTCCCCCCAGCCCCACGTGCGCACGCCAACGCTTGGGAGCATATAACACATTTTTCGGCCACCGCACGTGTATACAATATAACTGCTTTGCATTCATTCATTCATTCATTTATTAATTGTTGTGAATAACTTGCGAGCGCTCGTCTTGCTTGAACTTGCGGCGCTTGCTCGGTGAAGAATACGGAGAAGACGTTTGAACGGCACTAGTCCAGGCATTTTTTCGTAGTGTCGTACGACGATTTATTGTGCGACGGCGACGTCTTAAACAGTCGAGGAATAGCACCGGCAGAAGCCGAAGGTAGATCGCGTGCACAGCAACAACAGACGCGGAAGCTCTTCTTTCTCTTCCTCACTACAGTAGTATTATTGGGTCCTTTGCAGTAGTTTGATTAAACGATGAAATGGAAACTTAATTACTTTTTAATGTAACTTTTTCCTCTGTATGCTATCAGTAATGTTATTTGGATAGGCGCCAGAATTATGCCACACAACCAGATCGAGCACGGTGGCTCTTGAGGTTGACATAGGCTAGGTGCGCCGTTGTATACCTGGCTCCATCGACAGGTCGTGGTCACGAAGGAGAGTAGTCGTCAGCTTTTTTTTACTACACGTGTATAAATGGTGAGGGATAGCCCACTTATTACAAACTAAAAGAGTAGCGGCTCGAACGCGAAATTTTGCTGAAGTGAAAAGGCTTAAATGCCTCATGAAAGGCGAAAATAGACCGTTGGCGTCCCGGGCATCGGGGACAAGACGAGCGTTCCATGAAATAGGAAGTCATCATCACGTGATGACGTCACAGATCAAGAACAGTTCAGGCATCAGGTGACGCATAAGGTCTCTTCGATTAGGCTGCACCGGCGGCACCAGTTCAACGGGTGCAGCACCGTCGTCCTCGTTTTGCTGGTGCCGCGCGCGCCCTCTGCACCGTTTCCCTCGTTTTGTCAAGGTGCAAGCGTGGTTCCGAACGAGTTCTCTGGCACCCTGCACTCGCTCAATACGAGGTGCAAAGAAGTGCAGCATGGCGTGCGCTCCTTCCTCCTCCCAAGCTTAGAGCGGACGACGCTGCGTGTTGTTGTTCAGGGCGTGCAAACGCAAGTTAAACTGCTCACTCCGACGGGTAATTTTGGCCACGTCTTTTCGGCAGCTATTAAGGCGGATCTCATTACATGTCTCGTGGGCAGAAAAATTCACCGTAGTTGACGGCGATACGAATGGTACAAAAAAAGTAATAAAAATAAGGCGCGACTCGCGAGCTGCGCTCTCAGTACGCCTTTGCGAAATCGTGAAGCCGAGGCGATAGGAAGTCTTCTAGAAAAACTTCTGGGTTCAAAAAGGTATTGTTCATGCGAGCGTGCGTATACATGCGTCTTAATGGTTTACAAGAATGGTCACATTCGTTCTCTAGTTTAGCGTGAAGAAAAGTGGCGACATAAGTAAAACCCTTAGAACACAAAATTGCGAGCATACGTTTTCCTGGATAACCGGACTTTCGGGTTAAGTCGTCTTAGCGTCGTTCAAAGGACCCTAGGTATTTTTGTTCTTTTTTCTTATTGTATGGCCTCGCACGCCCTTTCATTAAAGCTTGAAATCAGCGCGCTTTTCCGCTGAACCAGAAAATCACACTCATGGAACCTTCCGACGACGTTCTCATACCCGGGAACAGGAGTTACATCTTCACATACCAACATGCAGGCGACCAAAACACATACACCGTCAAACTCCTCCACGGAGTCACTGTGAGGGTCGCCGTTGTCGGAATCGTCGTCGCTGCAGAGTCAAGCAGCTCAGTACGGCAGCTACGAAGACTGCCTCCGCGGCAGTGTTTTAGTAAACAACACTGGCGATACACGCCGCGTCGGCTGTTCGACCAACGCGCCCTGCACTTGCATCTTCGTTTTGGTGGTAGCCGCCGCGTGGTAGTTCCTGGATGGCGTGCCGCTGTCGCGGCTGCACCGGCACTTGCTGAACCAGCGCTGCGCGCTCACAGCACCGCTTCGCACCGCCACGGCACTTTCTAGAACTAGTGCAGGCAGTGCAAGCCAAATCGAAGAGACCTATACTCACAGAATGCCGTTATTATATAACATCGTAGCTTTGCCAAAGGCGGGCCGACCTCGGACTCAGTGCAAAACCAGGTGACGGGCATGTGATCCTGGAGGCCGCGGAGAACCATATTTGGGGCAGGAAGCTTTCGTAGCCGCGCGACGCCGCACCACCATTGCCTGAGTGATCGGCCCACCTTTGTCAAACGCCGATTGACTGTGATGATGTCAACATGTGGTGTCATAGTGCCATGCTATACTTTTGAAAACTGACGTCATGATGAGGTCATATGGTGACGCTATTACGCAATGATTTCTTGCATCACTCGTGTTGATGCCTCCGAAGCATCTGCGAGGCATCTAAGGCTTTCGCCCTAATAAGTCTCCTGCAATCGTCTACGAAGTACCACGGAACATGATAGTACTACAATGAGGTGGCATATAGTACTGCAATACTCTTTGTATAGTAATTCGAAAGCAATATTTGGCTCTCGTGCGACCCCCCTCTCCCCAACAAGACATGGCAGAAAAGCGGAACATAAATTACATTATATTCAAGAGTGTGTACGTGGTTGTTCGGAAAGCCATCGTTCGAATGCCAAACGTTGGCAGGCGATCAGTTGCCGCCCGCGTCTCTGAGAACGCCCGAAGGCAGAGCTTGCAAAATGTCGATTGGTATATGGCAGCTATAGAACCGTTTGACGTGCTTGAACAAACGTTGACGCCTGGTGGCGCGTTTCCATCCCGACGACTAACGTCCATGATGATTACCCATCTAGTAGCTGAAGTAGGCATACACCTGGGCACAACATATGGTGAATGCTGCGCAAACATGTCATCAACGAGCACATAATGAATGCTTACACTCAATATGTACACTTTCAAAGCGTCGTCGTTTGACGAGAGGAACGCCAAGTTGTGCGCTCCCCAGTAATAGGTTAACCTACGTCTGTTCTTGTGCATATACCCCACAACACTCGGGAACGCGAGAGGCAGTGCGCGTACTGGAGGCGTCAACGCGGCAGTGCGTTCCGCTTCCTCCTGGGGTATCGTCACCCCGGTCGGACTAGAGATGCACGCGGGAGTTCCATCTCCCGGCCTTCGCAATGCAGCTGTTTCCACCTCCATTCGCACCACCGTGGTGTCGCTGTTACCCTGCCGCAGCTAAAGTCACTGGAACGGGAAAAGTACCGCGACCATCCTGCGCGCCGCCATATTTGGTCCAGTGCGGCCAAAGCGGCGGCGGTGCGGTGTTGATTTCACGTGGAGTAACGCATGTTTTACGCACTGCGTGCGCTTTTGCAGCCCCGAATGAAGCATACCGTTGTTCTCTGACTGATTAGGAAAGAAATAGCGGCAGTTTTCACTTTCCTACATGCGCACGCACGCGTACTAACGCGATAAAGAAATGCGAACTGCGCGGCGTTTACGCGCTCGGCTGTCTGCATTTATTAAATGCGAAGCATTTCTTAGCGAATTTCTGCGACTTTGTACGTATCTATCTATCTATCTATCTATCTATCTATCTATCTATCTATCTATCTATCTATCTATCTATCTATCTATCTATCTATCTATCTATTATCTATCTGTCTAGCCGCCTATCTATCTATCTATCTATCTATCTATCTATCTATCTATCTATCTATCTATCTATCTATCTATCTATCTATCTATCTATCTATCTATCTATCTATCTATCTATCTATCTATCTATCTATCTATCTATCTAGCCGCCCCCGACTTTGTGCTGTCCTGGCTGCTTCGTTAATTGGATGTACACCAAATTTGGTATGGCATAACATCACTGTATGACGAATACAAATTACAGGTGATAACATGAAAATAATGACATGCATGCCATGTACGGCATGAGTTACATGCCATGCTCATGGTGCACTCGCGGTCGCTTCGATAGCTTGATGCACAACAAAATTGGTATGGCGTACGTGACAAGAGTGTATGACGAACATAAGTGACTGGTTATAACGTGCAAATCATGAGAGACGTGCCATGTAAAACATGATTTACATGACATGGTCTCGGGGCGCTCGCGGTCGTTTAATGAAATGCATATACAGTCGAAACCCGCGATAACGAAATCCCGAGGGAATGAAATTCTCACCGCAACGAAATATTTTCGGAGCACTGGCGAACGTCCATAGGTGTCAATGCATTTCGTAACTCGCGACTACGAAAGATATTCATACCGCAGTCCCTCATTAACGAAATTTTTGAAACATGAGTGCCTAAATAATCTACTCTCGCAACATTAAGTACATTCTAAAACTGCTGAAATGCATTGATGCTACACTTAAATTGTGCAAAACTAACAGCGCACTTGAGAAGCAGCCGCCATCATTGTTTGCAAAAAAACATAAAGCTGGCGACAATAATGATGATGATGGCTTGCCGAGACATCTGCTGGTTATCGCGGACTACGTAGCCAAATTCACATTCCTCATGGAGTTTTGTTCGTTGGCTTGGCTCTGTGCTTGGCTTTGTCGGCTTTGCGCACACATGGTCGCGTGTGTGGAGCCATTTGTGGAGCGTTTGCTTGGTGCAACGTGAACTCTGTGTTGCGATTGCTTCGTCCGATTTCGCTGCCTGCGAAGATGCCGCCTCCAACGAAAAAGCGGAAGTTCATCACGCAGGAATATAAGGCTGCAATCATCACTGAGGGGGAAAAGGGCAGAAAAAGATGGACTTCGCCGAACAATTCGGCGTTGCGCGCAGCTCGCTGTCCACGATTCTGCGCTGATCGGCGCTGATCCAGCGGAGCCGGAAGAAGGTTCGCCTGCAGGCGCACTTTATGACGGTACTGGTGACAGCGCAGTGCCGCCGTCACTGACCAGTGCATGGGGCGAGCTTTGTGCCGTCGCGAACGAGATTCCCTATCGAGAGGCATAAAATTGCTGCATGGTAAGGCCCGCCAAAGCAAACTTACTGACTTTTGTAAATAAAATGTGTTTTTTGTAAATTACATGTCTTTTCTGCCGCATTCTCGCGCCAACGAAATTCCCGCAAGAGCGAAATTTACGGCACGATTTGCATTACACTGTCTTGGCGCGCTTCCGGCCGTTTTGTTAGCTGGATGTATAGCAAATTTGGTATAGCATGACATGGGTGCGTGACGAACATAAATTAGAGGTCATGCGTTGTATATACCAGAATATACGCACGTTTCATTCGCGTTGTGATTCAACATGCATGCATGTCAAACATGCAATGTACGGTGAACTAGACCTTACATGACATGCGTACCATTATTTTCATGTTACCGCATGGTATTTATGTTCGTCATACAGTCACGTCACGCAATACCGATTTTGGTGCATATCAAACAAGCGAACCGGGCGCGAGAGCATCATGAGCATGGCATGTAAATCATGCCTTACATGACATGCGTATCATTACTTTCATGTTACCGCAGGGTATTTATGTTCGTCATACAGTCACGTCACGCAATACCGATTTTGGTGCACATCAAACAAGCGAACCTGCCGCAAGAGCATCATGAGCATGGCATGTAAATCATGCCTTACATGACATGCGTGTCATTACTTTCATGTTACCGCAGGGTATTTATGTTCGTCATACAGTCACGTCAAGCAGTACCGATTTTGGTGCATATCAAACAAGCGAGCCGGCCGCGACAGCATCATGAGCATGGCATGTAAATCATGACTTCCATGATATGCGTGCCATTATTTTCATGTTACCGCCTGTTATTTACGTTCGCATTACGGTCACGTCACGCAATACCGATTTTGGTGCATATCAAGCAAGCGAACCGGCCGCGAGAGAGCATGGCATGTAAATCATGCCTTACATGACATGCATAACATTATTTTCATGTTACCGCAGGGTATTTATGTTCGTCATACAGTCACGTCATGCAATACCGATTTTGGTGCATATCAAGCAAGCGAACCGGCCGCGAGAGCATCATGAGCATGGCATGTAAATCATGCCTTACATGACATGCGTATCATTACTTTCATGTTACCGCAGGGTATTTATGTTCGTCATACAGTCACGTCACGCAATACCGATTTTGGTGCACATCAAACAAGCGAACCTGCCGCAAGAGCATCATGAGCATGGCATGTAAATCATGCCTTACATGACATGCGTGTCATTACTTTCATGTTACCGCAGGGTATTTATGTTCGTCATACAGTCACGTCAAGCAGTACCGATTTTGGTGCATATCAAACAAGCGAGCCGGCCGCGACAGCATCATGAGCATGGCATGTAAATCATGACTTCCATGATATGCGTGCCATTATTTTCATGTTACCGCCTGTTATTTACGTTCGCATTACGGTCACGTCACGCAATACCGATTTTGGTGCATATCAAGCAAGCGAACCGGCCGCGAGAGAGCATGGCATGTAAATCATGCCTTACATGACATGCATAACATTATTTTCATGTTACCGCAGGGTATTTATGTTCGTCATACAGTCACGTCACGCAATACCGATTTTGGTGCATATCAAACAAGCGAACCGGGCGCGAGAGCATCATGAGCATGGCATGTAAATCATGCCTTACATGACATGCGTATCATTACTTTCATGTTACCGCAGGGTATTTATGTTCGTCATACAGTCACGTCACGCAATACCGATTTTGGTGCACATCAAACAAGCGAACCTACCGCAAGAGCATCATGAGCATGGCATGTAAATCATGCCTTACATGACATGCGTGTCATTACTTTCATGTTACCGCAGGGTATTTATGTTCGTCATACAGTCACGTCAAGCAGTACCGATTTTGGTGCATATCAAACAAGCGAGCCGGCCGCGACAGCATCATGAGCATGGCATGTAAATCATGACTTCCATGATATGCGTGCCATTATTTTCATGTTACCGCCTGTTATTTACGTTCGCATTACGGTCACGTCACGCAATACCGATTTTGGTGCATATCAAGCAAGCGAACCGGCCGCGAGAGAGCATGGCATGTAAATCATGCCTTACATGACATGCATAACATTATTTTCATGTTACCGCAGGGTATTTATGTTCGTCATACAGTCACGTCATGCAATACCGATTTTGGTGCATATCAAGCAAGCGAACCGGCCGCGAGAGCATCAGCCATTATTTTCATGCTACCACCTGTTATTTGTGTTCGTCATGCGTCAGGCAGTACCAATCAGTAGGAGTCAGTTTTCATGGCGCGCTGATCATTATATGTGAGCCCAAAGGCGTCAATTTTACGCCAAACATAATAAAGAGCCGCCCGGCAATGTTATTGTGCATGAACCTCCTGCGACAACCACGCGAAACAAGCTGCACTAGTTCAGGGCAGGCGCAAACATTCCCCGAAACAACATTCGCGAATTCTCAATGAAGCGCTTACCCCACAAAGGCGGGTATCAGTCGTGGGAACAAATTTTTCCCGCCTTATTCTGTGCAGCCATACAGCCCGTCGCTTGGTATCTTTTTTCCCGCTGGGAATGGTAAAGAGGGCCTTGCCCGTTTCCCGCCGGTTGCTGCACCCAAAAGCGCAGCACCCGGGCATTCTTCGATGCCTCGATAGGCGTTCGATGAAGTTTCAAAACGATACGGGATGTCGTAATGTTCCTGCACGCTTTCCTTAGCCTATAAAAACAATCGCCCTCCAAAGCGCCGTGCGTCTGCGGCCGGGAGACACTAGCGAGGCGAGCGAGCTGGACCCTTTATGTGGCGAAGCCGCCGAAAGGGCGCGGCGGCGAAGAGAAAAGGAACGCGGTAATTTTCTCGTTCCAGTGACTTTAGCCGCTACTAGGGAGCCTTCATATACACATGTCTCCCGCGCGGTTTTAGGGTGGCGACATCTACAAAAGTGCGGCCGCTAGTAGCCGCCACACTTTGAAGGCAACCCAGGTGCCATCCTTAGTCGCCGCTAAATTTGGCGGGCCGCCATTTTGATTCTCACTTGCGGGTCGGCGGCCTTGATATATGCCCATGAAGGATTTTTTGGTTAACGCACAGAGCTAACACAATGCACTCTCGAAAACATGAAGGTTGGCATTTTCAACATCGTGAGCACAATGCCGTAAGCCTTCGGGCCATTTCACTGGAGATTTATCGCACATATGTGCATTATATGATCGCACATGACGTGGTCGTGTTTCGCCGTAAGCTGCTCGCCTTTGCTTTCATGGTCGTACTGTCGAAAATGTTTGTTCTCGTAGCATTGCGTGCGCGTGCATGCAGGTATCATGCACGTTGTCGCAAACGCTTCGGTGCTTCTAAGAAGTGCTGCTATTTTACACGGTCGTGCAAAGGAATATTGCTCCTGTCGACGGCTTAAGACTGTATGGAGCAAAACGTTGTGTGTAAGGGTTTCTCAATGAAAACCGTTATTTTCCTCCTACGCAAACCAACTTCGCTGAAAATTTTAGTATTTCACTATTTCTGTAAACAAGGCATCGTTCCCACATGCACGGGGCATTTTTGCGCGTGCCACCCAGTGGCAAAATCTGCCATGACTGCGCACAACCTTGATTCACAGCTCTAAAATAAATTATTTTAATGCACAGCTATGAAATAAATTATCTTGAACATTACATGTAAACTACGTGAATGAAAGAACTCGGAAGAGCAAAGCCGAGGCATTTAATTCAGAAGTAAGGAAAGGATGCATGAACAGTTTCTGTATGTGCACTTTAAGATAGCCCTGTACTTCTGACATCTACGTATGTAACGTGAACATGCGGAAGCAGACTGTCTTCGCACACCTGAGAACGTGCAGCTTCCAATGCAGACACGTGTAGCTCGCGGTAAAAATAACCAATATTGTTTAACAGCGGACGCTCATAGAAAACAAATACGTAAGTTTCGCCACCTGAAGATAGTTGTCACGCTGATATCTGTAAACTTTCGAAGAGCGAAACATCCGCAATGTATGGTGGAGAACTCAAAAGCACACACGTCTATTATTTTTCTAGTGGCGCGACGCACGAGAAAGCCAAGTCGGATGCGAAGGTGTCTACGGTTGTGTTTGTGAGTTCATGACACGGGGCAAACTATTTACTGACGTAGTGTATGCGGAAACACACACCGATGATACAACAGAAGTTGCAAGCTCCACAGACTCTTTGCAAACCACTGCGTAAATATATAAGCCTGTGACAACCTAATTTAGCATGCGGTGGCTCTTAGTGTGGTGTAGTTATAGTGCCTGCTTCGGGCACTTGGGGGCATGAGTTCAATCGCTGTGTCGTGTGTAATTTGTATGTTGATGTGCTATATGCGTGTAAATAAATTTATACCTAAAATCGTAAAAAAATGGCCTAAAATCCTAAATACCTATGCCGAGGCTATTTTTCTATCCTTTCTGGGAGCCGGCTACGGAGCCGCATGATGAATTGATTTGGAGCGGCCGTAATTTGGACGGATTGTCTGCCTATTTGCGTGTATTCTAGAGAGCATTCCGCTAATAGTGTACTGGAACACTCCCAGCGCTCCCAAAACCACACTTGCGTACACACATCTGAGTAATAGAATGGTAAGTATCTGGTTCAATGTACGTATTTTAGTCGCGAGCGCTCTCAGTGTTTTCTTTGTATGAATACATTGATGTAAGAGCATGGGAATGTGCCATTTTTTGCGGTCCATTATTTTAAAGGAAAACAGTTGTAATACAATAATTTTCCTCCCGCGGAGGAGTGTCTTTACGCTACTGCAGGAGTAGTACTGTACTCCATGAGGAGGCGTTGGGTAACTGTCTCGAGAGAGTTCTTTCACCCTGGAAAGAGAAGTACCGAGGGGGACAAGCGAAAACTCCCTCAAAGTCTGTTCCGGGCACTCCTTTAGTTTTCAAGGTGTATGTCTACAGATATGTCAATACTTCCAGTTATAGCTGACTGAGTGTATCTCATGACGGGGCACATTTTCCTCGAGTGGCCTCTTCACATCTGTCGTCCACAGTGCCACGTGCGCAAGCACTAACATGAGTGGACAAAGGGGCGATGCCTCCCTTTGGTTCACAGAAAACAATCAGACATGCACATCAGGTTGTTTTACAGCTAAGGCACACAAACACAACGTTTGGAACTCGCAACACGAATACGACCGTACATGAGCGCACTGAACCATAGGAAATGTTGAAAACGTAGCAGCCGGTGTCACGTGATGTTGATTTTTACGTGACGGAAACATTGCGGCAGATGGCGCCATGGTGTGTCCTCGAAGACAATAGCGACGGCACATCACTTATCCACATGCGGTTTCCGAAGCGTATTGCGGCGTAGCAAATATTTTTAGGCTTGGGCTCCCCCGTCACGACTCACTTGGGAGCATATACGCGTGCGCAGTGTTTTACATTACGAGAGGCCGAGTCTCACCGTAAAGCCGCCTTCCGTCACACCCACCTTTTGGTTAGTTGAGTACGGTAGCATACAAGCTGCCCGATGGCTGCAAAAATCAAAACGAAGCAGTGAAGTGCTTCTCATAACGGCCTGGTATCGATCCTCGTCTTTTCTGGGGTAAATGTGAGAAGTAAGCAGTTTGAAGGCGAGATCACGGGTCGTCGGCCGCCATTATCATAAAAACATGCGTGGCCGTAACCCTGCACATTAACAATGACGTGAATTGTCCGAGAGAGTAAAATTATCGGGAGAAGTCGCGGCCGCCGTTCGATAAAGAAGGGGGAAAGGGTGGCCGCCCCGACCGCCCCTCTCCCCAGCCCCCCGTGCGCACGCCAACGCTTGAGAGCATATAACACATTTTTTCGTCTACTGCACGTGTATACATTATAACTGCTTTGCATTCATTCATTCATTTATTCATTCATTCATTCATTCTTTCATACATTGCTATGAATAACAGCATATAGATAGTTCCTTGAGAGTGCTCGTCATGGTTGAACTTGCGGCGCTTGCTCGGTGAAGCATTCGCAGAAGACGTTTGAACGGAACGACTCCAGGCATTTTTTAGTAGTATTTTTGTGGCCATTGCAGTAGTTTGATTAAACGATGAAATGGAAACTTAATTAGTTTTTTGGTGTAATGGTTTCCTGTGTATGCTATCAGTAATGTTATTTGGAAAGGCAGCAGAATTCTGCCACACAACCAGATCGAGCACGGTGGCTCTTCAGGTTGCCATAGGCTAGGTGCGCCGTTGTATTCTTGGCTCCAATGACATTCCGACGTCGTTGCCGACGGAAGTGTACAAATGGTGAGGGATAGCCGCCTTATTAAAACTAAAAGAGTAGCGGCTCGAACGCGAAATTTTGCTGAAGTGAAAAGGCTTAAATGCCTAATCAAACGCGAAAAGGAAGTCAACATCACATGATGACGTCACACATCAACAACATTTCAGGCATCAGGTGACGCATAAGCTCTCTTCGATTTGGCTGCACCGGCGGCACCAGTTCAACGGGTGCAGCACCGTCGTCCTCGCTTTGCTGGTGCCGCGCGCGCTCTCTGCACCAGTTCCCTCGTTTTGTCAAGGTGCAAGCCTAGTTCTGCCCGAGTTCCCTGCCGGCCTGCACTCGCTCAAGACGAGGTGCAAAGAAGTGCAGCATGGCGTGCGCTCCTTCCTCCTCCCAAGCTTAGAGCGGACGACGCTGCGTGTTGTCGTTCAGGGCGTGCAAACGCGAGTTAAACTGCTGACTCCGACGGGTAATTTTAGCCACGTCTTTTCGGCAGCAATTAAGGCGGATCTCTTTACATGTCTCGTGGGCAGAAAAATTCACCGTAGTTGACGGCAATACGAATGGTACGAAAAAAGTAATGAAAATAAGGCGCGACTCGCGAGCTGCGCTCTCAGTTCGCCTTTGCGAAATCGTGAAGCCGAGGCGATAGGAAGTCTTCTAGAAAAACTTCTGAGTTCAAAAAGGTATTGATGATGCGAGCGTGCGTATACATGCGTCTTAATGGTTTACAAGAACGATCACATTCGTTCTCTAGTTTAGCGTGAAGAAAAGTGGCGACGTAAGTAAAACCCTTAGAACACAATCTTGCGAGTATACACTTTCCTGGATAACCGGACTTTCGCGTTAAGTCGTCTTAGCGTCGTTCAAAGGACCCCAGGTATTTTCGTTCTTTTTTCTGGTTGTATGGCCTCGCACGCACTTTCATTGAAGCATTAAATCAGCGCCATGTTTCCGTTGAACCAGTAAAACGTCTCTCTAGATAGTCTGGACAGTCTCTGGAAACCACACTCATGGAACCTGTCGACGATGTTCTCATATTCGGGAACAGGAGTTACATCTTCACGTACCAAGATGCAGGCGGCCAAAACACATACACCGTCAAACTCCTCCTCGGAGTCACTGTGAGGGTCGCCGTTGTCGGAATCGTCGTCCCTGCAGAGTCAAGCCGTTGCGTACGGCAGCTACGAAGACTGCCTCCGCGGCAGTGTTTTAGTAAACAACACCGGCAATAAACGCCGCGTCGGCTGTTCGACCAGCGCGGCCTGCACTTGCATCTTCGTTTTGGTGGTAGCCGCCGCGTGGTAGATCCTGGATGGCGTGCCGGTGTCGCGGCTGCACCAACACTTGCTGAACCAGCGCCGCGCGTTCACACCACCGCTTCGCACCGCCACGGCACTTTCCAGAACTAGTGCAGGCAGTGCAAGCCAAATCGAAGAGACCTATACTCACAGAATGCCGTTATTATATAACATCGTAGCTTTGCCAAAGGCGGGCCGACCTCGGACTCGGTGCAAAACCAGGTGATGGGCCTGTGATCCTGGAGGCCGCGCAGAACCACGTTTCAGGCAGAAAGCTTTGGTAGCGGCGCGACGCCGGATCACCAGTGCCTGAGTGATCGGCCCACCTTTGTGAAGCGCCGATTGACTGTGATGATGTCATCATGTGGTGTCATAGTGACATGCTATACTTTTGCAAACTGTGACGTAATGATGAGGTCATATGGTGACGCCATGACGCGATGATTACTTGCATCACTCGTGTTGATGCCTCCGAAGCATCTCCGAGGCATCTAAGGCTTTCGCCCTAATAAGTCTCCCGCAATCGTCTACGAAGTACCACGGAACATGATAGTACTACAATGAGGTGGCATATAGTACTGTAATACTCTTTGTATAGTAATTCGAAAGCATTATTTGGTTCTCAGTGCGACCCCCCTCTCGCCAACAAGACATGGCAGAAAAGCGGAGCATAAATTACATCGTATTCGAGAGTGTGTACGTGGTTCGGAAAGGCATCGTTCGAATACCAAACGTTGGCAGGCGATCAGGTGCCGCCCGCGTCCCTGAGAACGCCCGAAGGCAGGGCTTCCATAATGTCGACTAGTATATAGCAGCTATGGAACCGTTTGACGTGGTTGAACCAACGTGACGCCTGGTGGCGCGTTTCCATCCCGACGACTAACGTCCATGATAATTACCCATCTAGTAGCTGAAGTAGGCATACACCTAGGCACAACATATGGTGAATGCTGCGCAAACATGTCATCAACGAGCACATAATGAATGCTTACACTGAATATACACACTTTCAAAGCGTCGTCGTTTGACGAGAGGAACGCCATGTTGTGCGCTCCCCAGTGATATGATAACCTACGTCTGTTCTTGTGCATATACCCCACAATACTCGGGAACGCGAGGGGCAGTGTGCGTACTGGAGCCGTCAACGCGGCAATGCGTTCCGCTTCCTCCTGGGGTATCGTCACCCCGGTCGGACTAGAGATGCATGCGAGAGTTCCATCTCCCGGCCTTCGCAATGCAGCTGTTTCCACCTCCATTCGCACCACCGTGGTGTCGCTGTTACCCTGCCGCTGCTAGGGAGCCTTCATATACACGTCTCCCGCGCGGTTTTAGGGTGGTGATATCTACAAAAGTGCGGCCGTTAGTAGCCGCCAGATTTTGCAGGTAACCCTGGTGCCATCCTTAGTCGCCGCTAAATTCTTCGGGCCGCCATTTTGATTCTCACTTGCGGGTCGGCGGCCGTGATATATGCCGGTGAAGGATTTTTTGGTTAGCGCGCAGAGCTAACATAATGCACTCTCGAAAACATGAAGGTTGGCATTTTCAACAACGTGAGCGCAATGCCGTAAGCCTTCGGGTCATTTGACTGGAGATTTCTCGCACATATGCGCAATATGTGATCGCACATGACGTGGTCGTGTTTCGACGTAAGCTGCTCGGCTTTCCTTTCAGGGTCGTACTGTCGAAAATGTTTGTTGTCGTAGCATTACGTGCGCGTGCATGCAGGTAACAGGCACGTTGTCGCAGAACGGTTCGGTGATTCTAAGAAGTGCTGCTATTTTACACGGTCGTGCAATGGAATATTGCTCCTGTCAACGGCTTAAGACTGTATGGAGCAAAACGTTTTGTGTAAGGGTTTTTCAATGAAAACCGTTAATTTCCTCCTACGCAATCCAACTTCACAGATAATTTTTGTATTTCACTATTTCTGTAAACAAGGCGTCGTTCCCACATGCACGGGGCATTTTTGTGCGTGCCAGCCAGTGGCCAAATCTCCACGGCTGTGCACAACCTTGATTCACAGCTCTGAAAAAAATTATTATGATGTACATCTATGAATTAAATTATTTTGAAAAATACATGTAAACTAGGTGAATGAAAGAACTCGGAAGACCAAAGACGAGGCATTTAATTCAGAAGTAATGAATGGATGCATACACATAGATGGCTGCTCTGAACTAGCATTTTTACAATCCTTGCATGCATTTGTGATGCTCGTTTTAAGAGTGAGCTTAAAAGAGTCAGGCCGTATGCCTAGCGCTGTGGAACTACAGCAGCTTTAAGCAATACAGACGCAGTCAGTGCAACGCAGGCACAATATACCTCACCGCGTGCAAGTGAGTACATGAAGATATTCAATGTTCAATAACATGCAACTTCACAAAATTTGTTGCAGGTGGAATAATCAATCAATCGTTATGTTATGTAAAATTGTTTTGCTGCGCTGGCCTTAGCAGCCCGCCGCGCCTGGTCGAGGAGAGCCACTTGGGCCTCCTTTTGCTCGCTGGCGAGCAGGGTCTCCCAGAGCTCCGTCCTGAATTTTTGCGCCCGAATCTGAGGCGCGTTATTTTGGGGGGCCTTAATTCACATTCCCATGTAATGTGAGAAAGAGTTGGCTGCCCTCCACACCACGGGCAAGCACCCGCGTATGCGGTTGGGTGGGTGGCATGTTTTAAACGCAGGTGCGGATATGTATTTGTCTGCAGGCGACGCCACTCATGCGCTTCTTTAACACCTAGCCGAAAGTGGGGCGGGGAGCATCGCCGTCGTTGTCGAAGCTGGTGTTCTAAGACGGGCAACTTTCGCGTTTGATGAGGCATCGAAGGTGTTTGCCTTAAACATTATTAACTATGGCAACCATATCTATAGGCGCATACGTCTCAATTTTTCCCGCGTTAGTGCCTTAGTTAAAGTAATGCATTGCAAAACTTGAATGCGACGCAATACGTACGTTGCTCGAGGGTGTGATCCTATGTATGTCAATGTAGTCGATGTCCTAGAACTTCATCAGAATACCTCGGCTCGTTTTATTTTTTCTAAGCACAGTTGCTAGAATACAGCCATGATATCCAGCATCTCCCTTCCTTTTTTTACAGCGGATATAAATTCTTTCCGCTTGAACTTCGTTTACAAAATGAAATAGCGTAGCGTTCTTCATGGCACGTGTGTTTTATCACCGCGATATATGTGCCATCGCAATGACCATCGCTATAAGCATGTACTACATTCAATTTTGTAAAACGAAGGCATTTTCATTGCCTTTGCCACCGCCCGAATCAATTCAGTGTAGCAACCTTCTTCCCGCTGATGTTGCGTCTATTGGTGATAACAATTTCCGCGCGGCAGTGACCAGCATTCTACAAGTACTAGTACAATTACAAGCACAAGCGACCAGCATTGTACATGGAAGCATTTTATATGGTTAAAGACATCACTTGGGACAATAATTTGGGAAGTTAAATTCATAAATTTTTAATTACTCGAGTTAGGCGGCTATGTGAAAAGCGAGAATTGAAGTTCTTTATGCGAAGAACCCATCGCAGCTTTGAGATATAGAAAAGGCTGCCTCTTGTAATTGCGGCGTACTGAAATTCAACGGCCAAACAGAAACCGAAGCACCGATGAGCGCAACAACAGGCGACCGGAATGACGTAACTCTGCAAGACAGCGAATACAGAGGTGCAAGACTCTCGCTCACTCGGGACCTTTCAGCAGAAAATGGCAGTAGCGCTCTTTCGCATTTCGGTTTCGCCGCTGATCTTGGGTGAATTTCATTACTTCGCAATAATTACTACGGGCTCTTTTTTTAAATCAACGGGAACTTCGCAAAAGGACTTTACTTCTCCGATTTGTCATAACCGCCTAACTCCACAATTAAAGAAATAATTATTTTTTTATTACTGCCCCACATGATCTTTTAGTCATCATTATACGCCTGAGGCTACAGAAGAAACACTTGTGAAGGCATTGGACAAATATCGCCGTTGCCTAATTTTTGAGGATTTTGAACGCATTTTTTTAAACACTGTGTGTGTTTATATCATGGTGCCCAAAGGAGTTCGTGTCGTAAAAGAGGGTGATCATATATCCTATGGAAGAGACAGCCGCCCCTGGCTACGCAGCGAGGCTAAGGATGCCAACTCCAGATTAGTTGCTGACTGTACTAAATGCTAATGAATTGCTCCGAAAAAATTACACGTTCCTCAAAATGACACCACCTTCAATGCCGGCGTCGTCTGCTAAGGCCACAGATATGGAAGCCATATAGAAGCGCTGCATTTGTAAAAGGTGAAGTACCATTTTGTGTCGAGTTCAAACTAAGCATCTAATGGGCATTAATCGTATGCTCGAGGCAAAAAAACAAACAAAAATATTTTTTTCTGCAAGAAATGCGAGTAACGTGACCACCGTGTAACTTATTTCGTATAGGTTTGCATCAAAACGGTCGCGGTTAACACGAGAAGGAAATGGCATGAGCAAATTTGCATTCCTTCTTGGTGCGCATAGTCTTATCAAGGACGATGCAAGCGGTTTCTCCGCTTTGTTAGAAGCAGCCCAACATGCTCAGAGCTGGATGCAGCCGAAACCCTCCTCAAAATGTTTGAGGGAAACGCACAAGACCTATATGGAGGTTCGTGCCTGAGTCAGAGCTGTTGCTAGATAACATTTTACATGAGAGTAAGTTAGCCTGCGGCAACATTTTTAATATTTATATGTTGCCCTTGATTGCGCGAATTATCTACGGTTGTCACACGGTGCATTTTCGCTCGCCATCCAGCCACATCGGGATGAAAAGTTTCGACGATTTACTCCGTTCTGTAGTTTGCACACAGGGACCAATTGCGATCGAAAAGTACGGTCCCGATAGGCCTCGATTGCGATAGTAAATGGACCGTGTGCCAGCCGGGCATATCACCTTGCGCGTTTGATTGCACAAGCATGAAGGAAAGGGGTGGCTTTTAATGGTCAAGATGGAAATTTGATGCTTATGAAGTGCGAACAACACGGGCACGAAGCAGAGATCGGCGCATGACAGGCGCTTGTCCTATATGTATATCTGCTTCATCCCCGTGTTTCTTTTTTTCTTTTTGTTTTCTCGCGCGTCATAAGCATGAATCGCTTCCAACTAGGTCAGATACCTCGTGTTGGCAATTTTATGTTTCCGTGAAAACGCCAGGCTCAGCGTTTACAATTTCATAGTGATAACCAGTATGACATATTGCGGCTGCTGTTAGACGGTGAATCAATGCTAGAGGCTCGTGTGCGTAGATTTAGGGGGTCGTTAAAGAACCCATGGAGGCGGTGGAAATTTCCGGAGCCCTCACTAGGGCGTCCTTCATATCATATCATGGTTTTGGGACGTGAAACCCCAACACTCATAGAAGATGAATCAGTGTTTGAAGCTGGCCACGATGTCGCCTGTAGCGCAACCTAAAAAGGAGTCACATGTGGTTGGGCTAATTCTACAGACATCCTCTCAGCAAGGAACCCCATGAGATGGAAATAACAATAAATGAATGTGAGGGGACAGGGATACGTGAGATCATGGATAATGGGAGGTGATGGCCTCCACGATCTTCATTTGTCTAATGGTTCCGCGTGCCACTGTTGGACTAGCTGAGCGGTTCCGAGGCGCCACTGCTTTCCTTTTTTGTGCCAGTATGCCATACTGCATAGATTAAAATTTGATCTGGGGTTTTACGTGCGAAAACCACGATATGATTATGACGCAGGCCATAGTGGAGGGCTCCGAAAATTTTGACCATCTGGTGTTCTTTACGTGTACGGACATCGCACAGTACACGGGCCTCCAGCGTTTCGGCTCCATCGAAATGCGACCGCTGCGACCGGGATCGAAACCCGACCTTCGGGTCAACAGTTGAACACTGTAACCGCTTCACCACCGCGCGAACCTGCGGCATCAATTAAATAAAAGATATACAACTTGGACTCCTAGATGATGTCTACGAGCGGCATTGGAGATTGGCGGATTGGTCGAAAATCAACATTCACCGGCACTGTTGACGAGCACAAGGGCAGGTTCTGATATCTTTAAAGTACGAGAGGGAGTACGCGCGGCATTTAATAAAATAAGATAGATTAACTTGGCAGCATACGCGTCACTCGCACCATAGATGACAAACGATAAACGCCTATCATCCTTCGTTGACACTAACTGGAGGTGCTGTATTTAGAAATGCCGGTTGCATTTCCGCGTGTAGGCTGAGAGGTGACCATATATACGATCATCATCATCATCATCAGCCTGTCTACGCCCACTGCAGGGCAAAGGCCTCTCCCATGTTCCGCCAATCAACCCGGTCCTCTGCTTTCTGCTGCCACTTTATACCTGCAAACTTCTTAATCTCATCTACCCACCTAATTTTCTGTCTCCCCCTCGCGCGTTTGCCATCTCGTGGAATCTAGTCAGTTACCCTTAATGACCACCGGTTATCCTGCCGACGTGCTACGTGCCCGGCCCATATGAATTTCTTCTTCTTGATTTCAACTATGATATCCTTAACCCCCCTTTGTTCCCTGACCCACTCTGCTCTCTTCCTGTCTCTTAAGGTTACACCTATCATTTTCCTTTCCATCGCTCGCTGCGTCGTCCTCAATTTAAGTTGAACCCTCTTTGTAAGTATCCAGGTTTCTGCTCCGTAGGTAAGTACCGGTAAGATGCAGCTGTTATATACCTTCCTCTTGGGGGATAGTGGTAGATTACCATTTATGATTTGATAATGCTTGCCGAATGAGCCCCAACCCATCCTTATTCTTCTAGTTATTTCACTCTCATGGTTCGGCTCCGCGGTTACTACCTGTCCTAAGTAGACGTACTCCTTTACAACTTCCAGTGTCTCGCCACCTATCGCAAAGCGCTGTTCTCTGCCAAGATTGTTCCACATTACTTTAGTTTTATGCATATTAATTTTCAGACCTACTCTTCTACTTTCCGTATCCAGTTCAGTAATCATGAGCTGCAATTCGTCTCCTGCGTTACTCATCAATGCAATGTCATCAGCGAATCGTAGGTTACTGAGATACTCTCCATTAACTCTTATCCCTAACTCTTCCCAATCTAGGGCCCTGAAAACCTCCTGTAAACACGCGGTGAATAACATTGGAGAGATCGTGTCTCCCTGCCGTACGCCCTTCTTTATTGGGATTCTGTTGCTTTCTTTATGGAGGACTATAGTGGCTGTAGATCCGCTGTAGATTTCTTCCATTATGTTTATATAGGCTTCGTCGATGCCTTGATTCCGCAGTGCCTGCATGACTGCTGATGTCTCCACCGAATCAAATGCCTTCTCGTAATCTATGAAGGCTATGTATAGTGGCTGGTTGTATTCCGCGCATTTCTCTCACCTGATTGATAGTATGAATATGGTCTATTGTTGAGAATCCTGTACGAAATCCTGCCTGGTCTCTTGGTTGATTGAACTCTAATGTCGTATTAATTCTGTTAGCAAATACTTTTGTAAATAGCTTGTAGACAACGGACAGTAAGCTTATGGGCCTGTAATTGTTCAGGTCCTTGACGCCCCCTTTCTTATGGATCAAGATGATGTTGGCATTCTTCCAAGATTCTGGTATCCTCCCCGTCGAGAGGCACTTGGTATACAGGGTGGCCAGTTTCTCTAACATAATCTCTCCACCGTCTTTCAACAGGTCTGATGTTACCTGATCCTCACCAGCTGCTTTGCCTCCTTGCATACCCTTTAGGGCTTTCTTTACTTCTCCTATCAATATTGGTGGGATATATACCGTAGACATGTATAATTCTGAGTAATATGAAATAATGCAACACTACAATAGAACACTGAATGTGCAGTCGAAAAGCGAAATAGTGTACCTGACACTAAAGCGTCAAGCGGAAAGGTATCACTTGCCATTTCATCAGTCACATTCACATCCATACGCTACAAGTAATTGTTGAATGAACATGAAGTCGGCGTTACAGCTCTTGTTGCCTCGATAATCCGCCTTGACGATTGTGTTGTTTTGTTTAGGTTCAGGATTCGCTCCAGAAATAATGACGCAGCACGCAGGGGGACAAGCACACGTAAGACGTCTTTACACACACGAAAGGACTGAACGAATAGTGAAAACAGTTACATGCGACATGATGGCTGCTGCGCAAAATAGTCGAGCAGTGGCGTACAGTTTAATCTCGTAGCCGATGTGGTTACCAAGTTGAAGGCGTTGTCCGTAGACCGTCTGTGGATGCCGTAGCTCGGTGCTTGGTCTGAGCGCGGGAAGTCACAGATGGCTACTCCGCGGCCTTTGATTCCGGGACTCTGCGCTCAAGGAACTCGCTCCACGGTTGACGCCCTCGGCCTATGCTTGCTCGTGGGCCCGATCCCTGAGTGTGCCCGTCTGCACACAGCGTCAAGGCTTGGCCCGGCCTCGTGCACAATCCCTGGCCCGGTCTTCCCGTAACGGAACAGGCGGGAGCGCTCTGTTACGTCAAGGCAACATGAGGTAGGGCTGTGCTTTCTCCCATGGACCGGACACGCAGCAAAGAAGAGCCAAGCCTTCGAATCCGACTCTCGCGCACGGCCCGCGGATTGCTCACGCTGTCTCGAGGCACACCGCGCACCCGACCGCCCTCCTCTTCGCCCGCGCACGGCGCGCACATTCAAAAGGCCACAAACGTCGCCACCGCATGGCGCACTGTGTTGTTTTTGCCTACTTGAAACCCGCGCGCACTATATATTATCACAATACCCCGTTGTTCAAGAAAGTTGTTTACAACTTTTCTAAGATAGAACCGCGGGATGAAATTGTTATTGCACAACACGCTTTCCAGTGTGTGCGGTTCCGTTTCTTGCGACATGTTAGGCAAGAGTCATGTAAATGCTCCCACATTGTCCCAGCCTTTTATGTTTCGAACATAAATAGAATACTGGGCCCCTCGATACATTGCGAATTTGTCCCTTGCTGGTGAGGTCTGTGGATAGGTCAACATCGGTGCGACATTGCGTGAGATGCAGGTGCGGTACTGGCAGGGGATTCACTTCGTCCCCTTGACCTTCGGTGGACTTATGAATCTCTGTAAGAACTGGCACCTGTTGGGGCCCGCTAGGCTCCCATTCTTCGTACTTCTTGAGCATATTTGTATGGAATATTTTGTTTTTTTCTGAAGACGTTAATGACGTAATCCACGTAATTTCTTCACTCACTTACTGGGAATGGTCCTTTTCATTGCATTAGAAGCTTATTTATGCAACAATATGAGAAATTTGTCGCCTGAAAACAATTTTCTAGGACGACGCTTCTTGTCGTAGTATGTTATTTGCTAGGCGCGAGCTTTCTCTAATTGTTCGTGCGCGATCTTGCACGTCTCCTCCAGCGGATTCCGCAAGTCAAAGACAAACGTGTTTGTTTCCGTGTTCTCCGTCGACTTCCTCATTCGTCCACACCTCTCTTAATACTGTCAGTGGTCCTCGGATATGACGGCCATATATAAGCCGAAAGGGAGAGAACCCGAGGCTTTTCGGTGGTACTTCTCGGTACGCAAAAAGCAGCGGTACAAGGAACCTGTCCCATAATCGAGGTTTCTCTTGGCACATTCTTCTTAACATCATCTTCAGGGTGCCATTGAATTTTTCGACGAGACCATTCGCCATAGCATGGCGCGGCGTCGTCTTGAGAAGCTTCACGAAGAGAAGTCGACTAACCTCTTTCATTAAGACGGAAGTAAAGCTTGCTCCCTGGTCGGTGATTATTTCTTTGGACAAACCAATGAGAGAAAACATTTCTATAAGCGCTTCGGCAACATGAACGGCATTATTTGCAGGAAATGCTACAGCATCCGTAAACCTAGGTATCAGATCTGTTTCCCCGGTCTGACAGTGGTCGAAAGGAACCGATCAGATCCACTGGAACTCTTTCAAACGGCGTGCAGATCAGAGGCATGTTGCGCAATGGCTCGACTCCAATTTTTCTTTTAGGTGTTGTTCGTTGGCATATATCACATAATTTTACGAAGTGCTTTGCGTCTCCGTGTAAATCAGGCCAGTAGAGTTCGTGCAAAATACCATCGGTTGTTCTTTTGATTCCTTGATTCCCAGCCGTGATGTTTTCATGGGCAACTTCTAAAATATTTCGTCGAAACGCCTTCGGAACTACCACCTGCCTAAGTGTTCTACCTGTCGCTAGGCGACAACGACGGTAGAGCAATCCATTTTCTTCCATGAATTTATAGCTGTGACCTTTTCCAGATTTAACTTTTTTCTTCACTTTAGTGAAAAGCGATTTCAACTTCTGGTCCTTCTGCTGTCCTTCAATCAGTTGCGCTTTCGTAATATTACTCGACACAACTTCTGGGACGCACAAGAGACGCATCTTGCTTTGTTTTTGTTGCTTAGGTTTATCTTAACCATGCTTGAAGCCTGTGAAGGGTTCCTGAACACGTTCGTGTCCTTCCGCAACACCTCACCTTGCTCAGTCACAACTGCTCGCTCCCAGTCAGAATCAGGATCTTATGGTCCTGTGATGCCTGGAAGGTTTGCTAAAGCCACATCCTACAGTGGGTGGTTCATACAAGCCACTTTTTTATTGCCTGAGAAGTAAGGCGTTTTCACTTGCACGATGGCTTCGGGGAAGTGACTACTTGAACCATCAAGGAAAACGACATTGCTTGTTTTGCCCGTCAATCACTCCTCAGCAATTAGTTCTCGCCTGACAATTGCTGTATCCCGAAGCACGCGAACCTTTCGTCCTCGAAATCGCCCTTCAACTACTGGCATCCCATCGCTTAGTAAAGGTAGAGCGTTTTTTTAGGGGCGAAGCTCCTTAAGGCGGCACCCGTTCGTCCCTCGTAGTCGTCGTGGTCGTAGTAGTGAGTAACAAGTCTTACGCTTTGACCTCCAAGGTGGTGCCGGTGGGAGATTTCTCCTGTGCGTTGTTGAACAATAAAAAATTCGCAGCGTGCGCGTTAACTAAAAGCCGAATTCTTCTGTCTCTCATTCCCCATTAGCAGCCATTGGCATGTTCCACTAGGAAACGTTAGTAGAAGTAGAAGTGTAAGTGTTAGCTAAAAGCCGACTTCTTCTGTCTCTCATTGCCATTAGCAGCCATTGTTTACCTCCAAGGTAGTGCCTGGTGAGATTTCTCCTGTGCGTGATTAAACAATAAAAATTTTGTTCAAAACGCCGTTGATTGATAAAATAAACCAACGAAAGACGCCAGATGTTTTGTAAAAGCAGAACGAAAGAACGCCAGATGTTTTTCTTAAAGTGTAGTAGTAGTAGTTGCATGTAGCCACCTCGCCCGATCGTCAACGGGCGAGGTGGACCGGCAACGGCACGAGGACCCTGCCGTACGAGAGTTAAATCACACTAAAAGACATACTTTGCGGGCGATACACTCTAGTGAGCTTTCAACTTTTCGTCTTAATGTACATGATAAAGAAATTATTTCTACGAAAAACGCAAGGCACACCTTGAGCAATATGTTTGGTTTTGGGACGCTAAATGGAACCATGAGGCGATGCGAAGCCGGAGCACTTGCACGATCGCGTTCCGTTGGCTTTCGTTGGGCATGCTACCGACCTCGCGTCGTGGAACGCGCGTCCTGTCTTCCCTCTAGCCTTGCCTTTAATTCGCACAGGGCGAGCGGGGAATGCGGTCGCTCTTGGCGCTCTTTCGCTCGGGAGCGGACTTCTTCCTTGCATTTCACCGATCACAAGTGATAATGAAGGGACCACGTAAACCAACAGTACAATAAAAGTTTGATGTTTAATATATACACGATGTTTCACACTCTTTATATTATGTACTGGGCGCATTTCACGGAAGAGTTTCACGGTTTACAGATGATTCCCTCCGTAGCTTCGCCCCACTCATCATCATTCACCCCGTGGATATGCTGTGATTTTTCTGCTCTCGTCGTCGTTACTTGAACGGCTAGTTTGCTTTCGTGGGCACTTTGATGTTTTGCCCTGACGAGGTCCAATCGGTTGTGCTTCCGTAAATGCACAGGGCGAAGTCGGTTTGTCGTCTGCGCGCTGAGTTCTGCAATTTTCAGCTATGTCTCCCGTTTTGCCGCAAGACTTGCATTTTACCATTTGTTTAGGTGGGCTGCGATAGTCGGGAGCCGAATAGCCGAATCGATTGCAGAGCATAACTGCACTTGCGGTTTCCAGGGTGCTTCATTAGGTTTCCCACCAGAATCCTTCCCAGTATCGGGATCGTTTCTAAGTTTTGCAACGTATGTGCTTCGAGGATGCGATCAGTTAGCTTTGCGAGCTCGTCCAATGAATTGCACTCTCGCTCCTTGAAGAAAATAACTAGTTTCGGTTGGCAAGAGCGTACGAATTACTCGGAGATTATATGATCACGTAACCCTTCGTACGTTTTCGACACGTTGGCCATGCCAATCCTGTGATCAAAATAACTCGCAATTCTCACGGCTAAGTGCCTTCCAGTTTCGCCATCCGCAGCTCTTGCCTTGCGAAACTTGTCTTAGTAACCCTGCGATGCAAGTTGGAACCTCTGCAGCAAGGCTTCCGTCTCGTCTGTCCATGTAATTTAAGGGCACGAAACATACGACTCGTCCATGGCATGTATATGCATGAGAACTGTTTTAAGAGACCGCCTTCTCGTCGTCTCATGTTTCGCAGTGGTGTCACGCAATCTCATGTCTCGATTGCGTCTCGCAGGTGCCAAGCTTGATACACATAAGCCGAGCTTGCATGTTTGGAATGCCAGGGCGCGCTTGCCTGTGAACGCCAGCGTCGACGAAAGGCTAATTCTCCTGTGCATTCCAGCGAAGTGACAGCGAAATCGCAGCGAAGCGACAGCCAGATCGGCATGGAAGAGTGTAGCGGAGTTGAAACGCCAATGCCGGGAGTTAGACGCAACGCGCTGTAAACAGTAGAAGGATAAAAAGGAGAGCATAATCACACGAAAAGAACGCAGAAGAGCAGGGAACAGCTGATAAACGCAAGATAAACACGGGCGAACCAATCATATTCAGCTTGTACTGCTTTACTTGGGATAGAACTGACTTTGATTTTGAATTCGAAATACTTTCCACTAGTCACGCGCGACACCAACTCGCACATCGATGCGCATGGTGCACGGGTAGGCTCCACGGGGAATTATCAGTCTATAGACGTCAGAGTCTGCCCAGGCGGCGCTGCGAAAAACACCGCCACCAGCGCCCTCATCGCAGCCCTGGCACTAACTGGGTAGTGCAAAGAAAGCCGTCCGCAAGTGAATGTGCATAGGCCACAGTATATCCCTCCTCTTTCGTTGGTGTCGAGGCACCCGTTTCCTGAAAACCAAGGACCTGGAAAGCTTCTTCCGCCAATCCACGCTTCAGAAACAAAGCGAACTGCGAGTACAATGCAAAATAAATTTTAGTTATTCCGGCGCGCTGCAACTCGCAAGTACAAGCGAGCATCGTACGGCATCGAGTTCGAGGCAAACCCTCCGACATCCGTTCTCTAGCGCCTAAATGCGTTAAAATCGGGTATATACGTAATGCCACAGCGATGAAGTACATACACGATCAAATTACTTAGCTATGCATCTTACGATCAGTGGTACAAAACTCCGTTCATAAGGGACGAATGGCCCCGGCGATTTTTGCCTTTGCAGTTGCATTCTCGTTTAATTCGTCTCTCGCTTCCTGTGCATTGGACTGTTTTATTACGCATCCTCAAATGGTCTCTTGATGGTCGTCTTCTGTTTGTGTGTACTGCAAATGGGGATACGTGCGTGTCCACTTTCGCGGGGTACAACCAAAGGCAAAACCGTGGCCTCCGAGATAACTACGGCAACCGCGGAGGACACGGGCGAAACAAACCTGAAGGGGGTCACGACCAACATTCTGCGATTTACTTGTATGACGCACGTGGTGTTAGCTAGTTAGAACCAGAACTCTGAGCCTTCAAAACGTACGTCCGCGATCCTGTGTTGTGACGACCAACTCGTCGCGGTGTGCATATCACGCGTCTTCAGTCTGCCTCTAGCTGCTCACTTCGTGTTACACGACAAGCACCGCGGTCAGAGCCTCTGCTGAGCTTCATAGTCAAGGTTACCACGGTTATCCATCAGGGCTACGCAAAACAACAGCAGAGCAACATTATCACACTTTCTCATGCGACCGGCTGTGGAGAACGCGGGTACTTCGCTTACCCAACACGCTCGCAACATCCCGTATCCAGCGCTCTCGCCTTTCTTCTTCGTACGACAACTATGGAAATCGGTAAAACTGAACGTTGCTATTCAGTCTTTTACGTCCGTGGCAATTCACAACACAACAGTGCGTCTTTTGCGGCGTTTCTTCGTAGTGTGCGGAGGGGTCTCGTCTGCTGCTGTTTTCGCGGTCGTTCTGGCGAGTGATCCAGCAAGCACTTCACGACGGTTCGGTGGCGCGTCCGACTAACGGAGAACAATTCACAGCTTTCGTTCTGAGTGTTAAATGCGCAAACACACGCGATATTAAGCTCAATCGTTGTTTCGCACTCGCTTGTTGCACCTGGTCCCATAGCAAACTGTGCGAGGGAGTCGGTCTATGCACTACTCAATACTTCTCCGACAGGTGGCGCCACACGTCTTGGAAACTCCAGAGTCTGATGTCTATATAAATCCAACGTTTGAAAACCTCAACCCGACAGTGGGAAGGCGCCCTTGTGACAAAAATGCGGGGACGGCATTGGCGTTGTTCTCGATGGGTTAAACATTACGATGGAAGCAAATAATGAACATCATGGCTCGAGCTGGAATCGAATCTAGGCATTCTTCATGGCACTCATGTATTCTACCATGCAGCCACACCAGTGCTTCTAACTGTTGCGGGAAAAGACAATATACAAGCACCAGGATAGATAGAACAACGCCATCTGGGGTGGCAGTGTCGGCTTTACATAACAAACATTACATATCTAACAAGCATACAACAACAATCTTTACAACAAGCATTAGAGTTACAAGCATTACATATCTGACTTCGCAAAGCTACAGTGAGGCGTATCGTCAGTACGCCTGCGACTGCAGTCTGCTACGTATAAGATGCACGTCATCGCCCCAAAGATAGCACTTCGTGGTGATGGAACTGACGTATCTGCTCTAACGTGAGTGTCGAAGTTATCTTGAAGCATGACCGACACTTTGCAGCCAGAGCACACGGCGCGCCTGATAATTCCCACAATATCCGTAAAGATGCTCTCTCCCGAAGACGTTGAAAGACCTTGTAACGCTTGGCTCAAGGTGTAATCCGTTAATGGCAGCTACTGCCTGACTGCATCGCATGAAAGGGATTCCCACATTGTGTGGGATCTCCCAGATTTCCATTCATTCATTCATTCATTCATTCATTCATTCATTCATTCATTCATTCATTCATTCATTGTGATGGCTATATTATTCTTTAAGTGGCTCTTTTGTGTGAACCTGCCTATTGATTAGTGAGGAACTAGCGGCACACATTTAAACGGAAACATTTCAATTATTTTCATTGTCTTGAGGTCGTTTCGATAAGTGATTATGCGGAAATTGAAGGTTCTTTTTCGCAATAATTTTTATCGTGCAGGTTATGGGTAAAGTTATTTGGAAAGGCATCAGAATTCTGCACAATAACCAGATCAAGCACAGTGGCTTTCAAGGGTGATTTAAGCTAGGTGACCCCTTGGACATTTGATTCCATTGATCGTTGATGGACCTCGAAGCAGGGTTGCCAGGTCAAAAAGACAAAAAATAGCCAGAAAATTGGAAAAACTAGCCAAAATGTAGCCAATTTGAACCAAGGGCAGTAAAAGTACCCAAAAGTAGCCATGCATGTGTGAAAACCGCTTCCACATTTTTATTTAAATGACTAAACACAAGAGCCTTTCAGTGAAAATGTAAATGTGTGCTGCATGAACAATTCAAAATCATAATTTGTGAGATTCCAGCATAAATTATTGACTTTGGCAATCATTTAATGCATGATGAGGTAGTGTTTGCGCTGTTAGAAAAATGACTCTCTCCATGTGTGTTGCATGACTCTTCTTGAAGTGACTAGAAGTTATGACAATAAAAATAAGTTTACGGCATGATGAGGGCGATCGAAATCTCAGTTACTCCATTAAGCATAAATTGAAGCCACTTTTGCAAAAATTTCATGCGTGATGACAAATACAGAGTCGCCGTTCTTACCCAAGCTTAGGAAATGATACAAGCAGTTCGTCGGATATCCTACAAGGATTGTTTCTTGGGCGAGATGGTACGAAATTCTAAAGAGATCACTAAAAAAAAGACACAAGAGGCAGAGGCGGCAACACAAGCGCTCACTTACAACTGTTGTTAGTGAGCGCTTGTGTTGCCGCCTTTGAATCTTGTGTCCTGGTTTGTCAGTGCTCACTTGAAATGTCAGATATCAGATTCCACAGAGTGCCCTGAATGTGGAGCGCTTTCGATTCCTGTTCATTTGCAAGTGTGGTTAAAAGCCGCGTTGAGCAATGGGTGATATGTAAAATGTGGCTCCATGCAACAGTTCTCGCTGAGTCCAAGCCAGGTATCCAAAAGCATTTTTTTCGTGTGTGCGCGAGAGGCCTGCTTGACTGGCAGGTTATAAACGTGTAATTTGTTATATTTATGCTATGATCGCCACCACTGACCCTTTGCCCGCTTAGGCCACTGCGCCGTACCTTTTATTAAAATTCATTATCTGCGCAATCAAAGGGCAAAATTCAACTTTCGGAGCTGGAAGTACGCTCTGACTGCCATGTTTTGGCACCATATACTCGAACACGAGCGGCTGCGACATCACCAGATATTGATAATTTTTATCAAATCAAGGGGACAAGAAAGTAGCCAAAAAGGAGCGAAGTAGCCAAGACTATTTTTGTCCCGCCACCGGCCTAAAAAAGTAGCCAAGTTGGCGCAAAGTAGCCAAACCTGGCAACCCTGCCTCGAAGAGCCTTTGCAGCACTTTTTAAGAGTCGTCTATACTCTGTTCCAGAAGTTCCGTGCAGCACTGTGGAAGGGTCGTGTAGCCTTGACTCTGCTGCACGGAACTTCTGGAACAGAGTATAGAGAAAGTTTATGTGTTTCAAGTTTCTAAGCGTAATTAGGCTGATGGGTTGGATGTCTCCTATTCAAATTCTTGTTATAAAGTTTGATGTTTTTATTAAAGGCGTCTCCACAGGCTGTCTTAAAATGCTGTATATTTGAAGCTGAGCTCGCTAGTTTCAAAACAAGTTACAGGGAAAGCTGCGCCACTGATGTTGGTCAAACGAAAGAGCTTTCCTGGGGAATTCTGGTAAGTTCGGTTGTAATTGCCATGAGTGACGAGCTTCAGCAGGTTAACGATAGTATCGCACTCTAAATATAAAAAAAAAAACTCTGTTCCAGAAGTTCCGTGCAGCAGAGCCAAGGCTACACGACCCTTCCACAGTGCTGCACGGAACTTCTGGAACAGAGTATAGGTTAAGCCACTGGTCGGTCTCTTCGTATACCTCCCATAGGATGCGATATTTAAATGCTCCGCCGACGCAAGCGCCGACAGCGCCGAGAGCGCTATTGAGTTACGCCCCTTGCAGAAGGCCGCTAAGCGCAGGGGGCGATGACGTAGCGATTACGTTGCTTACGTCGTCAGGGCAACAGTGACAGCAGCCGCTCGCCTCCACCCCTCTTCCTCCCTCTCCGCGCGCCGTTTTCTTTCTCTTTTTTTTGTGCGCTTGCTTTTTCTCCTTTCCTATGCCACGCGCCGGGATTTTTTTTTGTTCGCGTGCGTGTTGTGCTTGGCCGAGCATTAGTGTTTGCCCGCAGCCAGCATGTGCTAGAACATAAAGGATGAACCTACCTACAACATTTCTGTTACCTCTTTTTATTGTTCTGTTGCCGAAACTCAAAATGTGCATGTAATGGGGCACGATACAAGTTCAGGAGAAGAACAGAAGGGAAGAATTCACAATGTGTGCGTGAGAGAACACAAAAGTTCATTGTAAAATTTAGAAATTAAAAAATCGAACACATTGAAAAGTGTAAGCCCTTTGACGTACACACATATAAGAAACACGATTTTGATTTGGTGAAATACACGAGCAAAGTGCAGAGGAGCCTCTGATGAGAGGTAATCATGTAGTTTAAAGAAATGTCAGTGCATGACAAAAACATAACGAAGCGCAAATAATGTAAATATAAAATAATAATGCAATGATTTACTTATTAACCATTGAAATGATACGAAACACAAAACAACCAGTTACATATTTACTCAGATTTTGCACAAATATACATGAAATGCTGGACACCTTCACCAGATAAACAAAATGAAAAGGATCAGATTTAGCACAGTAAGTAGTACATTGCGCTAAAAAGAGCAAGACAGAATATATGGTACTTGAACACTACTTGAAGGTTAGTTGGTGGAAACGGGATGCAGGCCATGGTCAGTTTATGCAGTAGCACATGACATTCGATGAAAAGCGTATTACAGTGAAACCTCGGTGATACGAACACGGCTGGTACGAATTTCGGGCTGATACGAATTCGTACGATGTCCCGGCCGAAGGGTTCATTATACTATGGGCCACATTTCGGCTGTTCCGAACGTTTATGCGCAACGGTACGGGTGATACGAATGAGTGAACAGTGACCGACGGCAAGCGGTGAAGCCAGCGAAGCGGCCGCGTCCGCGTCGAGACGTGCTCCCTTTCCTCTCCGCACCGGAGAGAGAGAGAGAGACCAAGAAAAGAACGGCGGGGGCGGTACCGTTGTAAGGAGCAACGGGAGCGGGACCGCCGGTCGGACCGGTTCCATGTTTGGAGCTAAGGGGGAGGCCTGCAAAGTGTGGAGCCGCCGTAGTGGCTCCGCAGGTCGGACTGGTTCCATGTTTCGAGCTCGGGGGGAGGCCAGCAAAAGGTGAGTGGGGAAGGGTGGGCCTCCCCTTCTATGAGTACAGATAGATGGCCCAGCCGGAATTCTCGCGGGCCTAGCGGCACTAGCGGCGAGCAGCAACGGCGCAACGCTGGCGCAGTCCACTGGCAGGCTTCTCCGCCGGAGTTCTCTCATCTCCTCGTTCGCAGTTGCCATCTGTCGCACCTCACTCGTCTCACCGTGACTGATCACCCTGAACGTGCCTTCTAGGCACCATGTCGAGGAAGCGAAAAGCGCTGTCGTTCAAGGAGAAGCTCGACATTCTTAAAAAGGTAGACGAAGACCCCAGAAGAAAACGAATCGACATCGTGAAAGAGCTAGGTCTAGCACCGTCGACTCTCTCCACCATTCTTGGACAGCGTCATGAAATCACGCGCAACGTACAACGCTTCAGCGCAAATGTGAAGGAGGCAAAGAGAGCACATTATGTAAAGGTGGAGGAGGCCCTCTTAACATGGTTTAGAGAGGTCACGGCTGCCGGGGTGAATGTCGACGGCCAGCTTCTTCGAGAAAAAGGCTCTGACATCGCATTGTCTCTCGGCGTGAACTGTTTTCAGACCTTCGGTGGATGGATTCACCGTTTTAAGGCTAGACATGGTCTAGCGTACAAAACCGTCAGCGGCGAAGGCAAAAATGTCGATGCTGCTGTTGTTAACGGCTGGATCTCAAGCACGCTACCGTCACTCATTGCTGGCTATGAAGCGTGCAATATTTTTTAATGCAGATGACGCCGGTCTCTTTTATAATCTGCAGCCTGAAAAAAGCCTTTGTTTTAAGGGCGAATCTTGTCAAGGCGGCCAGAAAAGTAAGCAGCGCGTAACAGTCTTATTTTGCTGCAACGCCGACGGCTCAGAGAAGATGAAGCTCACCGTCATTGGCCGCTATCAGAATCCTCGCTGCTTCAAGTTGGCCGGGCGCCTTCCGTGCACTTACAAGGCCAACAAGAAGGAATGGATGACATCGGAGATGTTTCTCGAGTTCCTCACACACTTGGACCGCAAGATGTCGAGCCAAAACAGGAACATCCTTCTGCTTCTGGACCAGTGCGCCGCACACCCTAAGTAAGTTACGCTTTGCAATATAAAATTAGTTTTTCTGCCGGCCAACACAACAAGCCATCTACAGCCGTTAGATGCCGGCATCATACGGAATGCCAAGCACTACTTCAAAAGACTTCTTATGCGTCATCTCTTGGCCAAAATCGAACGCAAAGACGATAACTTGCAGATAAACCTTTTGGACGCGCTGCACTTCATCGCCACGGCGTGGGATCGTGTCACGCCCACAACTATAGCGAACTGCTTTGGCAAATGCGGCGTTCTGGAGTCTGCGGCGACAGCCTCGCCGGAGTCTGAGGACAACATAGAGGAATGGGAGCAACTTGGCCTAGATTGTTCCGCAGACGACTTTGCGACGTGTGGACTGCGCACGATCGACGAAATAGTCAACGAAGCGGCGCCCTCACATCCCGAAATGGCGAGCAGCGATGACGACGACGACTGCAGTTCCAGTGAGCAGCCCCCGTCGACGGCCGAAATTATGCATGCCCTGGACATTATGAGGCGCAGCGTGGCATCGGAGAGAGTTCGTGAAAGCACGTCAGCACAGTTCTTTACGTTCCAGGCTTCGTTGATGGTCGACCTGGCGAAGAAGAAGGTCCAGAAGGACATCCGGTACTTCTTCTCGCGTAAATAAATGGCCGAAAATGCGTTTCTTGCTGGTTTATTGGTGATACGAATATTAAACGCTACCCATTGAGATTCGCATCACCGAGGTTTTACTGTACTCAACGACCGAGTGAAATAAGCCTATACGCAGCTTTTTTTCCACCGCGAATACAATGCCTAGCTGAATATAACGCCACTGAAGGGATATGTACAAGCACAAAAAATTGGCCGCGTATCTGCGTCCTTCGCTGCAAATGTCGTCTAAAGACGATAGAAGAGGCGCTGCGGGAGATATGGACGCCATCTGGCAATACGTCGGGAAACATGAGTGCTGTGTTGCGGGCTGCTCGTCCCGGCGCAGCAGCAGGCGAAGACCGGCGGTGAACAACGCGACCGGCGGGGACGCCAGCCAGCCCGAACACGCGGTTTGGCGCGATGCGCTGAGGCAGAAGAAACGTCCGCAGTCAACTAGTACGCTCCACACACACTTTTATTTACACGTCGCCTGCGTAATACAGGAATGCCAGAGCGGCGCCCCATGGCATTCGTACAGTGCAATGCGGAACCGAAACCGAAACACAACAATGAGCTCGTGCAGAGGGCACGGAGGAAGGCAAGTTTCAGCGCAGTCGCATTTTCAGTGCAGCTTAAGAAACTAGGGTCTTTAGAATTACGCATGTATGCATTTTCTATTAAAGGAACACACCACCTAATACTTACCTAGTGATGTTGCGCCTCAGATATGCGTGATATTTACTTTTTGATCGACAACGTTCATAAGTATGAACAGCCATACCAGTTCAAGATGGCTGGCCCTTGGGCAACGGTTTCAACTTTGGCCGTGTGGCTGAATCGAGTGACGTGCCGACAAACAGAAAGACAGACAGACCAAAATTTCTCCGTTTAAGTATCCCAAGAAAGACTATCGTCTTTAATAATGGCTGAGACAATGGCGGACCGGAGCCCGTCCCTTCAGCACTTCGTCTTTGTTCCTCTGCCAGAGAGGGGTAGTGTCACACGCCGCGGGATGGTGTCACAACATAGTGGGTCAGTGGCAGACGGTAGCAGTGGGACCCTTTCTTGAAGAGGAACAACGACGAAGTGCTGAAGGGGCAGGCTCCGGTCCGCCATTGTCTCAGCCATTATTTCTGCTTGTACATATCTGTAAATATACGTTTTCTTGTAACATTATTTTGTCACGATTCTATAAAAATAAACAGCTGATAGCGCGCGCTTGTGTTGTCCCGGGTCGTTCCTTCTACGTGGCTTTCGTCTATTGTCAGCGCGATAAAGTGTATACTATAAACAACCAACTGGCCCTTACCCTGGCTCTTTTATAAATAGTTTTCGTATACTCATAGAATCGTACGAAGTGGTGGCTCAGCTTACAGCAACAACAACTGAAGATGCGGTGCCAACGATATTAAAAAAAAAGGTTGAGGAGATTGCAGAATTGCGGAATCGATGCAGAAATTTTGTGGACACCGGGGAACACTGACACGGACAGGAGAAACGAAGCCGCTCATGCGGTCGCCGCGCAAGCGGGTGGCTTTACTATTCATTGAGCATCCCACACCCCAGTTCGTCGCCAAACCTGGTGGACCTCAATCCCTACCTAGAAGTGTTGCGCGAAGGCTCTCCTAACAGAGCATTTATGTATTATATTCGCGAAAAATGTAAAACTGACATTAAACGAAGGCTTTACACCAACACCTCTATTAAGCTACAAGGGCGGACTTACTCGCCAGCAAGAGATATTTCTGAATAACGTTATGGCCAATGCAGCATACACACCACATGTACTTGACAAATGGATTGGACCCAGGCAAGCAATTGCAAACACTTCTCATCGATGCCCACACTGTCAAGAATTATGCAGAGCAGATTTGCACCACCTCATTTGGATTCGCTCAGCTTTCTTGCGTGGAAGAACACACATCCAACACTTGCCACGCGACGACATAAGAATTTTAGGAAACGTACTGCAGTCGAATAATGAAACACAAAAAGCACTTGCGAACTATGCTAGTATAAGTGGCCTGTTTCAAGTGGTGTAGAAGAGGTCGACCATCTCGCGCGAGAGCGACTCTACTGAACCGCTACCGAAAGCGGATTCACGCCAACTGATATTGTTTATAGTGCTTATGCTGTTCACCCAACAATCCCTTCCCATCCTATTCCCAACCTGCGGCCGAGAGCATTCCTCTTCTGCGAAATAAAGGTTCAATTCAATAATTCATTTGCAGCCGTCACGGCACACCTCGCGCTGGATCGTCTTCGGCCCTTGCGAGTGTTTACAACGACAAAGTCGACCACGAGACGCGCGGAGTTATACATCTCGTCGACCGAACTTCTTGCATAGCTTCTACAGCGTTGCACCGGATGTGTGAAACGGGGCAGGGCGTCATTACATACGCTGCACATTCACCACTGAATAGGGTTCTCATTAAAGCTACATCCAAAATACCAGAATAAAGGGCCAATTAACTCAAGATAATTTGTAAAATTAACTATGCTGACGCAAATACAGGTGCAGCAGGCATTTGTGTTCCAAACAGGCACTGAATTCTGGTGCTAATGAGCGAGGATTGATTTTTTTTTTTTTTTCAAGCGAAGCTTGTAGTGGCGGAACTTTGTAGCTCGCGGCGTTCCCAAAAACCATCCTCACCAATAAAACTCTGCTTATCCGCAGCTGGCACGCATAATCGAAATAAGAAATAAAACTAACTGAATATCTTTTTTCTGGTTTTGGCTCTACAGCAGGGTTTTCCCGGTCTGAAAGCGAGTGCTCTGAACACGAGGCCACGTGCCCACGCTTAAGCTTCAAGGTCATACTCAGTGCTTCTTATGTAATAAGACAGGACACCGTGCATCCGAGTGTTGGTCTGGGACGGGAAATTATCAGTGAGCGACTGGCTTGTCTAGTGGTAAGATTAGTTCGCCGCGTGAAGTAGGCAGGACACAGGAACAGCGACAAGCGTCGTATATGCTGTCGACCACTGAAACTACCCAGGCGGCAGAACCAGAAAAATGATATGTCGTGCTTCGACACGTGGAAACTATCCCAATCGTTAACACAATGTCAAAATGCACGCCAACCACGTCAGAAATAAGCGCCTTGCCGGTAGTCAAAGGCTTTCTCGAGGGCATGTCTGGAACAGTTCTCCGTGGTACCGGTTGCAACACTAAAGCTGTTAGAGAAGGGCTTGTACCGAAAGCAAACATCACAGGAACAAGAAGCCCAGCGTTATTGTCGGGCCGTACCGTGCACTACTTGCCGGAAGCAATTGTATCCATCGACATGCCGTTCTTCACGGGCACCGTGAGTGCTAAGTACATGCAGAACACTCTTCACGATGTGGCCCTCGGGAACATTGAAGGTGCGCTACCTGCTGAACAGGGAGCCATACACAAGCCTCAAGAGCAGCATGAAGCAAGGCGTGCAGAAAAGAGGGTGCAAGGTACGGACGACCTAAGCACTGCCTCGGGACGCCCTGTCGTTGTGGACGATCAATGTTTTCCTGAACCTGGCGCCAGGAATATACCAGTGCCTAAAGAATAAATTTTGATGCCCTTTCAAACCGAAGACCGAGTGAACGCGCTGCAGCTGCGCAGGAAACTCGCAGACGCTCCACGGTCAAACTCCCTGCATTGAAAACCGCAGCCGGAGCTATAGACAAATCGATGCTCGAGGAGTTCCAATGGAATGACGCATCTCTACGACGTCGCTATGAAGGCTTGGGGAACACAATGGGTGTAAACAGTTGTGAAACATGCTACTTCCTGTCTGACGGAATCTTGCACCGAACACAGATATTACTATCGGACAAGGAGCTGTAGCAGCTTGTCGTGCCTGCCAAGCTGAGAGAGACGGTACTCAAGCTCGCACACGGAGATGTTCTGGCAGGTCGTCAAGGGATTTCTCGTACAACTGACCACATTATAACCGAATTCTACTAGCCTGGCGTTCTAAACTGGTCGCGGGTGACACGAGAAGGAAATAGCATGGGCAAATTTGCATTAATCTTTAGTACGTATAGCCCTGTAAAGCACGATGCAAGTGGTTTCTCCGCTTTGAGAGAAGCAGCCCAACATGCTTAGAGGTGGATGTAGCCGCAACCTTTCTCAAGTTATTGGAGGAAAACGCACAAGAGATATCTGCACGTTCGTGCCCCATTCAGAGCTGTAGCTAGAATACATTTTAGATGAGCGTAAGTTTGTATGGGGCAAGATTTTAATACTTATCTGCAGCTCATTATTTCGCGAAGTATCTATGGTTGTCACACGGTGCATTTTCTATCGCCATCTAGCCACATCGGGATGAAACTTTTCGACCATTTACTCCGTTCTGCCGTTTGCTCAAAGGGGCCAATCGCGGTCGAAAAACACGGTCCCGATAGGGCTCGGTTGCGATATTAAATTAGCCGTCCATATTACCTTGTGCATTTGAATGCACTAGCAAGGGCTGGCTTACTGTTGTCAAGATGGCAATCTGATGCCTATGAAGCGCAAAAAGCACGGGGATGAAGCTGAGATACACGCATGACAAGCGCTTGTCCTGTATGTATATCTGCTTCATCCCCGTGTTTCTTTTTTCTTTTTGTTTGCTCGAGCGTCATAAGCATGAACCGCTTCCAACTAGGTCAGATACCTCGTGTTGGCAATTTTATGTTTCAGTGAAAATACCACGTCCAGCGTTTACAACTTCACTGATAACCAGTATGACACTTCGCGGCTGCTGTTAGACGGTGAATCAGTGCTCGTGGGCCGTGTACATATATTTAGGTGCGCGTCAAAGAAACCATGAAGGGGGGGGGGTGGACATTTCCTGAGCCTTCCACTACGGCGTCCTTCATAATCATATCGTAGTTTTGGGTCGTGAAACCCCAACACTCATAGAAGCTGAATCAGTGTTTGGAACTGGCCACGATGTCGCCTGTAGTGCAACATAAAGAAGGCGTCACATGTGGTTGGGCTCATTCTACAGAGATCCTCTATAAGCAAGGAACCCCATGAGATGGAAATAACAATAAATTAATGTTAGGGGATAGGGATACGTGAGATCATGGATAATTTGAGGTAATTGCCTCCACGATCTCCATTTATCTAGTGGTTCCGCGTGCCGCTGTTGGAAGCGCTTAGTGGTTCCGAGGCACCATTGCTTTTTTTTTGAGCCGGTATGCCCAACGGCATAGATTATTTATATTGTCTGGAGTTTTACGTCCGAAAACCAAGATATGATTATGAGGCAGGCCATAGTGGAGGGGTCCGAAAATTTTTTTGAGCATCTGGTGTTCTTTACGTGTACTGACACCGCAGTGTGCACGGGCCTCCAGTGTTTCGGCTCCATCGAAATGTATCCCACGAGGCCGCGATTGAACCCCCCACCTTCATGTGACCTGCTGAACACCGTAACCGTTTCCAACGCGGCGAACCTGCGGCATAAATTCAATAAAAATATACAACCTGGTTTCCTAGATGAAGTCCAGAAACGGCATAAGCAATTCGCGAATTGGTTTCAAATCAATATTCACCGGCGCTGTCGACGAACACAGGGGGGGGGGGTCTGATATCTTAAAAGTAGGCGAGGGAGTGCAGTCGGCATTTAATAAAATAAGATAGATTAACTTGCCAGCATACGCGTCGATCGCACCATAGATGACAAACGATAAGCGCCTATCACCCTTCGTTGACACTGACTGCAGGTGCTGTATTTAGAAATGCCGGTTGCATTTCCGCGTGTAGGCTCAGAGGTGGCCATATATACCGTAGGTATGTATATTTCTGAGTAACGTGAAATGGAACACTAAAATGCGGAACAGTGTACCTCACAATAAAGCGTCTAGCGGAAAGGTATCACTTGCCATTTCATCAGTCACTTTCATATCCATACGCTACAAGTAATTGTTGAATGAACATGAATTCGACCTTCCAGCTCATGTTGCCTACGGTAATCTGCCTTGAAGATTGTGATGTTATGTTTAGGTTCAGGATCTGCTCCACAAAGAATGACGCAGCACGCAGGGGGACAAGCACACGGAAGACGTGTTTACACACACGAAAGGACTGAACGAATAGTGAAAACAGTTACATGCGACATGATGGCTGCTGCGCGAAATAGTCGAACAGTGGCGTACAGTTTGCTGTCGGAGCCAATGAGGTTGCCGAGTTGAAGGCGTCGCGCGTAGACCGTCTGTCGATGCTGTAGCTCGGCGCTTGGTCTGGCCACGTGAAGTCACCGATGCCTACTTCGCGGCCGCTGATGCCGGGACTCTGCGCCCAAGGGACCCGCTCCGCGATTGACGTCCTCGACCTATGCTTGCTCGTGGGCCCGAACCCTGAGTGTGCCCGTCTGCACACAGCGTCAAGGCTTGGCCCAGCCTCGTGCACGGTCCCTGGCCCGGTCTTCCGGTAGCGGAACAGGCTGGAGCGCTCCGTTACGTCGAGGCAACAGCAGGTAGGGCTGTGGTTTCTCCCATGGACCGGACGCCCAGCGAAAGAGAGCCCAGCCTTCGAATCCAACTATCGCGCACGGCCCACGCACTGCTTACGCTGTCTCGAGGCACGCCGCGCACGCGATCGCCGTCCTCTTCGCCACCGCACGGCACATACGCGATTCGTCCCCGCAGTGCGCACACATTCAAAAGGCCACAAAAGTCGCCGCCGCACGGCGCACTGTTTTGTTTTTGCCAATTTTAACCCTGCGCGCACCATATATTATCCCAACGATATCGGCACGCGATGACGCGCATGCCACGTAACTGCTACATGCGATATACATCCTCACGGTATCACCTACGCTCACTGCGTTGTCCCTTCACATTTCATGTGCACAGATACATACATCCAGGTGCGTTCGGATAGGTGTAGTATTTGCAGTTTAAGAACAGTGCACAAGCGGCGGCATGTTCGTTCTGTTCTTGTTCCAACGGCGCCAAAGAGCAGCGGACGTCTGAACAAGCGGCTCGCTCGACGTTCCAATAGTGCTCCTCGCGGATGCGGGACGTTCTGGCACAGTTTGAAAAATGTCTATTAACAAACACGTGGAGCAGTGCAAGAGCGTGGCGATACGGCATTTTTGAGGCTTGGATGGCATGTTCATGTCATTTGGGGGTACGTAACATACGACTCGTCCACCGCTCATGTGTGCATGAGAACTGTTCTAAGGGATCGCCTTCTCGTCGCCTCATGTCTCGCGTTGGTGTTACGCAGTCTCATGCTTCGATTGCGTCATGCAGGTGCCACGCTTGATAAACATAAGCCAAGCAGGCTGCACGTGTGGAATACCAGCGCTTGCTTGCCGGTGAATGCCAGCGTCGCCTCAGGGCTAATTCGTATATCTGAGCCAGCGAAGTGACAGCCCCATTGGTACGGAAGAGAGTAGCTGAGGCGAAACTCCAGCTCCGGGAGTTAGACGCACCGCGCTGTAAACAGTAGAATAAAAATAGACAGGAGAGCACGAACCGCAAAATTGATAATCGCAACACAAATCAGATAATCACCAGAAAGGAACACCAAAACATGTGAAATGCCACACAATGACAAGAAACGAACGCAAGACAACAGGAAAAAGCTGATAGACACGAGATAAACATGGGCGAAGCAGTGATGCGCAGTTTGTACTGCTTTACTCAGGGTAGAACTGACTTTGATTTTGAATGCGAAATACTTTGCACTAGTCGCGCGCGACACAAACTCGCAGATCGAGGCCCATGGTGCACTGGTATGGGGGCCACAGGTGATTGTTAGTCTATAACCGACCCAATGTTTTGAAACCTGAACCCGACAATGCGAAGGAGCCCGTGTCCCACAAAATGCGGTGCCGGGGTCGGCGGTGTTGTCGGTGGGTTAAATCTCACGATGGAAGCAAAGAATGAACTTTTGTGTGGACTATCGCCATCTCAACTTCATCACAAGGAAATAAGCCTACCCTCTACCGCGCATTGACGACGCCCTTGATTGTCTGCATGGTGCCGCAAACTTCTGTTCCATCGACCTTAGTTCCGGATAATGGTAGATCGCTGTGGATCCCGTGGACCGATAGAAGACGGCCTTTCTAACACCTGATGGCCTCCACCAGTTCTAGGTCATGTCTTTCGGCCTGTGGAATGCCCCCGCCACATTCGAATGAACGATGGACTCCCTGCTTCACGGATTCGAATGGTCTACGTGCCTATGTTATTTAGACGACGTAATTGTGTTTTCGCCTACGTTCGAAACTCACCTTGAGAGACTCTCAGCAATGCTTCAAGTATTTCGTGTCGCATGACTTTAGCTGGATTCGTCCAAGTGCCGGTTCGGCCGCGGCCGCATTACGATCCTTGGGCATATTGTTGATGACTCCGGCGTACAGCCTGATCCGGAAAAGATTCAAGCCGTGAAGGATTTCCCTGTGCCGACAACCGCCAAATATGTTTGCAGCTTTGTGGGGCTCCGCTCCTACTTTCGGCGGTTTCTCAAAGACTTCGCCGAAATTGCTCGACCTCTCACGGACCTGCTCAAACAAGACACGCCCTTTAACTCTGGTCCCTCGCAAGCAGCAGCTTTCTCTAAGCTCGTCGCACTGCTCACATCGTCCCCCGTTCTCACCCACTTCGACCCTACAGCGCCAACCGAAGTCCGCACTGACGCCAGTGGTTACGGCATCGGAGCTGTGTTGGTCCAGCGACAACGTAGGCAGAATCGCGTGATAGCTTATGCCAGCAGGCTTCTTCCACCTCGGAGAAAAATATTCAATCACGGAGCACGAATGCCTCGCTGTGGTGTGGGCAGTTGCGAAATTTCGCCCTTACTTATACGGCCGACCGTTTACAGTGCTCACCGACCATCTTGCCCTTTGGCGGCTTGCCTCTCTGAAAGATCCCACAGGTCGTCTCGCTCGCTGGGCACTCTGCTTGCAGGAGTATACCTACACGGTAGTGTACAAGAGTGGAAAACTGCACCAAGATGCGGATCCCCTATCACGCTACCCTGTGGTGGACCGGAAGTCTACGAGCACTGACTCCATCGACTCCTTGTTTTCCCTCTCCCAGCTGCTTCGCCTCGGCGACGAGCAGCTTCGGGATCCGCATATAAGTCGGATAATACAACGGATGCATTCCTCCCCGCACGACGCCTCAGTACCTATCTTTGCCTTCAAAGATAACACCTTATATCGCCGTAATTGGTCACCCACCGGTCCCGATCTACTGCCCGTCGTACCAAAGCACCTGCGCTTCACAGTCCTCCGCGAGCTTTATGACCCCGCGCACTTCCTCCCCCTCCCACCTCGAAACAGCCGCCGACAACCAGCATTCTCGGATGAAACGTCCAGCAAAGACTAGAATTAATTCTGGAAATAAACGCGCGGCAAAATCTGGAATTAAATTCATTGGCACGACCGCTTTTACCAAGCGGCGGTTCAGTTTCTAATCAGTACCACGGCCACCGGATAAGAAAAAGCGTGTGGCCTGTTGCTTGTCCAAAACTGGTGGGAGCCGCCTAGTTCAGCTTTTTGCCGCTATGACGACGCAAGTCGGGTCGCGCCGAGGTTGCTTAAAGGGCCCCTAAACCACTCAGACGTCGAAATTTAGTTGTGATGTCACAGTTGTGCACAAGTCTGCAACGAACACGTAGCCGTGAGAATTTTACGACACAGTGCCGTATTAGCGGAGTTACACGCGTTTGATTATCGAAAAGCTGTGATCGCTCGTTTCACTTTTTCCTTTGTTACCCTCCGCTCGCCGCTATGCACTTCTCGCCGAGTGCCCCTCGCAATCTCACGTGATACCGTAATCTCTGACGCGCTCTTCGAAACAGCGGGTACTTCCGGTTGCCCCGCCTCAGTGAACTCTGTGCTTCTTGGCTAACGCTGTGGTTACCAGGCCGGCCCGGGTTCCTGCGAATTGACCCTCTGATACGCGCACGCCTTCAAATGATCACGAACACGATGGACCCATACGGTGACACGTGTCGTGTTTTTCGTTTCTCCAGTCGGCGCTTTTGCAGCCAAGCTCCGCACACTGATGCGTGAAAGCCATTGCAAAACACTGGCGGATTCAGCCGGCGCGGCTCATCAGACCGCTAGATGTGACTGTGCTGGCACGCTGGCGATTTGGTAGTTGCGGTACCGGCAGCAGTTACCGATTCACAAGCGCGCACACGCGCGAAACACGACGATGAACAGCAAGGAGCGCGAGAGCTGCTTGCGGACTCGAAGTCATAGGTTCTTGTTCGACCAGTCGCAGCATCGCCTATATACCGCATAAGAGATTCAACGTGTTCATATACCGCATATATATACCGCATATATATTTCCGGCCTCCTTAGATTCAACTAAGGAGGCCGGAAAGGTCTGGAGAGGATAAGGCCCGCGCCTTGTAGCGCTGTCACGTGTGGCATCGTTGATCGTAACGGCATCCTGCACGCGATGCGCGTGTTTACTTGAAATATATGAAAAAATATTGAAGGTAGCCTAGGGACCCTTTAAAGAAAACATGAATGTATTTGTATTGCGGATTTTCTCGAGGAGCCTCCATGTCTCGGAAAATATTACTGGTGATCAAGACATGAACACTACCCTGCATCCAAAGTGATTGCCTCAGATATTTCATGGATCGCAAAAATTAACCGTCGGTGTAGGAAACAACTGATGCAAAAAATCATCACGTGATGACGTCACTATATGACGTCATCGCGTCATCTATTACCATTCAGTGCCATACAAAATTCGTCATAGCCGACGTTGACATCTTTCTATTCGGTAAAAGAAACCAAGAAAAGCAGCGGCTCGTCGACGTGCTTATGCATGCCAGGATACAGCGTCTCGCGCCCGACACAACCCTTGTTTTTTTGTGAGTTTCGTGCACGTGAGCTAGCGCTCACGCGGAAGAAACAGTCACCACAGCGTTCCCACGAATGACCATGTGTTTCAGCGCGATGGAACAGGCCGCACGATTTTAGATGCGCAGCAGCTTAAGGCGGGGGCTTTGTCCATCCCTCCCGTGGCGTCCACACCCCCATTGCGTATGAGCGTCCCTTCCCCCTCTCGCTCCCCTCCTCGCTCCCCATCTCGCGCGCCACGCCACGGGAGGCGTCCACACCCCCAACGCGCATGCTCGTTACCTCCCCCTCTCTCTCTGCTCTCCTACACTCCCCCCCTCTCGCGCGCCCTTGACACTACGCTTCACCGACCACAACGCCATCGTCTTCAAAGCGCCGCGTGCAGCGACGCTAGGAATCGCATGCGGTCTCTAAATAAAGACGTAACCACCACGCGAATCATCTCCCCGCTATTTCGCATCCACACATGGTTCGCTTTAGCGACGGACACAGCCCCGAGCAAAAGCTCGGGGCTGTGTCCGTCCTTCCATTGGCGACCGTCCGCTCGGGAACCATGTGTGCTGGCTCGCGCTAGCGCGTTCGGGCCTCTGTAAGGGGCTCGGTAAGACGCTGTGGCCTCTCCCCTTTACACTCTCTCAGCAATCATGTGATGGCATCGGGGAACGAGATTCTGCAGGCGCGCGGTGAACCAACGCGTTGTATCATAGTTAGAACGCGCTGGCACGCGCTTGCGCGTTCGGGCTTGTGTTTGTCTAAGGCGCTGGGTAAGACGCTGTGGTTTCTCCCCCTTACACGCTCTCAGAAATCACGCGATCGCGTCGGGGAACGATGTTCTGCAGACGCGCGATGAACCCACGTGCTCCAGCGGGGCGTGGAGATGAAGCCGCTTGCCGTGCTCCAACAATCGGGACGAGTAACAGCAACTGCAACTACAGTGAATTCATGATGTGCTCCACTTGCAAGGACGCGTTAATATCGGGCAAGGTGCCCTAGTCAAGTCCATCCATGCGCTGCTTCGCATCCCCACATGGTTCCCTTCAGTGGGAGATGGCGTAATTTATTTTATCTCCAAGTACTTTTTTTCGTTGAAGCTGGCCCTTGCTCGGAATTCGCAGGAGACGTTTAAACGGTACCGTTCTAAGCATCCTGTTGATCTTGCAGTCGTTTGGCTAAATGATGAAATAGGAGCATAATTTATTTTTTGGGGTACATATTATTGTTTAGATTATTAGTAAAGTTTTGTTAATATGCAGCAGATTTCCGCTGTAAAACCAGATCGACCACGACGGCTTTTCATGATGACATGCTAGGTGGACCCTCGGATATTTGGCTTTATGGACAGTTCGAGACATGCACACTGCAGGTGTGAGTAGCGCAACCGGCTGCCGTGGAGCGGCCCGTTTTGCGTAGAGAATGGCGGCGGCACTGCTGTCGCCTACTCTTGAAAGCGTCCCCCGGCTTCGCAGGCGGCTGTTTGCCGGTGAGTTTCAGAGACGGCGAGACTGAACAAAAAGCACGTAAATATGGAGGCTCCATCAAAACTGAACTGTATTACCATGCCCGCTGCAACCAACATGCCCCGTGCGAGCGGCTGGCACTGAAGTGCTTTTAGATGCGAAGTATCTTAAGGCGGAGCTCAATCCGGTGGTGGTGGTGGTGGTGGTGTGCGGCGTGACTACCCTTACTCCGCATGCGCCTACCCTCTCCACACACCTCCTCTTCCCTCCCCCTCACCATTTCCCCTGTCCTCTACCCCTCTTCCTTTCCCCTCTCCACTCACCCTCTCCACTTTCTCTCTCCCCTCCCCTTTCCACTCTTCCTCTGAAACGCGGGCTAGACATGCCGAAATTCTCTCCTGCGCAACGCCGCGATGAGCTCGAGCGCATGCGCGTCCCCGCCCCTTCACTCTCCTCTCCTACGCTGCCCCCCTCTCGCCCGCCTGTCGACCGCGTTCCCCACTCGCCCTGTGAGAATTAACGGCCAGGCTAGATGGAAGATACGACGCGCGTAGCGTCCCTCTTCGCGTTCCACAACGCGAGGTCGGTAGCATGCCCAACTAACGCCAACGGAACGCGATCGTGCAAGCGCTCCGGCTTCGCATCGCCTCATGGTCCCCTTTAGCGAGAAATGGTGTAATTTTTTTCTCTTTGTTTTCCTTTCTTTCTTTTTTTTTTTTTGCTTACGATGCGCAGTTTACGATGCGCGATTTTAACACGAAAGTGTTTATGCCAGGGTCCACCACGGCTCCACTGACGCATTTCCGTCACGGATATGACGTTCTAAAATAGAAAGACTAACATATGACAAAGCAAAAACTAGAAGAAAAGGTTCCGTCACCGGGAGTCGAACTTACGACCCCTCGATCCCCAGCGCGAAACGACTCCGCCACAGACGGCACGTTCTTCGACATGCTAATGGCGTGCTATTTATATACACCATTTGCCAGTGGCTGTACTCAGAGATCGCGGTACATCAGCGTGTTTTGGTCATCACTCGCGAGATGGCGCGAAGGGTTCGAACGGCGGAACGGCGCGCGTCACCTAACGCGTTGAGACGAGCGGGCGCCTCTCCAAGGCGTGGTCGCTCCTGCGCGCCCGCTTATCTTGTACGTATTGCGCTGTCACCGCAAGCTTGCGCTGAAGTTACAGATAGCACGAAGGTCGCTGCGGTCACTGCAGCGGCCGCTTTTGCGAAACGAGTGCGCTGCTCACCAACAATAAGTTACAACTGTGACAGTTCGCGCTCATCCTGTGTATACTTGTGCGTTCGTTTCGTGCGTCCTCCTTTGTATTTGACCAGCGCGCTTTAACTGTCGAGCTGTGACAGTTGTTAGTTCGCGCTCATCCTGTGTATGCTAGTTGCGTGCGTCCTTTCTGCTTGAGCAGCGCGTTGCAAGTTTCGAGCTGCTTGCCGTTCTTCACGTTACATTACAACTTGTTGCTATAGTATTCATTCCGTTGCCGTCGGGGCGAAACAATCCACAACAAACGCTCAACTACGTCTGTGAAGACACGTTTTACTTTCGTGTTATACCGATTCCAATGACAGAGGGATCAACCATGTTTTTTTGCAGCTCTTCGTGCTGTGGTGAAGCGCGACAATAATGTATTTCCAGAAAACGCTGTGATTACCCTTCCGTTTAGAAATTTGCTCTAAGCATGGCTTCAACCTTAACTCAACGTGGAACACATGCCGTTAAGGAATTTAGGGAATTCGCGCAGTGTCCACTACGTCAATGGAAAGAAGAGCTTGCACAGGTCGTAAACGGACCTTGCTTGCTCAGAAGCAAGGCCCACGACCGCATGCCCGGTTTCACCGCCTTCGTTCTCAGTAGCGGCTGTTGAACAATCGTCGGACGACGACGCATTGCCCTGGTGTATCCGACGTCGTTTCGTTTCACTGTGATCGTCAGACGCAAGCTGACGCCGTTTTGTCCGACGCCGCGGTGCCGGTGTTTCCTCGGACGGATATGACGGTGCATTCGGTAAAACTGTCGGCACCGGGTCTGGTCGAATAGACGGTTTTCTCTGCACTGGAACTACAGCTCCGTTAATTGCGTGCACGTAGTCTATCTCAACGAAGAGAGGCTAAACGTGATATTCACACACATCGCAATCGGCACCGAGGGGCTTGTGAAGTTGGCACTGATTTCTTTCCCACGCAAGTTGTCGCTCTTTATCATTCGGATCAGGGTGCCTTGATGCGCGATTTCTCGGCGCATCGAGGACACTAATTTGGAGCTTTAAAATGCGATATCATGCGGCCTTGCTTTATGGTGGCGTACACATAGAATTTTATCCGGGCGCGTAGCAGTGATCTACACGCTGTTTTTTAATTATTATTTATGACACTGATGCGCGGCAGAACTCGTAGACGGGAATGTAAGAAAGTCGGAGCATGCCACATTTCTCGACACGGCCAGGCTAGAGGGGAGACGCCCGCGTTCCTTCATTTACGCGTGTCGCGTCCCTCCTCTAGCCCAGCCGTGTTCAAGATTATGCGGCACCAGCGCCTCCGCTATTTTCTTCAAAAGATGGGACACCGGTTTTCAAGGCGCGCCGGCTTCGGTCGAGCCACTCCAAATATTCTAATTCACTCCACTCTAGACTATGCTTTCCGGCTGTAGAGTACAAACGGTACTCCAAATCGTTCGAATTTTGTTCTAAACACGCAGTGGACGTCTTCGTTCAATGTTTCTTACTGCATGCCGTCAATATCATGTGAACCGCTCTTAACCACATCCAACAAACTTTTTTGCGTCCGTAGCAGAGCCCAAATTGGCGAGCAAACCGAGCAAACCGTCTGCATCTTTTTACAGCACAGCTTCATAGCCGAGCTCGGTCCATCCGTAGCATCGTTCGCAGCGTAGTCAAGCCGGGAGAGGGGGCAAGCGAATAGCGAGAGGGAAAACATCAGCCAAGCATAGGCGAGAGTGAAAGCCTAGCAAAGGAGACTTGGAAAACGTATGCAAGGATAAGTGGAAGAAAGAGAGACAGACCTGGCTGCCTTGTCCCGTTGGCCCGCGCTGTTTCCTATGTTGAAGCCATTTCAATTCATTTTATTACCTTAAAAGCCCAACATGGGCATTACGTAAGGCGTGGTTTTAATAAAACTTTGACTTGGGCGAGTTGGTACATACTCGGATAAATGCAGCGCGACTTGGACGAAGACAGGAGACACATAAAACACAGACGAGCGCCGACTTACAACTGAGTTTATTTGCACTTCGACAGGCCTTTTTGTATGCACAAACCCAGCCTGTATCAACCATCACACAGAAGCAGATGAACGACGATAAAACGATAAAGGACTTAATGATGCAGTCAGCAAAAAATATCACATGCCTATAACAAGACGAAAAGCCACCGTTTATGCGCACCTATATCACACAAGCGAACTAATTTTTTTTAATGACAAGACAGCGCAAAGAATTACACATTCCAAAAAACGCGCCAACAAAAATCAAGCCGAACACACGCACAGCGTGAAATCTTCTCCTGGTGACGAGTGAAGTAGGCATCTAAAAGAACAATGACTAACAACCACGGAAAAGCATGAGAGGATGAAACACTCAATGACAACCTAGAGATCAGAAATCGGCGTCAGGTAGTGACACCAACAGACTGCTTGCGCTCTTACCGAAAAAAACGAGCAATACAAAACCAAAAGCAAACAAAATCAATACAATTAACTGTGAACGGATCAAGATCATTCAAAAACAACCCGGCGCCGGGGTGACAACCACGCACTGTGAAAACGAATTATTTACCTCATTTGTGTCATGGATAACAAGTGTAAAGATGAACAAATGACCAACAAAAACACGGAAAAGCAGGTTAGGGCGAAAGGACACGTCACACAAAACCATCTAAAAAGTCAACCTCAGCGTCCGTTAATGTGACTGAAGGCGTGCTTACACATTGATCGGTAGCTTTCCTAATAAAAAACGCTTCAACAAGTTGTCGTTCTGTCCTGTCTTTGGCTCTTTTCAGAAACTTTGTACTGTTGAAATTTGGTGTGCAGCCGCAACGCTTGCAGTGCTCAGCTAGGAAGCCACCAGCGTTATTGCGTACATTAAGGTTGTGCTCTTTTGCTCGCTCGTTAAAACATCTGCCCGTTTGCCCTATGTACCGGCGGCCACAGCTGAGGGGAATGTCGTAAACGACATTTGCGACACATTCTGTGAACCTGTTTTTGTGCTTAGTCGTGCACTGGGGTAACCCTTGCCGATTGATCATGCTGCACAATTTCGACAACTTACAAGGGGCTGAGAATACTACCTGAACATCGTGTTTTGATGCCACCCTCTTGATATTGTGTGATATTCTATGAATGTAGGGAATCACTTGTACCTGCTTCTTTTGATTCTCCCGTTCTTTTCCCCCGTCAGAACGCTTAATCTTTTGAAGCAACGACTCGGACACCTCAGATACCAGGAAAGACGGGTACCCTGCGCTCCTCAAACGTGTTGCCTGATCTTTGAAGCTTTCAGACATGCAATGTTCACAAGATTTTGTTAGCGCGGACTGGAGACAATTCGTTACTATTCCTCTCTTAACGAGTTTCGAATGAGCATTTTCGAAGGGAAGTAGGCCTTTCTTTGACCTCGGACTGAATTTCCAGCAGGTTCTTTCAGAACTGAGCAGCAGGCTTAAGTCCAGAAATTGAAGCCTGTTGTGTTCTGGCAGCTCCCACGTGAAGTTAAGACCTGCGCCATGTTTTGTGAAAATATCTACAATGTTCTTCGCAACACCTTCTATCTCTTCGCTGCATACATCTTTTAGAATTACAAGGAAGTTGTCTACATACCTATGAATTTCTACCACGCGTGAGCCCTGAATGTGAGTTTGAATGCGCATTCCTATGACTGACAAGAAAATATCGCAAAGAACCGAAGCAACTGACGACCCAATGCAAATACCGCGTTTTTGAATAAAGAAGTTCTCTTCAAACTTTATAGCTGTTGATTTCAGGTAGAATTCTAACAAGTCTAAGAAGTCCTCACTGCGTATTCCTGCTGCGTTCTGGAATTCAGTTTCTCCGAAGTCTGATATCTTTTCCTTTAAAGCGCTTAGTAATTCCTGATGCGGAACAGAATAATACAGCTCTTCAATGTCAATGGAAAATCCAGTGTACAGACCTGGAGGCAAACCTCCTAAACACTTTACAACGTCCGATGAACTTCTAACTAGAAAAGGATCCCCGCTCACCAACACATGAAGATGCTTTTGTAGGTATCTTGCGACCAGGCGTTGCCACGTACCATTTTCGGAGACAATGGCTCGAAGAGGTGCTCCATCCTTGTGTGTCTTGATCGTGAAGAAAACTTCAAGAGATCCCGTCGGCTGCTTCTTTGCTTGTTTTTCGACACTATCTAGGTTTAGTCCTTCCAGGATTTTCAGTGCCTTTCTTTTTTGTTTCTGGGGATCTGTTTCTACATTGGGCCCCTTTCTATCTGGAACTTTCCGCACTGATCCGGCCTTAGCTTGTGCAAACCTGATTGCTATATCTACCTTTCAGTCAAGAGTTTTTTTGTATTGCATCAAGCATCGAATTGTTCCACTCGAAGTGCAAGCCCTTTTTGGGTTCCTTCAGCCGTCGTGGGGTCATTGCAGAAGGGTCTGCAAAATATTGAAATCTGAGTATTGGAGGCAAGTTAGGCTGCTTCATGACTGGCTCCAGGTTCTTGTGTTGATTGGACGGGATCCATCCAAAGAAGCGAGACGGTTGGAAGCATTTAAGAAGCAGGCGGCAACGTCAACTGAATTTCTATGGCAAAGAGCCCTCATGAGTTTCGGGAAAAGACAAAAAGAGCCAACAGGTGAAGGTAGTCAGGTTAAGGTCTTCGGTGAAACAGATCTTCCGCCGGATATCAAGAAGCTGTTGGACAAGGGGCCAAAGTACAGTTTCACACCTTCCGTTCGCCGTCAGGAAATGCTAGCCATGGTACGCAGGATTGCGGACCGTAGTGGGGAGCGCAGCAGAGACGCCGCGTTGTCGGATGGTGTGGCCTGCCTAAAGCGAAATGTAGGGTCTTTTCCGTCGTCAAAGCCCCCTCTCGGAAAAATTTGCAGGGTCATCGAGGAACGCAACCTTATGGTTCTTCTTGATGATAAAGAAGGTGGGTTCTCGGTGCTTTCGAAACCCTTGTTCAAAGAAAAGGCTGGCATCGCAATCGGCAAGAATTTCAAGCAAGTTGATTTCAATCCCCAGAAACAAAAAAGAAAGGCACTGAAAATCCTGGAAGGACTAAACCTAGATAGTGTCGAAAAACAAGCAAAGAAGCAGCCGACGGGATCTCTTGAAGTTTTCTTCACGATCAAGACACACAAGGATGGAGCACCTCTTCGAGCCATTGTCTCCGAAAATGGTACGTGGCAACGCCTGGTCGCAAGATACCTACAAAAGCATCTTCATATGATGGTGAACGGGGATCCTTTTCTAGTTAGAAGTTCATCGGACGTTGTAAAGTGTTTAGGAGGTTTGCCTCCAGGTCTGTACACTGGATTTTCCATTGACATTGAAGAGCTGTATTATTCTGTTCCGCATCAGGAATTACTAAGCGCTTTAAAGGAAAAGATATCAGACTTCGGAGAAACTGAATTCCAGAACGCAGCAGGAATACGCAGTGAGGACTTCTTAGACTTGTTAGAATTCTACCTGAAATCAACAGCTATAAAGTTTGAAGAGAACTTCTTTGTTCAAAAACGCGGTATTTGCATTGGGTCGTCAGTTGCTCCGGTTCTTTGCGATATTTTCTTGTCAGTCATAGGAATGCGCATTCAAACTCACATTCAGGGCTCACGCGTGGTAGAAATTCATAGGTATGTAGACGACTTCCTTGTAATTCTAAAAGATGTATGCAGCGAAGAGATAGAAGGTGTTGCGAAGAACATTGTAGATATTTTCACAAAACATGGCGCAGGTCTTAACTTCACGTGGGAGCTGCCAGAACACAACAGGCTTCAATTTCTGGACTTAAGCCTGCTGTTCAGTTCTGAAAGAACCTGCTGGAAATTCAGTCCGAGGTCAAAGAAAGGCCTACTTCCCTTCGAAAGTGCTCATATGAAACTCGTTAAGAGAGGAATAGTAACGAATTGTCTCCAGTCCGCGCTAACAAAATCTTGTGAACATTGCATGTCTGAAAGCTTCAAAGATCAGGCAACACGTTTGAGGAGCGCAGGGTACCCGTCTTTCCTGGTATCTGAGGTGTCCGAGTCGTTGCTTCAAAAGATTAAGCGTTCTGACGGGGGAAAAGAACGGGAGAATCAAAAGAAGCAGGTACAAGTGATTCCCTACATTCATAGAATATCACACAATATCAAGAGGGTGGCATCAAAACACGATGTTCAGGTAGTATTCTCAGCACCTTGTAAGTTGTCGAAATTGTGCAGCATGATCAATCGGCAAGGGTTACCCCAGTGCACGACTAAGCACAAAAACAGGTTCACAGAATGTGTCGCAAATGTCGTTTACGACATTCCCCTCAGCTGTGGCCGCCGGTACATAGGGCAAACGGGCAGATGTTTTAATGAGCGAGCAAAAGAGCACAACCTTAATGTACGCAATAACGCTGGTGGCTTCCTAGCTGAGCACTGCAAGCGTTGCGGCTGCACACCAAATTTCAACAGTACAAAGTTTCTGAAAAGAGCCAAAGACAGGACAGAACGAGAACTTGTTGAAGCGTTTTTTATTAGGAAAGCTGCCGATCAATGTGTAAGCACGCCTTCAGTCACATTAACGGACGCTGAGGTTGACTTTTTAGATGGTTTTGTGTGACGTGTCCTTTCGCTCTCACCTGCTTTTCCGTGTTTTTGTTGGTCATTTGTTCATCTTTACACTTGTTATCCATGACACAAATGAGGTAAATAATTCGTTTTCACAGTGCGTGGTTGTCACCCCGGCGCCGGGTTGTTTTTGAATTATCTTGATCCGTTCACAGTTAATTGTATTGATTTTGTTTGCTTTTGGTTTTGTATTGCTCGTTTTTTTCGGTAAGAGCGCAAGCAGTCTGTTGGTTTCACTACCTGACGCCGATTTCTGATCTCTAGGTTGTCATTGAGTGTTTCATCCTCTCATGCTTTTCCGTGGTTGTTGGTCATTGTTCTTTTAGATGCCTACTTCACTCGTCACCAGGAGAAGATTTCACGCTGTGCGTGTGTTCGGCTTGATTTTTGTTGGCGCGTTTTTTGGAATGTGTAATTCTTTGCGCTGTCTTGTCATTAAAAAAATTAGTTCGCTTGTGTGATATAGGTGCGCATAAACGGTGGCTTTTCGTCTTGTTATAGGCATGTGATATTTTTTGCTTACTGCATCATTAAGTCCTTTATCGTTTTATCGTCGTTCATCTGCTTCTGTGTGATGGTTGATACAGGCTGGGTTTGTGCATACAAAAAGGCCTGTCGAAGTGCAAATAAACTCAGTTGTAAGTCGGCGCTCGTCTGTGTTTTATGTGTCTCCTGTCTTCGTCCAAGTCGCGCTGCATTTATCCGAGCGTGGTTTTACATATTTTGTTACAGATTAGTTGAAAATAACATGTTCATAAGCATTAAAGGGCCCCTCACCAGGTTTGACAATTTTGAGCTGACGAGCGCAATGCATGCACTGAGCGTTCACGATTACGTCTGCCAAAATTTGCTACGCTACGCGCCGCGGAAATGGGTCAAATTTCAAGCTGAACGCTGCTTGCCCTTCCTCTCGCGGGCGCGCGCCCAGAGAATGAGGGGATGACGTACATGAGAGAATGGCCCTACGTAGATGGTAGTGGTGTGACGTCGCTCCTCTACGTAGACGACTGTGCTCTGACGTCGCTAACAGTAGCACGTGACACTGCGATAATTATTTGACACGACGTGTAGTTGGTGTAATTTGTTGCTTGAATGCATCAATAAAACTTGAGAGAAATAATGAGACACACAAAGGGAATGTGTGCGTTTTCTGTTTTAATTTTTGCTGCGAATCGCAGCGAGATTCGAGACTAATCTACCTCCGTTTCGCACGCGTTCGTGTTCTCGCGCTTTGCGCATCGTGCAGACGCCACCATTTACAACGAAACTAATTTTCTACCGCGTTCCAGCGCTCATTAGGCTCATTTATCCTCCCGCGTCTAACTAGACGTTCATGCGGCACACCGCTAGTCTCGCGTCCGTAAAAATATTGCAGCTTTCGTGCTCACTAATAGGTTGAAAAGCCAAGTGATTGGCGAGGGTGCATTCGGCATAGCTTGCAGAGATTAAACTCAAAGAACGCCGCCACAACACCGCTCGCGTCTCAGGGGCTCGGGCTGGTTCGGGCACGTCATGCGCTCGTGACATTTTTGTGCGCATGACGTGTTCATGCGTATGCGTTATGTGATCCTCCTGCTCGCGTGCCGAAGAGGGCAGGGAAGGGATTTGGCTTGCGAAGGCTACGCGGGGCGATCGGCAAGGGTTTGCAGCTCACCTCCTCGCATCATGGTTTCGCGCCGCTACAAATTATTGTTTTTCTCAGCTTCTAACCGACCGATTAGAAATATTCTTGTGGCATAATGCTCTTAATTGGGCTCGCAACAACTTGCAATGTCTAACTAAAATTCGTTAGGTCACCTGGTGAGGGGCCCTTTAATAAACACGGCATGAGATATAATGCACTCTCAGTCGCAAGAGTTTGCGGAATCTGCAGCGCGTGGCGGAGCGGCGGAAAACTAAAGTTTCTGGATATTTTTGGGAAAGTACCGTCTTTCTTTTAACCGAGCCGCGTCACCGAGCAGCCTCCTATCCCGCCTTCCACCTGCCCGCGTCACGGGCCGTCGCCTGGGAAACGCGCGCGAACCTCTTTCTTTTTTCTTATGTTCTCATTTTTCGCGGCACCTGGCTCTCGCCACTATCCTATCAAGAATGCCATGTCAGACTGATAAAGAACGTGCTTTGATGACTTGGAATTATAATGGGCGCACAGCGATAGTGATAAGGGGGCACGCGGGATAGATGTGCGGCAGGAATGCTCCCCAAATACTCAGTTTTAGATGCGAAGCATCTTATGGCTGCGTTCAAACCGGTGGTGGTGGTGTGCGGGGTGACCATCCTTACTGCGCATACGCAAACCCTCCCCATACACCCCTCACCACTCCTCCTCCCCCTCTACCTCTGCACTCCATCTTTCCCCTTCCCCATCTTCCCATTTCCTCCTCTCCACTGCCCCTCCCACTCCCCCTCAGAATAGGGCTCGACATGCCGAAACGCTGCTTTGCATCGCCTCATGGTCCCTTTTTTTTTCAGAACGATATTGCGACGTGTCGTGTATCAGTAGAATTTCAGCCCCCGTGCACTCCGACACTCGAAGGTGTGCTATTTATTCATGGGGCATTCGTCATGCCAGGATGCTGCGTGTATCAGTGCTCCAGCCGGCGGGAAAATGGCTTCACGTTGTTCAACATCCCGCGAGAAAAAATGGATGGTGCAGGCAGAAAAAAAGTGGATTCCCAACATCGGCCGAAAGCACCTCGTCCCGACCGAGAATACTACGCTGCCTGAGCTACTGTGTATTTATTTGTACTTCAACTACCGTGTATACTTGAAGCTTGTTGCAAGTTCATGAAAACGCGGAAAATCTTGCTTATTTCGCTTGTCATTTCATGGCGTCGCCCTGTGCGTTGTAGTAAATATTGCTGTTCAGCTTCGTAATCTCCATGTGGATTTCTCGAGAGAGTGCTTGCAACTTTGACGCTTGTTTTGTCGTTGACTAACAGGTTTTCGGCCTGGAGTAGAATAACAAACGTGATTTTTTATGCAAGAAGAAGAAGAAGGGTCATGAAGGCGCGAACCCCAGACAGTTTGTGTCAAGCGTGGAGGTGTGGCAAATAGATAAGTTGCATGGTAGAGGATAATAGTATTAGTAGAAGTTTTAGTGTAATTCTAGTAGTACTTTACATAATATTAAAAATAACTGTATATAAATAGACCATGTAATAATTACTGTGACCGAAGATGAGCGATACAAGTGACTGTGATCAGAAATGAATAAGCAAAGTTCAGAATAATTAGCAATGACTTAGCCAGCAAGAATGAATAAGATTGCTTCCTCCAAAGAGAAAATTACTGAAAATAGCCAGGCGCAATTGAGAATGGCTAAAAAGGACTAAACACAATGAGAAAAGTAATAAATGTATCGGCAAAACTGTGACTGTGACGGAGAATGACCCAGTTAAGCTTGAGGATAAAGCGGAATGGTAGGGATGGATGATTGCCGACGAAGGTGTTGCGGGGTCTCTCGTTGGTGTCGTCCCGGAACCCCGTGCGCCCATCTAACCTCACCGACGGGCGGCGCCACCAGCGCCAAGCCTACGTCACCCCCGTCGCGCGAACACAACGCCATCCTCTCGTCGGCGGCGAATCCGCGCGAGACGCGCCATGCGGCGCAAGCGACCCTACAGGGGTGATGCACCCCCACAGTGTAACATTCTAGAAAAACAGATATGAAAAAGACCTCCCTCTGCCTCGAAAAATCGTGGAATATAAATGTCCTAACAGCTATTGATAGATATTGCCGGAAGCATAGGCGATCATCTGGTCACTTGTTCGCTTAAATTGTATCGTTGGCCACATGTGCGCATAATGATATTGTTTGTTATCGCAGCTGCATTTTGCTACGGATTATTCCGAGACGCTGATACTGAAACTTTACGGGAAGAAGGAATTCAAGCCTAATGCTGTTCCGACCATTTTTTCTCACCGGAGAGCGCTTAATTATAGGAAGCCTATTGTGAAAAAGATGCCACTCCCAAACATAAATGGTCAGGGACATGTCTTGAATGTTTTGTAGAATGAACACAAAACACTATTTAAAACATTTACTCATGGTATAGATCATGAGTAAATAGCCAGCTGTGTAGTAATTACCCGCTACGATTTTGAAGGATGAAGTTTTTTCACGTTGCCTATGCATTATATTTTTTTCTTGCAGTACACTGTCACAGCTGTAATGCCTGCCAAGCCACCCTCTAATGCTCTTCTGAGCCACAGCGTTTCCGCACATACCTAAACAAGTGCTGCAGGCTTTCACGAGTCTGAGCTTTGTATTTCAGTGCCCATAGAAGAAGGCACCTCAAGTCATAATATCAGTGGTGAGTAGAGCATCACTGAAGTTAAGCTGAACTTCAGCACACCACATGCATGTATCAGATTTCAGGACCCCTTGGATTTTGCACTTCACCGCCAATGTAAGACACCTGCGTAAATGATACTAGTGCCCAGCAGTGCACATCTGGCAATGAGTAAAGCGCCGGAGCGCTGCATGTCTTTGCACTGCTTGCTATCATACTTTTCACGCAGGTATCATAAAAACCACACATTTCAATGCGGGCAGCATTATGTCTTCAACGCATTCTTTCGTGTCTCCGGAAACTGCTCGTAAGAGACCTTGCACTTCTCCACAAGCATGGCCTTAATTCTCATGGTGGTCCACCCATTGGTAGCTAGTCACTTAAAATCCTTGCAGTGGTACCGATAGAGCGGATCACGAGCTCGTCATTTAAGCAGTGCGTGCCTTCCTCTTTGCAGTCCCCACCATGGAAGAGCCCAAGTTTCAAGAGTCCGGGGAGCAGCCACCCTATCCTGGAGGTGAATATTACGTTTCCTAAGATATGTTTGTTGACGTTGTCTGATACGTTCGTGCAGATCCGCCAACAGCCACGCAACCAGCTGTAAGCAGCATGGCGACTTCAGGGGCTCCGGCTTCGGACGTTGCATATGCTGGTGAGTTGCTGCGCGTTTAACAGCACACCAGGCTCTGTTAGATCGCATATTCGAGCTGGAGCCCCTTCATGAAGAATCAAAGAGAAAGGTTGCTGTTACTAAGAGGAAATATCTTAAAAGTGAGCAAAAAAGGAAGAGCTGCAGTAAAAAATTGCACATCTCTTCAGCGACGACCAAATGAGGTCCCTAGAGCGGTTTTCAGCGCAGCGAACGCGCTGGGAGGCCAACACACTGGTGAAAGCACTCAAGCTTCGTCTGTCCTGCGGGTCTCAAGGGTACTCTTTACTGCGAGATAGTGGCTTTCTGTTTCCGGCCGACCATACACTCTAACGTCATCTAGAGAGCTTCAAGTTTCGGCGTGGGCTTCTTCAAGACATACTCGAACCTCTAAGGGAGAAGGTACGCTTAAGAATGCTCTTGTAGCGTTAGCTACACTTGCCTAGCCGGAGCCGATTTCGCGTGGATCCTCATGAGCCGTGCTGCGCATGCGCGCGGATCAGTGATGTCACACAGCTGGCTCACCGGGGCCGGCATCTCACGCGCCCTTCGCCACTGCCGCGCACGGCTCGCCACTGCTGGTCTGCGCATTCGGGAGGAGTGGCGTCGTAGCCGCGACAGACACACTGGCGCCGGCGCGCGCGCAGCTATTCGCCTTCGCTGTGAAGTCGCCGCCTGACACTGCGCTGGAGCCGCTTGATAGCGCCTCTGACTGGCGTTTGCAGGTGGGTAACGCCATGGAGAAGGAGAGCGCAAATGCTGCTCAACGGCGCAGAAGAGCCGAGAAGCTTATCTCATCGGGTTCCGAAGTAGTTGCCTGGCAATTAGCGGTTCAGCGCAAGAAGAATGAGCAGGCGAAGGCTAATCCTAGACAATCTGGAAAGCTGAGAATTATCAGCTGATCCTTTGCTAACGCTACGTGTATCCTGGCATAGCCGAGCTAAGCCACTGCGAATTTTTTTATACCTAAAAAACATTGCAGGAATGAATTCGGTGCTATGAATAGGCAATAGCGTTAATCATTTTGTCAATTACAATAAGAGCTTCTGCACCCTCAAGCTACTTTTTGTCATTATGCTACGTTACTTTCATTCATTTCAGAGTATTATGCATAAATAATTCTGATTTGGTGATTAGCATCAACTTTTACCAACGTTAGCTGCTAGGCTCGTTATTCGTCCGTAATTTTGATGAATCAACACAAAGATCACATAGAGTAGACACAAGGAGGATATCAGCGTTTGCGTTCGTGCCCTTGTCCTAGCGTCTACGGCGTTGTGCTCTTTCCTCCGTTTCCCGAAAATGATGTTAGCACTACTTAGGTACGTATATATAGATGTGTTTATGGCGAATTTTGTATCTATTCTGAGGATTGGTTACGTCATTTTCCCCTAGGTGAAACTCATGAAGCCTCATGAACGCCACGCCACAATAATGATCGACGAAATGCAACTTACACCAGGGCTTGTTTACGATCATTCATGACGGTGTGTTCTCGGCCCTCCTACACTGCCTCTAGCTGATGGTTCTCTGCCTGAAGATACCTTAGCTACTCACGGCTTAGTGTTCATGTTGGGTGGACTGTCAGCCAGATGGAAGCAAACTATTGCGTATCATTTAACGGGTAATTCATTCAGTGCTCTAGCTATGACGGAAGAGATCATTCACGTCATAACGGCATGCGAGTCACTTGGGTTGAAAATTCATGCAGTGACTTCAGACATGGGGGTGGGAACCTGGCGCTCTGGAAGCTTTTCGGTATTCACGTTGGAAGACACAGCAGGCCACAAACGAGTTGCGTTCACCCCTGTGGGTCTGAACGGAAACTGTTTTTTTGCTGATGTGCCACATTTCCTCAAGAGTTTGAGAAACAACTTTACGAAAGGTCAGCTAATTTATCTTCCGGATGATGTAGTCCAGAAACTGACTTACCGACAATTATTGTAATGCTTGAATTAACAAAGATTCTCGTTCAACGTGACGCTAAATCTGAGCTGAAACTAGCCCCTCACCTAAATTCGGCATGTTTAGATTCTAGTCACTATGAGAAAATGAAAGTCACCATGACCTACAGTTTTTTTTTACAACGACACATCAGCTGGTTGGCACCTTTTGGTAGAGAAGGGCCTCATATCGAAGAATGCGCTTTCGACGGCTTAGTTTGTAGCAGCGATGTTTCGCTGGTTTCGCTTACTTACAACAACGACTACCAATCTCGCGTTTAGCAGCGCAGTTGAAGGAGCCTATGAAGACAGCGTATCATTTCTGAATGAGACAGTGGAGTTGTTTTCTAAAATTTCTGTTGGTGCGCAGACAAAACTGATATGGAAGCCTGTTCGAACAGGCATATTTTGTCGACATTCTCTGCTCTCGAAGTGCAAGAGATGCTACTCAATAAATACGAGTTCCAGTACGTTTTAATGAGTAGGCTTAGTCAAGGTGTACTTGAGAACTTGTTTTCAACTTTGCGTGCGAAAAAGCCCATTCCACGCCTCTATGAATTCAAGTGCATCCTTAGGAGCGCGACATTAGCGCAATTTCTAAAGCCGAGTACTCATAGTAGTTACTCAGACGACGAAGGCTTCTGGCTCGTAGGCTTGAGTGCCGGAAATGAACAGAGTGGGGGGGGGGGGCGGGGGACAGTGTTACTGCTGCTTTTAACATTCTAGACAAAGAAAGAGAGGAGTCTCTATTCTACCTAGCAGGGTACGTTGTATCGAAAATAACAAAGATACCTAACTGCGAACACTGCAAGGCTTCTCTAGCCTCTAGTCCGTCTAGCTGCAGGCTAATTCAGAGGAAGAACTATTCGACGTCGCACCTGTCGCTCACCAGCCCCTCTACAGGTGTGATCAAAGTCACAAAAGTTGCAGAGAACTTTTTTCTGTGCAAACAAGGAGGCGCTGTGATCCAACCTAGTGAGTTTACCCGCAGTTGAAGCGATGAAACTTCAGAGTGTTTGCGTGCAAACATTTTTCCCTTCTTGCCATAGCATATTGCCAGAAGTCGTTCGTATGTTCTTGAGAGTACGAATGCAAGTTTCAATCCGTACAGATGCTTCTAAGATCGCACTTAATGCAGCATAGAGCAAGTGCTGAAGCAAGAGTACTGGTATGTGTGCCGCGGTATCCGGACTACGGTAGACTACAGTAAAACCTCGGTGATATGAATCTCGCGGGGTTACCAAAAACATTCGCATCATCCGAAATTCGTATCACCAGAAAACATGGAAAATCAGTATGCGACAAAAGGAAGTTGGCATACGCTTTGATTTAGTGTTCTTCAGGGCCGCAGCGACGTCATGAACAGCTCTGAATGATTGCCAGTAAAGCTTTTAGACGCCAGCGATCATACTTGTACTCGCAAATATACGTGCACGCGCGCCTGTGTAATTAATGAACCAGATCTGTTGTACCCGTGACCGCTAGTAGCCTCTTCCTAACCTTACTACGCTTTTCTGCATGACGCCAGAGTACTGCAGTGAAAGTGATTTAGGAAGCGCTTTGCACACGATAGATAGAGGCCAAGCTCTTTCGCCAAGACCCTCCGCTTCGTCTCTTGGGATCTTCGTCCACCTTTAATGGGACTTCATGACGGACCCGCAGCCCAAGTTTCAGTCTTGTTTCATAGAACGTCTGATTGCGGGGACATGGCTTGCATCGACGTGACAGGCACGTGTTAACAGAGTACAAATACGCTGCTGCCTCAAGCACAGGAGCACGAGTCAATGCATCGGGAAAAAAAAAGCGCGACGTCCACGTCATCTGTAACCTAAACGCGAAGGTGCCTAAAGGCCTCCAAGATTCGCGCGCACTATCTCGGAGGCAACAATGCACCATTCATGGTCGCGCAGCGCGCATGCTCGCGCCCGCGCGTGACTGCCAGGTCTTCCGCGACAGCGCGAGCAGCACCTGTTCATACCTGTGCGCAAGCGTACGTTCGTATCAAACGTCGCAGGGTGCAAATCGGTTCGCAACAACCGTACTCCAATACATTGCAGGATAATGGGCCTTGGCCGGGACCACAGAAAAATTCGTATCACCCCGAAATTCGTACGAGCTGTGATCGTATCACCGAGGTTTTACTGTATTTGAATCCTTCCTAATGATGCTGATGCGCATGGTTGTAAGGCAGCGTGTTTCCTTAAGCTGGGGCTCTGAAAGTATCTTGCAACCACGTTTCACCAAGCATTTTTCATTTCACCTTGTTTATGTCGTCTTTTGCTTCAATGTATGTTTCTCGTGCGAAGCTTCAGGAGGCACATGAAATAAAAACTGCACCTGAGCAGTCTGAATTATTTTATTGCTTTGAAGTGATCGATTGCTCATGGCCCTTAACCTGAATGAAAATTTCTTTTGTCAGCGCTGGATATTCTCTACTACTACGTCAACAAACTAGCAAAATATTAAAACATTGCAGCTCTCTCGATCGCCGGTGCTGTCATTGTTTTCTGGTCCTACTATCTGTTTTACATGTCAATTGCAAGAGAAATGGCTCTTGGGTAAATCAGTAAGACAATAGTTTGAAAAAATGTACCAGAAAATCCGCAAAAGAGGATCAGAAAGTTGTAAGTGGATATTCAAACATTTGTTAATATATCTACATGCATCTTTTTAAACCAATGATAGCCTTCGCTGCACCGTCGCGACATCACAACGCTAGCGCTCTTGTCACATCAAGTGTCCTAGAAGGAAGGAGTCAGAGAAATGCCAGAGAAAGGCGCTGCTGCTGACGCCGCGGACACCGAGACCGAAATTACACCATTTCCCTTTAGCGGGAAATGGTGTAATTTTGAAAAAAGCAAATTTTGAAAAATCGCGAAGCCGTGACGAAAAAGTTGCCCTGTGTGGCGGCCATTTCTTGTTTTCATAAATACAGGTTTTCTTTATTTCATAAAAATTAAAATCGTGCTTCTAAATAAAATACGCCATGCCTGCGCAGAATGCCCAGCACCGACGCAGTGCAAGCTGGCGAAGCGGCCCTCACAGAGACTGCGGTAAACTCTCTCAGGGCGCCTACTGCAAGTACACTTGCGAGGTAATCCATTCTTCAATAAATATTCACATTTCGCCAAGTACTCACTGCGTTTTTCTATGCCAATATGCGCAGCTGCTTGTCTATACACATTGTTCACGCTGTGGTCGGTGTTGACGAGGATGATGATGAATTATGGCTGCGGCATTTGTATAATGGGTTGCCAGCATTAAACAATCCGCTAGATAGGCGATTGCCATTATGTGACGCCTTGGGTGATTTTACTCTTTTGCCACGGAATGCTGAATCTGTTAATGCGTTTCCTCAACATACACGACGCTTGTAAAGGCTTCTTTTCAGATTCGAGCACTGGCGTGGCTTTGTGGTATAGCACTGTAGTAGGTTCGTGGCCCTCAGACACAGAGTCAGCGGCAAGAAAACATTTATAGACCGCGCTCATCAAAAGATAAATACACACACATACACTTGCTGGGCAACAGAATACACAATTGCTCTTCCTCTAAGCATCAGTCCATGCAGTCCTGTACACCTACGCTAGCATCCGCGCGTCCTGCGTAATACGGAGGCCGTGGTTCTGTGGACGTCACTCACGGTACCGACACCGCGTAGTTGACGCACGCTAGCAGCAGGAGAGGCACGATGAGCCGTCGAAGTGGCAGAACCAGATCCTGAGCTCCTCGCTCATTTCCGCACCGGACCACGATGCACCCGGAGTAGCGTCGAGTCCACTCAGCAGTCGGTATTGCCAGACCGGAACGTACGCGGCACCAGGACCACGCCCTCAGCAGTCGGTTGTACCGAACCCTAGCAGCCTCAGCACCATGGCCCGACTCGGTAGCTGGTTGGTCTCGGCACACCATCTGGCACGCGATCAGTAGCTTGGCCTGGCCCACTCGCACGTCCACCGGAGGAGCACGCCGCAAGGCCTAGTCTGGGACACCCGTTTGCCGCTGGAAACGGCAGGCTCGTCCCGGCTGGTCTGATGGCCCCAGCTCGCGGATCTTACGTGCTGCTTCTTGCTCGCTCACCACGCGCGCTCTGCCCGACTGAGTGCGCGTGTGAGAGGCCAACGTGAAGTTCAGGCGCTTCACGTTGGCCTCTAGCACGCGCACTCCGTCGTCGTCTTCGGTTTCGTTTTCCTTTGCAGAAAATAGTCTCCTACTGCAAGCACTTACTTTCCACGCGGAAAGCATCGGCTCGAGCACGCCTCAAACCCCGGTTTTCCTTACTCAGTATGCGCGAAAACTACGGCACTAAAATCGGCTGTTGTTGTGGCAGCTTGGCACTAGTGGTGCCAAGCCTGAAAGAAGAGCGCAGCTGGGTGGCCTTCCTTGTTTCTCTTAATTTTTTCTTTCTATCTTTTTTTGCATGTTCCTTTCTTTCTACTTCTTTTTGTTTTCTCGCTCTACCTTTATCTCTTGCAATCCACTTCATTCTCTGTTTCACTTTCTGCCTTAATCTCTGTTTTTTTTCATTTTTCGTGTCTGTTTTTTTCTTTGTATCTCTCTCTCTCTGCTTCTTTCTGTCTTGCTCTATGTTCTATCTTTTTATGCCTTTATTGCCTTTCTCTGTATTTTATTCATCCCTTTTCTTTCCATCACTTTCTTTATCTCCTTTCGCGTGTTCGTTTGACACTCGTACCTGCTCTACACGGTTGTGGGGCTTGCCGAATTCCTGTGGCGTGTACCTACCTCAGAAGTTTTGCACGACGGAGCGCAAGTTACCGACAGCCTAAAATGCTTCGCTCTTAAAAAAGTTATGTTCAAGTTCAACTAACTTTGAGTCGAGAAGGCTCCTTAAACGGCGCACCTGATGGCATCAGGCGTCAGGGCTCGTTCCCTACTCTTTCGCTAACGCTCGGCGAGCTCTTCCTCCTCTCTCACAAGTACTAGACCAGTACCACTTGTGCTCGAGCGGGCGATATTATTGGTCGACTCCTTTCACCGGCACAGCCAATCGCGCTCCTGCTCTCTCCTATTCTCCACGCCGGCTGCTCCGCTCCCGCGATGGCTTCACCATTGCTCGCTTCTCCACCCTCTCCACTTCGCTGCCCTTTCTCTACCAGGCTGAACTAGGCTTTCCTCTCACCCACTTAGCTCTACACATGCTCTCTCTCCCTCTCCTCAGGCTTCGCTCTCGCAGTTGGGTTAGAAAGTGCGGAGGACGGATCCCCAGGGAAAATACTTAAGTACTGCACTCTTGAAGGTTAGATATCTGCAGATTATGAATTCATGATGGCTGCTGTGAGGCCCGTAGCCAGGAATGTTTCTGGGGGGCCCACTCTGAAAACCTTGACAATTTGAGAAAAACACCCCCCCCCTCTCAGCTTTGGGCCTGGCTGCTGTATGTACACATTTCTTATTCTCGGAATACGCTTCTAATCGTAGAGGTTCGGGGTGAATAATTGAACAAAACTAACGTTCACATTCGCTGATTATGACCTGAGTGCCGGAAGTTCTGTGCAATGTTGTAATACAATAAAAGGCATGATGGGTTGACTGTTAGAAACACTTGGCGAAGTTTGAAGTTGGGACATTCACGCTAGAAGCGAGTGGTACGTCATAGTTAAGATTCAACCGCCGTAAAGAAGGCACTGAATCACATTAGGCCACATGAACTGAGATTTTGTTTGTAGACCAATAGATCTCGACTCTGCACTGGAGCAAAAGCTCCGTATTTATAGTTATTTTCTCTTTGATATAGAACACTTTGGTCCGCATGCACATACGTGTCAGAAAAACATGGGCACCGCGTACGAAAGAGTGCACTGTAAATAAAGGCTATATTTTATTGTCTGAGACAACATATAAAAAATGCTTTCAAAAGCACCAACAATAGATGTTATATTCCTCGGATACTTTCATGGTACATATTTCATGGCAAATTGTGGCCCCTAGGCACACCTCTACAAGAAAAATCGCGCATATACGCATAAATGAAAAAACATACTCATGCCAAGGGGCTTGCCTACTTGGCATTGTCCACATGTGCCCTCCTATATAAACTGTGATACGGTAGCCGCGACTTCTACAGCTTCTGCCTGCTGCGTGGGTGGGGCAATATGCGCGCTAAACAATACGCTTTGCTGCCTACTTGCTCTGTGCGATGTTTCAAGGGGGATAGCAGCATGCCCTTCCTAAGCATACAATGCTTCGAAAATATCCTGCAGTTCGTAGTGCAGCCGTTGCGGTTTTTGTAGATGTGGATATGAGAATTGAGGTCTGCTTTCCTAGTAATTTCTACCGCTAAAGATGTGACGGCGAAGCTCAGCTGCTCGATGAGTGAGTACGCTCATGGCGCGAGAGATTCGCCCTTAGTGCAAATGCCTTGCCGCATATGTCGCACCTATGAGGTCTCTCGCCGGTGTGGTTGAGAACATGCGCTTGCAGCGTGCCGCTCTGCGCGAATGCAGCTGGACACAGGTGGCAGAGGTACGGCTTCTCGCCCGCATGCTTGCGCGTGTGCTTTATTGGTGCTTGTTTATAACTATATCCGCGGCTACAGAACAGACAGCTAAATTTCTTTACACTTGAGTGAATATTCTTGTGCTGGGAAAGGGTGGCTCTTGCTGCAAACGTCTTCCCGCATACGTCGCACCTGTGAGGTCGCTCACCGGTGTGGCTTGCGACGTGGTTTTTCAGCGTGATCAAGTGCGCGAACGAAGCGGGGCACAGGTGGCAGATATACGGCTTCTCCCCTGAGTACGCACGGGCATGCACCCTCAGTGCGTCTCTCCGGGAAAATTTCCTGTCGCACACGTGGCAGGCGAACGCCTTCTTGCCCGAATGAGTCAGTGCGTGGCGCGCGAGGATTGTTTTCGTGGCCAATCTCCGTCCGCAGACGCTGCACTCATGCAGTCGGTCGCCGGTGTGAGTCAAGGTGTGCTTTTTCCGATACTGGCTGCTGGCGAACGTAGCCGGCCATAACGAACACTCGAAGGGCCTCTCGTCCGTGTGCGCGCAACGAGGAGACTGAGACGACTGAGAGAGGAGGCAGAAGCGGCGCGGCGCGCCTCCCCGGCGCCGACCCTGTCTCAGTAGGCAGCAAGGCGCCACAACAGCGCCAAAGGGCAAGCGCGCGATTTGCATGGCGTATACGGCGGCTCTTTTATCACGGAAGCCAATCGAAACGCGCTTCAGGAGCGTCCACTGACTCCTTCCGAAATGCCAACTCTTTTTCTCTGCCTGTACCTTCCAAAAAGGGGTCAGATGGACACCCGAAGAGAGTCACGGTTCCATGACCATCCCTTGACTCTTTTTTTTCTTAGAGTGTACGTGATATGATATGTGAAATATCGGTCACTTTTAATGTTTCTCTGTCAAATGTGGAGAAAGATGTGTTAATAACCAAAAGCAGCCAACACTGGTCACTTTGCTTTCTACCACGCTTTCTTGTTATTCATGCAGTGCCAATAACATCGTTAATTTTTGCGGAGCACGTAGCAGCAATGAATACACATTTTGTGCATGCCGCTCATATATATCAGTTTTGCATTCGTGAGGTGTTGCGGTAATGACTTCATATTGTAATGTTTATAAGTCTGGAGGCGTTGGTCTGAACATACAGAGCAAATCGTTACATCGCCGTGCAGTTGGCAAAAAGTAAATGAGCTCTGGCTTCGCGACCTCTCCCAACGAAGGCCAGAAAAACAGCCGTCGTTCGATATCGCCACACCGGAAACGCATCTCGGGCAGTTCTTGCACTTCCACTTACTTCAGCTATACGTTAGGTAACAGCTAAAAAGGTTTCGAAGCTGAAATGCAGAAACTTCAACCATCGCAACTCATCTGCGCCGAGATCGGTCCTACCCAGTGCGACTCCCAGCGAGTGTTAAGCCTAGCGTACCGGCCGAGTCCGTCTACATGCCACCTGCGCATTTTGGTTTAAGTACACGCAATGCCAACGTGTCAGATTTACTGCAAAGTATAGTCTGGACATCCGTTAACCTAAATTAACCATTTTATCTTGCGTACGTTGTCCGCACAAGGAGCGATGACCATTGATGCGACGCGGTTTTAGCAACGAACGCAGGCTCACCGAAAGCAGCCGGCCGCACTCGCCGGTACTTCTCTGACTCATACGTCAGAACACATACCTGTCAACTGGTACGCGTTAGTGAACTAACACACCGGCATCTTTTTTCAATTAATTATATTTGTTTTTGCGGAGCGGTTTTATAGTTGTAGGTATCGATAGAACTGCAAGGCAGAATACAGACATGCCCGCCCTCGGTAATATCGTCGCTCGCGCGAGAAAACTACTCAGTATGAATTCATGTAGGCGCGTGTTCATCGAACGAGTCATCATAAAGCTTCTGTACATGTTCATCACTAGCAAGGATGAGAAATGGCTATTAAAAATTGGCAGTAACAGCCGTCAAACTGTACCCTGCTTCTCGATCCATTTGATATTTTTCGGAGTTAAAACGGGAATTGTTAAAGAAACCTAGCGCTCTTCCCATTTTGGGCATTTCATTCGTTGCCGGCCACCCTTTGTTTGTGTCTAATAAAGAAGCAAGCGTGATTTGGAAAGGAAGATCGCGTCTTCCTTGAATGCACGACACCGAAGGATGAAAGAAAACGCTGTCTTACTGTATTGACTAGCCCTTTTACAGCTGCGTTGACGTGTTTCAGCGTGGCGCAGTGGTACACTGCAAACCGTTTCACACCCTTATAGGTGTATTTGCGATAAAACACCTATCGTACACCCTTTTTTCTGTCAAGATTATCCGAAAGGGTGTAATGTCTTCTTCGCACACCCTTTTTTATTTTTGGGTGTACAATGGGTGTATGTTCTGTTAAACACCCATGGGTGATCTTTGAATTTTACACCTATGGGTCAATTCACGCAGTGAATTGACCCATAGGTGTAAACAGGTATCGTTGCACTGCTGAATGCAATTAACTGAGACACTGAACAGCACGGGCAACGCCTCCTGAAACCACGGGTCACCACCCTGTTCGACAGAGCGTCTTGGCACAGGATACTGTTTCACGAGGCACCTGAGTGTGAAGCTACCTGCTCGTGGATCAGTAATAGTTCACCTTGGTCTACTAAGCTTGCCACTCAATCTTCATTCTTTTAGTTGTGCATCACAAGTCTGCTGTAATTGCAAAGACGCATGTATTTTGCCTACTTTATTAGGCAAGTGGTAGTGAAAATAAAATATAGCATTGTCGTGCCTGAGGTTCTGAATGCAGTGAGTCAACTGATGTTACTTATTTTGAGCTCACATATATTTAAGCCTTTACATCCCGATTTATTTTTGAGAAATCGTTTCCAAAATAATTTCATTTATTGCTTGATTGGATTGACACGTTGAATGAATTCCCGAAATACATTCGGAATAATATATGTATTTGTTTAGCATTCATCAGCATTTGTTCAGTTTAGAGACATTTGGCTTCACTGCACTGTGATCATCGCAAACACCTCATCATAACGCTGAATCTATAGCATAAATATACAGTGAAATCTCGTTGATACGATTCTGCATAATACGTTTTTCATCCTAATACGTTTTCACTTTTATTCCCTGCCAACATCCCTTGAAAATAATGCATTTTCATGCGTTTAATACCATCACATTTTTGCCAAAACTGGGTAATACGACCGCGGAAGTGGATCTTGACCGATATATCGAGAAATCCTGCGTTTATTCTTCGCTATGCCAGCTCGCAGCGCGTTCCAACAACCCACGATCTGCGCGTAGCAGAGCCGCTAAGTCCACATCAGCATCAGTTTAGCGGCGAAAAGATCGCTGCTAGGCGATCTTTTCTTTAAGATTATATATATACATATATATTGCCGCTTTGTGAGCCCCCCCCCCCCCCTCCAGTGAAGGGAGACTTTAAGCCCTGCTTGTAGTCATGCAGCCCTTACTGTGTCGTCGCAATGCTATCTGCGATTCGAATACACTGTGTAAAGCATAACAAAACATAACACTGCAGCAGAAAGAAAGCTGCGCCCACGCGACCCAACAACGGCCGGGGCGCCACCTCCTCGGCCGGCGCCGCCGCCGCGCGTGCGCAGCGCGCGGAACAGCTATCACCACGTGACTTATGCAACGTGCTCAGACACGCCGCCGGACTCTACCGTTTTCTGCGTGTCTTGTGCATCGCCTCCCGATCGGTCGACTTTTGCAGTCGGTGTTTCGGTTGTTTGAAGTGTGCCTGCGCTCTGTGCTCGTCCTTTACCTTCTGCCAGTGCTGCTTATTACGAAGATGCACTATTCGCAATGCCCACGAACTATAGGTGGCGCGCCGTGCTTTTCAAGATGGCGCCAGGAGGAGGGTCGACCCGTTTGTTAGCATAGGAACAGATAGGACGTGCGGACGTACGGACCATGCCACTTTCACCGGATGAAGTGATGAGCTGCGCTGAAATGGATATGAGACTAAAATACTTTCCCAAACCATGGAAAGTGCTAAGTACTCGCCACCTAATTATTTGCTGCGAAGTGAAAGGTTATATTTCAGCTCCGTTACCGTGCATAACGATGCTTTGCGAAATCCTGTGCGTGCTACATAAACCTGTATGAACTAGAATTGACGTATGAGCTGAACGGCACTCCGAGGTAGTACGTACCGAGCCTGCCTGACGGATTTGCCGCAGTAGTAGGCCGCCAGCGAGTAGCGCCATCGCTGCTGTGCGTGATGATGGCTTGCAAACATAAAAGTGTTCTGTGATAATACCCCTTCGTCATTACTTGCGCAGTCGGAAACGCGGAGTTACGTCTTCAACGGAACACAAGCATTTAACATGCCATTCAGTAGCGCTTGTGTCACAGCCATGCTGAGACTCTAGCCGTGTGTACTTCACTCGCATGTTGCAGGTTCGATCAGCACGATCGAAATATGAATATCGAAAAGAATGCACACGTATGCTTTTCGCAACGTCGACGAAGTTCGCCGAGAGGCGTGGATTGTGGCCGTGATTGCACGTTCCATCGCTCCAACCATTTCGCTTCGCTGGTCGAGCTCGAGCGTGTTGGCGGCATGCGGCGCTCCATAATATCCAAAATAATTGTGATACATGCAATGCACAAGAGGTACTATGCTTTTATTTTGATCTCGCTCAAGGATATTATAAATTAAATACAATCAAAGTGACTTACGAGTTACGAGCGTGAAAGAACATTAACGCACGAGGGGACGTGAAGTGCAACTCGCTCGTCGTGAGTTAGCAGCTGGTGGTTCATCGTCGCTATCCCTCTCGGTGCTTTCACAGTCTTCTACGTCCAGTGAAAAATCCTCGTCGTCAAGATGGCTTCTTTCAACATCACTGCTGAAAGCAATCTGAAGAATTTCCTCCGCCGAACGACTTCGACCACTCCGCGTTACCACGTTTACAATTAGAGAGACGTCTGGGCGCGGAGAACGTTTTGCCATTTTGCTCTCAGACCGGACAACAAGCAAATCGCTTGCAGTGTGCTGCCACCTATCAACAAACGTACAAAAACAAGCGGCGCAGCGGTGGCTATGAAACCCAACACACTGGCGAAGGACGGCGTGGATGGAAAGCGGTCGCTCCACGAAAGGCGTCGAGCAGACGCTTCCTCGAATGATTGAAACGTCGTTCGCACGATTCGTAACAGCGCTTTGCTGACAAAGGATAGAGGCCCTATTTTAATGTATCGCCAACTTGAGATCGCTCAGTTATACAAGAGCACATCGCGAGCCCGCGCGACCTCCCTCCCGCGTACAGTGTTATGGGACCCATGCACTACAAGAAACACTGACCAATTATATATGCAAGTAAAACAGGGTGAGCTTCAACTGAATATGTCAGACGATAACATTTAACTTACCTACGTGGCTACAGAAAGCCTCGCGAAGCTGATAGTATGGGTACACTGTGGGCTAGCATTGAAAGCGCGAGTTGCCACGTATTTTCACGAAAACTTCGCGTCTCGCATGAACGAATCAGATTTCTCGTGTCACGGAGGGCCCGGTTTGTTCACTGATGCAGGGAACATGCAAAGTCGTTGTGTTCCTTTCTTGCCAACGCGTTAACGCTGAGGCTAGCACAGCCGAACAAGGGAGTGACTGCATAGTGCCGCCATTTTGTCGTCTACTAACCCTCCTCGAGAGGACGCTCCTGAATTCCGCTCGGTGGCGCGACAGTCTATGGGCATTGCGATTGTGGATTGTGGCATTGTGGATTGATGATATTCAATGATCACGGAGACCATACGGTCTTAATACAGGGCCAAAAAATACCGAGGGTAAGCGAGTACAAGTACCTCGGAGTATGGGTAAATGAGGGGGATAGATATATGGAGGTACAAGAGAAAGCATCGGTAGGAAAGGGAAAGAGGAATGCTGCAATTATGAAGCACAGAGCTTTATGGGGATACAATAGGTTCGAGGTGCTTCGAGGGCTGTGGAAGGGTGTGATGGTTCCGGGGCTTACATTTGGGAACTCAGTGGTGTGCATGAAGTCAGAGGTGCAATCAGGAATGGATGTAAATCAAAGGACGGTGGGCCGCCTCGCCTTGGGCGCTCACGGGAAGACGACAAATGAGGCGGTGAAGGGTGATATGGGATGGACAGGCTTTGAAGTGAGGGAAGCGCAGAGCAAAATGAGATTCGAAGAGAGGCTGAGGAAAATGAAGAAGAGTAGATGGGCAGAGAAGGTTTTCAGGTATTTGTATAGAAAAAGCGTTGACACGCAGTGGAGAAAAAGAACTAGGAGGCTCACCAGTAAATATACGGCTGGCAGTGCGGGCGATATGGCAACAAGGAGCATTAAGCGGAAGGTCAGAGAGGCGGAGAAGACTTATTGGATGACAGCGATGGAAAAGAAGCCGGCTCTGAGTAACTACCGAAAAGGAAAAAACGAAATAAGGAGGGAAAGGTTTTATGATAATTCAAGGGGAAGCGCTTTACTGTTTGAAGCAAGGTCGGGCTGCCTGAGAACGCGTGGTTATAAAGCGAGATTCAGAAACGAAGAAGAGCTATGTACATGCTGCGGGGGAACTAAGGAAACGATGGAACATGTACTGATTGAATGTGGCGATATTCACCCAGGTATACGTGTGGGCACGAGTCTACATGAAGCCTTGGGTTTTAGGGACAACAATGGAAAGCTGAACACGCCCGCGATAGAAATAAGTAAGAGACGGTTAGAGTATTGGTGGCAGAAAAGTAGAGATAAAGTACAAAAATAAATAATTGGGGGAAAAAAGGTTATTCTGCCTTAAGAGACAGAGAGATGGACTGTGAATTTATATTTTTTGGTATAATAACATAGATTTAATCAATGTAGATAAGGCATTAGGACAACATGAAACAAGGAAGTTTTTTTTCTTTTTTTTTCTTTTTTTTATCCTTCGAGCCTGGTGGCAGACATGTCACCGCCCCGTTATAAAGGGGACGCTCATAGCATCCATCCATCCATCCATTGCGAATACTCAAAGGGAAACCTGCAGCTTCACATCGTGGAGCACTCGAACTGAAACGGTATGTACCACTATCACGTTGCTACGGCCAGCGCTTTGTTAACTCCGAGAGCGCGATCTAATGCCGTTAACTAAGCTTTTCTTAACTGGATGACGATCGGTGAGCATTTGTTAACGTAGCGAGCATATGTGAGTGCATTGTTTCATCGGGATGAAGGCAAAGTTGTGTGACATTAGGCGCAGGCAAGCTTTGCTTTGTTTGGTGTTGAAAGCAGTGTGCGCATGCGCGGCTGTGATTCGGAGGGGGATTTGAACGCAGTTGTGGCGGTGCCCTCCTGTCGGCGGTGGTGTTGGAAGGGGGCCCCGCTCTTGATGAGCCACTATTTTGATTGAAGAATAGTTGGGTTGTGACAGCTCCTGTTACCTCTAAGCGTCAAGCATGTCTAAGGCGCGTATGCCTCGGCCTGTTGGTAATCCATTGCATTTTTTTTCGCAGAAGAAAAAAAAAAAACAGGACAGAAAACAGCGACGTGGTGTCCGCGTCGTTCTTCTCCGTCCGTGTTTGTTTTGTGCGCTAAAACTACCGTGATGCTCAGGTTGATGCGTGTGGGTCATTTTAACGCAGCATGTTGCTTCGTTTTAGGTACGCCGCGCAAAGTTCGCCTAAGTGCTAATACATTCCGTTTCGTTAAATTCGTACCGATGTTTTAATTCATCCGTAACATAGGTTGCCTGATAATACCGGCACCCGTGCATGGGGAGCCGTTCGTTAAACTTGACTTGTCTATGTGTGGCCGAATCGCCTTACCTACCTGAACTGTGCAAGCGCTAGTTCGAGCATCAGTGTGCACTTAGACGTGCGCAGGGTTCCCCATCAGGGGGGAGGGGAGTAGGAAGGTTAATCGCTGCCCCCCTCCCCCCGCCTTACTAAAAAGTCAAAGTATGGGGGCAGACTTTGCGCCCCCCCCCCTCTGTCTGAATTGACCAGGGGGGGCGCACCCCCCCCCCCGCCTTCGTGCGTACGCCTGAGTGCCCGCGTTCGAGCACAATTTATTTTATTCTGTTTGTTTTCATTATGTCTAGCTTTCATTATTTTGTTGTGGTTATTAAGAGTTATATGCGCCTCGCCTCGCTTTGGCGTTGTAACTTCGCTAAATACATTTACGTGTACACACATTAAAAAACGCAGTTTGCGCGACCACCTCCAATGATATTATTTGGTAAAAGACAAGCCTAATGATTTATCAGATATTTTAAATTCTCCAATCGTCTTCAAGGCTGCAACTTGCAGCCTTGAAGAGAAGTCCTTGTGCATAGTTTTGTTTTATATGCTTTTTATCGATGTGCAGGAATGCTTCATGCTACTAAAGAATGCTCCTTTTTCTTTAAAAATGCGGATGATATTTGTCAAATATTACTTTCTCTTTCCCAAACAAGCTAATTGCACGTAGAAAAGCTGTTAATTCTCTCCAGTTACATATGGGGCATGTTATGAGCTTCATATTTGGATGGTACTATCGTGAACAATATGAGCTCGAACACGCGAGCGCGTGGTGAACAGCCTTGAACCTTACGTCGGCTCATCCGCAGCGGCGGCTGTTGGCAACAAAGTGGAAAGGGCGCCGCGCTTCCACTAGCTGTTGACCCTCCCGCTTCAATATTGTTGATGCGAAACAGCATCTTAGAGAGTGTCAGTGGCTGCTAGCGGTGATATGAATTCCCATCAACGCGAACAGCCACATCAGACTGGGCAGCTGCTGAGATATCGGCTGTGACGTAGCCTGCCACGATGCGCAGGCCATGCTTGCGCATCGGTATCTCGGTGGTGTCGGCTGAGGATTTTGCTGCGCCTCATTTATTTATTTTGTTATTGCTAGCGGTCATTGGCACGCAATCAGCCGACATCTCTCAGCAACGCTAGCGAGGCGGTAGCACCAACAGTCAGCGGAACAGCGCACCCCCTCTCCCCTCCAGTTTCCGCAGCGCCATCCACGTATCACCCTATCTCAGTTTTGAGGCTATTTTCCACGTGCTCGCATGTTCGAGCTCATAATACTCACGATAGTACACGGTACAGAAATTGTTATTTACTGAAACAAATAATTGAAGTCTGCGTAGCGCTTTCCAGACAATGATTTTTTAATTTTTTTTCATGCAGGGAGAGAACGTTCCAATAACACCTTGCATTGTGTACGATGGCCCCGATCTTCGCTATGCAAGTAAGCTTTTCCTCCACAAAGAACTGCTCTTCAGTGTGTCCAATGCCGAAGAATGAGTAGCTGCACTCATGGCAGCACATTGGCTGTTAAATATCGACTGCCATCACAAGGCGTTCAACGTTCTCGTCGCTGTTGAATGGCTCTTTCTTGGCCAGTGGGTAATGACTCCGAGGACACAAGTAGTAAAGGTCCTGAACATTTTCAAGAAAGCCTAGAAAATAGGCTTTAGCTTCTGCTTAAAATATGTCGCCACCTGTGATTAACTCGAGCTTAAGCCATAAAGCTATATTTTCGTATGGTAACGAGTAGTTATTTGTTTTACATTATACAGAAACGAATACTATGGCTGTACTAGTATTTAATTTCAATTTCTTGCTAATTTTCTTGTGACATTTTATTACAAGCCATTTTGTCTCTGCCGATTTTAACATGTTCTCGCAGGTCATTCCACTTTGTGGTTATTGGCTTAGTTTTTATATTGAAAGGACTTTGTGACTTTTTTTTTGCAGTAGTTTTAATAATTGAGATCTTTTGCTATTGAAACTTTAGCTTAACAAAACTGCCAGTACTTGTCAGTGAAATCAGTGCATCGAATATTGTTTTAAAATTTATTTTTGAGCTATATGACAAACTTTAAGTTTTGTCAATATTTTTAAAAGAAATAAATACTCGTTTTATTCAATTACCAATGATTCTGTTGTCTTTGCGTGGAAAGGGATAATCTTTAAATTTCTCTGAACATGCCCGTGTAAAATTTGATTCTACTGTTGTTATGTAGCTAATGCTTCTGCAGTGCTGTCGTGGTCATAACGTTCGTATTCCCATGCATTTCCTGCATATTACCGCATTTAGCATGCGCTGCAACGTGCGCGTCATGGCCCGATTGCTCACTTTTTTGTGTTGGAGCCACAATCCATTGCTTTTAAGAAAGTGGGAAAATTTTCATAATTCCAGCAATGTGCACAGTTTTCTACTTCACTCATGTACTTTCCCTAAAAAAAGAGATAATATGGAGGCCTGCTGTGGAAAACAACATTCTGAGTCCTTATAATGTTGCGTGAGTTGTCACGGAGCATTGATACCCTGCTCATGTATCAGCTACAGCTGTGTGATGGCAGTGTTTACCCTACTAAGAAAGTCGACAACAGGCACAATGGTGTGGGCACTGCTGGAATTTTGAAACTTTATCAATTCACTTTCTCATCAAGGGATTGCACATTTGTGAACTATCTCCTGAACAGGAGAACGACCAGACCGTACCTTGTGTGTTCCAGTTGATTCCAAACGCATACGCTGATGTTATGCAGCCCATTTAAGACGATGGCACCTTATTTTATCAACTGCATAAGTGCAGGTATAAGAAGTGTCACCAATATTTTCCTTCTTGGGAAGGGCAACTACAGCGGGAAAATTCATTCTGGGGTGCGCCCAAAGGGACCAGGTGTCTGTAGTGCCCCAACGGCTTCTCCCTGTAACTGCTACTTTTTCGAGGGCGTTTTTATCTATTACACCCCACTCGCACGGGTGTAGCTTGTTCTAAGACCCACACTGCACTATACGGTTGTGTTACAATGAAGCATGGTAAATTAAATTCCTCATTATGAAGTGGAAATAACGCCCTTGCTTCATATTTTGACACAAACGCCTTGGTCATTTGTGCTCCATGTCATTTGTGTTCCTTGTTTGGCGACATACGCGATGCCGCTCTGCACACTCGAGAAAGATCATTGAATAGCGTAGAATTTGTCTCGGATGTACGAGCTCTGTGTTTATTAAAGCTTGACATTATTTTGTACTTGCAATATGTGTCAACACATTTTAAGTAATGACTTTGTATTCAGTCACGATTGCACTGTATATGTAAGGGCCATATATGCCGTGTTTCATATGCACCATAAAATCAGTGCTGCTGCCAGGATTTTCCCTCTGTGGCAGGAGCCACTATAATAGGTCATGCGCCCTTGAAAGGACTAGCTAAAGGGTAAGCTTTCTAGCGTTTCAATGGAAGGGGGGAACCACTCGAATTATGGAAATTTTTGCCTGGGTGTTTGGGTGTAATTGTGCATACACATCCTAACGCCCTTTTTCTCGTTTGGGTGTAATGTGCTTTTACACCCTACACCCTTTTTTTCATTTGGGTGTAATATGCTTTTACACCCAACCACACTCATTGGGTGAAAGTTTGAAATTACACCCATTGTATAGGTGTAATCCTGCTTGGTACACCTATTTTTTGGGGTGTAGGGGTGTGAGTTATATACACCAAGTTACATCCATACGGGTGTAAAGTGGTTTACAGTGTAGACTACTCGCTTGGAGATTGAGAGGTGGCGAGTTCGAATCCTCGTGGGGGAGCTTTTTTTTTCATAAGGCTTTTTTTATTGCACTAATGCTTTCTATATCACTTTATTTACTCATAAATTTATGTAGAGAACGTAGGCACCGCCGTTTTAACGCTGTAGAGCCATTTTGCGTTTGAGTATCCAGCGCGACGCTGGGCCCATAATCGGGCATGGCACTGGACGCTGGTACCCAGTGGCGTTGGGTTTTGCAATAGGGTATTCTCTCGCCGGACACCAGACACTTGGTGTGCTCACTCGATCTCATTGTGAGCTTTCGATAGGGAACATTGTGAGGTGGCGAGCCTTGCCCTTTATGATTTGAAAACGTAAAACGTAAAATTGTGGGAATTATGTTCATACGAAGCAAACAGGGAGTAGCACCCCATGCCGGATTTGTCGCTTATGGGGTAGTTCGGCGTATTCGTGTAAATTCACTAGCTGTGCACATGTCGCGTGCGTACCAGACATGCGAAGTAAATTAACGTGTAAAGGGTAGCTCATATTTCAAGGTAACATCGGTACTGAAGTTAATGTACAGTGAAAGTGACAATAACTTTATTTACAAGTCCTGACGCAAATGATGAAGGGAGGCCTGGGGCACCCCATGAAGTCGGTGGCTCCATTCAGGAAGGAATCGGAAGGCGGTGACTCTCAGCGGCGTCCCGGGCCCACTGGACAGACTGTAGTTGAACAGTGATGTCCGAACATGCAAAAAGTTCATCCCACTTCGTCTTATTGCGCAGACCGGAGCTCGCATTCAATGGGCAAAGCCAGAGGATTTGATCATGTAAGCAGGTCTTGTGTCCGCATTTTGAGCAGCACTGAGGAAATTCAGGATCAAGAAGAATAAGTGCTCCAGGGGTGGGGCACGTTCGCGTCTGCAATAACCTGAGCGTCATCGGCTGAGCCCTATTAAACTTGGGACTAAGGGAGGGAACGTCATCCTGCTTAATATATGTAACACAAGGTAATCTCGTGGACTGTGGATAACGGGTCTCTAGGGCTACAATCCAGGAGTAGAGCTGGGTCATCTGCACCAGCGCGGTGCGTGAAATCTCGCTCCAGACAGTGAGCCCACTCATTGGGAATACACCCCGCCTGATTAACGACTCCATCTATATGAGCTGAGAGCCACGATATGTGGTGTCCTCCATTCTCCTTGGTAGTGGTGCTATGAAAGGATTTATGAGCAATGCTCGCTGCTTGTTCCGATATTAGTCCGGCCAAAAAGGTCCTGACCGCCATACGTGAGTAGGACTAGATAGTCGTGGGTACTTTGACAACATGCATGGCCAAGGCTGTCGAAGTCTCTTCCGCGGAAAGTGAGTTCAGCATCCATTTACCATTGCACCGACATCAGTTTTATCGCCATGAAATCCAGGCTACGGTGCGATGATGCACTTATCATGCGGAGCAACTGTACACTCAATGAAAAAAAAAGAGTGTGTGTGACTCTTTTATGTGAATCCAGGCTTACCACGTCTACGATTCTCTTTGAAGAGATACGTGAACTCTCTTGGCGGCTCATAGTCGGTGTGCACTAGGAATGTACCTTGACTCTCTCAGGAAGAGTGAAAGAAGCTCTTACCTGAAGGATCACGTTACCGCTGCTGAGGGAGCCAGACGGCTCTTGCCGGTAAATCTAAGTGGGTCAAAATCACACACATCGAAGCGTGAAGCGACCTTAATTATCTAAGTTTATCAATTGACTGATGCTGTAAGGTCACGCGGCTACTGTTAGAAATAATGAAGTATTCATTTACAACAAGCTCACTAATACATGCCTTTGTGCCCGGTGATTGCAAAAAAGAATACTTCAATTTTGGCATTTAAAAATTAAATCTTATGAAAATAACTCACCCAGCTTTTCCAGTGAAAGAAAATTTGGCGTGCAAAAAATGGTGTTTGAGTGCACTATCTTGCTGAGAGACAACGTGTAATGCCGACTGGTGTTGGTGATCTTTGCGAGATGATGTTTAATGTAGTTCCGAGAAGAGTTCGTGTCGTAGAAAAGGGTGATGTAATATCCTACGGAGTAAAGTGGCACGTGCTTACGCCGCGCGGCGAAGGATGATAACTCGAAAATATTCTCCATTGAACTGATTCTGGCTGTCCAGTTATGGTTAGATAAACTGAATCGCGTGTAAATGCTTTTAATACTTTTTTTTTGCGAAATCAAGTGTTTTTGCTGGCTCGGTTCCCAAACATAGACAGCATATTCAAGTTTAGGCCGAATAGGTTGTTATTTGAGAATTTGTTCAAGGTACTGTGGGGCCCGTGTAAAATTTCCTCAGATAATAGCCTAGTCATCGGTAAGATTTGCTCAGTAGGTATGCAGTGTGTGTGCTCAAGATAAGGTCAGATGAGATATGGGGACCAATTTATTTATAGGAAGAAACACAATCCAGAGGTATTTTAACGATCTTAGAGGCTGGTGGATTGTTATTAGACCTAGTAACGCAAATTGCTTATGTTTTAGACCACGGACTGATAATAAAAGATTGAAGAATAGCTGCATCATTGTTGCAAGTTATTCTCTAAATATTGCAATGCAGAGAGTGAAATACGGCGCTGCATGATAATGCCACATTTGCAGAAGGAAAGAAAGCAGCGATCGACAGTTGTCGCTACAAGTAACCATAAGACAGAAGCTACAGTTTAGCATCAGCGACGGCTCGTGTCGGCTATATAGTGTTAGCTACATGGCTGACAGCTTGTGTCCGCTGAGTTAGGATATTGTCTGCTAGTGATTGGTAGTGTAGTCTATAGTGTTACCATGGCCACTCACTGCGGTGATGGGGCTCGTGTCTTTAACCACTTTACAATAGCGACTGTGTAACAATAGACCCTTCTCAAGCATACGAGGCAGTTAACGTTTCTTGTCAAAAAATTACGGCAGGCCGCTTGGCGCTAGATTTAATGAATTGTTGCAAAGCTGCCTTCCGCTTCGGAAAGCTGAAGCAATTCCATTGCCAAATTACAAGATTGCCTGTGTTAGCCATGATTACTGCATAGTGGTTGGCGCATGAACCACCGCGTGCTGTCCTTCTAATATTTCTAACCGCGCGTGGAACTCCGTGAGCTGGAGGGTGTGTGGGGTTATATCGGCAGCTCGGTCTGCCGCAATGTCTGCGAGGAGGCGGGCAAGTGCCTCCATGAAGTTAGACATAGTAACTGGCTGGTCAGGCGGGTCCTCGGCCACGCCACGCTTCGCGGCGCGATTGGCGTTCGACGAGGTAGTGGGAGGGGATTCAGCGGCCGGAGCGGCAGGCGTCAGTGCCTCAACAACGCGTTCTCTCAGTTGCTAGAGGTTTTTAATGAGTGCTTTGAATTCCGCGTTTTCTTTTAGCAGTAACGCTAGCTCGCGTTTGAGCTTCTGAATCTCATCTTTTTCATGCTGCGGTAAGTTACCCGATCGCGCGGAACTGCGAGTCGCACCTTCACTGGTGACCCGGTTGGCCCAGGTAGGTGTTGCAGTCGGACTCTTGGTGGTGGTGCGCCGGTGCTTCTTCGGTGGACTCGGGGTTGGTTGCTTGGGCGCCGGCTGTTGCTTGGCGGAGCCTCCTTGGGTCTGTTGGTTGTTGCGGCGGCGTCGACGTCGAACGACGTAAAGGATTTGATAGCAATTTCGGCATGTGCGGTCGCCCGTAATGTGGACCTGGCCGCACAACGCACACTTGGGTGTCACACAAACGCGGTCGGGTCCGGTGGGTTTGATACCGCAGTGTTCACAGACTTTCTCAGATGGGGTAGGGCAGACGTCTTGTCGATGCCCGACTCGGCCGCGGTTGCGGCAGGCGTCGAACTGTCGCTTGTAGAGCGTGCAACGCAGCAGAAGCATGCCGCAGCACACATAGTTGTGGACGTTAAGTCCGTCGAAGAAAATGATGATGGTGGTTGTATGTATTCTTGATTCGTTGTACCCCCATTGACGTGGGGTTGTGTGATGAGACGAACAAGCGTTGTAGCTCTGAGTCTGGAAGGTCAGCGTCGACCCCTCGGACTACGCCTCGGCTGGCGGTGCCAGAGGCGACTACGTAAGCGGATACTGGGTGTGCTCGCTCCATCAGAACAATTGCTCCTACTTTAGCGTACGCTTCGGCCGTTTGTAAGCTCGGCGTGCTGATCACAAAGATATTCTGTGTGTCGTTAGTGCAGACGATATCTTCCTCTGCCGCCGTTGGCGGGAGTTGTGCAGCGAATAGCAGAGTTTGTAAGAACATAAAGGGGTGGTGCCATCCAATTTCGAGGCTATAACAAGCCTGTTGTGGGTTTTCTCTGTATGCAAGGACACTCCACACGAAGGGACGGACACAGCAAACGTTTAGTATATATTTTAATTCACTTCCAAAGTGTACCTAAATGCGCATTCTCCCGGTCGAAACCCATCGCTAGCGCGCCGACAAGTTGTAGTGACGTCACACCAGATCTGCTGTAGGGACGCGAGTGACCTCCGGACCTCCGCCACCTCCGCAACGTACGTACCGGCTGTAGTGAACTAGAATATATTCTAGTTCACTATAGTACCATCGAAGCATCGGTTGCTACATCACTCGCCGAGTTTCGATCGCTTCCTGGCTAAGTGCGTCACAGCCTTGCGTAGTCACGTGACCAAGCCTCCTACACTTCTACGTCACTGCCCAACCTCGGCGCCCAGAAACCGAAACCGAAAGTTGTCCACATCAAAAGGCGATATTAATTTATTTAGCGAGAATACATGAATCTTGGTTCGTGCATCATGCTTCCTAGAGCTATAGGAAACGCTTACAGCAAAGAACGCGCAAGCCACAAATTTGGTGACACCACACCTTTAAGCTTCTTGCACTTACGCACATCGAGTTCACCTCCGGGGCGGACGATGATACGGTGATGATCCGTTGGTAGCGGGGGGAGCCGGCTGGCGGCTGCAACCGTCGTCGCAGCTCCGGTAGGCAGGGCACCAACGCTGGCGCCGGCTGGCTTGGCGGTGGTAGTAGTTGAAGATGTTGCTCGACATCGAATTGCGTCGATCCAGCCTGGCGCGCTGGCTTCCCCGTGAGTGATTGGTTCTCCCTCCACCATGGCCTCAGACATGACGGCGGCGCTGCGGCGGGACGCGCCGGCACAGGGGTACGTACTCGTGCTAAGCCTGCTCGAGGCTTAGCGAGTGAAGGCGAAACGTTGGTTGAAAAAGAAAGAAAATTTGGGTGGCCCGAGCCAAAATGAGTATCCGGGTGTTCCCCTTGACTTAGCGAAAACGTTGGTGATAAAATTAGGGAAGACTTAACTCAATAGACCGGTAAAAATTATAACAGAAGGCGAAGCTGATCTGGGGACGTCTGCTCATCTTGACGCCCCCTCGCGGTTCCCCACCCGAAGCATGCTAAGATTAAATATTACGATCCCTGCAGGAATCGAGCTTAAGCGTTCTCAGTGGCAGTCATCTATTCTACCTCAGAGCCCCGCCAGGTCTAGAAAGTGCTTCGGGAAAACGCCCTATTCAGGCGAGATGTGGGTGCACCGTCAATTGTGGTTGTGCTGCTAACTATCTAATTTGATAAAAAAGTAAACAACGCTATATTTGTAGTCATATGATACGGGTGTGATATCAGGTTAACTTCTGTGATTCCAGTGTCGGCTCCTCTTTTATAGCAGTATAATAAGCATTAAATTATGTACGTTCCAACTAGCCCCCACCTTTCGGCCCGCACCATAATAATATAGCAGGCAACTAACTAGCCCCCACCCAAGCTCTTCTGAAAGAATAAACATCACGGCTCGTGCTGAAATCACACGTAGGCATTGTTTATGGCACTCAAGTATTCCACAACGCAGCGACACCAGTGCTTCAAACTGTTGCAGAAAAAGACATTATACAAGCGTGATGATAGGACAACGCCAAATGGGGCGGCAGTGTCGGATATCTGCATTTATATCAATGATTGCGTATCTGACTCCGAAAGCTATAATCAATCGTAGCGCCAATACGGCTACGAACCGCTACGAAGAATATTCACACCGTAGCCTTCGTGGCGATGAGACTGAGTTCTCTGCTTTAACATGAGTGCCAACCGTTCCATTGCCCCATGGTCTACCCTGCACGGGCTAGCGTACTCGGTGTACCTGGTAATTCCCACTGTAGTCGTAAATATACTCGCTCACGCAGGCGTCGAACCCCCTCGTAACACTTGGTTCAAAGTGAAAGATCCGGCATATGCAGCTACTGCCTGACAGCATCGCATGCAATTTATTCCCACAGTGCGTGGGATCTGCCGGATTATCATTCATTCATTCATTCATTCATTCATTCATTCATTCATATCAGTGGTTCTTTTGATTGAACCAGCCCATTGGTTGGTGAGGCATTGGTAGGAGACACATAATGGGCAACGTGCCAGACATTTTGATTCTCTTGTAGGCGTTTGGTGAAATGATGAAACGGAAATGTAATCTTCTTTTTGCACTACTTTTTGTTTCGTAGGTTGTGAGTAAAGTTATGATGAAATACATCAGAATTCTGCAGTCTAACCAGAGCAAGTACGGTGGCTTTTAAGGGTGACGTAGGCTAGGTGGGCTCTTAGATATTTGGCTCCATTGGCGCTGCGCTGGTGGGATACATATCTCACATCTAGGAGTCGTCGAGGTTATGCCACGAACACTATATAATGCTACAGTGAGCAAGAAACTAGTACTCTGAAATGCAATGCCTGAACCGCGTACTTAGGCTTATTGCGTGCTGTTGGCAGTAAGCCTTGGAAGAAAAGTGGAACATAGATTACCTCATATTCGACGACGTGTACGTGGTTGTTCGGAATGTGGGCGTTCGAATACCGAATGTTGGCCGGCGATTGATCGAGCACGCCCAAGCCCCCGACAACGCCAAAAGCAGAGCAATCTCGGCGATCTGCAGCGAGGCAACCTACTGGCCTAGGAATGACCTATCACCTTTAATGACGTCGTCTCACCTATACTCCGTTCCACACATAAGGTGAACGCTGTAAAAGCTAGCGAGACTTCTTGCAGAAGATGCGTCCGCGTTAAGAAATAGTTCAATGCACTTAGTAGCCAGAATACTAATTTCGTTTTCGTTTTTACGGTGAGTATATAGTAATTGAACATGTTTCGTACCTCCCAAGACAAATGCCTTTACACTTCTGCTATTAGGCGGCCGCATCCCTTAGCGTTTAGATGCCTTCATATTTTAAAGGTGAAGCATTTTTTAGCGATCTACAGGTACTTTGGCCGTTTGTATCTATCTATCTATCTATCTATCTATCTATCTATCTATCTATCTATCTATCTATCTATCTATCTATCTATCTATCTATCTATCTATCTATCTATCTATCTAACCGCCGAAGTCTAGGCCCTCTCCTGGTCGTCTCCATAGCTTGTAATATACCAAGAAAAACTTGGCAGTGGGCTAGTTGGTTAAGCATTATCAAAGATTTTTGCGCAAACTTTACAAAAAGTGACTGGGAACAGACTAAGAGCACACAAACTGCACATATGAGCGCAAACATATGTGCTGTTTGTGGGCTCTTACTCTGTTCCCAGTCACTTTTTGTAAAGTTTGCGCAAAAAACTTCGGTAATATACCAAACTTGACATAGCAGGTGATCAGCGTATGACGAGCACCAGGCCTGTAGCAAGGGGCAGGGCGGTGGCCCCCCTCCCCGAAATTTTTAGATGCGAAGTAACTTATGGCGGAGTTCAATCCGGTGGTGGTGGTGGTGGTGTGCGGCGTGACCACCCTTACTGCGCATGCGCATATCCTCTCCACTTCCCCTCTCCCGTTTCCCCGTCTCCACTTCCCCTCTCCCATTTCCCCATCTCCCCTCCCCCTCTCCCCCCTTTCCACTCTTCCTCCGAAACGCGGGCTAGACATGCCGAAATTCTCTCCTGCGCAACGCCGCGATGAGCACCAGCTCATGCGCGTCCCCTCCCCCTCTCTCTCCTCTACTACGCTGCCCCCCTCTCGCACGCCTGCCGACTGCGTTCCCAGCTCGCCCTGTGAGAATTAACGGCCGGGCTAGAGGGAAGACAAGACGCGCGTAGCGTTCCTCTTCGCGTTCTACGACGCGAGGTCGGTAGCATGCCCAAAGAACGCCAACGGAAAGCGATCGTGCAAGTGCTCCGGCTTCGCATCGCCTCATAGTCCCCTTTAGCGGGAAACGGTGTAATTTTTTATGATACATAGTGTTTTACCGAAAATAAATAATGAAAATAGGCGTTTTTCTCAAATATTCAGGACTTTCAGGAAGTGCCCCCCCCCCCGAAAAATAATCCTGGCTACAGGCCTGACGAGCACGATTCGCTTGTCATGACATGAATAACGCAACACGCCTATCGCGTATGTCATGAAATGTTTTCCATCAGCAACGTGTGGCACATACCCGCATACCACAGTTCATGTGATTCGCGTATGCACCACAGGTGATTCACTGTCTCAATCAGGACATAAACGGCGAACATGCGCATTGAAACGCAAGACAAGTCAGGGAGCTGAAGACAGAACACTGCTGGAAGACGCTCGACTGTCATCCACTCGTTCACGTGGACCGCCAGAATGACGCAGTGTTTTCTTCATTTCTTATGAGGCTGGGCGATTGCCTCATGCTGACCGAGGATGACGTCAGATTGATTGAGAGCCGGTTTGGCACACGCGAAGGAGCCGCGGCTAAGTGCCCTGAAGGCATACGGCTATACTAAACCAATGCGTACATCGACCGCTATAACGCACGTTGCCTCGAGGCTGCGGACAACGTGCTATGCTATCACGCACGCGATGAGATAACTGGCTATAAGAACGAACAGGTAGACAGGGCTGCCCTGGCCAAGCTGGCCAACATGAACGCAAGCGACATGGGTAGCCTTACGGCCTCTATTTACCTGAGTATCGGCAAGCCGTACATGATCACGGCCAACATCGACGTAAGCGGCGGCGTGATTAGTGGAAACATGGACACCTTGTGATAGATAGAGCCTGATGAAAACGGCAACATCTTGCTGCTGTGGCCGCAATTTCCAACGTCCACGGCAGCTACTGTCATCCCAAAGTGGACGAGGCACATCACTACCGCACACGCTTAACAATTGCAATGGGTGCCAGTGGGACCGCGAACCGCCACCATCACGACATACGCGAGAAAAATATATCGTGGAAAAAAGCAAACGCCGTAACTCTATATAAATCACAAAGTGCCACATACGCCCAGGCAGTCTTCGTATACAATAAGCGCCATCTGCGAAATTTGGTCTACGTAGCACTTTCCAGTGTTACCAACCTCGACGGCCTAAACCTCACCAACGCAAAACGTGACTCCAGGTTCCGCCATGTCGCCGGCTCTATCGACACAGTCTGTCGACGACGTGACCCCGCTTGCAAACAGACCATTAGACATCATCTTGGACCGCGCTACCACCTTCATTCGTTGCCACAACAACAATTACCTTACGCTCGCCGCTCTCAACTGCGCACGCGCACGTGCACGGCCTCAAAAAAGACGCTCTGCTCAGAGAAATTTGTGTGTTAGCAATTTCTTAAACCTGCAGCGATGAGCCTACTGCAATCACAGGATTGCAATGTTTCGTCCACAGGAAGCGTCTTAAGTGCAGGTGCGGAGACGTGGGCACATATAAGAGCACGGCGATGCGCAACTTCGACGTAGAACGCATCCCACTTCGCCGGCCGCCAGGCACCGAACGCACACCGAGAAGCAGCGGAATAGGCGACGTCTGCGTTGCGCACATCAATTAAAATAGGAGCGTTCAGCTTCTAGGTATACTTCTTTACGTTGCCGTGTTACATGATACCGGAAGGACGTCGTTATGGGGAGATCGAGTGCTCTCTTCTAAACCTTGCGGCGAACTACATCCAAGGCATTCTCATCCCATTTGCGTAGGTGGAGGTAGGGGGCCGAATATAAAATTCGGCTGGTGACGGACGCATTAGCCAGCCGCAGGGCATCTTTGCCTCGTAGTCCCGTTCTTTTATTGGATACCCGACGAACCATCCGGCCCACCTGGTCACCCACCTTACGTATCTTGTGTAGGGTAGTGTGAATTTTGCGCCTTTGATGAATGAAAAGCCCAGCACAAGCATTTCCTCGCGTTAGGGTATTGGTCCGCTAAGCAGCGAGAGGGCAATTTTGGTTGTGCACTTCGAGTTGGGGCGAAGGTGCACGAATTTCTATTTGCTCGGGGAGCATTCAAGACCACAGCGACGAGCGTATTCGTTCACAATAGCGGCCGCTTGTTGCAGGTTGGTCTCGATCTCTCCAACCGATTCTGGCGTTGCCCAGATAGTGATGTTGTCCGCATGCAGCGCGTGCTGCACACCGGCGACCTCAGCCAACTGCGTAGGGCGCTTCATCATGACCACATAAAATAATAATGGGGACAAAATCGCTCCCTGTGGGCTCCCACGTGTGCCTAACCGATATGGCCCACGTTCTGTGTCTTGAGCCGGATATAGGCTTACCGATTTGTGAGGAATTGTTTCACATAATGGAAAGTATTACGCTCACAGCCTGTTTGCGACAAGTGGGATAGGATGATCTCGTGGGTCACATTGTTGAAGGCACCCCGCGGGTCAAATGCGAGAACCACTTTATCATTGCGGGGGTGCTCGACCGGGTCCTGGATCTCCTTGTGAAGTTGTCGTTGTAGAGGCTAACGAACCCTGGCAAGAACATGAAATACTCCTTGGACATCAGGCCCGAAAACAGCGTTCCGGGGATGGCAGGTACCTACAATAAAACTGAACGCTTACGTATTGACGCCGCTTTGAGCGATGCGAAAGAACGAAAACAGAAAGAATGCAAAACAAAGAAGCAGTAGTTGACAAACGCCGACGCCAAGCTTCGCTTGCCGACATTTCCCCGTTAGAGCATGGGCCCCTGTAAATCTTGTTTTATTAGCTTCAATTATCGCTTCACGTTACTGATTGAATATGCGATGTGTTTCTTTGCAGATCAGGTGTTTTTGTACAGAACGACTGTAATTTCCTTGATCTGTAATATTTATTTGGTGTGATCATGCTAACGGCCCAAGGACCTTGTAACTTTGTATTCACCTATTAAAGGACCAGCTACATAAAGTTTCAAGGTTGAGCTTTGGCCCTCACGGGATCGTTTGGTATGGAAAAGTTTTGTGTGCGAAATATGAATCGCGTCGGTCTGATAGAAATTACTTTATTTCCAGGGCGAATAGCGTACGAAGGCTCAACGGGGCGTTCGGCACCCTGCGACATTGACAGTACTATGAGGCGTTCAGTGGGCCCCCAGGCCACGCCACAGACGCTGAGGTACGATGCGCTAGCAAAGGTAACGTGCACGATATCAGTGTTGCCATCATGGTGCCGACTGGCGGCGATGCCAGGCAGTGGCTTCACTTCGATTGTCTGGGTTGGTTGTCTCAAGTTCTGCGTCTTCGCCATGTCGCTTCAAATGATGTGTCGTGTGATCGTCAGCCTGTGATAATTGAGAGCGAAGATCTCAACTGCATTACATGCCAGCATGTCGTGAAACAGTTGTGCGCGACTTACACCAGTGGCGTTTCAAGTACCGCAACAAGGAACGTCTTTGTCGCAGAAAACTCCAAAGGTTGTTTATAAAATCTTCCAGGTAGGACTGCGCATGCAATTTACGTCTCTGCACGCGTCTCCGCGATGCATTGAACAGTGGTCCAATACACCTCGAGACAGTGCTGTTCTTTGGAGTTTGATGGTGACATGGGCAAGACACGTAGCACGGACGCGTGGCTGGGGGCGAGACGCGCAGAGCGTCGACAACGTGCGTGCGAACGCGCGCGCGCGCGTGTGTGTGTGTGTGTGGCGGGGGGGGGGGGGGCACAGAAAGAAGCGAGCCTGGCCTAATGGTAGAATCGGCAGATGCGAATGGAGTTCTGAGCAGTGCGGACGTATTTCACTCTAAATAAATCGTTGAGCGAATCGTTGCTTGTTTATTTTGTGCACAGGATAAGAACGCCTTTCCTGTACACAACGTTTCTTCCTGTTCTGTGTTCTTGCCAGTCAGCATGGCCCAAGCGCGCGTTTTCAGGTGCCTCCTCGTCGCTGTTTGGACCGGCGTCGATGCTTTGCGGAAGATCGGAGTGGCAGTGGTTCGCGAAGTCACCAATCGCAGCGACTCCGATTACTCATTGTATTCTTCTTCACTTGTAGACACTGATGACGACGGCAATGCCGATTGTGGTGACGAAGGCATGACTACATCTGCGCGCATGGCAGATGAAGCGTCAGGTGAAACTTGCGTCACCATTTTGTGTGGCTACGTGATCAGGTGGGCCCTTATTTCAGGACGTGACCGCCGAAGGTGACCACGCGGCAGCGCTGCCGCTGCGGCATAATGGCGGCCTTGGCACCCGTTTTGCATCGCTCTCTATAATGATCCTACTATTCCATATTGCAGTTATTTATTCGTCCTTGCTTTGCATTATCGGTAGCGAATCGGTACTAGGGGGTCCACAAGTAGACATGGACGCAGAAAACGCTGCAAAAGCACCTGGACTCAGCCGTTTTTTGCGCAGACGACCGCATCGTATATCACGATATTGAGACAATCGAGGATCAAGCCGTACTAAACAAGTATTTCATAGATATGACTAATTGGTGTCATACGTGGAAGATGTATTTAAACTCCGCGAAATGCGCTCAGATGTCAATAACAGGTAAACAAACCACTTCCCTACGCATACAATGTCAAAAATAGCCTGATAACACGTGTTGATCACACTAAAAACTTAGGTTTAACTATTGACTCTATATTAGGCTGGAGCACGCATATTAAAAATATTTTCTCTGCAGCCTCAAAACAGCTCTGGTTGCTCAGGCACCGCTTCAAACACTGCAACAGCAATACAAGGTTAGTTGCATATACATCCTTCATACGACCGCTACTTGAGTACGCAGATGTAGTTCGGGAACCATACGCTAAAACAGAGATTACTCGCATAAAACGCGTTCATAAAAAAGCGCTTCGTTTTATTTACATAAATGTAGTACGAACGTGTCGGTATGGGTCTTTGCATTATATACAGTGTGGTCTTTGCACACTTGACTTTCGGAGGAAGTTGCACAATCTCAAAATGATGTTCAACATGATTAACCGTCAGAATAAACTAGAATTCCAGCCATACATGCAATTTCACAGGTGACGACCTTCCCGGACGAAACACAACAAGACCCTCTTGGTACCTTAATGCAGGACAAATGCGTACTAGGGTTCCTTTTTTCGAGCACCATAGAAGAGTGGAACGGGCTGCCAAACAAGGTGGTAAACATGAAAACGTCTGAAACTTTTTTATCGGCTATTGTTGCCTACTTTCGATTACTGGATGTGCTTTTATGCTTGAAACCGATTTACTTGTTATTGATTGTTACTTGTATTGTTCTTGTAATACGACAGGCGTGCATTCCTATTTAACATCAGTAACTAAGGATTGATTCTGCATTGTATTACTGTTGTTGGTGTTTATGTATTTCATTGTTATTTTGTCGTTGTAACCAAGGCTGGGCAGTATCACGATAGTATTTCACAGATAATTTTGAGTATCTGTATTTCTGTATCGAGATACATTTAAAAAATTACACCATCTCCCGCTAAAGGGGACCATGAGGCGATGCGAAGCCGGAGCACTTGCACGATCGCGTTCCGTTGGCGTTCGTTGGGCATGCTACCGACCTCGCGTCGTGGAACGCGAAGAGGGACGCTACGCGCGTCGTATCTTCCATCTAGCCTGGCCGTTAATTCTCACAGGGCGAGCGGGGAACGCGGTCGACAGGCGGGCGAGAGGGGGCCGCGTAGAAGAGGAGAGAGAAGGGGAGGGGACGCGCATGCGCTCGAGCTCATCGCGGCGTTGCGCAGGAGCGAATTTCGGCATGTCTAGCCCGCGTTTCAGAGGAAGAGTGGAAAGGGGGAGAGGGAAAGTGGAGAGGGAGAGTGGAGAAGGAAAGTGGAGAGGAGAATGGGAGAGTGAAAGTGGAAAGGGGGATGGGAGAGGGAAAGTGGAGAGGGGATGGGAGAGGGAAAGTGGAGAGGGGAAGGGGAGAGGGGTAGGGGAGAGGGTGAGTGTTGAGGAGGTGTGTGGAGAGGGTATGCGCATGCGCAGTAAGGGTGGTCACGCCGCACACCACCACCACCACCACCACCACCACCGGATTGAGCTCCGCCTTAAGATACTTCGCATCTAAAAATGTGTTTGTATCTCAGTAGTGAAATACATTTACGATGTATCGCCTGTATCGCGATACTAGGCAGGACACGGGTATCCCGTTACATTGTTTTTTTGTGTCGGAAATGAGTTGAGGCGTGTTTCCAATGGGGCAATGACGTTTTTTTTCTTTTTTTGCCAAGACAAGCAAAGGCGCGCCGCCGGTCGCCGACAGATAGGGCGGCGATGGTTTCCCCTCAAGCACAGAATGGTCCATGTGGTAAAGCGCGCGACGCCGCAAACGGCAGAATCGCGGGGGCAGTGTTGTCGGCCTCTGCCGACGAAAGTCGCTATCTCTCAAGGTCGGTGCAGCACGCCTAATTTTTTTCGGGTGGCAAGCCATTACTTCGCGACCCCCCGCGCGGATACCGCCTTGGAACAGGCTTTGCAATGCTTGGCGTGCGTTCAGTTTTCAAAGCGGAGACACTTCTAAAAGCAGTTCCCGTAGTCACGGCGGAAGCGACTAGAAGATGGCTATCTTTGAAGCGCTTTCAGCCACGTTTCCAATGTCAGGGTGTGCTCCTAATTGATTACATGCGTGAAACGGTCGTTTGTGGTAGCAGGCTCCGCCACCGCCGGAGCCGACTTCGCCTGTTGCGACTTTCTGAAATGGGTGCTGGTAGCGTCAGTGGTGGTGAAAGCTTCGTTGAAGCCGACAGGTCAGACGGCTGAGGATTCCGAAGACGGGGACCGACTTCGGACTCTGAACAGTCAGAACAACCCAAGTGAGGGCGGAAGTGTTTCGGTATCTAGATGACCCGAGAAGAGATATCGCCACGCTGCAGGGCAATCCGGCTATGAAGGCGGTATTTATTCACCATAACACGAATTTGTGCTCGCCTTCAGCGGTAGACAGACTTTTTAGTTCGTGAGTCTTGTGCTGAGGCTGAACCGACGCTGTTAAAGGCAGCCCATTTGAGAAGCCTACACAGCAACCTTCTCAGCAAAGCAGATCTTCAAAATAAATCTGTGCTTTTTCTCAATTCACTGGTGTTCATTAGTGATTCGAGTGGTTTGCTTCAAGTGTGCAATTTCTAGCATAGCTTAGTTTGTTCTCAAAGTATGTCGATTTCGGTGTCCAATCCTTGTTACTGTTGCTGTGAAATAGTGTATTTTTATTGCAATTGATACTTGTAATTATGTCATTATTACTGATTATGTACTTTGTCCGCCCCCCCCCCTCCCCTGTAATGTCTTCATGGTGCTGAGGGTACTGTAATAAATAAATAAATGAACTGAACGTTTCGATGCGCTGTAACTTTAATTACAACATTATGCTGCACTAGTAAGTGTCTTTGCGTAGTATGAGCATCCTTGAAATAAAAAGAAGTATTCCAATATCTGTATCGCTGTAACTGTACTCCGGAATACTTTTCTCGTCTTATTGCAAAAGTATCTCCGAAATATCCCGTTAAGTTAAAGGCAAATGTATCTCAGTATCTGTATTTTAGGCTTCCAGTTCATGTATTTCGATATCTGTATTCCGGAATACTTTTCCGAGTATCTCTGCCCAGCCCTGGTTGTAACACGACGTTAACTTTAACAACTGTTACCGTCTCTGCAATGTCACCACTTCTTCCTTGGCGGACAAACCGTTGCTGGCAGTACTGAATAAAAAAACGTAGATTTGATATCACTGCTCCTTTAATTAAACAGCCTCGCTAATAAGACGTGTCATCCCCTGATCGCCCTTCTTGACCGCGAAGTTCAATTGCTCAGAACGATAGAGGCTTGATCGATGAAGCTTTTATTTCTTCTGCCACCTGTAATTTTGTTAATTTTTCTTGCGTTACACATACGTGTGCCACAGTCCTATATGCTCATTTGCTTCCAATAAGATGAAAAATTAAGTGCCATGTTTCATGGCCATTTTGCAGCAGAGCTGTTATGGCCGAGGTGTGCCGTGTGCCGTAGATAGAAAATTTTCATTACCATAATGAACCAGCACGCGCTCTCTTCATTCTATTCTTGCTATTCCTTTAAAAACCAGAACACGTGCGCCAATTTGTCCGGCGTGGGATACAATAATTTTGATTGAAAAGAAAGCTGATTAACGCTAGGCTTCAGTGGTACTCCCAGAAAATATGGCAGGTTTCCCAAGACATCGGTGCACGATGCATGCCATTTTAGATCTTGTTACGCATGCAGATCACGAGAGAAGTTATGGGAAAATTACCATAGCAGTGTTCCTAGACATAAAGAGGGCATTTGACACAACACGCCACATACATGTTCTGCATGGGTTAACTCAGTTGGGCATAGTTGGACGAACACTGAGGTGAATCTCAAAATTTTTGAAAGACAGGAAAATTTTTATTGAAACTGCTGATGGCAAAAGCAAACAGCATAAAGTGAATCAAGGTGTTCCCCAAGGTAGCATCCTCAGCCCATTTATGTTTAATTGTGTTATAGCTGAACTGTCACACATATTGCCCGCAACCTTGAATTATTCCCTTTATGCTGAGGAGTTGTGCATATGGGCAACGGACTCGAATATTCAAGTTGTTCAGCATACGCTACAAGCAGGCCTAACAATTAATGAGTTCTTGAAAAGCAGAGGAATGATTCTCCCACTTGACAAAACAGCTGTACTATCTTTTACGCGGAAGTACCTCAAAAGATTTAAGCTCGAGATTGACTGCAGCGTTTACAACGTGTGCGACAGCACAAGTTTTTGAGTGTTAGTTTGGACAGGAGGCTGTCATGGGCTCCGAAAATAAAAGCCTTAGAGGAGAAAGTCAATTTCTTAATCAACGTTCTTCGTCAATTTGCCGGAGTGAGATGAGGCAGTTGAAGTTCTTCGTTAATGCGAATTCATTCGGCAATGATTAGACAAAGAATTGCATACTCTGCTCCAGTACTATACGGTATATCTCGTAATTTGGAAGAAACTGACCAAAGAATGATGGCCAGAAGCGTTCGCATATGTCTTGGCGTACCGCGCGCATCTTCTAACGCCATGGTCATTGCGGAGTCTCGTCAACCAACTTTCCAAGCGCTTAGATTTATGGAAACCTGTAGGTACTACATTCGATTGGCGACACAACACGCTAATCATCCTCTTTGCCGAGCAGTTCAGGAAAGAACCGCTGCCGGTAACCATGCAGATATAATGCAATGTAAAAATTTACTTGGCAGAGAACAGCGCTTCGCGATAGGTGGCGAGACGCTGGAAGTTGTAAAGGAGTACGTCTACTTAGGACAGCTAGTAACCGCGGAGCCGAACCATGAGAGTGAAATAACTAGAAGAATAAGGATGGGATGGGGCTCATTCGGCAAGCATTATCAAATCATGAATAGTAGTCTACCACTATCTCTCAAGAGGAAGGTATATAACAGCTGCATCTTACCGGTACTTACCTACGGAGCAGAAACCTGGAGACTTACAAAGAGGGTTCAACTTAAATTGAGGACGACGCAGAGAGCGATGGAAAGGAAAATGATAGGTGTAACCTTAAGAGACAGGAAGAGAGCAGAGTGGGTCAGGGAACAAACGGGGGTTAAGGATATCATAGTTGAAATTAAGAAGAAGAAATGGATATGGGCCGGCCACGTAGCACGTCGGCAGGATAACCGGTGGTCATTAAGGGTAACTGACTGGATTCCAAGAGAGGGCAAACGCGTGAGGGGAAGACAGAAAATTAGGTGGGTAGATGAGATTAAGAAGTTCGCAGGTATAACGTGGCAACAGAAAGCACAGGACCGGGTTGATTGGCGGAACATGGGAGAGGCCTTTGCCCTGCAGTGGGCGTAGACAGGCTGATGATGATGATGATGATGATGAAAAATTTACTACCTACTCAAGAATACTGGTCGGCGTGCCTAACTCATCCCCCGTGCCGACATGCCATTGCAGAAATTGTCACATCGATTCCGGGGTTAACTCGAAAGTGTGCCATGCCCGTTATTGCAATAAAACATTTTACTTTAGCCCGTCTTTACACAAATTATGCTGATCACATTAACGTTTACACTGATGGGTTATGTCGAAAACAAAGTTCTACGTCAGCTTTCTATATACCTGAATACCAAGAGAGAAAAGCTTTTCGGCTTGGTCACTTTACGACGTCCACAACGGCAGAACTATTCGCTATCTTTTCTGCTTTACGCTACATATGTAGAAAGACAGGACAACTTCGCTGGGTAATTTTAAGTGACTCGCAATCATCATTTGTGTGTATTAAAGACATCAACATAGACAAAACATATAACAAATTAACATATGAAATTCGGAAGACATACGCCATAGCAAAAGATTTACATCATCATATCGTTTTCCAGTGGATCCCAAGTCACTGTGAAATCATCGGAAATATCACAGCTGATTGTTTGGCACATGCAGCGCATCAAGATCACGATTTATCTCTAATACCTCTCGCGGCGAGTGATGCACGATGTTTCTTGACAAACTCTGTGGTCGATTGTCCAGTGAGACTTGGTTCGCTAATGGAGCTCAGAGCTCTCAATTATATACAATCGATCCTGGAATGGAATTTCAAATTCCGATTAAAATTAGCCGTTCTGTAGAAACAGTAATTCACAGACTTCGTCTAGGCACTGCCTACAATAAGAGCTTACTATATTGGATAAGAAAAACTAACTGCGCTGCATGTACATGTGAAGAGGCAGAAGACATAAAACACCTCCTTCTACACTGCAAAAAAAGCCGCACCTCCCCGAAGGGGATCGTGAGGAAATGCGAATGCATTTGGGTGCACGCGATGAGTGTGCGATTAATTAATGAAGAGAGACGAAAGTGTGCACGTAGAGGCGTAATGCTCGAGTTGCATTGTGTTACACTTCATCCTAGTGGTATCGTTGCCGCGAAAGATTCGACTTCACCGACTTCCATCGCTATGAAGACACCAAAGCGCGCGCTCCCTGCATGATATATATAGGTCCGAGCGGGGAGAGGAGGAGCGCCCGAGCTCTCTCTCTGCCGAGCGAGCTCCGCGATGCGAGCGCCCTCACCCCGTACACTCCTCCTCTCACTAACCCTCCGCTGCTCCGCGATGCGAGCGCCATCACACGCCCGCGTGCTCCTTCCCTCGCTTACCCTCCGCCGCTCACCACCTGCTCCCGTTGCTAGGCGCGGCGCAGCTGTTGCCAGGGGCGAGGAGGAGCGCGCGCGGAGAGATAACACCTGTGCGTACGCCGGCCAGGGACGCAGGACAACCCCCGACTAAGAAATGCATTCGCATTTAAAACTATGCTGTTCCCCGTAAAATATTCTTACAAAAACTAAACAGATTGGACAGACGGCCGCTATCATTAGCAAAAGTGTTGGGTCCATGGCCAACAGAAATTCTTCAAAACATTGCTGCGCGCGGCCTAGTACAGTTTTCAGAAGAGTCGGGAATATCAAAAAGATATTGATTCACATTTGTAATTATTCTTCACATTGAGATACTTGTGGTCACATGTTTCGCGTTGCCTTTTGTGATTCAAGACAGCTGTGTTTAAAGTGTGGGCAATGCCCAGTGACCTTGTGTGATGTGATCGCATTCTACAAAGGACTGTGAGATGAACTCATCGGCAAAGTGTGAACGATTCTTGCGTGTCTTGTGTGTGAACATTGTTGTCATCAAGTGGACATTATGCATGACGTGTGAACATTCCGTTTAAAAGGACATTGCCGTGAGTGAGTCCACTTTTATTTATAAGTTCGTGACGATAAATAATAAGTAAGGGAAGAGGAGTAGCCGGAGCCATGTATAAGCACCAACCTCTCCTTAAACACATTTCATAAGGAAAGAGAACGAGTACAGAGAGAGAGAGAGAGAGAAAGAAAGAGAGAGGCAAAGAGAAAGAAAGACAGGGAAAAAGGGAAATGCTTGGCGAAAAAAAATTCTTGGCGAGGCGTCACTCGAACCCGCGTTCCAAATATCCGAAGGCGAGCGTCCTAACCGCTCGGCTATACAGGCACGCTTGCATGGCATACAGTAACCTTGTATAGTATAGTATATACAAATTAAAGCTTACGAAAATTGGCTGCGTATCTGCGTGCTTCGCTGCTAATGTCGTCTAAAGACAATAGAAGAGGCGCTGCGTGAGATTTGAACGCCATCTGGCAATACGTCGGGAAACATGAGTGCTGTGCTGCGGGCTGGTAGTCCTGACGCAGCAGCAGGCGAAGACCGGCGGTGAGCAACGCGACCGGCGGGGACGCCAGCCAGCCCGAACACGCGGTTTGGCGCGAAGCACCGAAGCAGAAGAAACGTCCGCACTCAACGAGTACCCTGCACACACTCTATTATTTACACGTCGCCTGGGTAAAACAGGAATACCAGAGCGGCGCCCCATGGCATTCGTACAGTGCAATACTGAACCGAAACCGAAACACAACAATGAGTTCGTGCAGAGGGCACGGAGGAAGGCAAGTTTCAGCGCAGTCGCATTTTCAGCGTAGCTTAGGAAACTAGGGTCTCTAGAATTACGTATCTATGTATTTTCTATTAAAGGAACACACCACCTAATACTTACCTGGTGATGTACTTACCTAATACTTACCTGGTGGCCTAAGATATGCGTAATATTTGCTTTTTGATCAACAATGTACAAAAGTATGAACCTAGTCAGCCGTTCAAGATGGCTGGCCCTTGGGCAAGTGGTTCAACTTTGGTCGGGTGGCTGAATCGAGTGACGTGCCGACAAACAGAAAGACAGACCAAAATTTCTGCGTTTAGGTTCCCCAAGAAAGACCATCGTCTTTAAAAAAAGAAAGGAGACACCGAGGTTTGTCCACGCGAGATTCATCTTGTAGACCGGCCATAAGGTAATGGGCAGGGGATGACAACGCCCATCGGTCGTTCTACACATTCCAATAAAACAGGGAAATGCGTAGCGAGGAATTTTCGATCGCACCTTGTTCTTGTTAGGTAATCGCTAAATCACACGTTCTCGACAAAAATGTGACACAGAAGTGATATTCAATCACTTGCGAAACTTGAAGTTTTTATTTCCCGTTATGAAAAGCACTTCTGGTTAAACGGAACGTAGACAGGATCTGGGCAGATCGTATAAAATGTTCTGTTTATTGTCTCTGGGATAATCTCCACATTGTCTATTGTCACCCAGAGTGAGCATGTCGATGGCACCTCTGCATAACGCAAATAACGTTCATGTCAGCACATAATGCCACAATGCTTCCGTGAAATGCAGGACAGTAGAAATTAATGAGAAATGTTTGCACGCAAGCTGATGTACAAAACGAAGAAATGGAAGCAACACAATGCCGAAGTTTTATTATTTCATCATCATTATTCTGAGCCTATTTTATCCCAACTTCAGGATGGTCACCTCTTCCAGTCGCCTTCAATCCAGCCTATGTGAAGTAGCAGATTCCACTTTATGCCTGCTGACTTCTTCATTTCTTCACTATACCGTTCTGCAGCCTTCCTCTGCCTTTCCCATTTCCTATTATACATTCCATCGCCAATCCGTGGTTTGTCTCATTCTAGTCGCTTCAGCACTTATTGTAAGTGTGCAGTGAAGATAGGTCGGCAAACTCACTCATGTGCCGTGTCTCTCATAATCATATAGTGGTTTTGGGACGTTAAACCCCAGATATTATTATTAATATTATTACATTCATGTGCCAACTCATGAGACTCACTCAGACTAATATCGAGCCGCGAGCCTGTGCTTAAATGATCCCGGTTGAGTAATATTTTAGTGAGTCTGAGTCCGAGTGCGATCGGTTGAGAAAAACTTTAGTGAGCGTGCGTCGGAGTGAGTCCTTCTACGGCAAGTTTTCTTGAATCTGGGACCGAGTTAGTTCCCAGAGCAAAATGTATTTCTTGAGGGAGTCTAAGTGAGTTTTCAATTTTTACCGAGGCTATAGTCTCATCTGCAAACCACTGACAATACTAAGAGGCTTATCTCGGCTCGCGTTTATGCTAATCTCTCCTCACTCACATTTCCGCACACTAGCGTTCTTACGCCAGCTCAATACATATCGATCGCAGGAGAGTTAGGGAGGAAGGGTCGTCTTGACGTTCTTCCGCAAACTTTTTCTCGGGAAGTTAGTCAGAAACACTTCGTGTGAGTCGTGTCTTTAATAAAATATCATTACAGGATCGGAACCACTGATAACTCGTATTTGAGGGTACGCGACCAAGAGATGCATCGTAGAGCACCGATTATATGACATAGGGGCGTCAAATAGCATTGAAACCATTATCGCAAAAGCTAATTCTACGCTGATCCACTCATGAGTTCACTCACCCAGATAACGCCGCAACAAATTAAGCCATGATTAGTCTGAGCCAGATTGAGTCTGGCTGAGTAATATTTTGGTGAACCTGACCCTCAGCGAGTCCGGTTAAGAAAAGTTTTAGCGAGTCTTAATCCAAGTGAGTCCGGCTGAGAGAAGTTTTGGCGAGTCTGAGTCTGATTAAGTCCTAAGCGCAAAATGCAGATATTGAGTAAGTTTAAGTCAGCCCCAATTTTTAGGGGCGAAGCTCCTTATAGCGGCACCCGTTCGTCCCCGTCGTAGTAGTGTGTAACCAGTCTTAAAAATAGAGGGGGCATGTACACATGAAGGCTCCCTAAAGACAATGCGCTGCGACAGTACGTGATATGTATCGCCCTCTCCTCTCCTACGCTTCCCCCTCTTTCTCCTCTCCTACGGTTTTTCGTAGTCTACGAAAGCTATGCCGCCATGATCATCATACTCATCACGCCTACTGCAGAGCGTAGTCAGGCTGATGAATAAAGCCGGTTGCAGTGTTCTAGAATCCCACTACACTGTAATACTGTCCTTTGGTTGCTATGGTTGTGGAAAATAGAAGAAAGCGACCACCGCATCTGAAGCATACGTAACATCATCATGTGATTAAGGTCTTCCAATAAAAAGAGAAGAAGATGGGGCAGCCATGGCATCGGTCGGTCTCATTTCTGTACATATGGTGCCGTGAAACCCGGGACCACGACTCCGGCTGGAACTGAGACCGCTAGGGGCACCTATGGACTGAAATGACTGCAGGCGTCGTCTGAAGGTTTGCGAGACGGGAGCCTTCACGTCTACATTGGTTCCGTACTGACTCGCCCTTCACGACGATGTCCCGATGATCGCAGTGCAAGACAGCCCATGGAGCCCAGCCACGTGAATGCAGGAATTGCCTGGAGGCTAGCGAGACGGGAGTCCTCATGTCTACTTCGGCTCCGTATTGCCTCGCCCTTCACGACGATCGTCCCATGTTCGCAAGGCATCGTCTGCAGGTTCGCGAGACGGGAGCAGTCGCGTCTACTTTGGCTTCAAACTGACTCACTCTTCACGACGACGTCCCGATGTTCGCAAGGCAAGACAGCCCATGGAGCCCAGCCACGTGAATGCAGGCATCGTCTGGAGGCTAGCGAGACGGGAGTCCTCATGTCTACTTCGGCTCCGTATTGCCTCGCCCTTCACGACGATGGTCCCATGGTCGCAAGGCGTCGTCTGGAGGTTCGCGAGATGGGAGCCCTCACGTCTATTTTCGCTCCGTACTGACTCGCCCTGCAAGACGATGGCCCGATGTTCGCAAGGCTTGAACGTAGAGTAACATCTCGACAGCCCTGCATTCCCCCCAGTGAAAGGTATTTACGCCCATCACAAGATTTTCTGATCAATAAGGACTTCTAGACGTGCGAGGCCAGGGCGACGAATTTCTGTCCCGACACCTGAGCTGTAGGCCCAGCCTTCGAAGCAGCAGGAACATGAAGCGCAGGTGCAAACTACCATAACAAAGGCGGCTTCGATACTCAAAACCCTATTAGCCCCGAGAACGAACACTGGCGGCGCGGCGGTCGCGGCGATGCGACGTCACGGCAAGGACTCGCTGGCTGGCTCCGCGGCCGAGGATCGCCTTTTTCGGCGCCCGCCGCGTACCCGCTCTTTCCCGATACGGTGGTGATTACTGCTCATTCTTACGATGCAAATCTCCCAAGGTAGAAGGTGCAAGTTTACATTAGTAGAATTACAAATGAAACTAGGACGCTTTCAATTCACTAATTACATTGCCGTTTATCATACAAGTTATGTCTGCCTTTGCAGATTATCTAGGCGATTTGACAGAATTGCGCTTTCTGCTACAGGAGACTTTAGATGAATCTGTCTTTCGTAAAGAATCACTTAATAAATCCCGCGCATTAAACAAAATAATACTGCCACGCACACAATGGTTTCGCAAATGCTGAGATGTTAGTATACTTGGATTATGTAAAAATTTCTTCTCAACACTCGTCTGGCGTTATTTGACCGTAAACCGTAATTTGCATGAACTGCTGGTCTGATCAACCGCCGCGTCACAAGCGGTAATGTTAACTTCACGTGGGAGCACTGTTGATAGCAATCGCCTGCAAAACAAGCGCCTGAAAGTCGAAATGAACGTTCTGAACTGCTGTTTCGATGACGCTCAGCGACGGGGCCCACGTATTAATTAAACGTCCTTCGCCTCACTGCGTCAATTAATGGTCTCGCACGTCTTGTCCACATAAAGGTTGATGATGCTCAGTGGTATATCAAATGCAAGGAAAATTAATTTACGAGCTGGCTATCTAAACTAGTACTCATACAAGTGTAACAGCGCCGTTGCTACGATGTTGCATGAAGACACAATCCGACAGCAATAAGGAGTTTCCGCAATTAACCTCAACTTGTTTATGTTGTGAAATGATGCCCGGAAATTATTGCGAGAAAAACGTTAAATTAAGCAAAACAAAGAGTGAGCGAATACACAAGAAAAACAAACACAACTGCGGCGGTATTCTCGGGCGAGCGCTTTTGAGACATTCTGCGAAACTCAATACCGCATGCGCTTTCGTAATCGTGCGCGGGGCTTGGCACACCGGCAAGAACGCTGTCCGCAGGTCGTGGATGTGTCCGGTGCAAATAACACTTGTGGAGGCGTAGCCGTTATAATTTTTAAAGGAATCGCCCGTGAATAACGCAACCTAACAATGTGAATAAGGTGTATTGCGTGTCAAGACCACCACAAGATTGTGAGGCACGCTGCAGATTAATTTTTACCGCCTCGAATTCTTTGACGTGCTCCTGTATCCATGCAGAGGAATGTTGCTTTTCACACTCGTCGGTATGCGGCTGCTGTGGTCGGGAATCAGACCCATCCCTGAGGTTATAGCAGCGGGACAAAACAACAAACCTGACCACCCCTTTCAAAGTGTGATCGAGGTAGCGCGGGCACCGTTGGCGACTGAGAAGAAAAAAATGCACAACTTTTTTTGTCGTTTTACTAGGAACAATATCGATGCTGCTTTCGTCATTCATCTGAAACTTGAGACAGGCAAAAAGCAAACGTAAACAGCGGAACAGCGCACGAAGCAAGAGCATGACATGCCGGCGCGTCACGGCGGGCGTCGAAGATTCCGTGCCGTGACGTCATCCACGCCTCCCGCCAGGCGGCGCCACCCCAAGTTCTCAGGGCTAATAGGTGATTAATATGTTGAATCCTGATCACGCAGCATTGGCCCTTGAAACCACCTGCTGTGCCTCTGCCTGCATGATGAAACTTCGCTATAACGGTCTATAGAAGATTCGCGATGCCAGAATGCCGAGTTCCTTTGGTAGCCCAGGAGGCTTTAAGAGCGAAAGGGGAAGTGAAAGCCGGACAGCGCCAGCAGACGCATCGCAGCAAATGCTCTACCAAATGCAGCAACGTTAGTGACCACCTGAACATCTAACTACTCAACTCGATGCAAGCCCGTTGACGAAGTTTCCAAGTTCTGAGGCACAATACTCGTCTCTCGATTCCGCGTGTTCATTTGGCGGCGGCGGGAATCTATTGAATATAGGAGAAAACGACCGCAGCATCTGGAGCATACGTATCATCATCGTGGGACTGGGGTCTTCCATTAAAGAGATAAGAAGACGGGGCAGCCATGGCGTCTGTCGGTCTCATTTCTTTACAATGGTCACATTATCTCCACAAACGTTTAATTCTCTATTGACGTGCTTCTCCGTTTGCTTCTCCTGACGTCCATTCGCGGTTTTGTGGTTTTTGCTTATTAATTGTTTGTTTCTTGGTTCCCTCTCCATGCCTGCCGTCATGCGCAATTCAAATGAGGGGTGATCACGTGTGCCCACTTGTTCTCGTTTTTCTATGTTTGTGTTAATAAATTTCAGTTGGAAGTCAGCGCTAGTCCTCGTCGTTTCTTCGTCCTTGTGTATCCCACGCGCTGTTCACGTCAATATGGAATACCAACTAGCCCGGTCACACACCTTGCTTCAGTTTAATTCTCATCTGCCCACCTAGCTTTCTGCCTCCACCTCGTGCCCTTTTCAGTGAGAATGCAGCCTTCGAGAGTCGCTTCGTAAGCCTCCAGGTTTCTTGCCCGTGGACAAGTACCGGTAAGATGCGGCTGTTATACACTGTGACGAGCTTTCATAATGACTAGGGCAATTAATAAACCACAGAGCTGCTGGCTTCAGAAAAGCATGTCCATCAGGGCTGGCTTTCGAGCAGAGAAAATTTGTTTTGTTTGTTTGCATCTTTAACACTATGGCATACACCCACTATGAGGGTTTGGCGAAGACGGCTTATCGTAACATTTCGATGATAACTTTAGAATGCCTAATAATGGAAAAAAATACATAAAGAAATTATAAAAAAGGATAACTAATACGTTAATGAACTTCTGCAATCACGAGCAGACCAGACGGCTGTATTCATCTGAGGGAGAACAATTAAGACTGGACATGTTAAATTTTAACAAACCTTTAAAAACTTCAATAATATTACAAAGTAGAGATTGAAATGGGATGCCTTTCAAAGCTTGATTAAACTTAGAAACCGCACGAAGCACATCCCTGTGGTATTCTCTCAAAACGGAGGCACCGAAGTTTAGTAGAATTTCTGCACTTAAGCTTTGACGTACCTTAGCAAGCGGAATAACTAGAAGCTTTTCTTAACCAAAGAATTTTTACGGCATGACAAACGATAATGTTCATTAGTTTCTGTTTTTCTCGAGAATTGACAAAGGGGTGATATCGCCAGACCAATCCTGTGTAAATATGAATTTATTGGGGCTACACGGCATCAGAGTATGTTTATCATAACTTCAGATTGTCTAGACTGACTGCATTGTGGTTTCCATGGAAACTTTAGGTGCTGATATTTTGTCTAGTTCGGTATTGTTTCCATCATATCTGCTTAAATTGGTAATTTCCTGTATCTCATCGCTCTTATACATTCCACTACTGGAATTTTCGATCTTGTTCAGTCATCCAGCAAAAGGCGCACGGTCTTCTTTCTTCTTTTGGGCTAGAGCCGTTCTTGCCCTCGACCCATTACATGAAGGTGACAATATCCCCCTTCAGAAAAAAATAGCATCGCCTCGATCCAACAGCATGGGCACGTGGAAAGAAAATAGGAAAACACAGATAAACCCAAAGTGCGACATAACGTGACAGTGACAGTCAATGAAAGAACAAGCGATTTCACAAAGATAAATGAAAAGCGTAAAGACCCGCTAACGATAAAAAAGTTACGAACGCGCAATCTACGGTTGCATGCTTACAAAATGTACTACGTCTGTGCTCGGTTGTCGTGTCCTGGTTCGTGAATGCAATGTTGTGTCCGCGACCGCTTCGTAGTTGACGTCACTGGCATGGCGTAGCACTTGATACGAGCCACCACACAGGCTCTAACTTATCACGGATGCTACGACTGCGAATGGGTGCCCATACCCAAACTTGGCCTCCGGGATTGTAGGAAACTTCCCTGTGGTGGATGTTAGAAATACGGCAACGCGCTTGTGGCACCAGTTTGACCGCCTCTTTCATTCTAGCACCTTATCCTCTACTGTGCTTTGGCCGCAGCATAATAGAAAGCAAAATTTAATGGCGAAGTACCTTTGGGTCTCGGCTGGACGGCGGTGCATCGTCGTCTGCTGTCACCGCGTGCATCGTCGTGACCCATTTGCTTGCTTGCATCGCCGTGCCCTGTCCATTTGCTTGAGCGCAAGAGAGGGCGCCAGCGCCTCAGCGCTAACAGTGTGGCGAGAGAGAGCGAATGGCGCGCGTTGACTGTGGAAACGCTCTTTCTCTGATGAACGCTGAACTACCAGCTCGCAAGGAACAAGAACGCGCCCTCGCCCGCTAAAGACAACGCCGACGCAGGCAGCGTCGGCTTAAAAGCTTCTTGATTGAAAAAAAAAATCGACTACTCGCGCTGCACAACCGTTCACCGGCTACCCCGTATTCGCAAAGCCCGTAGAGTGTCGCGCCGCCACGCGGAATTCAGGAGTGTCCTCTCGAGGAGGGTTAGTAGACGAAAAAAATGGCAGCACTACGCCGTCGCTTCCTTGTTCGGCTGCGCTAGCCTCAGTGTTAACGCGTTGGCAAGAAAGGAACACTACGACTTTGCATGTTTCCTGCATCAGTGAACAAACCCGAGTTCTCTGTCACACGAGAAATATGAGTCTGCCTTCACGAGACGCGAAGTTTTCGTGAAAATACGTGTCAACTCGCGCGTTCTATGATAGCCCACAGCGTACACATCAGCTTCGCGAGGTTTTCTGTAGCCACGTACGTTAGTTAAATGTTATCGGCTTACATTTCTAGTTGAAACTCACCCTGTTTTACTTCCACATAGCATTCGTCATTGTCTCTGTAGTGCATGAATCCGATCACATTGTACGCGGGAGCCCGGGCGGGCTCGCGATGTGCTCTTCTCTAACTCAGCAATCTCAAGTTAACGATACATTAAAATAGGGCCTCTATCCTTTGTCAGGAAAGCGCTGTTATGAATCGTGCGAGCGAAGCTTCAGTCATTCGAGGACGCGTCCGCTCCACGCCTTTCGTGGAGCAAACGCTCTCAACGCTGTCGCGTTCACCAGTTGATTGGTTTCATAGCCAGCGCGGTACCGCTTGTTTTTGTACGTTTGTTGATAGGTGGCAGCACACTGCAAACGATTTGCTTAGTGACCGGTTTGAGATCAAAATGTTCTCCGCGCCCAGACGTCTCTAAGTGTAAACATGGTGACGCGGAGTGGGCAAAGTCGTTTGGCGGAGGATATTCTTCAGATTGCTTTCAGCAGTGATGTTGAAAGAAACCATCTTGACGACGAGGATTTTTCACTGAACGTAGAAGGCTGTGCAAGCACCGAGAATGACAGCGACGATGACCGATCAGCTGCTAACCACGAGGAGCGAGTTGAACTTCACGTCCCCTCGTACGTTATTGTTTTTTCACGTTCTTAAGTCACTTTCATTATATTTAATGTACAATATCCTTGAGCGAGATCAAAATAAAAGCAGAATTCTTCTTGTGCATTGCATGTGGAGCAATTATTGTGGATATTACGGAGCGGCACATGCCGCCAACACGCTCCAGCTCGACCAGTGAAGCGAAATGGTTAGAGCGATGAAACGTGCAGTCAAGGCCACAATATTCCCCTCTCGGCTAACTTATCCTATACTTCACCGTTATCTTCCAAATGACGTTGTTGTTCAACAAATTTTTCGAAATTCGACATTTCTCAAAAAACATACGTGTACATTCTTTTCGATATTCATGTTTCGATCGGGCTGATCGAACCGGCAACATTCGAGTGCAGTGAATTGCACACGACTAGAGCCTGAGCGCGGCCGTGACACAAGTGCTACTGAATGGGATGTTGAACGCTTCCGTTGCGTTGAAGAAGTAACTCCGCCTACCTGATTGCGCAAGTAATGACGACGGCGTAATATATGTTTTCTAACCATCACCACGTTAAACATGCGGACCCGTGCAGCAGCGAAGGCGCTACTCGCTTGCGGCCTACTACTGCGACAAATCCATCAGGCAGGCTCGGTACGTACTACCTCGGAATACCGTTCAGTTCATACGTCACTTCTAGTTCATGCAGTTTTCTGTAGCACGCACAGGATTTCGCAAAGCATTGTTGATGCATGGTAACGGCGCTAAAATATAACCTTTAACGCTGCAGCAAATGGTAGGTGGCGAGCACTTAGCACTTTCCATGATTTGGGAACGTATTTTGGTCTCATATCCATTTCATTGCCGCTCATGACTGTACCCGGTGAAAGTGGCACGGGCTGTATGTCCGCACGTACCATCTGCTGCTATGCTAATAAACGGGTTGACCCTCCTGCTGGCGCCACCTTGAATCGCACGGCGCGCCACCTATAGTTCGTGGGTATTGCGAATATATAGGCACTGGATCTTCATCTGCAATGCATGCCGCTGGGAGATTTTTCTTGAGGGTAGTTGAACAATAAAGATTCACAGCGTGCACGTTAACTAAACGCGAACAGCGGGTCTGTGTGTCTAATCTCTCTTCTGCCTCTCATTGCCCATTAGCAGTGACTATGTGGGGGAAACACCGGCGCAAACTGCATGCTTCGCCCCCCCACAGGTCTCACGTTAGTGGAGCTGATCACGCTTCCTTACATGCTTCGCCCCACTCCAACTGTTTGCACACATATCCTGCGTATATTAAACGACATCGGACATCAATGCGGCCCAACCCGGATACTGCGAAAGCAATGCGATCGACCATGAAACGGCACCTTGCAATATGCTGTACGCGAAGGGTCAGAGCTGTGGCGACGGCATTATGAAACATATCTGTGATACCTGGGACTTTGAATGCGCCGCTAAACACCATCCTCAGCAAACGCCACCTTCCTTAAGGTCGCAATATGCAGTCTCCTGCGTGTACTGTTTACATATACACCGACTGTGCAGCATACACATCCACTTCAGTTCCTACTGCAGATGGAGTTACTGGCGAAGCCTTTTTGCTGCATTTCTGCGAAGCCTTTTTGCTGGTGAAACTTTTTGGCTACTAAAGGTCAATGAAGAGTGCTCGCCACTTTTCTTTCGTGCAACTCGCTCAACTACCAGGAATCCGTCGCTGATAAAGCGGCTTACAAATGTATTTTATTAAAAAATTACACCATCTCCCGCTAAAGGGAACCATGTGCGGATGCGAAGCAGCGGGGAGATGGTTAGCTTGAGAGGGAGATGGCGTAATTTTTTTTCTTGTGCTCTCGAGCCTGTGCCTTCCTCAGGTGTAGAATCAGCACTGTCTTCCAGGCTCCATCCAGCTTCCGCTGCGTGGAACTGCCGGCGTCCGAGGTATTCGACTTGCGCAAAGTCGCAATATCACGTTCGTCTCTCTCTCTCTCTGCAGTCCATGCCATTCGTGTCATCGTGGGATTCTGAACCAAGGGGAGGAGAGCACCAGCGCCCCGCGTCTAGAGCCACAGAAGTACAGGCGGCCATCGGCAGCTCGTGCCACGTCAAGACGCCGCAGTCGATGCTGCTGCTTGCTCGTCGCAGCAGAAGGGAGAGCACGAGCGCCCCGCGTCTAGAGCCACAGAAGCAGAGGCGGCCATCGGCAGCTCGTGCCATGTCAAGACGCCGGAGGCGTCGCTGCTGCCTACTCGTAGCAGGAGAGAATGAGGCGCGTGAGAGGGGGAGTGGAGAGGGGGAGATGGGGAGTGGCGAGCAGCTGTCTGGAGAGGGTTTGCGCATGCGCAGTAAGGGTGGTCGCACCGCACACCACCGGATTAAATTCCGCCATAGATTGATTCGCATCTAAAACATTCTACGGACTGTAAACTAGGTGCTTTGGAGCAGTAGTTGGTGTAAATAATGCTCGTAGGTAATGCGGTGGACGAAAATGATTTGTGACAAGGATAATATAACAAATGGACCATAGGGAGCGGCAGGCTAATGTAATACAAAAAACCGCGACTGCATGGTAGTGATCAGTGTTTAGTTAAATATAGACTGACAAAAAAGTGATCCTTTGCTGAATGACATTATAAGATGGAAGAAAGATCACTGGTAAAAGTCAGAGAGATTACTTTTGGTAGGCCAGATTTCGTGCCTTGCAAGTGCTGTTCACATAGCTTTAAACGCAACTTGTAGGGTGGTTTTCAGGCTGTTTACAACGTCGAGTGTGGCCTATTCGGGACGGCTAACTGCCCTCCCATAGTGAAATACAAAATGCCACGCTTGCTTTTTTACACGAAAGTGTTCTACGCCGGGGTCCACCAAGACTTCAGTGATGTATTTCCGTCATGGAAATGACGTCGTAAAAATGTACACTATCAGATGGCAAAGAAGAAAAGTTCCGCCAACGGGCATCGAACCCACGACCGCTCGGTTCACAACAACAGACACCGGGCGCGCTATCCACTGCGCCACGACCACATACACTAGTGGCTTTACGAACGCGCCTTTCATATCTCCCACTCTCCCGGTCGGTGGAGCGGTGTTGCCCTCTGGGAGCGGCAAAGTAAAGTAATTCATCATTACTGTGGCCCCCGCGATTAGTACCTGTAACGCGTCACACGTTCGTCTCATTCGGCGCGTTTTCAATAGAAGTGCAATTTTGTCAGTGCCCTAACACACCGCGAGGTGGCGACCTTAACACAAGCATCGTAAAAGCATCGGCCTCGCTCATAGCATCACGCTAATCAAACCAAAAATAGCTCTACGACGCGTGCCTGCCTCACCTGGCTGTAACACTGCGTTCCCCACCTACGCGCTCGCCTAGAAAAAATTGGCCGCGTATCTGCGTGCTTCGCTGCAAATGTCGTCTAAAGACGATAGAAGAGGCGCTGCGTGATATATGGACGCTATCTGGCAATACGTCGGGAAACACGAGTGCTGTGTTGCGGGCTGGTAGTCCTGGCGCAGCGGCAGGCGAAGACCGGCGGTGACCAACGCGACCGGTGGGGACGCCGGCCAGCCTGAACACACTGTTTGGCGCGATGCGCCGAAGGAGAAGAAACGTCCGCACTCAACGAGTACTCTCCACAAACTCTCTTACTTACACGTCGCCTGGGTAAAACAGGAATGCCCGAGCGGCGCCCCCTGTCATTCGTACAATGCAATACTGAACCGAAACCGAAACACAACATGAGCTTGTGCAGAGGGCACGGAGGAAGACAAGTTTCAGCGCAGTCGCATTTTCAGCGCACCTTAAGAAACTAGGGTTGTAACATTGTAGGGCGAGTAGGGCCAGAAGGACCGTCACGACGAAAACCTGCCTCCTCAGTCGTATTCCCCTGGAACGTTGGTGTGGCTTCGCGTTCCCTCCTCCGCTCCTGGCCTTTCCACACAGCTACTGCCTAAGTACGAAGGCCCCTACCGCGTCCTACGTCAAGCATCCCCAGTTAACTATATGATTGAGCCTGTTCAATCATCTACGGACCGCCGTCGTCGCGGCCGCGAGACTGTTCACGTCGATCGACTGAAGCCGCATTATGACCCACCAGTTGTACCTGTTCCTTAGGTCGCCAGGATGGCTCCTTTACCGCGGGGGAGTGATTTGTAACATGGTAGGGCGCAGACAAGAACGCCTGCGAAAGAAGACGACGAAGACGGTTGTTGTTGGCGCTCGCGCTTGCTCGGCTTGGACCGCTGATCGCTTCAGCTGTGGCAATCTTTTAATAAACGCGTTACTGTCTCAACGTTAAACGCATACCATCAAGGTCTTTAAAATTGCGTATCTATGTATTTTCTGTTAAAGGAACACACCGCCTAATACTTACCTAGTGATGTTGCGCCTCAGATATGCGTAATGTTTGCTTTTTGATCAACAATGTACACAAGTATGAACATCGTCAGCCGTTCATGACGGCTGGCCCTTGGGCAAGTGGTTCAAATTTGGCCGAGTGGCTGAATCGAGGGACGTGCCGACAAACAGAAAGACAGACAGAAAGACAGACAGAAGGACAGACAGAAAGACAGACCAAAATTTCTGCGTTTAAGTTCCCCAAGAAAGACTATCGTCTTTAAAAATTGCGGCCGGGCTACCGGGGCGGCACGACGCACTTTGCGTTTCCCTCTAATGCGGCCGTAGTTTTCAATCACATTTTAATATGCCGTAGGATGGCGACCAAGTTCTGCGTCCAATATGCGACGCCCTTCCGGCTATCACAATTCGTTCTCTTATTGCGCTTTCACCGTTAACTACTACAGCTACCACAAGGGTTTCTTTAATCATTGAACATGGACGTTAGTCGTCGGTATGGAGATCTACCATCAAGCATCAAATTGGGTGCATCCACGTTAAACGGTGCCATAGCTGTCAGAGATCAATATACATTGTGCAAACTCTCTTAAACCAATGTACAGTAAACAAGCAGTTACTTCTATAAGGGCACGTTTTACTTTCGTGTTATTTCGATTCCTATGACGCAGATATCAACCATGTATTTTTTTATATGTTCGGGTTTCACCCGCAAGGAATGTTAGCAATGCTGGACGCAGACTGCGCCCCAATGCTTCAAAATATTCGTGATTGTTTGAGATCATTCTGTTGGAGGAGCAGTCACACAAAATTTCAAGCTTGAGATGTGGCCTTTACTTGATAGCTTGGTATGCATAGGCTTCCTGCGCGAACTATGAATTGCGTCTGTTACGTACAAGTTATTTTTGTGCTTTGTTTCTGTGCAAGGACTGGAAAATACTCTCTAAAGTCACATGTCACTGCCAAACGACAGTGACAAATTCCTAAATTCCTAAATTGACAGCATAAGGAAGGTCGAGGCTCTCCAGTTAAAATAATTATTTTGAAAGAAAAAGAGCATAAATTTGCGTGTAAAACTCACTAACTCCTACCATTCAGATCTGAAAGAAGTAAAAAATTGTCGCCGTATGTCCGTATTACGTATGTCGGCTTTGCCCCCAAATTTCTTTGCACGTAATCTGCAATAGTAACGGAAAACGTGTGTAATGTTTAAGATATCCACCAATAGAACCGGCGATTCAGTTACTGTGATTTCCGATAGTGACTAATATCTGTAACCACAGCACAATATTGCAAGTTGCAAGGTAACAACTTGCATTATAAACATGAAGCTGTCTCAGAACGTTACATCGCATAAAATACACATACACAGCCCTGAGTATATTTAGTGCGTGTTCTAGCTGAACTATTTTTAACAACCATTTCTTTATTGCTGCACTAAAGTCCCGAATTACGAGAATTTGTCTTGTTGGATCTTTCAGTTATGATACAAAGACGTAGAATTGTCCTACATCCTAAGAGCACTTGTTTTTGCAAACCTAAGCAGTGTTCATTAGCCGTTTTTCCACACAGATTGTGCGTTTTGTAATATTTAAATAGCAATTATTTTTATTTATTATTTGCACATACCGTTAACCTTTGCACGGTTTTTACAAGAGTGGGAGCAAAATAAAAAAAGAAAAACAGAAAGCAATCGCATCAATAGTGACAATAAATTTTGGACCGAGAAGCTTTTCTCAACAAGTTCAATTAGGAAGAAGGAGACTATATGCAAGAAATACAGTAGTAGTGTACGCATTATACATATTATACTCCCGTAAAAAAGAAAACAAGGATGATAAACCTTAGCTGTAGAAGTTGGCGTAAGTACAAATGTTGGCAAGCAAGCCAACTCAAGGAAGAAATGAAAATACAGTACATGCCACGTTATCAGCGTTATGATTAAGTGCTCTGTGTATTTTGCAACGTTTCTAGAAAGTCATCAACTGTACGCTGTTCGACTATAAGTCGGTCACGAGCATTCCATTCACGAATGCATCTGGGAAAAAAAGAATATTAGAATGTGTTATTGTTGCACGAGTACTCTTGGAGTGTGCGATCATGTGTGTGACGTGTTTCCTTTGTTGCCTTGGTTTGCACGTATTTCGCGTGGTCTATCTTAAAACAATTGTGCAATATCAAGTATCAGAACTTTAGGCGAATAAATGTTCCTCGACATGCGAGTGTGGGCAAACCTGCGTGACGTAGTAATTAGATCTTTTAGTTTTATGGACACTGTCGGCCGGTTTTTACTCTTGCCATCTTGTTCAGGATATGCAGAAATACATACATGAATATATATATATATATATATATATATATATATATATATATATATATATATATATATATATATATAGGCGACGGTGGGAGAAGGCGACGAAGAAGTGCGCGTGCATTAGAATAAATGCATGGCAACTGAACCACGACGCGTCTCTGTTTTGTAACGGTATCTATATATATATATATGTATATATATATATATATATATATATATATATATATATATATATGATAACGGTATACGCCTCTAAAATCTGTTAATTTGCAGACGTTCTCATCGAACACCGATCATCATAAAGATCGGTCTTCGATCGGAACGTCGACAAATAAGTTTTTAGAGGCGTATACCTTTTTCCTATTTATTTTACGGCGACCAAATGCAGACTCTTCTTAATGTACATATATATATATATATATATATATATATATATATATATATATATATATATATATATATATATATATATATATATGTATATATATATATATATATATAATCAGCTTTATACCTCCATTGAAACCAAATAAAAGCTCCTTTTATGTGGCAAATTTTAACATTACGATTTTTGTTGTAAGGAACAAAATAATTTTTGAAGTTCCCATTTGACGGCAATAAGGAATTTCAACGAGGAAGCTCCCGCATGTCCAACGATGGAAAGCCGTGAATAGGCAACTTCAACAATTATTTTCTTCCTCAAAACACAAATTGCAATGATAAAACTTGCCACATATGAAGAAATATTTTTTTGGCATTCGATTGTGGTGTAAAGCTGATTTTTGATTGGAGGACCACGTGGTGTAAATGGCCTCTGAAAGTGGACCAAAATGATGATTTTGTCAAATTTGTGATTCTTCTCGTAAAATATAGAAAGAGCAGTTGTGTGAAAATATTTTTAACGTAAAATATGTCTTCTGTAGAGTCAGTATTCATAACTCAGATATTCATACATGGCACACTATTATAAGGAAAAATGGCGAACATAGAACATTCCGGCTATATTTCTGGAGGCGCATGTGGCAGAAAAATTGAAACAAAATAACTGAGCTTCGAACATCTTACACAAGCGCATTTGCTTAATCTTCGAACCAACTTTGGTATTTAAACAAGAAATGATATGCTCCCAGAATAATCTTTCTAACAAACTACACTCAGACGACATTCTGAGAAATTGCAGTCTCCTACGTGGGCCTAGCCAGGTGACGTTGAGTTTACTCGCGTCTATTTTGGACCGAATAAAGTTGTCTCACTCAATCACTCACTCACCGAAATATTTTACCAATTCACAGTTTTTAATGCACTAAACTTGCACAATTTTTTTCGAATACATTTAAAATAGTCGCCGAAATGACTGGGATGTTTGGTTTGGAACGACCCTAAAATGAAGTGCCGGCGCAGGTAGAAAAAAATATATTTAGTCTCGACATTTCGACCGGGGCCCGGCAAATTGAACAGTGGAGTTTACAGGTACCGTTGCTGGATTTATATATGTTCGCCCGGAGCAGAAAGAGGTGGGACAAATGCGTATTAAAAGAAAAAAAAAGGAAAAAAAACCTGTCAGACAAGAGCAACACCAAAAAAAAAGGAATAGTACGCACTAACACCAAGAGCGGTGGAGAGGGAAGGGGAGAACACTTATACGGTATCAGCAACGCACACAAAAAAAGAAAAAGAGAATTCCCCGTCGATTACTACACTGCCTAATGCGAATTCTGTACGCAGTTTTGTGTTCGGGTAGAGTGTACTAGAACAGGGGAGTGCTCGGAGCGGCCGCAGCGCCATTGTACAGAAAGTAAAGCCCAAACAGGGTCAATCCACCTGCGGCGCTGCGATCGGTAGTCTGCAATGTCTCGTCGTTTAAAAGTTGCGCGCGGCTCCGCCAAAGTGGTAGCGGGGTAGAGTGTCCGCTTCCCACTCAAAATGCCCGGGTTCGAGTCGCAGCTGTAGATGGTGGGTTTTTATTCCTAGGGTCACCTTGTAAAGCTGTGTTGGTTTTCCTTTTTTTAAACTAGCTTCTGTTGCTACGTATTGCTAAAAAAATTACGTAATATGTGAAATCTCGTTTGCAGTCTCGTATTTGCGAAAATCTCGGAGGCTATATCTTACGTTTTTGTTCAATCCCGGGCGGTGGCGCTTCAAATAACTGCGCTCACTGTCAAATTTCTTGGATTACACATATTTCGCGTTAATTTTTGAACCAACACGGAACATCTGAATCTAGTTTTAGAAAATAAAGGAAAACCAATAAGCTATAAAAGCTGACACTCAGAATAAAAACCCACCAGATACAGCTGCGAATCGAACCCGGGCATTTTGAGCGGGAACCAGGCATTCTACCCCTGAACCTCGTTGGCGGAGCCGCGCGCAACTCTTAAACGACCAAACATTGCAGACTACCGATTGCAGCGCTGCAAGCGGATTGACCCTGTCTGGGCTTCACTTTTCGAAGCTCGTTCCGAGCACTCCCCTGTTCTAGTACACTCTAGTTCCGGCAAACCCAACTGTGTTTGAAGTTTCGACTTTCCTCAAGGTACCGACTACGTCATAAATCATGATTTTTGGTGAAGTAGGACAGCACACACTACGCCATTGTTTGTCTTTCTGCGGATAAGCGAGGTACCCGCTACACATATGTAAGGTATTATGTGCACTTTGTTGATGCTGCTTGGGGCTGAGAACGACGACGAAGTGTGCGTCTTGCACATCGTTTTGTTTACCGGGTGACAGTTTTTGGTGAATGTTCATGTTCCTCGCGTAGCCATCGGTATTTTATTTGGCTACACTGGAAGTAGACTGGCCTTCTCACCCTCCAGGCATGCCTCCGCCGTCGGCGGGCCCCTCGAGGAAACGAAACAGCGAACTCAGCGACGCCGACAGTGAGTCCACCGAACTGTATTCGGCAAGCAGTGACGATTCCGACGATAAATTCACGCCTGTTTACAGTGGTAAACCAAAACGACGATCTATGGGTGCTTCACCAGCTTCAACCGCATCTACTGTGAAGCCGAAGGAGGCTTCAATGAACTACACCGTCTTATTTGTGCCTGTTTCGCCATCGGACAATTTGAGACACTTGAATCGGCAGACCATCTCGAGGAAACTCGAGTCTCTGGCTCCAAGCGAAATAAAGGATGTTCGAGTCAACCCCCGCAAGAATGTCTTGGCTATCGACGTTATACACCAGGCATCTCTGCCTGCTCTGACCAGGGTCACAGACTTCGACGGTATCAAGGTTCGAGCTCACCTTCCACTTAACAAGGACATGATGGTAGGTGTAATATACGATGTCGACATCTCCATTCCTTGTGGCGACCTTGCAATGCTCATCAAGGAAGTTAGTGACCATAGCAACATCGTCCAAGTCTCACGTCTGGGCAACTCGCGTTGCGTAAAGATTGTCTTCAAAGGTGACATATTGCCATCCCACGTGAAAGTGGGACACTTTCGTCACGTGGTCCGTCCGTTTACACCACGACCACTCCAGTGCCGTAAATGTCAAAAAATAAAAAAAATGGGCCATGTCAGCGGAGTTTGCAGGAACGTGGTGATTTGCCCCCGCTCTGCAGAGCCACACAATGCGGAATCCTGCCGAGCAAGTGCCCTGAAGTGTACCAACTGCCATGGATCACACGAAGCCTCATCAAGGGACTGTCCATTAGTGAAAAAAGAATCGAGTGTCATGAAACAGATGGTGCGGGACGGCTCGACGCACAAAGATGATGCTGACGTGGTGAGAAATAGACAACGACGCTCGCGTCGGCGACGAAGGTCTAAAACTACTGCTACCAAATCTGGACGGACAACGCGATCTCCTACTCCGACAGATCGTCAGACTTCCCTTAAGCGACAGCTACCACCACTGCCGCCACCACCGCCCAATGCATCACAATTGGAGAGCCAGAAAGACGCAGAAGCTTTGAAAGCGGCGGCGGATGTCGCGTGGCCCTCGCTGCCACCACTGCGCACTCATAAAGAGCCGATGCAGAATGCCCCGCAGTGTGCTTCATAGTCCACAGATGACTGCCACGACAAAAACCTACAAGTCCTCGCTGTGCTGAGGTCTCTCATGACCACGATGCGCACTCTCCTCAACGGAATGACAACTCCGTCAGCTCAATGCGCTCTGCAAGTTCTCGATTCCTTGGAGCCAGTCCTTGCAAGCCTTTTTTAACGTCTCGCAGAGGAACCGATGGTAAATATTTCTCCGTTGTGACTGTCTGTGTGTATGCGGTGAACACGGATGTGTGTGCGCGTATTACTCGTTCCCTCTTTCCTCCTAGCTATCTCTATTCTTTTTCTCCCATTCCCCCTCCCCCGTGTAGGGTAGCAAACTGGGTATAACCTGGTTAACCTCCCTGCCTTTCCTTCGCTTTTATCTCTGTGCTTGGGGCTGATGACGACGAAGAATTGTGGCTGTGCACTTTGCAGTGTGTGGGAAGCATTAAACGACACACTCGTTGCGAAAATACCGTGGTGTGATGACTGGTTGTTATTTTCCTCTTCTGCCACGCTATATTACACATCTTAACGCGATTCATTGCCCGACATGACGCCTTTATAGAGTGTTCTTGTAAATGAGTTTGAAGCACCTGCGTGGCTCTGTCGTACTATACTATACTGCCACGCAGATAGCCCGGGTTCAAATCCCATTCCATCCTGGGTATTTCGTCCTTATTTTATGTTTTCATGTCTATCGATTACGCCACCAATAGCGATGGCAACGCCTCACCGCAGGAACGGGCGCTTCAGAGTTTTCCTCTAAAAAAGCAATATGATTTCCAGAATAATCTTGCTTATTTATTTATTTATTTATTTATTTATTTATTTGATATTTTTGTCACGACTAACCTTATTTTACATCCCTCTTTATGTGCTAGAAGTCCCTATCTAGTTCACATACATATAACGCGGAATGAAACGTGATCCTTTCTTTGTTGTAGCTCCGGGGTATTGGCATTTCTGCATTTCCTTAACATACGTTTTTTTATTTTTATTTGTTTCATTTTTTGTTATTGTATTCTATTGTTCTGCACTGTATTACATTGTATTTCGTACACCACCATAAAACGCAGAATTAGATGCGGTCGTTTCCGAGTATTCTTATTTCAGCATTTCCTTAACACGGTTTTGTTTCATTTTCTTGTGATTGTATCGCATCGTACTGCAGCGTATTGCACTGTTATTTGAGATTTCCTTAACATACGTTGAAAATCAGGATAGCGCAAAATACAAGGTGTAACGAACAAGATACCTCTTTTGCGCTCTTCTTATTTTCCATTATGTCCTACCAACTTGCCCAAGTTTCCATGCTTCATAACATACGTTGTGGTGAGAAAGATTTTGTGCAGTCTTTCTGAACTTTTAAACGCGCTTTTCGCCAACATAACTATTTTGGTGCACACTTTTGCGTAAAGACGATCAATGCGCACGTGCATTTCGACCCGCATGATCATTTCTTTCAATTTTTCATACCTCTACCATTCCAATCATTTCCACCGTGAATAACTTTTACAAATTCTGGAGGAGAACCGCGACAAAATGAATGGGGTCACTCACCTACTGTGTCTTGCAGCGACCGGCGAATGACTGTACTAAGTGCTGTTTACATACCTTCAGTGCATCTACGAAAATCGACTTTGGGGCGGGTGTGCCAAACAAAGCTAAAGCGTCACCTATGTGTACGACTCTAGTCAGTACATGCACCAGGGCACGCCCCACGTCAGCTTTTCGTAAAAAGACTTTCCTGTCATTTCATCGGACGGGAGGCCTCCTCATGGACAATTTTCAAAAGAACAAGGAAAGGAAGGGCCTTTTGTTAGACGCATGCGTTAATCAGCTATATTTCCGTAGAAAACGTACAAGTGCGGCCGCACCATCTGGGCTCAGTGGAATTGCACAACTGTTTTTTTCAGATTGCATGTGCTTTCTAATACAGATAATTAATGACGAGTTTTCAAGTGCCGGAAATTTTTTTGTGCGTGTTGCTTATGATACTGTACAAGTACTGCCCCCCTCTCTCTCCTCCACTCCTGTTGCTGTTTGTGCGTACTGTTCCTCACTTTTTTGTTGTAGCTGATGTATGCCGGCTTTTTTTCTCTTTTAACGCGATAGCGTTAAAGAGCTCGTATCGCAGAAATTCCGCCGTCGGCGTCGGCGCGGGCACCTTTGGTTGTGAGCGAAAAATAATCATCTTGTCCGTGACCGAAAAATCGAAAATGGTGCAAATAAAATAAATAATAAAAATGTTGGGCCCCAGTGAGAATCGAACTCAGGCCGCCTGCGTGGCAAGCAGGTATTCTACCACACAGCCACGCCTCTGCTTGGAGCTGCACTGAAAGTAACTTTCATGCTTCCCAAAAATACGCGTCCTGTATACAGGTGTCACAGTACGAGATGTAATATCGCAGTAATATTGCGTGGTACAAGCGTACATTGCCAGACCACGTAGTGGGTGCATCGCAGCTTCGAAAAAGGTTCTCGCGCATAATTGCTCCTGGTTTAAAGCATGCTACCCATTACAAAAGGCCCACACCTTATTGCGCGCATTCTGTTAAACACTCGTAGTGTTCGAAGTACGCACTAGGGGCATGATATTGCTATCGCGTTCAACTCTTAAAGGCGAAGCTTAAACGTCCCCCAATTTTTTTTTAATTAAGCATTTGAGCCACCTTCTTATTTTTCGAAAGAACATATGTGGCGTTTTTTTCAAAAATAAATATTAAAAAAAAATACTCGGTGCGAATGAGAAGTCAAATTAGGCCTTCTGTGTGGCAAGCAAGTGCTGTACTGGAAACTGCTTTGTAGAAGATGCTTGAAACTGCTTGAAACGGTGCTCTAAACTGCTTTGTAGAAAAGCACTATTAGAATGTAATGTAGTGGAGGGAGAGTTCTTAACCGACGTAATGTGGCGTAGCAGAATCGTACAATCGCACCAGGCGTCGAATTATGTTAATTGCGTAACAAGTGGGTGCATTAAAGCCATCCAACTATTACAAAGCGTTCTCCTGCGCAGGTGCGCGTGGCACATCACGGACGCGCAGTGGGTACTTCGCAAGTCCACTTGGAGTAGGCATTCTAAGGCAGCTAGAAACGGCCAGTGTCACGCCCACAAACATTCCTTTCTTTGCAGCATGGTTGAAGGCGATGTGTACGAGGCCCGTTTACCCTATCGCGTTCTCTCTACAAGGCGAAGCTGAAGCATATGCAAGTTTTTATAACGAAACAAGGACTCTACGTTACAACATTCGAAGGATGTGCGCAGATAAAATGTTAATTCGAGGTTACCTGAAGCCTTCACATGCAGCAGTGCAGCATATGGTTTCCATTGGACATCAATAGCTGCGGACCTGAAAAGAGGCATACGGACTTGAGAACTAGATGAATGGCAAGCTACAAAAGAGCATACAGGCTTTGTCGCGTGACCGTATGAATAAGACCGTTTCTAACGCTCTTCGTGTTGAACGCTTAATAAATATTTATTAGGTACCAGTCATGCATAATGTATACATTATATGCGCATGGCCGAGCCAAACTGCACTGCAGTTTTTAAAACCTAGCTGAAAGTACACCAATGCGCATTTTCTCCTTGTCATTGCAGTGCTATTTTGAAGTTTCTTTTCAATGGCCCTTCATAGATGCATTGCACTACCAATATACTCCCGTTGACGATCTAAAAGCACACATTAGAGATTTATTTCTAGTAGCCGGTCATAGTAATGCGCCTTTGCCGCTTCGGAGACTGCAAGCCATGTTTTCGAAGATCGTTACCGAGCGTCACGGTGTTTCCCATCGGTGTTTACACCGGCGGCAGGATGAGTTTGATCGCTGTCTGTTGACTATGACAACAGTTCCTGGAATTATGAAGAGGAGCATTTGCTCAATAATGACTCTAAAACAAGCGGCATTGTTAATACGGAACTGACACTTTGGCTAAACGGTGCACATTTCTGCATGCTTCCGTTTTTTAGGTCATGGATTCCGAACCTCCAAACCAGAAAGTGTTTTTAGTGAACAGCAGCCGCCGCAATGTGATTCTGCGAGATTCTGCAGGATCGAAACGTGTGCGAGATTATCAAATGCCCCTTTTAAATCAAGGGCGAGGATGGCCCTCGTCTGGGAACGCGACGGAGGGCCCATAACCTCTTCCTTGAGCTGTAGAAGAGAGAGAGAGAGTGGTTCGTGAAAGAAATGAAAAGGGGCGCTATTTTCTGCCTCCCGTCGTGGGGGCACGGCTCAGCGCCCTTAGGAATGGGGAAGGGGAAGTAAAGACGATAGAAGAAAGGAAGATAGAAGGAGTGATTAGCGTGGCAAGAGTGTCTTGTCAACGAAGGCAGGAGCACGAAGCCAAAGGGCTCGTCTATAATGTGGCGAGGTCCGCAGAAGCCGCAAACTCGAGGAAGGCTCGCAGGGCTTGTAGCTTTGACCGTGCGGGAAAGAGAAAGTCCTCCACCGTTGTGGCAGGGAGACCGAGGAGGCGATAGCGGCGCGCCATCAAGCGTCGCTCAGCGGCCAGGGCAGGGCAGGCGCAAATTATATGTTCCAAAATTTCGTCGTCACCGCATCTGCGGCACGCAGGCGATGAGCAGCGACCCTTGGAAAACATGCGTGCCGCAGGCCAAGCGCTCGCGTCTCTCCAGGCCGGTCTCTGGTAGGGGTGGCGGTGGTTTGCCGCTTGTCACCCGCGTGTCAGGGTGGGCCGCTGGAAGCAGCTGCTGCAGTCGTTGCCGGGAGTAGTCCGACAGGGCTACCGCCTTAGTGACTGAGGTGTCGCCGTGTGTAGAAGCACGTCCGGCGCAGAGAGATGTACCCGAAATCCGAACTGTGAGTGGGAGAAGAACGACTGTCGTTCGAGAAAAGGTTGCAGACGCCGTAAAAGCACGTGCTCCATTAACTTGTAGCGAGAGGGAGACGTGAAGGCGGCCGACGTGGCCGTGCCGAAGTCTCGCCACTTTATTCGAAGGCCCTTGTCCAAGCAGAGCGGCAGCGGCATGCCGGCGTCCAGCCTCCAGGAGCGTGAGCTCGTTCTAAACTGCTCGCGCCTCGAGCTCTCAGCATGAGCTGCGCGAGAGGCGCGGCGCGTAGGTGGTAAAAATAATGATGATGATGATGATGATGATAACGCTACAAACTTTCCGACGCATGAGGTACGAGATATCGGCCGTAAATTTGATATAACTATGGGCTTGCCTGGTTTGGGTATTAGGGAAATGTCGGCATGCCGCCATGCATGTGGTAGTGTACCCTTATGCCAATAGTCATTGAATAGGTTCGATGGTGAGATGATTTAGATCCGAGTCACTGAGGTTGCGAACTGCTGAGAATCTAATGTGATATGTGTCTGGTGCCGTGTTTCGACGGCACCACGCGTGTTGCGACGTTTCTCTGCGCCGTATTTCCACCTATTACGACGTGTTTCGACGTGCCGTGTTTCGACGTGTTTCTGTGCGACAGAACAGTCACCATCGGGATAGAGCCTCACCGTTCCGACACGATTCGCCTTACAGGTCGCGGCACACGTCAGAGATTACTTCTGTCCCCCATCCTGTTTAATATTGCCGTGGCAAGACTACCTGAGCTGCTCGATCAGATCCCTGATGTCGCCCATGCGATTTACGCAGACGAAATCACGATCTGGACGACGCGAGGGTCAGACGAGGCCATTCAGGATCGACTGCAGCAGGCAGCTGACATAGTTACCGCATACGCACGACAGTGCAGCGTGACCTGTTCCCCTCAAAAATCCGAGCTTGTTCTCATCCGGTCGCGCAGCATTACCCCTCCACCCAAGATACGGTGCTCGTAGATGGCGTTCCCGTCCCTCATGTGGAGCGTGCTTGCACACTTGGGTTACATGTTCAAGCAAACGGGAAAGCAAACTACACTGTCTCTCTCCTGTCCCGACAAACCGAGCAGATTCTCGCCATGTTACGAGTTTCAAACTGGCGCTCGGGACTGCGAAAGCGGGACCTGCTGCGGCTGGTGCAGGCCTGTGTGATCAGTCACATCACCTACCATCTCCCATTCCACAGACTTATACAGTCGGAGCAGATGCGGGTCGACGTAATGCTGCGAAAGGCGACCAAGCTCGCCCGCGGACTCCTACACTACACCGCCACGACAAGATTGCTAGCCCTAAGGATGCATAGCACCCTCAGTGAGCTATTGGACGCTCAGTGGACCAGCCAAAGACAACGCCTTCTGCTCACACCCACTGGGCGGCACCTGCTCTCGAGACTGGTATACCCAGTCTTGCCCAATGACGCCGAGGACACTGCCATAGCCCTCCAGCCCTGGGAACCTTAAAGGTGCACCCGCTACCCCGGAACATGAGTACTGAGCATGACGCGGGATGCCGGTGCGCTCGTATTCGGTACCTGGTTCGCATTCTCGGTGACATCCCTGAGACAAACACGCTATACACCGGTGCTGCACGTTGCTGCAAAGGGTATTCCGCGGTAGTGTTGGACGGCGCTGAAACTTTACTTACGGCCGCCTCTTTGTGCAGTTCTACACCTGCAGACGGCGAAGTTCTTGGTGTACGTATTAACAGATTCCCAGCAAGCATGCCGAGCCTTTTTGATGGGACGCGGCTTCTCTAAGGCGGCTCACAGCATCCTACACAAGCCATCAAACATAGACACATCCAGCCCAGAACGTATCCACTTGCTCTGGAGTCCTGGCCTTTCCTCATTACCGTGCAATGACCAGGCTCACGCGGTCACTCGAGAAATTGCCCATCGAGCTGCCCGGCATGGCGGGGCCGAGAGTCCAGATCAAGTGGGCCCTCCACTCACATACCAAGACATATTAACTCCCTACACCAGATCTAGACAAACGATGTCCCCGCCACCAACGTCGTTCTCGCGAGAGGAAGAGGTGGCACTCCGCCAACTTCAAACGAGTTCTTTCCCCAACCTGCTTTCCACGCATAAATTCTGCCCTGGCCGCTACGCACTCTTGCCCGGGCTTTGGCAGCTTCCCTACGGCGTTCCATGTCATGGTGGTTGCGCCGCAAAATTATTCCCTCCCCTTCCAGTCATCCTGTGCCCATTCCGCACCAAAGAGCTGCGGGACGATGCCCTCTGCGACTGGCCTCCCGAGGTCCGCCAGGCCTTGGTTTAACGGGCCCGTGTCGTTGCTGCGATCGTCATAGGGACCCTGGACTAGGGTTCCCTTCCACATGGTTGGTTTATATATATATATATATATATATATATATATATTTTAAAATGTTTCTCTCTCTCTCGCAGTGAAAAGCATGTACTCAATATGCAATCTGTATGCATGGTGCAAGGAAAATCTCTCCATAAGACGAGAAGTATTTCAACAAGCTTTATCAAAAGATTATGCGATATTGCTATGGCTGCGTGGGAATGTTTCAAATGATTGTGGCATCATTAGAAACGTTCTTACGAGTGATGACACCCGGTGTTGCGTATTGTATTCAGGGAAACTCCAAAGAAACCGCCGAGTGCAGGTGAGCTTGCTGTGACGACTTCCTTTGGGTCCGCGCGGAAACAAAGGAAGATTGAACTTTCCGTCCAACACGCCACCAGCTTGTGAACCTCTGGTAGTGAGGGAAATATAGACCGTGACTAATTGGCCTAATGTGGAGGGTAGCGCGCCCATTGCAATGCATTCTTACACGGCTGAATCTAGCAAGAAGGCAGTTCATGGGAAGTATCGAGAAATCGACTGATCTGCACTACCGGGCTATATCGAAGACGAATGACCCTTGTGGGCTTCCACAGAAGAATGAGCGTATTAAAGCTTGACCGCCCTCATTGACCGTGCTCACGCTCCGGAGTTGAAAGCAAATTATCACTTGATCGGAGAAGCCAAGATTTTTTGTGTAGAATAACACTTCCACAAGAGGCAATTTCTAATTTTTTGTTCCAGGAATACCACTTACTCTTGAATACTCTTGAGGAACTGCGAGTCAATACAAAAACAAGTGCATTCGCGCCCTTACCCCTCTCCCACTATGAGCAGCTGCGAGAGTATGTGACGACGCGACTTTCCTGTCCCTCTGCTAATTAACGCTGCTCGGCCCGGCCGTATGAAAAGCCTGACGGACATGTCGATGTCATAAGTGGAGATGGGTCTTCAACCTCTCTAGGGTGCTCCGTTCCGGCTATTTGCGCCTTCTTCTCTTTTATCCAGACAGTAGCACTAAACCAGACGAGTGGAGAATTCGAGTCGGACGTGCGTCGAACGGCTTCTTACTTGCCTACCTTAATTCTTGCTCCGTCCGTCGACGAGGCACTGAGACTACACTTCCTAGGACAACGTCAACGTTTTGCGATAGCCTAATAAACGCTGTTATGGCTATGTGTGTGTGTGTGTGTGTGTGTGTGTGTGTGTGTGTGTGTGTGCGTGCGTGTGTGCGCGCGCGCGCGTGTGTGTGTGTGTGTGTGTGTGTGTGTGTGTGTGTGTGTGTGTGTGTGTGTGTGTGTGTGTAATTTCTGCCCCATCGCAACGGCGTATCATTGAAGTCGATGGAGTACAAATGTAGAGGTGTTCGCTGGGGAGCTAATGTTAGCCGCCCCTTAATAGGCACTAAGCTAAGTAGAACGCTCTTCCACAATGCCAACCTTTTGGCTGCATGCCAGGGTTCGCTGAATACGTCGTCATAGACTCACAGGTGGTTGTCACAATCACATTACACGCCAGATTGGTGTGGCTTTTGCCTGTTTGGCATGTGTCACAGTATGCCTGAAAATACAGCCTCTTTATGTTTGTTACGGAAAGAATTTGACTTTCTTAGCCGGTTGGCACCTATCTATTTAAGTGTTTGCGTGTATTTGTTGTAATTTTGTGCATTTGCTATTTTTACTGCTTGTCGCTTCTCATGGTAATTATAACGTCAATCTGGTGAACACTACATTTTTACAGTCGAAAAAGACAGTCCCCCTTAATACGATGCACATCAAAACGACAGAGAGTGCGGCATTTTCGGGAATTGGTATTGCCGTGTCGTTGCCACGGAAGACATTGGTGGCGAACAATATAAAGCAAAGGCGATGCACTTCTTTTACGTGTGAAAAGTGTTCACGTTGCCCTTCTTTTCTATCCTAGGCAAAATGACAGAAGCACCAAAGAGAATCAGGAAAGTTTTGACACAGCGCGAAGAAGACAGCACGAAGAAACGGACATAGAAACACGCGCATAATCCATTTTGTATGCGCATCAATGTGCTTTTCTCAGCGCTGTCATTGTGCAGATTATTATACTTGATTAGGCTGTGGACCGACTATCCTAACAATATCTCTTGAACCTACAAGGGCGTCTGTGTTTGATAGCGCGGTCTGTATAATTTCGAATTTTAAAGTTAGGCTAAGAACGATGAAAATTACAAAATATTGTTGAGATTTCACAGAAAAGTGCTAATACTTGCATCTCCTTATCAAAGGCACTATCGGGGCGTAGCCCGATTGTAGGTTCGAACACTATGCCAACAGCCGGCTGAGATATGACGCTGTGATCGCGGGTTGTCGAACCCACGAGATGAAAGTATATCTGTAAATTGCGTAAGAGTGTTTGGTGCCGTCTTCTAAGTGGAATCCTTTGCCCTGTCTCTGTGCTATCGCACACCAAGTGGTACAGTTCGTGGTGCCTGCGTGTGTTCGATTAACATTGAGAGGTTCGTTGTAAATATGTCAGTATTCTATAAATAGCTTAAAAATATGCTGATGTGCGATATCTTTCGTGTGATCGTTGTTGAAAAGTGGATGGCAGTGTTCCCGTATCTGTTGTTGGTCTTCAGACGCGACATCAAGGCTATGGTCAGCTGTTTCGTGAAAAGCTGCTGCGTCCATACTCCTAAGCTAAGTCATCCTGACATATATTTTACCACTTTCTGATAGGAATGTTTAAAGTTCCAATCTGCATTGATATTCACTTCTATGCGCAATCTGTAGCACTAGAAGACTTTAATATACTTACTGTGTTTGCCAAGGTTCTGTTTCCTGTGATAGAAAAGATTAGTCATGCATTCAGGGTGCAGTCAATATTTCATTCGAAAATTTTATATTACTATAATTCCTAAGGTAGCGTAGCACGACTCATATGTTCGGTCCATACTGAAGCTAGTTGACGTGAATCTTTAATCACATCGCGCGCAAAAAAGAGTCAATCGTGCATTATCGGACGTCCTTTTAAGATAATGTCATGGCGCTTTTTGTATATTTTTAACACAGCACTAATAATGTAAATGCTGATACACGCAATAAAAGCGCGGACACCATCATATATAGGAGCCTGCAAGGATGCAGTAACGTCATCCAGTCACCACTGTAAGATATATGAGTATGTATCGGAGGAGAAATTTGACCCAAAGTACAATTTAACCCAAACGAACAGCACACGACTTGTTTATATTACATCAGCAATAATGAATCTTCACTTCTGAAATCTTCCAGGCAGCACGCCGGCACTGAACCTATCTCGGCTAAAGGTTGGCAGGTACTTGCAGAAATATTGGTTTTGTCTGGGGTTTGGGGATATTGCTTCACCTAAATGTGCTTTGTTCTAACATTGAAGAGCAATTATGTCCCAGTGTTTGCAAAAATGGCTCTAGCGAATATGGTCGGTCGCTCTTATCTCCAAAATTGGCCAACATGGCTTCAGCCTACAATGTCGCTCGTGCGTATTGTCAAGATTCTGTTAATATTGGGAGCTCCTATATTGTTCGCCAGCCTTTTTTGTTGGCTACGCCATCGTTCTTTTGCCTTCAGCGTTTAATGCCGGTTCTTGCCAGGCTTTTCGTTGGATAGGTCAACATCTTTCCTACGTTTTCCATTCAATATGTAATTTAACATGAGCTTGTTTTCGTGCATGTAATTAAGTACATGCCTCCCACGCTTTTAGCTTTAGGTCAGCAGCAAGAACAATCAGCCTAGAAAAGCTGAGAGTAAACACGTTAATTAGAACCTCGCACTTTGTTTTTTCACAAATTGCTCGCAGCTAACCGCACAGAACAGGCACTAATTATCTAGACTACGCTGTTATATTAGTAATCGAGCAAAAGGCACCACTCACAAACACACACAGCCAGAATGTATCCTTGTTAGTGCTTATTTAAGCTGTCAGTTTACCGATGGTTCAAAAGGAAGTGAGTGAAAAGCAAAAAGTGGTACAAAACGAAATAAATGAATGTCTACACTTGAACAGGCACCTAATACAGCTGGATTTCATATGTACCTCTGACTGCCGGAAACTACGTGACCTGCGGCGACTGTAGCTGGACGTTTAAATAATGTGATAACCTCACAACTATTAAAAAGCTGAGCGTTAGAGATCCTGCATTTCCTTGTGGGACATGAGTGGTGAAGGACAAATGAAGAGGGTTAGTTTTTCATACGACAACGCGGCAGAAGTACAAAGTAAGACACAATAAGATGAAGAAATAAGACAAATAAGATAATGAAAGCTTTAGTACAAAAGCAGGAAAAAAAGCCGTAAGAAAAAAACTTCCGCCACTAGAAATCGAACGAGCTACCCCCGGATCCGGAGTCGGGTACTTTACCACTACGCCACATTGTTTTTTTTCTTTCCTGGTATTTATTACAAATGTGCGTAATTAGCATATATAGCGAACAAAATACTCAAGGTGGCCTCTACCAGCGTACAAGCGTTACACAGAAATCTTAAAAGGCTAATAAAGCCACACATTACACCACAAAAAGTCAATGTGGCGTAGATTCACTCTTCATGAAATCTACGCCACATTGACTTTTTTGTGTCATAACTAGGGCTCCGTATTTTCGGTTTTATCCGAAAAATTCCGATAAAGATTCCCGGTAAAATTTTTGACAGTACGGATTTATCTGAAAAACTCCATTTCAAGAGCCAGTACGACCTGGTTCCGTTCTCTGTCGAAAGTGCAAGTTCTAAGCGCTCATTTATGCATCTTCTGGTTTGAGCAATATAAAGTTTACCGCGTGTAGCTGTATTAAGCGACGTAGCTGTATTGTGCTCTTACTCAGCTTCCTACATGCAGAAGCTTCACAAGGAATTGCAACTCGCCGACCTCGAATTCAAGGCGCTTCACTTCAAAGATCCCTGCCAGCTACTCTACAACGCTCTGAAGGATGGAATCAAGACGAGCTCGTTTAACGTAGTTCACAATTTCGTTGTGCACTTTCCTGCCCTGTTGTAGTCGTCGCGGGAGCTGCGCCGTAAGTTTGGTCTTGTTTGCTTGGCCATGGGCATGTCCATCAAGTCGCTGAAAACCGTATGTTCGTCGAGGTGGTTCTCTTTTTATGAAGCTCTATAAGATATTTTAGACTACTGGCACGTCATTTTGTCTTTCTTGAGATGCGACGAAGCCGAGGGAACGAAGTGTGAGAAGCTCAAGATGTATTTCATCGCCTGACGCTGTGCACGACTTCCTCGTTAAGATAAGGTTTCTGAAGACTCATTCGTGTGCCCTGCTCTCAATCATTAAGGAACTTGAGGCAGAGAGTGCCCTGGTACACCAAGTTTTTCGCATACTGCCGGTTCGTTTGCACGCACTCATCAGTCAATGGCGTGATCCAACCGATGTCTTCCTATCAGATGTCACAAGTCTGTTGGACCTCCGTGACGAGACTGACCGCTTAACGACTGTCGCAGACTTTCACGGATACTACGCTGCTGTCGCCAAAAAGTGGAGTTAGACATCTGAGAGGAACCTCTGCGCCAAAGAATCGTCTGGATACTGCGTACAAATTGTGAATCCAAATGCGAAGCATGAGCTGCCCTGGGCGTTCGAAATCTATTAGCCTATTTTTCAATTAGTGCTTCTTGAAACTGACGACATGAGCCAGCTCCTGAGTGATTTTGCGAACTATAAGGGATATGAAATATGTAACATTGTTGAAATCTTGTCGTTTTGGAGACTTCACAATGTCCAGTGGCCAATGCTTTCTCGCTGCGCGCTGCGTCTTCTGTTGCTTCCTGTTTCTAGCGCTAACATTGGAAGGCGCATTTTTAAAGCTGAGAGTCGTCAATCGAAAGGAGCGCGCTTCGATCACTGACAGCAACCTGGCAAAGGATGCTTGCGTGTTTTACAATAAGCTTTAAGCAAATGGTTGTCATACGCACAAATACAGGTGCTTTGTCACAAGTGTTTCGCTTGTGCATATATGTTTTTGTGGGTTCAAGCCTTCTAGAGAAAAATGTGCTTCGTGTGTTTTGATATTTTAGTATTTGGATATGAATTGATGAAATACTTTGGCGTTTCGAGAATAATTCAAAACGCCGATAAACGCCGTATTTCCGCCAAAAATTTTATCCTCGATAAACACCTATTTTCCGCCAAAAATATAAACTCCGATATGCACCCGGCAATATTCAAGAAAAATAAACAAAGAATACACGGAGCCCTAGTTATAACCTGCTCTTAGGCTTGTGCATCAAACAACGAGCACATGAAAGTAAGGCCAACAAGCTGTGTTAGTCCTACTGGACTGAAACAAGTTTAAAATTCCTTGACCGCTTACTCAGGCCTCTACCCTTGACAGTCACTCAGGTACGAACTCCTGGGCTTTTTGCAGTTCCATAAACTTGGCTGTACACTGTCGAACATACATTCGTATAGGCCATACATCTGGATCGCAATAAAATCCCGCCATACGAGTCTGCCGTAAACAGTGAAGGCCATTTAGGATAACCAAGTCGCTGCAATCCGTTTTGATCCTCTACTGGCAGATATCTTATACCATGTGGATCTAACGGTAAATACTCCTGTATCGTCCTTTGAAATACAAAGCAATCCAAAGCAATGTAAGAAAACGTGGTCTGTAGTGTCCGTTTTTTTTACAGATAAGCCATTCTAGCTCCCAACGTAAAAGAAAAAGACGACAGTCTTTTTAATTCCCTTGGCAGACAATGTACCCGTGTGAAGCTTAAAAAAGAAAGACTTCGTGGCAGGAGCCACTTGCATTCTCTTCACCCGCTTAAGCACATCTTGCGCTTGGCCTCCACTGTACGTGGTTCGGTATAGAGGTACAGGTTGAAAAGCATCGCATACGCCTTTGTACAACGTTTCACGTGTCACAGAAAAGAGGTACTCGTTAGGAATTCTAACAGATAAAAAGCGTATACTTAAAATAACCTCCTTATGATACCTGCAAAGAGCACCTGTCATGTGATTCATACCGACCACTTATCCATGTAAAGCCCGCATCAGTCTCAGTTGGCAAACCATACTCAGGAAAGCGTCACTTGTGTTGCAGAAAAAAAGGAACCTGTTTACGACTTGGCGTATGGAAAGGTGTGGTAACCCAAACACTTCGTGTCTCACTCGTCTAAAGAGATTACTTTGACTGCATCTCTCGCACTTCAAGGGCCACATGGAAACAGCGAATACGTGATGGACCTTCTGTATGTTCACCCTTGAACAATGCAATACTTGCAATACACACCAAAGTATTGAGGCAAAGAACAGATTCCAAACAGTCGCTCTCGAAAACACTGGCAGATGATTACCGTTCTATCCATTGGCTTTCAGCTGCATTTTTTCCCTTGTTCCTGCCAGTAGTTCTCATTACCTTTATAATATTCCAGCGGGACACCAAGCTACATAACGGATGTGGTCACCCACTTAATATTGGCAAAATAGTCTGGTCTTGCACATGCTTTGCTTTCTGTGAAATGACAAGTCAACGTACTAATGCACCGTTTGGCTTCAGCTTTGTATGTCACATACTCGAGACAGACGCCATCTTCACCTGCTACTGCAATTTGCATATTTATTAAACGCAAACAAATTGCTACCGGTGACGAATGTAACGTCCATAATGTCAACAGCGCTAACTTCTTTGTACAAATCACAACACAACTTCAAAAAATATCAAATGGGCCTAGAAGTGGGTACGATTTACCGGCTGTTACTGCCAAATTTATTAGCCGTTTCCCGCTATTTTCAAAGCGTAACATGTGCAGAGGCTTTATGTCGACTCTAATCTCATTTTATAGGTACGCGCGTACAGTGGATTGAGTATTGTAACATCTTTTTTGGTGCAACGTAGCGCGTGGCAGTGCGCAGCGCACTCTGATCTGAAGCTCTATCGTTAGCTACACCTACATAACGGCTTGGACAAAAACGAGTGCAGTGCGCAGGAAATATATGCCATCATACTAGTTCAGTAAGGCGTACGAATTCATAAGTCTGTGTTCTCTTGTGAATGGCATTTGCGCAAGAAAAGAGCAGGGACACCAAGGAAAGAAACCAGGAAATACATGCAGACTAACTGAAATATTCTTGCCGGAAATACACACACACACACACACACACACACATATATATATATATATATATATATATATATATATATATATATATATATATATATATATATATATATATATATATATATATATATATATATATATTGTTAAGACGTTTATTGACGGCGACATTGACGGCGACGATGCACAACGACAGAGCGCAGACTCGCAGACTCTCACGAGCACGAGCACGACGAGAGGCGTGCTCTCCGAGAATAGGCGAAGAGGGTGACCCACTAGGAGGCGCTTGAGAGGACGACCCATTAGAGCGTTGCAATGCTTCTCTACAATTACCCCGGGTACGAAAAGGGAGCCGCCTGGCGACCTAACAGCTGGTCACTATGAGCGGGTCATGGTAGGGCTTGAGGCGCTTGAGGCGCTTGAGAGGACGACCCATTAGAGCGTTCCAATGCTTCTCTACAATATATATATATATCAGAGCTGGGCAGAGATACTCGGAAAAGTATTCCGGAATACAGATATCGAAATACGTGTACTGGAAGCCTAGGATACTTATACTGAGATACATTTGCCTTTAGCGTAATGGGCTATTTCGGAGATACTTTTGAAATGTGACGAAAAAGTGTTCCGGAATAAAGATACAGCAATACGATACTGGAATGCTTCGTTTTTTATTACAAGGATGTTCGTACTCCGCAAAGACATTTATAAGTGCAGAAATATGGTGTAAATTAAGTTGCAGGGGATTGAAACTTTCAATTTATTTGTTTATTACAGCACTCTACAAAGTTACAAAGTACATAATTAGTAATATTGACATATTTACACATATTAATCGCAATAAAAAGTACGCTATTTGTCAGCAACAGTAACAAGCATTGGGCACCGAAATTGACATGCTTGGTGACAACTAAATGAGCTATGCTAGAAATAGCATAGTTAAGGCAAATCACTCGAATCACTAATGAATACCAGTGAATTGAGAAAAAACATACATTAATTTTGCACATAGGATCTGCTTTGCTAAGAAGGTTCCTGTGTGAGCTTCTCAAACAGGCTGTTTTCTAGACAGCGTCGTTTCGGCCTCAGCACAAGACTCGCGAAAGAAAAAAAGTCTATCTAGCACTGCATACGAGCACAGGTTCGTGTTATAGTAAATGAATACCGCCTTCATAGCCGGATAACCCTGTAGCGTGGCGATATCTCTTCTTGGGCCAGCTAGATACGGAAACACTTCCTCCCTCACGTGGGTTCTTCTCACCATTCAGAAGCCGAAGTCGGTCCCCATCTTCGGAATCCTCAGCCGTCTGGCCCGGTCGGCTGGGGATTCCGCTGCCCATATAGGCCGGTCATAACTACCTACGCGTGATAGAGCCCAATATGTCGAAACTGCACAATTCAAACATTGGCTTCGTAAAATCACTTTCTTTGGGGGCGGGAGGGTGTAAGCACTCCCATGTCGCCCCTGCCAGCTCTTAAACAGACGAGTAAACAGGTACAGCTGCTCAGAGCACCCCATCAGAAGCTACAGCAATCACTCGTCGCCTGGGTCGAAAGGGTAACTCTTCAATAAAGCTGTCAACACCACCGACGCTACCAGCACCCAATTCAGCAAGCCGCAACCGGCGAAGTCGGCTCCAGCGGTGGGGGATCCTGGTACAACAATAGACCGTTCCACGCTTGTAGTCAATTAGGAACGCACCCTGACACGCTGGAGAGGTGGCTGAAAGCGCGACAAAGATAGCCATTCTCTAGTTACTCCGGCCGCGACTATGGCAACTGCTTTCAGAAGTGCCGCCGCTTTGAGAACTGAACGAACGCGCAACACTTCAAAGCCTCTGTTCCAAGGCGGTATCCGCGCGGGAGGTCACGTAATAGTGGCTTGCCACCCAAAAAAAATTAGGCGCGCTGCACTGGCCTTGATAGACAGCGACTTTCATCGGCAGATCGACATCGACACTGCATCCGCGATTGTACCGTCTGCGGCGTCGAGGGCTTTACCACATGGGGTCATTCTGTGCTTGAAGGGCAACCATGGCCGCTCTTTCTGTCGGCGACCGGCGGCGCGCTTTTGCTTGTCTTGGCACAAAAACACATGAAAAAAAACCTGTAATTCCCCCTTGGAAACCCGCGTCAACTCATTTCCGAGAAAAAGAAAATATAACGAGATAACCGCGTCCTGCATAGTATCGCGTTACAAGCGATAGATCGTAAAAGTATTTCACTACTGAGATACAAATACAATTTTCAAATGTATCTCGATACAGAAATACAGATACTCAAAAGTATCTCTGAAATAATATCGCGATACTCTTGCATCTCGATACTGCCCAGCCCTGATATATTGTCACGTGGTCATGACGTCGACGAAGACAGAAGTCGGCGTTTGCAGGATGAAACTGTTTATATGGCCGAACTTGTGGCCGGAGAATGAGAACTAGAACTACAGCAATACACGCTGTACAATGATAGCGGCGAACAGGGCGTCGTCCGTCGATCAACTGACAAGCGGTCGAGCGCGTCGGCTTTTATACAGGCGCTATCGAACTTTCCAGCAATATCGGTGGTGGCGGCGTTATCTCTCGACAAAGCTGGGACATTCGCGTGCGGCACGCAGTCTCAACAAAACGATCTACTAAAATCGTGAAGCTTCTCGAACACTGCATCGCGGCCAGCGTCGAGCGTTGATAACTGTCCCTGCTGGTCAAACTCGAACACATCAAAATAAAAGAAGTGGTCGTGGCAATATTATATATATATATATATATATATATATATATATATATATATATATATATATATGGGTCATTCCATGCCAAGTGTCTCAGACGTGCCGCTCACACATCGCAGATTTTGCTGAGAAACTTTGTGCATTTTTCCTGTGCCAGATGGAGTATTGTGGCAAAACATTTTTTTCTCGCAAAAGCTTTTGAAGATCACGGCGCCCCCTCGAAGTTCGCTTGTATTCGTTAAACAGTGGCCAATAGAAAAATGTGTATAAAATCCATTTTTGTGTATTGAGTTTCTAAGCCACGCTTGCCCTATCGAGGAGGTTCTGTTAAGTTGTCCTATTTATTAATTCCGAAATATTTGTGTTTCACTACCTGCTACGTATCTACAAAATCTACGAAAATCTTTAATGTTCGTAATTTTTTTCTTCAGCTTGCTAGAGCTCTCCCAAACCATTCTTAATAATAGTATGTTTTTCAGGAAAGTGCATTTTAGTACAAAAATGTTTAGGGGTAAAATATACTTCAAATCTTCCTGAAAAACTTTGTGAAATTAGAAAATATATGCAATTTGTCGCATGTTTGAGAGTATTTCTCATACTGATGCGGTAATACTGAGACTGGAGTTCATCAAGTCGCTGGCAAATGGTGATGACGTCTTGAGTGGTGGCAAGATTTTGCGTAGCAAGGGCGTTAAAGACGACGGTGTTTATGCATTTAATAAAATGGCGTATGTGATCAGTCTGGGACATGGCGGAGTTAACACTCTTGCACAATGCAAGGACATCCTCAATGTACGAAGTGTACGATTCACCAGGCAGTTGAATGCGTTCATCCAACTTCTTCTTCACTGCCTCAGCATGAACTGTTGGGGCACCGAAAATCTCACGAAGCTGCTGCGTGAACGTGTCTCAGTCGGGAACATCTGTTTGATGGTTCCAAAACAAGATTTTCGCGACATCACACAGGTAGAAGGGGACGTTTCGCAACTTCTGTGGGTTGTCCCTCCTGTTGAAGTCACTGGCAAGGTCGAAGGCTTGTAGCCAGTCTTCAACGTCATCCCCTCGTAGACCAGAGAAGACCGGCGGATGGCGCTGGCGGCTGCTAATGGCCAGAGCGGAGGCTGAAGGCCGAGGCTGTACTAGGCCGGTTGCGTCGGACGTACCAGGATTTTCGTGAGCGGGCATGGCAGGTGGTATTACTCGACGTGCCGAGCGGTGCTTCAGCGAGATTGAGCGAGAGGACTGGGGGACCGAAAAGCACCATTCACTACCTATAAGGAACCGATTTATTCGAGTCGAGCTCGAGCTGACACACATGGATGATGATATATGTCCAGTTGACAAAGAAGAGTCAGTGACTGCGCTCACACTATCATTAAGAATGGTTAGGGAGAATTCTAGATAGCTCAAGAAAAAATCGCGAACTTTGAAGATTTTCGTGGTTTTTGAAGATACGTAGCTGGTAGTGAAACACAAAAATTTCGGAATTATAAATAGGACAACTGAACAGAACCACTACGATAGCGCAAGCGTGGTTTTGGAGCTCAATACACAAAAATAGATTTTATACACATTTTTCTATTAGGCACAGTTTAACAAATAAAGGGAACTTCGAAGGGGCGCCATGATCGTCAACATTTTTTCTTAGCAGAAATATTTTCCACAATGCTCTTTGGCACAGGAAAAAGGCACAAATTTTATCAAAAAAAATCTGCGATGTGCGAGCGCCACGTCTGGGACACTTGGCATGGAATGACTCATATATATATATATATATATATATATATATATATATATATATATATATATATATATTTATATATATAGACAATAATGCCAAGGAAAGTATAGGGGATGTTTTTACTAGTAAATCTAAGGTAGATGTGAAGAAAGAAAAGTGAACGAAGAGATAGCTTGCCGCGGGCAGGGACCGAACCTGCGACCTTTAAATAACACGTCCGATGCTCTACCAACTGAACACAGTTGGTAGAGCATCGGACGCGTTGTCGTTTTTATACAATTTCGATGTATGCGCTTGCTCTATCACATAAGCAACGTAACCTTTAACAAGTGGTGCAAAGTTCTGTTTTATTTCGTTTCGCGTTTTCTTTCAAATATTCGTATTTCCAGGAGCTCGAAAAGCTCAGTTAGGAACTTGGTACTTCTTTTATTTGTAGAACATTTGTAAAATAAATTTTGTGATAACTAGTTACCATGTGTTTTGTGCCGCACTGAGTGCCAACATAGTAATTTTTAATAGCGTGTCTGGGCCATTGTTTCCTTGCTAATAGAATGGAAGTGCAAATACTGTTTGAGACGGCAAAAACGATGGGTCGTTTTTGCCGTCTCGAAAGAACGGCGGTGTCAATATTGTATTTAATATTTTCATGTAACTTTCAACGATTTTGCAACTTTTAGTACTCCTTATGTAACAGGTCCGTTACACGTAAAACCTCTGCTTTATTCAAACCGTACCCGAGTGTCTGGGAATCTTCCAGATTTTTTCAGAATATTCCGATAAGACTGGGCGCTGAGCGCGAACAATAGAGTTTATTCTGGAACTAACCCAGGCAGCAACGATAATGCTGGAACGTTCTATAATACATGTGTAAAAGCCGACGCATTTCACAGATGAGCAGTTAGTCGACTGTTCATCTGTGTCGACTACTCAGTGCTTAGGACGAAACTATAATGCGTGCAAAAAGTGCCATTAAACGGGCCGTCTTTAACGCAGGGGAATAGATTATTTTCATGCATATATTTACAGTAGCCCAACCGCTCGCATTGAATGGGACGGACAGAAATAGCGAGAGACAAATTGATGCCTTTCAAATGATTGCAATAAATGGGCGTGGTTCATAAATTTTGGAAATTATGCCATTAGAAATGAGTGGCTTTATTAAATAAGATTATTATATAAAAATACGAAGTAAGCGTATGATATGAATAGCCGTACGAGCCAAGCTTTATAAAAAACTGTTATAAAAATATCAGTTAAAACTGAAGGCTCTGGGGCCCTAAATGTCGGAAAAATGCACTTGTTGGTAGTGACACATGGCGAAACCTACAGCGGTAACAAAAAACACGGAAAAAGAAAGTGACCACAGTACGATGTGCTTTCATGCCGTTCTTCTCGTTTTGCGTCACTTCTCGTGCAACAATGGAAAATTAAGTAACGTCAACTCGTCTTCTTTACTGTTCTGTTTACAAACATTACTTGAGAAATTGATTCTTTGAGACAAAATTTATCTGCAATAAATAGATTTATCTGATAGAGCAGGATTCGCGAACTATAAAAATCAGGATATGAAAGGGAGACAGAAGCATGAAGAGATGCAAAATTCTTGAAAGCTGGGTGTATCCAAATCTGTAAAACGAGCGCAGTTTGCAATAAACTTTGTTCTTAGTGACTGCGAAAGTGGGGCAATGCATGCGAAGAATAACGTTTCGTTAATAATAGAGGAGACACTCACAAAGGTAAACACGTAAGTCAGACTCCTCTTCACCCAATCGCCATTTTTGTATAGGTATCTTGTTCTGACGCACCCCACATTGTACTTGGACAGTTTCTGTGAGTATCCCACGAGGTAGAGATTCTGTTGGCTGACTGCAGGCTGGAAACAGATTTCATATCTTCAGATGTAGGAAACCTATGCTGGCATGGATAAAAAAGTATCGGAGAAGAAAACTATTATTATGCAGGGTGTTTTTAGACAACATATTTTAAGAATAAAAAAATCCGCACATCCCACGCACCGTGGGAGTCGATGTTATGCGAAGCATGCGGCCGGAAGGTGACTGTGGCGTAATTTTTTTTCTGAGCGACACGTCACAAAATGACGCTAAAGATTTATGTAAATTTTATACGCACACATATATTGCCACGCCCACTTCTTGTCTTGTTTTGATGTATTCGGGTTTGACCGGCAGGGACGGTTATCAACGCTCGACGCTGTCCGCGAAGTAGTGTTCTAGAAGCGTCGCGATTGTAGTAGATCGGTTTGTTAAGATTGCGCCCCGCACGCGAATGTTCCAGCTTTGTCTAGAGATAACGCCGCCACCAGCGATATTGCTGGAAAGTTCGATAGCGCCTGTATAAAAGCCGACGCGCGTGACCGCTTGTCAGTTGATCGACGGACGACGCCCTGTTCGCCGCTATCATTGTACAGCGTGTATTGCTGCAGTTCTAGTTCTCATTTTCCCGGCCACAAGTTCGGCCCAAATAAACAGTTTCATTCTGCAAACGCCGACTGCTGCCTTTGTCGACGTCACGATCACGTGACATCTGGTGGAGGTGCTGCTTCATGATCCGGACGCCATCGCGGAGCGCTGACCCAAGCCCAAGCCGCGAAGAAGACGACTCTAAGGTCAACCCGGATCCTCGAACCAGCCGCCGGCAGAAGGGACTACAACCAGAGTACGGGCTCCTTCCCGAAAACGCCAGGCAGCCGAAGACCGTCACATCTACCGCCGAGACGATGACAGACCAACTGCCAGCTACAATGGTAGTAATGCAACAGCCAAGGGAGCCACCAACTTTCCGTGGATCGTCTTTTGAAGACCCGGAGAGCTGGCTGGAGACGTACGAGCGAGTCGCCGCCTTCAACCACTGGGACACTGAAGAGAAGCTGCGCCACGTCTACTTCTACTTAGAAGACGCCGCGAAGACGTGGTTCGAGAACCATGAATCGAGCCTTCAGTCCTGGGACCTCTTTCGGACGACGTTCCTCAATACCTTCGCGAGCATCGTCCGCAAGGAAAAGGCCGCTGCTTTGCTGGAGACCCGGGTGCAGCTGCCAGACGAAAACGTCACCATCTTCACGGAAGAGATGACTCGACTTTTCCGTAAGGCCGACGCTGCGATGGCGGAAGACAAAAAAGTTCGCCTGCTCATACGGGGTGTCAAACAAGAACTTTTCGCGGGACTTGTCCGCAACCCGCCCACGACGGTCGCCGAATTCCTCACCGAGGCTACGACTATTGAAAAGACATTGGACATGCGGACGAAACAGTACAACCACTCTCCGCTGTCTGCAACCTATTCCGAAGTGCACTCACTAGCCACCGACGACTTGCGCGAAACCATCCGAGCGATCGTGCGGGAGGAGTTGCGCAAGCTGTTACCTTCGCCGCAGCCTCAAGTGGATTCCATCGCAGACATTGTCCGCGAGGAAATCAAAGAGTCACTGGGTGTTCCTCAGCCGGCACCGCCGCAGCTTCAAGCAATGAGTTATGCTGCTGCAGCCCGACGCAACGCCCCCCCCTCCTCGCCCGCGTCATGACGCCGCGCCGCCCCAGCAGTTCCGCCGCCAGGCACCACCGCCGCCACCACCGACGCCATACCACCCGCCAACCGGCCAGCGATACACGCCGAGGAAGACCGACGTTTGGCGCGCCCCCGACCATCGTCCACTCTGCTACCACTGCGGAGAAGCTGGCCACACCTACCGCCGCTGCCAGTATCGACGGATGGGACTGCGTGGGTTCGCCATCGACGCGCCGCGTCGACAGCAGGGTGAACGACCACGTGACATCGCCGACTATCTGGCAGGAGTGCATTGGACCCCCGAGGACCTTCCCGATCGCCGTCGCCAGGCCGCTACGCCTCTCCCCAACGCCGCCAGTACACTGGCCCGTTCCGGGGCCGGTCGCCTAGCCCGTATCCGGAAAACTAAGGGCAGCAACCGATGGAGGTGCGGTTGCTGTACGACGAAACATCGAAGATCCTCCGCCGCCGACGACGACGCCACGACGAAACCTTGAAGACCCGACGCGAACCAGACAGAGCCCTGACGACGAAGCCTCGCGGACCGAAGCGGACCTGACAACGCAACGGGGAAGCAGCGGAACAAACCGACGTAGCCGTGACCCGACGCCACGACCTAACTGCAATGCAAGACGACGAACTAGCGACCTCGACGTCCTTATCGACTGCCACAACGTCACAGCTCTCGTCGACACCGGAGCCGACTATTCTGTCATCAGTGGACCGTTCGCCGCGAAGCTGAAGAAGGTTAAGACCGCTTGGGAAGGCCCCGAAATCCGCACCGCTGGAGGCCATCTGATAACGCCGATTGGTGTCTGCACAGCGAGAGTCACCATCAATAACCGGACTTATCCTGCGAGCTTTGTAATCCTACAAAACTGCTCCAGGCATGCAATACTTGGAATGGACTTCCTAAGTGAACACGGCGCCGTCATCGACCTGAGGTCCGAGTCGATAACACTAACCTCAGATAAAGCGCTCCCGCCCCGCGTGACGCCAGGGAACCATGCATTGAATGTGATAGAAGAGCAGGTGACCATTCCGCCGCTTTCCAGCGTCATTATTTCCGTCGGCACCGAAAAAGCTGAAGACATCGAAGGTGTCATCGAGAGCGATCAGCGTTTGCTGCTAGATCGTGACATTTGCGTCGCAAGGGGCATTGCTCGGTTGCATGAAGGAAAAGGAAGCGTGATGCTAACGAACTTCGGCCAGGAATACAGACACCTGAGCAGGGGCACGACGATTGCATACATCGAAGAAATCTCGGCCGTCAGCGATGCGTTTGCATTTTCGGATTCTGACGAAGCTACGACGACGATCCCTGAGCCACCCTTCGACGTAAACCCAAGTCTTCCCGCTCGCCAACAGCAACAGCTTCGACGCCTTCTGCAGGAATACAGGGACTGTCTCTCGTCGTCATCGCGGGTCCGACAAACGCCCCTTGCTAAGCACCGCATCATAACAGAAGAAAATGCTCGACCATTCCGTCAGAGTCCCTACCGGGTTTCGACGCGGGAACGGGAGGCCGTTAAGAAACAAGTCGATGAAATGCTACACGACGACATCATCCAGCCGTCCAACAGCCCGTGGGCGTCTCCCGTGGTGTTAGTGAAGAAGAAGGATGGGACCCTACGTTTCTGCGTCGATTATCGTCGCCTGAACAAAATCACAAAGAAGGACGTGTACCCTCTCCCACGGATAGACGACACCCTGGATCGACTCCACAACGCGAATTACTTTTCGTCGATGGACCTCAAGACCGGCTACTGGCAAATTGAAGTCGACGAGAGAGACCGAGAAAAGACCGCCTTTATAACACCGGACGGCCTGTTCGAGTTCAAGGTCATGCCTTTCGGTCTTTGCTCGGCACCTGCGACTTTCCAACGAGTCATGGATATTGTATTAGCTGGCTTGAAGTGACAGACTTGCCTTGTTTACTTGGACGACGTCGTTGTGTATTCCTCGAACTTCGACGAACACCTCCAGCGACTTCAATCCGTACTTCAAGCAATCAAGAACTCCGGGCTCACCCTGAAGCCAGAAAAGTGCCGCTTCGCGTACGAGGAGCTCTTGTTTTTGGGTCACGTGATCAGCAAGACTGGAGTGCTCCCAGACCCGCAGAAAACAGCTGCCATCGCCGCTTTCCCGCCACCCACCGACAAGAAGGCCGTGTGCCGATTTCTCGGCTTGTGCGCCTATTACAGACGCTTTGTCAAAGACTTTTCACGTATCGCCGAGCCACTAACGCAGCTCACGAAGACCGACGTCGAATTCAGGTGGCAAACAGCGCAAGTCGACGCATTTCATGAACTGAAACGACGCCTGCAGACACTGCTTGTCTCGTGCCCCCGTCGACCCACCAACGCCCGACGACCAGGATGATGACAGCTTCTTGGGAGCCATAAGTACCGAAGACTTCGCCGAACGACAGCGAGCCGACCCGGAACTGAAGGGTCTAGTGGAATACCTGGAGGGCAGGACCATCGTTGTCCCAAAAGTATTCAGGCGAGGATTGGCATCATTTTCCATGAAAAACAACGTCCTCGTAAAGAAGAACTTCTCTCCGGCCTTCGGGACTGCGACCAGAAATTTTGCATGCCCTGCACGACGACCCGACGGCTAGACACCTCGGACTTTCCCGAACGCTCGCACGAGTACACGAAAAGTACTACTGGCCGCGCCTTGCCGCCGACGTCACTCGCTACGTAAGGACGTGCCGAGACTGTCAGCGACGGAAGACACCGCCCACAAGAACAGCAGGTTTCCTTCAGCCGATCGAGCCTCCTCGGCGACCATTCCAGCAGATCGGGATGGACCTCCTGGGGCCGTTCCCAACGTCCACTTGCGGAAATAAATGGATCGTCGTGGCTACCGACCACCTCACCCGCTACGCCGAAACAAAAGCCCTGCCCAAAGGCAGTGCCGCTGAGGTAGCCAAGTTCTTCGTTGAGAACATCGTCCTTCGACACGGCGCCCCAGAGGTTCTCATCACCGACAGAGGTACGGCGTTCACGGCTGACCTGGCTCAGGCGATCTTGGAATACAGCCACACAAGCCACCGCCGCACCACCGCGTACCACCCACAGACCAACGGCCTCACCGAGCGTCTAAATAAGACCATCGCCGACATGCTGGCCATGTACGTCGACGTCGAACACAAGACGTGGGACGCCATCCTTCCGTACGTGACCTTCGCGTACAACACGGCCGTACAGGAAACGACGCAGATGACACCATACAAGTTGGTCTACGGACGGAGCCCGGCAACGACGCTCGACGCCATGCTACCAAACGTGACCGACGAGGAAAACATCGACGTGACCACCTACCTACAGCGCGCCGAAGAAGCACGACAGCTCGCCGGCTTACGGATCAGGAACCAGCAGACGACTGACAGCCGCCACTACAACCTTCGCCGACGCCACATGGAATACCAACCCGGTGACCGTGTATGGGTATGGACGCCAATACGCCGACGAGGACTTAGTGAGAAGCTTCTTCGACGATACTTCGGACCGTACAGGGTACTTCGACGCCTCGGCGCACTCGACTATGAGGTTGTCCCTGACGGCATTACGAACTCTCAGCGGCGCCGTGCGCGTCCTGAAGTCGTCCATGTCGTGCGCCTTAAGATGTTTTTTGCGCGTTAGCGAGCCTGGGGACTCTATTTTTTTTTTCCTTTGTTCTTGTAATTTATTTGTGTATGCACTTGTTTTTTTTTCTCTTCTATGTTCTTTCACAAGCATCGGGACGATGCTTTTCAGATGGGGGCAATGCCACGCCCACTTCTTGTCTTGTTTTGATGTATTCGGGTTTGACCGGCAGGGACGGTTATCAACGCTCGACGCTGTCCGCGAAGTAGTGTTCTAGAAGCGTCGCGATTGTAGTAGATCGGTTTGTTAAGATTGCGCCCCGCACGCGAATGTTCCAGCTTTGTCTAGAGATAAGGCCGCCACCAGCGATATTGCTGGAAAGTTCGATAGCGCCTGTATAAAAGCCGACGCGCGTGACCGCTTGTCAGTTGATCGACGGACGACGCCCTGTTCGCCGCTATCATTGTACAGCGTGTATTGCTGTAGTTCTAGTTCTCATTTTGCCGGCCACAAGTTCGGCCCAAATAAACAGTTTCATTCTGCAAACGCCGACTGCTGTCTTCGTCGACGTCACGACCACGTGACAATATGTTGAAGAGCCGCATATGTGTCATATAAGCGGTTGTTTACGGTTGGGCACTGCTGCCAACTGCAACGTCGCTATTACCAGCAGCAGAAGCGGTAAGCTGATATGTAGTACTTTTACTTGCCCCTTATTATATAGAACGCACGCACGTTTCATAAACCCATGTGCATGTGTGAAAGAAGTTCTTGACAGTTATTGAACAAGGTCATCATCACAGTGATATAGTGTGCGCCAGCAGCTGGTCATGACTTGTTATAGGATCCGGTCATGATCGCGGTGACGAGGGATCCATGTGTTGTGAAGTACGTGGTATAGCAGAGCTGTTGGAATTCGTGGATGCCTCGGTCATTTCGTCGACAAATTGTGAGTCGATAGAGCCGGCGACATGTCGGAACCTGAAGCCACCCTTCGCGTTGGTGAAGTATAGGCCGTCGAGTCTGGTATGCCTGGATAGTGCTACGTAGACCAACCACAGTGGACGGCGCTTGTCGTATTCGTAGACTTCCTGGGTCTATGTGGCCTACGTTGCCTAGTCTATATATTAGATGCGAAGTATCTTAAGGCGGAGCTCAATCCGGTGGTGGTGGTGGTGGTGGTGGTGGTGGTGTGCGGCGTGACCACCCTTACTGCGCATGCGCATACCCTCTCCACGCACCTCCTCTCCACTCACCCTCTCCCCTTCCCCTCTCCATCTTCCCTTTCCACTTTCCCTCTCCACTTTCCCTCTCCCCTCCCCTCCCTCTCCTCTCCGCTTTCCCTCTCCCCTCCCCCTCCCTCCCATCTCCACTTTCCCTCTCCCCTTCCTCTCTCCACTTTCCCTCTCCCTTCCCCCTCTCCCCTCTCCCTCCCCCTCCCCCTTTCCACTCTTTCACTGAAACGCGGGCTAGACATGCCGAAATCCTCTCCTGCGCAACGCCGCGATGAGCTCGAGCGCATGCGCGTCCCCTCCCCTTCTCCCTCATCTCCTACGCTGCCCCCTCTCGCCCGCCTGTCGACCGCGTTCCCCGCTCGCCCTGTGAGAATTAACGGCCGCGCTAGATGGAAGATACGACGCGCGTAGCGTCCCTCTTCGCGTTCCACGACGCGAGGTCGGTAGCATGCCCAACGAACGCCAACGAAACGCGATCGTGCAAGTGCTCTAGCTTCGCATCGCCTCATGGTCCCCTTTAGCGGGAGATGGTGTAATTTTTTTATATATAGAAGCGGTACAGCGCGATTTACTTGAATCTTACAAAAACAGCAACCATGTCAATCATGTCATGTCAACCATGTCATGTCAATCATGTCAACCATGTCAAAAATATCAGTGAATATTTTTTCCCTATGTATCGTACATGTGTATCTAAATTTGTACAGATGCGTATATGTGCATATGTATGCATGCGCATGTGTTTATATAGATGCAAACTGTGGGTATTTTTCCCTTTTTCAATATGTTTTTTTCTTCTTTTGTATAATTAAGCTACATTTCAGTATCACCTTTAGTCCTATATTTATTACTGTAACGTTGCTGTTTTCTATTTAAAAACAATGCTGTTCAACGTTTTGTTGGCTATTCACACATTTCGCTGTTAACTATGCTGATGCCATATTACTTAACGATGTTAGCTACTGACATGTTTTCTGTTCAAGATTTAGTATGTGCACCAAGGACGGGCGCCACGTGTGCCTCGATGTCAAGCCCTGCCTTGTGTTTTTTGGTTTCCGGCCTCTGTCAAGCTGCAGACCGCAGCTTTTAGCCCTGGAACCCATTCCAAATGTATTTGGAAAAAAATAAAGAATTTGAATTTGAATTTGAATGTAAGAGCAACATTTCCGCTAAAGAAAGTGAGGCAATAAAGAGCTTGGCCAACAATGCAGATATTGTCATCAAACAAGCTGACAAAGGAGGAGCGATTGTGCTTATGAATCGAGAGGGCTGCATATCTGGGGCTTACAGGCAGCTGCGTGACGATACCTTCTACAGACGCTTAGAACATGATCTCACCACTGAATTTAAATCTGTTTTAAAAGGAGAAACCGAACAACTCGTGGCAGATAAAAAATTAACTGACAAAGACATGTCTTTCTTGCTCCCGCTAAGTCCTGGAGCAGGACGGTTCTATCTGCTGCCAAAAATTCATAAGGCAGACAACCCCGGAAGACCAATAGTGTCGGCTATAGGTTCTCTATCTGAAAAGATTTCCTGTTTTGTTGATAACCTCATTAGCGATATCCCGCAAACTTTCTCCTCCTACATCAAAGATTTTGGCGATTTTTTACGTGACATTGCTCACTTAACTGTTCCTGAAGGATCCCTCTTGGTTACTCTAGATGTGCGTTCACTGTACACCAACATTCCCCACGAGAATGGAATCCGAGCTGTTCGTCAGGAATATGAGCGTTTGAGCTCTGACCGCTCCATTGATGGCGCAACGTTAACTACATTACTGAAATTATTTCTCCAATATAATAATTTTGAATTCAATAATGAGTATTTCATACAAGTCAACGGGACATCTATGGGAACGAAGATTGGCCCCAGTTACGCAAATATATTCATGGGTGTGCTGGAGAAAGAAGTTTTGGGCAGCCAAGCACTAACGCCACTTCTTTATAAACTATGCATCGATGACATCTTCCAAACTTGGGAACACGGCGAAGATGCATTACTTTCATTTATAGCAGCGTTCAACAACGTTCACAATTCCATATCTTTCTCACATTTGTTCTCAGAGGAACGCGAAGATTTTCTAGATATCACTGTAATTTTACGGGACGGGCGACTAACAACCACGCTTTTCAAGAAGCCTATAGATAGGCAACAATATCTGCATTTTCAAAGCAGTCATTTAAAACACTGGAAAACCAGCATCCCATATAGTCAGGCACTTTGCTTCAAACGTACATGTACAGATGAGTTCGACTGTCACAAGAACTGCACCTCCTTGAGAGAATCCTTAAATAAACAGAAGTACCCAGCTCGTTTAGTTGACTACGCTTTCGCAAAGGCTAATGATGTCGAGCGCGAAACCCTTTTAGAGTAACCGAAAAATACTTCCACGACACACGAAACTAACCTTGTCCTTACGCATTCAGGCCTCCGTACAAGGTTGTATAGGTTGTATTCTACAAAAACTTCATAATATCCTCATGAAAGTCAGCGTCTCCGAACCCTATTCCCAACTCCACCAAGAGTAGTCTACAGACCCTCTAAAAATTTGCAGGACATAGTCACATCTAAAGCTACTAAACCAGTACGTTCAGGCTGTCACCCTTGTGGGAAATCACGCTGCAAAACATGTGCACATATGACGACCTCACTTTCAACTCACAGCACCGCCTCAGGTTTCAGCCTCAAAATTAGGGGCAACTTTGGCTGTGACACGCCCAATGTAATATATCTTCTGGAGTGTTCTGCTTGTAACAAGCAGTACATAGGCCAAACCGAAACCAGCTTCTGGCTGCGTATCAACAATCATAAGACACATGCATCTTCCCTTCCTAACCTACCTTTATCAAAACAAGTTACGCTTCCCGGTCATTCCATCAGCAAGATTAAAGCTACAATTCTAGAATCAGGGTTCAGCTCTCATCGTGACAGAGAAGTTCGGGAGTCATATGTCATCCACAAATTCAACACTATTACTTTTGGGCTTAATGAAAGTCCCGGCGCTCTAACGTTCCTGCGCCCGTAATGTGCCATGCGCATTCATGCACTTTAAGTAATCTTTATTGTACCCGTATATATGTTTTTTTCATAGTAATTGTAGGTCCTGCTTTGCACGTATATATATATATATATATATATATATATATATATATATGTATATATAGGTGGAGCCAACACTGGAACCACAGACGTTAATCTGATATGGCGCCTGTATTGTAGGAGTACATATGTAGTGCTCATTGCTTTCTTGCAAAATTTGATAGCAAGCACCACAACCACGATTGACGTTGCACCAATATTACGCCTGCGTAGACTGTTTTTCCAAACCAGTTTATAGACCTGGCGGGCCTCAGTGGTAGAATACCTGATTGGAACGCAGAATGCTTGGGTTCGCTTCCTACTGGGATCCTAATTTTCGTTCTTTCCATTCGTCAAGTCAAGGCTGCCGATGTTGGTTTTTCTTAACGCTCTCGCATTTAAGTTAGCGATGTCTGTTCTCACTGTTCCTGAGTAGATATAAACACACAATCACCTGTGGCGCATACCCGTACACCGCGGCCCGTGGAAAACGGGTATGCGCCACACGTGTCTAGAGGAAAGGGTTTGACGACATACGCGGCAGGATTTTCACGTTATTCATGTCATGACCCGACAATCATATTTGTCAAATCCTCTTACCCTCCCATGCGAATTTTGGTGTACACTAGGTTGAGGAGGCGATCATGAGAGCACCCAGACGTAGGCGGCTAGATAGATAGATAGATAGATAGATAGATAGATAGATAGATAGATAGATAGATAGATAGAAACGCTCAAAGTGCCAAAGCTTCGCTAAGAAATGCTTCGCATTTAAAAATCGTATGACAGTGTGGGTGGGATGCGGAGTCGGTGAAGGACGGATCCCAACATAAAACGAAACGATGTTTATTAACGTAGTAGCAGCAGCAGGGCAAGCATGCCGATGCTGCGCTCCGGAAGGTTAGAGAAACAAACATGAAACGAAGCTTGGTAGCTTGGGTTATATAGCCGGCAGTGGTGACGTAAGCCTCCGGTGAAACTGCGTGGCGCTGTCTTTTATCGGAAGCGTGTTGCAGCAGGTAGCTGTGTCACGCTGGGCTAATCAGTGGCGAGACGGAGGCTGCGTAGGTCTGTGCGCAATGGTCGCCACATCAATCCCTCCCCCCCCCCCCCCCCGCGGAGTGCAGAGCCCTCAGGGTCTGTAGAAATCTGGGAGGCGTACCAGACGTCCAGAGCGTGTCGTGAAAGAAGCGGGCTGCGACGTCGGTGGCTGTGGAAGGACGCCAGTTGAAAGAGTGGCGCTGCCAGGTTCGTTCGCCGCGATGTATGCGGGCTTGAGTCGGTCAATCGAGACGCGGACGTCGTTCCCGTTCAAGCGCAAGGTGAAGTTCTTGTCGTCGCGGTGGACGACTAGATAGGGTCCGCTGTAGGGTGGCTGGAAAGGCCGGCGGACGGTGTCGTCGCGGAGGAAAGCATGCGTGCACGATGCTAGCTCTTTGAACACAAAAGGTGTGGGCTTGCTATGGTGGGCTGCAGGGGACGGGCGTAAGGCAGCGATGGTGCGTCGGAGCCCTGCGACGAAGTCGGTGGGGTCTGACGTCGTAGTGCTGGATGGCAGATCTGCGATAAATTCACCTGGCAGGCGGAGTGGTTCCCCGTAGACGAGCTCTGCTGGCCTAGCATGGATGTCCGGCTTGAAGGTGGCGCGAAGACCGAGGATGACAGCTGGGATGGCCTCGAGCCAGGTTGAGTCCGGGTGGCACATAATGGCGGCTTTGAACTGTCAGTGAAAACGCTCGATCATTCCGTTGGCGCAGGGGTGGTAGCTCGTGGTCCTCAAGCGTTGAAACCCGATGGTCAATCCCAGGAGCCTGAATAGGTGAGACTCAAACTGTCGCCCTTGGTCGGTGGTTACGCGGCGGGGAGCGCCGAAACGGGCAATCCAGCCGGAGAAGAAGGCCGAGGCGACGTCTTCCGCGGTGATTCCCTCGAGAGGCCATGTCTCGGGCTATCGAGTGTAGCGGTCGATGGCGGTGAGGCAGTAGCGGTGGGGTCCTGCCGGGGGAAATGGTCCTATGATGTCGAGGTGGACGTGCTCGAGCCGACCTGAGGGCTGAGCGAATGTTCCGAGTGGGGACGTGGCGTGCCTGGTGATTTTTGCACGTTGGCACTGAATGCAGGAGCCCGCCCATGTGCGACAATCCCGCTGCATGGAGGGCCAGAAATAGCGGTCAGCCACGAGGCGTGTAGAGGCACGTATGCCGGGATGGATGAGGTTGTGGAGCTGGTTGAAAAGACCACGGCGATGGCACAGGGGCACGTAGGGCCTGCTTCGTCCTGTCGACATGTCGCAGCAGATAGTTCTTGCCGACCCTGGAATGGGGACTTCTTTTAGCTGAAGTGAGGACGTGCCCTTGAGAAGTTCCTGCAGCTCGGCGTCCGTGGTCTGAGTCTCGGCGAGGATGTCTGCTGTTATTTGCACCGAGCTGATGGTGGCCACACGTGAAAGCGCGTCGGCTACCATGTTGCCTTTCCCGCTGATGTGTTGGATGTCGGTGGTGAACTGTGCAATGAACGAGAGTTGGTTCTGCTGAACAGGCGGGAGTTTGTCGCGACGTTGGGAGAAGGCGTACGTTAGAGGTTTCTGGTCGGTATAGATGGTGCAGTGCTGCGCTTCGAGAACGTGGCGAAAGTGCTGCACTGCTTCGTATATCGCCAGAAGTTCTCTGTAGTAAGCTGGCGAACTCGAACGGGCAGCGGTCGTGGTTTCGTCGGTGGAACTGGCCATTGAAGGGCTCACCTTCCGAGCTGAGAGTTTCTTAGAAAAGAATGCCAAGGGGTGCCAGGTGTTGTCCACGCGTTGCATCAGGGCGGCGCCGACGGCGAAACCAGAGGCGTCCGTGAAGAGTCCCAAGAAGCTTCTGGGACGGGATGGGAGAGGAGCGTGGCGGTGCAAAGAGCAGTCTTGCATTCCTCAAAAACTTGCACCAAAGTCGGTGTCCACGTGACGGGTTGGTTTCCACATAGACCAGCCAGGACATCATGAAGGGGCGCCTGGTAGTCGGCGGCGTGCGGTAAGAAGCGTCTATAGAAGTTCAGCATGCCGAGGAAACGGCGAAGGTCTTTAGCGGTGGTGGGTTGAGGGTACTTTTGCAAGTCAGAGATGCGATCAGGCAGGAGTCGAGTTCCCTCTGACGAAACTTCGTGGCCGAGGAAATGGACGGTGGAAGCGCCGAGCGCGCTCTTCTGGACGTTGACGAGCAGGCCGTGGTCGTCGAGGCGTTGGAGCAACAGACGAAGGTGCCCGTGGTGTTCTTCGGCGTCACGTGAAAAGATCAATATGTCGTCAAGATAGACGAAGCAGAAGTCGAGGCCACGGACGACTTCGTCGATGAAGCGCTGAATGGTTTGCCCAGCGTTCCTAAGGCCAAAACTCATGAAGGGAAACTCGAACAAGCCAAACGGGGTGATTATTGCAGTTTTCGTGACGTCGTCCGGGTTGACGGGTATCTGCGTGTAAGCCTTCACCAAGTCTAGCACGGAGAAGACGTGGCAGCCATGAATGCGATGGGCGAAGTCCTGTATGTGGTGGACTGGGTACCTGTCCGGGATGGTGCGTGCGTTGAGGGCGCGGTAGTACCCACATGGTCGCCAGCCAGCGGTCTTCTTCGGGACAAGGTGAAGTGGCGAGTGCCATGGGCCGTCGGAGCGACGGGCGATGCCTTCTCGGAGCATGGCTTCGAACTCTGCCTTGGATAGGCGCATGCGGTCTGGGGCAAGGCGACGGGCACGGCAAAAAACCGGGGGGCCTGGAGAGGTCTGGATGTAGTGCAAGGTGGTGTGCTGCACTTTGCGTGGCAGTCCGCTTGGGCGCGTCAAGCCGGGAAACTCGGCGAGGATGGCATGGTACGGCGAGTGATCATCAACACTGTGGACCTTGATGCCTGGCTGTTGGGCGGTCGATCGCTGGCCTGGTGTGGAGTGTCCGGTTGTCGCGTCGATGAGCCGGTCGTTGCGGCAGTCCGGAAGGAGGTCGGAGTGAGCCAGGAAGTCTGAGCCAATGATTGGCTCGGCGACGTCGGCGATGACAAAGTTCCAGTGGAGGTCGCGGCGTGAGTTCTTGAGCTGGATGTGCAGACGCAGCGAGCCGTACGTCTTGATTGCGGACCGGTTTGCCGCGCTGAGCTCGGAAGATGTCGGCGGGTGAGGGCCTTGAAGGTGAGACCGCGGGTAGCAGCAAATGTCGGAACCGCTGTCGACCAGGTAACGCTGCTTCGTGATCTGGTCGGTGACGAAGATGCGACGGCCTCCGGGATGGCAGCTTGCGGCCGTCTCTACGAGCTGCCGTTGTCGTTTTCCGCATGTCCCATGGAACAAGGTGAACGACATTGGCGGGCTTTGTCGCCGAAGCGTCGGTGGTAGTAGCACGGACCGTTGATGTCAGGTTGCGGCAATGAAGTGGTGTTCCGGTCGCGGCTTGGCGAATGGCGGCGCTGTCGCATCGGAAGACTTTCACCCAGGTGTTGTTGGATGGAGGTGAGCCGTCGATCAATGTCGTCGATACGGCGCGCAAGCTCCGTGGTGTTCAGCGGTGCGGCGACAGCCTGGATGGTGGGCGACAACTGCGGTAAGGAGGCCTCGACGACGCGATCAGCAATTTCCGCAAGTTCGTCGAGAGGTAACCTGACCTGTGCCTGCAGAATTGCCTGGGCGTGCGGCGGGAGTCGTTGGAGCCACAGCAATCGCAGGAAAGAATCCTGTACGTGCATGTTGCCCGCGAGCGCACGCATGTGGCGCAGGAGCTGCGAAGGGTTGCGATCGGCGAGCTCAGCGGACTGCAGTTGTCGTATCTTTTGTTCTTCTGAGAGTGACAAGCGACGGATAAGTGCGGTCTTCAGGTGTTCGTACGCGTTAGCCGTTGGTGGGTTTGCGAGGATATCCCGGACCACGTTGGCGTAACGTGCGTCCAAGTGGGCGACGACGTAGTCGTAGCGGGTCCGGTCTTGGTTGATGTGCGCCAGGGAGAACTGGGCCTCGACCTGGGCAAACCAGACCTCGGGTGAGTCCGCCCAAAACGGCGGAAGCTTGACAGCAACACGCCAGGAAGCAGCGTGCGGGGTGGCTTCAGCAGCTGCGGGGCCGGTGGGCACGGCCTCGTTTGTGGAAGCGTTGCGAGCTTGCTGCTGTTGCTGGGTCAGTAGTTCCTGTTGGAGTTGTTGTACCTGATGGCGGAGAGCGGTGAGGTCTTCTGAGTCGGCCATGGCGGTGCGGTTAGTTCGATTTCCGGGTCACCAGATGTGGGATGCGGAGTCGGTGAAGGACGGATCCCAACATAAAACGAAACGATGCTTATTAACGTAGTAGCAGCAGCAGGGCAAGCATGCCAATGCTGCGCTCCGGAAGGTTAGAGAAACAAACATCAAGCTTGGTAGTTTGGGTTATATAGCCGGCAGTGGTGACGTAAGCCTTCGGTGAAACTGCGTGGCGCTGTCTTTTATCGGAAGCGTGTTGCAGCAGGTAGCTGTGTCACGCCGGGCTAATCAGTGGCGAGACGGATGCTGCGTAGGTCTGTGCGCAATGGTCGCCACAACAGTAAGGCTACTGTCGTGTTCGCACACGAACTTTGCGTCGGGGCAGAAATACTTTGCAGCAGCTGAAATGACACTGAAGCGACTAACTAGTAAAACAATTCACTTGCTTATTATTGTCTTCAGAGAAGTTATTTGGATTAGAAAGATTTAGTGCGGGACAGTAATGTGGTACTAATTTTTTAGCAATATCAAAATTTGCGCGTAATTTCAGACATTCATCATGGAATTTTATTGGGGATAAAGAAAGTGATTGCGTTCGGCGCGCGGGAACGCGACCATTCCGTAACGTCGGACCGGACTTCCCTGAGACAATGAAGTGATGAAATTTGAATGAGGGCGTGTTCTGGAACATCGTTTTGTAAACAGCCGCAAGTCATCAGTTACGCCAGCGGATCACATTGTCTATGCCTGCCTGGGGCGTCTGGTGCTTATTGCTTTCTTTTCGTGCTCTGCGCTAGAAAACCGCACTATCAAGATTTTTTTTCTGCGGAGCACAATAATTAGGGGCAGCCATTGCGGTGCTTTTATTTGCATACATGCGAAATAGTTTCTCGCGCCTGTTGATAGCATATGAACGAAACATACACACTCATCGCACAAGAAGATTAAGCTGTCTACTTGTGTATTTCAGTATGCTTGCCAATTTTCCTGACGAGATTCTGCTTCAGGGCACCGCGATTTAAATTTTGTCGCTTCTTTCCTATGAATAGTTCCGGTCTTACGTAAAGCGAGGCCGCGCTTTCTGCGCGCCGTGGACCGTCAGTTTCCATATTGGTATTTATTGCAGCGCTCGTTATTTCTAAAAAATGGGTACGATATAAATTATCACGCACTACACGTTTTCAATATATTCAACTGCCCTCGAGACAATTTTTTGAGGTTTTCCAATACAGGGTCATTTTAGTGCGGCAAAGTATTTCTGCCTCCTCATAAAGTTCGTGTAGGGAAAACCAAAGTCGCCTGACTGTCACATGCTATCCATAAAAAAGTCATGTATTGTCTAAGAAAACACCCTGCATAACCATCGCCACGAAGTGATCGCAAAACGTATCGCTGATCCCATTTCACAGGTACCCGTCACTTGTCTTCATCTTCTCCACGCGTTAAGATCAGAGACTGAAAAATATATGAAGTTAGCCAGATGACGTGATATTTAGAAAAATGGACATTTTCCGTCATTTTCATCTGATGGGCGCTGAAGGCATCTTAGCAGCGAGGTGTCTCGGAGCGGACACTGTCGAGAGAGACAATACAGCAGCGGCGCTCACTGAGGCGAAATTCTCTGGAGCATACTCCGACTTCAGTAACTTTGTCCTGCTGATAATATAGCAAACGTACGACATTTTCTTCACTCCCTGGTCTTTCAACGCTTTTAGACTTGAAGTTCTTTCACATATTCCAACCCGCCACGCTAGTCTAGTGGCCAGGGTGCTCGAGTGCTGACCAGAAAGTCGCGAGATCGAATCCCGGCCGCGGGAACTGCATTTCGGTGGAGGCGAAATGCTAGAGGCCCTTGTACTTCGCTTTATGTGCACGTTAAATAACACAAGATGGTTGAAATTTTCGGAGCTCTCCTCACGGCGTCTCTCATAATCGTACCGTGGGTTTATGGCGTAAAATCCGCACAATTATGTTTATTCACATATTCCACAAAAATAGCAGGAAATGCAGTTTAATAATTTGCTAAGAGTCGTATCACGGCTGGACATGAGAAGTGCGGGCCGTGTAAGCCGCATGATTGTCGTAATGAAAAGCACAGCGCCTGCTAAATGTGTTTAGCTTAGGCAGCCGTTACCAAGTTGGCGCTGAGTATGCAACTGTTTTTCTGCATTCTGAACATGGCAGTCATTTTTCGTGGATAATGGCGTGTGGCTGAACCCGGGTAGGGTGAAATGAATCGTGAAATAACGGCGTTTGTTGTTCCTTGAGGTAAACAGGTTCTTCCTTTGGTGACAATGCAAAACGCTTGAGTGGACAAGTACAACAGAGAACACGGCACGAGCATTGTATTCTGTGTTTTTGTAGTCCATTCGAGCTCATTGCGCTGGAACTATGTCACGCGAAAAACGGTTCTGCTACGTGTACGCCGATGGCCTGGTGCGCAACCTGGTATAGCATCGCGAAAAGGGGATATGGTCGGTTGGTTGCAAAAGTGCTTGCGCCGGCGCGCCATGTGCACTGTCCGATAAAATTTTGGCATGCATGCAATAGCGGATTCCAATAGCAGAGTGGTTCTCTGACGCGCATGCGACAGAGGGAGCCGCCACAACGTTTACAGGCCGGCGACAATAATTGAAAAAAAAAAGGCGTGCTAACCATTAAAACCCCACGAGGTTGCTGGGCATAAATGCGCAACAACCTGTTCGGATTTTCACGCTGTCCTACTGCGCATGAATGCGCTTTAGTACGAAACCCGTCATAACTACGGTGATTTTCGTACTTGTTAGATGTTAATAATCGCCCGTCTCGTGTTCTGAACCGGACATGAAGTGATAGGAGCCGTCAGCTCTACCTAAATAAGGAGGGATGCTCTACTGACAAATCGCTGAAGGGTTTTGTTCATATTTAACTCTGAAACCTTCTTACCAAATGGTACAAATGTAAATTGTCTTTATTGCTGTTCACCTGTCTCGTCTACTGTTCGCCCTCTTTAACCTCGAGTGAAAGCTCCGAATCCTGTTACCACTCTTTGTAGTGGCCATATTAGATCTCACATGCGTTACGCCGCCTCGGGACGCCGAGTAGGATGACAGGTGAAAAAGTCAGAGCTTCGCCATAACGACGAAACAATGAATGCGATAGAAATAAATTGAAATGTTACACGGAGTGATGCTACCAGCCAACTCCTATATTTTCCCACCTAGCGTCAGTTTACAAAATGCCGGCCTAAGGATACGTGGCTAGGATAGCGGCCTTCGCGCTATGTATCATTTCATCAGAAAGCGAGTGGTGAGAACAAGTACAGGGGTGTGACCCGTTTCCTGCTCTCTGTAAGGATAAATCGCGCGCGACTGCGCCCAATCTAATAAAGTGCGGACTCTACTTAAGTAACGCAGCCATCCGTAGGGCTCCTCACACCGCCCGCTGCTGCTCATGAACCTTTCGCGCGAAGAAAGATGGCCGGATGGCCCCTTTAATCTCCGCTTGAGCCCCGTTCCTCGGCTGCGCTCGTACGTTTTCACTCCCACATAGAATACACGACGCGCGGTGTGATTCTGTCAAATGGTACTTTACATAGAACCTTATGCCGACAGCGGCGGCGGCGGTGGCAAAAACCCGCTGGGAGTGTCCTTACCGAATAGCAGAAGCTAATATCTACTGCACCAAAGCCTTCCTCCACGCGTAACTCACAAAGCGAACTTCCACGATCTTACTCCGTTTTTAGCCTCTAGAGACACATTTATGCACAGATTCTTTTTCCGCACTATAAATATATGGATTTCTATACATGGCCGTATTCGTTCGCTCTCACTGAACGACTGTGATACCGCCGTTCTTAAAAATGATTTTTGTTCTTACTTCTGTCGTTTCCCTTCACGTTCCGGCTTTTTCTGCACTGTGTTATTGCACTCCTGCTATAGCCCTCTCACGGGGCGGCAGTATGTAAAATAAATAAATAAAATAAATTGGCTGCGGCTTAGCTCGGCTAGGTCCGGTTATACATGCGAATGCCTGCTACTTTTGCTTATGCTTGTTTACCCTCGTAGTCCAAGCAGAGTTTGCCAACCGAACGATATGGCTAGTCGAACGTGCCGTACTGCAAGCACACAGTACCGTCGTTTCGTCAGTTTCCGAAACCGTTGCCGAAGCCGAACGCGAGACGTCCATTGCCGCCCCTAAAGCTCGTCGCAGTCGTGTTTCTGCATCCTTCTCCCGGCGTTTAGCTCGCCGAAGTTCATTCAACACTCGTTTGAACCTGCCCCATTCCGTGCTACTACTCATGTTGTCGCGTTAATTCATTAGCAAGCGGAGCGACATCCGCAGGATGGTCTGACGCAGCTTGCCGCTTTCGCCGCTGGGAACACGCAGACAACTTCGGCACAGATGAACCAGCGTCATTGCTCTCTCATTCCATCGCGCAACCGTGGTACAACGGCTGAACTGAAGCACTCGCGCGCTGACCCGACGTGGCAGAGAGAGCGGCGAGTCACGTGGTTAATCACGTGGACACGGCTGGCGAGGCAGCGTTTGTCGTCCTAGCAGTGGTCGGAGCAGCGGCGGCGGCGGACCTGGCTTGTCAAGCGGTATGCGTTCTTCGCTCCGAGGCCAAGCGGAGATCGAGAGCAAAACTCGCTCGACTAGGCCAGTAAAGCTTTCGCAATAATAATTCTGAATATTCAACCGGAAGGGCCCTGCTATTATCCGCCATTTCACTAAGTGGCGAACTTTGCTTGATCATGAAACTCCTGATTCACTTGACGGCAGCAGTCAGTTTCAATTGGCCAACATAAATCGTGTGACTGCATGCGCTGTGTGTTGCTGTGCGCACTCTGCACAGCCATGCTAATGGAGTGTTGCCCGTGTAGCTGGTTAGAGGGATCACGCACTGGGCTGACCTTTACAATGCTCTGTGTATTGTACGGCTTCTCTTTTCGCTATCACAGGTGTCACTCGACGGAGTTAGAACTCGAAGCAAAGAGCGTTGGCCGCGGTAGCGCTGTGCCTTGGCTCGCGCGAACGAGACAATTTTCCGGCCTTTCGACTCGGTAGGAGAGCACATGTTGCCAGAAGGACATCGCATACATTGGGAGCATAGGGCAATGTGACACACACATTTATGATTAGTGAGTTCGTAAGGGATTGATTCGTCTTTAAATACTTGCAACAGTGCTTACCATGATCGGGGTGCCGATTGTCGTGGCTTTGATTAAATTACCGGGTGGACCATAGAGCAGGCAGAAGAAACAGGTTTGAATTATGTATTGCGAAACAAAACACCATGGAACAAAACACGCAGCAAGTATCATATGTTTCTCAGTACGTCGTTCTTATAAAAAGTGTAATAGGACTAATGCCCAAAAAGTTTAATTGTCAGTGTAACACAGTTGCAAGTTCAATAATTAACGCTACAAATGGGGATAATAAAATTACTTTCGCAATAATCCTTAACAGGAAGCACGGGTTTTCAGTGTGTAAGCTTGCTTTTGTAAATCCAGCTGTTAAGACATGACGAAGACATGACGCTCTTGTTCACTGGGAACGTTAAGATTGCAAGCTTCCAGCCGTGCCTTACAAAGTGACGACTAGCACGTTATGCATATATATTACTCTGAGAGCTCAGGTCCTGAGTGGGCAAAATGTATGTACTCGAGTGAACATAAATTACGGTACAAGTTGACTGTCCCCAGGTGGTCAAAAACTGGCGGACGCTTAATCTTCGCTTTTCAGAATTGAACGCGACAGCGATATGCGGCGCCATCCTCATCACCTTGTTTTCCTTGACATTATGTTAACTCAGCCAGCCGGCCAGCCAGCCACACACATACAAACACGTACACTCACACACGCACGCGTGTACACACGCACGCACACATACACACACACGCACACGACTTACCTATAGTGAAGGTAAAGGCTTCCGCCTCTTCAAATGCACTTTTATGACACCAATATACCCACTACCAGTGTGTAAGAGAATGCGCGCACGAATGTGTGGGTCTTCTGAAATGGGTGGCATCCTTTAAACCAGCAGCCATTACGCGCATGATGTTTTACAGCGAAAGTTATGAGATCGTTTCACCGGCCGTTTTTGGCGCCGTAGTTGTCCGCCGCCGCCGCCGGTGTCCGTAACCAGTATCGCTCGAAATAAAAAAAAACGAAACAAGAAAGAAATTCCAGGATGGAACGAGGTTAGAACCTGGGACCTCTGCGTGGGAGCCCAGTATTCAACCTCTGAGCTATGCCGGTGCTTGAAACTGCTTTGCAAAAAGGTCCTATACAGGCTTCATGTCGCGAAGGAACCACATTAGCATATGCAATATAGCGTGGTCGAAGAGTAAAATAAGAACCATGCGTCGCACAACGTGAATTCTGTAACCAGGCGTCACACAATGCGAATTGCACAACAAGTAGGTTGTTGAATGCTTCCAAACCATTACAAAGGGTTGTGCCATAATTCTTGATCGCCATCACGCACAGCATCAACAAAGTGCGCATAATGGCTTAGATGCGTTTAGCAGGTACCAACGCTCTCCGTAGAATGACGAAAAATGGCACAGTGCCTGCTGCCCTACTTCTCAAAAATTACAATGATTTATAGCGTAGTGGGTTCCTCGCAAGTGCACTTGTATTGGTTGCCAAGGAAGCTCATAAGCGCATGATCCATTTCCTCGGAGTCTCAGTAAAATTACAACGACTTATAGTGTAGTGGGTTCCTCGCAAGTGCACTTGTATTGGTTGCCAAGGAAGCCCATAAGCGCATGATCCATTTCCTCGGGGTCTCAGTAAAGTTCCTCGCCCCCCCTCCCCCCCGTCTCTTTCCCACGTCAACGTATGTTATACTGCATGACGGGAGAGGGAAATAGCGACCGGGCGTCACACAATGCAAATTACATGACTGGTGGGCCGTTTAAAGATTCCGACCAATTACAAAGGGCTGAGCCATAATTCTTCATCGTCATCAGTCGTCGCGTCAACAAAGTGCACATAATGCCTTACAGACGTGTAGCTGGTGCCTCGCTTCTCCGCAGAATGACGAATAATGGCTTAGTAGGTGCTGCCCAACTTCACAAAAAATGTGATTTATGGCATAGTGGGTACCTTTCTAGTGTACTTGTAGCCCCAAGAGAGCTTAACGGGCTCTAGAAACGCCGCTCTTCCAGCTTTCGCTGTGATTGTGCCACGATTTCAGCGCAGGCCTGGCGTTCTTTAGAAGTTGCGATGCACACAATACGCGTTCGTAAGGAAATACGCGTTCTAATGTGGTTGCCCTTTGTAATGATGGCCGGCTTTAAACCTACAACTCGTTATGCAATTCACATGGTGTTACACTCGATGGCAATCGATGCTTGTACCACGTTTTACTGCGATATTACATCTCGTACTGTGACGCCTGTACACAGGACCCGTATGTTTGTGAAGCATGAAATTTGCTTTCAGCGTAGTTCCAACCATTGACGTGGCTCTGTAGTAGAACATCTCTTTCCCACGCGGAAGGCTCTGGTTCGATTCCACCTCGGGTATATCTTCTGTTATATGTATCCATGGCGACTTTTCGGTCACGGACAATGATGATTTCTCTCTCAAACCCAATGACGCGGACACCTGACTTTCTGCAACACGGGCTCTTTAACGCTCTCGCGTTGAAATTCAACCTGTGTTTACCGCCATACTGTCGATTACGAACATGCAGCAGTTTTGACACGTAACACTGTGCAAATTATTTAGTAATTACCCAGTAGAATACTTAAAAGCAAATAAGATGCGTTATACTGTGACGTCCAGATCTCTCGTGCGAAGGAAACGTTCTGCTATAGCGCAGCTTTTATTAATTCGTAATCGGCAGTGTTGCCGTTATGAACCGAAATTTCTGGTCAAAAGAAGAGCCTACTAATGCATTTAGCTGGGCTAGTTGGGACTGACTAAATGATGCCAAATAATAGCCGCGTAATAGAACCGGGCTTTGGCGGTGGTTGTCCTGTGCCTTCTTGTGTAGTCCTTGCGCGTGCTCCCTAGTATAATGAAATCGCGTATTGTTTTTGAGCAGATTTCAAAGCCTTAAGGAAACAAATACGCGTTATGAAAACAACGAATGAAATGCATATCAGCCGGAATAGACGTTGACAAATCGCAAATTACAAGCAAGTCTCTTCTTACAAGGCTCCTTATCAAGTTCGACATCACTGCCTCAACCAACGGCAGCCGTCATATTAATCTAAGAAGTCTATCTGGTAAGTCAATGTCCGTCTTTGTGTCTCTTAGCTCTGATTTGATAAAAAAAGCTTAAGAAATATCTCTCAAACTGAAAATTTTAAAAGGGGAAATTCGTCAATTAACAAATTTTCGCGTCATAACTGCTTGTTTAGTTTTCATTATTGCCTCGAACGATTGACGCCGACATTCCGTCTAAAATTACGCGGCTTTTCACATTGATAATTGTAAGTGATGCAGTGCGAAGCAAGACAGATGGACAAGGAAAAGGCAATGATGTGAGCTTGTAAAATGCTGGAAGTTTCGCAGAACCACCCTTTATGATCTTCTCCGCTACTCCGAGGTTCGGCACACAGTCAAATGTGTCATGTGTGTATGATTTTGTATCCATCTATCGAAGTAGCCTTCAAAATAGACATCAAATACAGTGCAAATGTTCATGACTTAATGTCCTTTATCATCGCTGTTACGTCCTATCCTGCAAATATTGTGTATAGGCCAGAAAAGTAAAAAAAAAATGTAAGATCACGTTTCCACGTTTGTATGAGCACAAGCAATGATATTCTAAGCAATGCACATACGCCGGTCCTGCCTTAGAAGGTTGACACTATGTTATTTAGTTCCACTAAACATAAAATCACCACTCAGCAACAAAGACATGGTGGCTAAACGAATGCAAGTACCAAGGGTGTATAGTTATAAAAACAATGTACAATACTTACTGGCGATGAAAGATGCAAATATATAAACTGTGAGAAGGTGAGATGGAAGGAGCTTCATTTGTTTCTGCAGTTGATGAGAGCTTCTCAAAGAATGCCGATATGTACAAAGAGGATTGTTCTCACCGCCTTTGTACAATTTCGGCTCGATCTGAAAGTGCATAATGTGCAAAACGGAATGTTTCGAGCTAGTGAAAAGAATTATCGCTGGTTGATGAGTATTCTTGATTCTATTCTGTTGTTTCTACGTGACATCTTCTTTTAGCCTATACCGCAAAAGCTTCGTAAAGATAATTCAACGTGCACACATCGGCCGCCTTCTTCCATCAGTGTACAAAATATTCGGGTTATATAATTTCCTGCTTAAACAAATAAAAACATACACGTAACGATGAAAACACATTTGCGACAGCGTTAATATCATCGCTCATCGAGAGTGTTACCATTACCAATCTGGCCGTTGAAGTTTTTGTCTAACCATGCGGTTCCACGAACGTTCCGGCTGTCATCGAAGCTGTTGGCGCGGCACCTAACGAAGAAACACGTCGCAAATCGAAGGCTCACTCTCAGAACCCAGTACGTCGTGGTGACGGCGTCGCAAGAGTTCTTGGCGGGATTTCAAACTAGGAGCGAGGAGTACACGCTCTTTTAGTCGGTTACATAGAGTCTGAGCCTGCATCTTTGAGGTTATTATTCATTGGACCCAGCGGTAAATTTCTTCGTACGCGCCCGCGTGATCGGCTGCATGCGGTCGACGTTCCGGCTACGGTCTCGGCGTTGCAAGAGAACGACACCCTGTAGAAGCCAGTTCTTGACATGTGGTGGGCAACCATTGATGACTGCTGCGTCATACCTCATGCACTCTGGCCAACGGCTCCTTCCAAAACATTAGGCCAGCTTCGTACCGGCGGTTCGAAGTGCTTAGAAAGAGTGGAGCTGGGCGGCCTTCCTTAGCATGCCAGCCAAGCTTATCCTAGAGATAGCTAATTAAGCATGGATATAACCACATGAGCATAAAGAGGAACAGTTCAGCCTGGGAAAGCCAAGTTGAGGCTCTCGCTTTATTTATTTTCCTCTGCCTATAACTTTCTCTTCCTTTCTCTCTCTCTCCCTGTTTCTCTTTCTTTCTTCCTGTCCTTCTCTATATCGTTTTTCTCTTCTCTTGCCCATTGCGATGCAATCATATTGCTACATGCATATTGCCAACATCTTGAACCATGCGCGTGTGCGCCCGATAAAGAGAACGAAGGTCTCTCTCTGCTCGGTCTCCGAGCTGAAACGGTCAGCACTGCAACCGCTGTTGTAAGTATATCTAGAGTGCAAGAGACTCGTCATTCACGTAATATTTTTGATGTAGCTAAAACGTTCCCTGTCCCTGCCACGAAGCTAAGCAGTGGCAGCATTGTCCAGATTTCGGCCATGCCTTCCTATGACAACCCGTCTCCATCTACCTCTGCGGCGCGAACGCCAAGGCATCTCGCGGTGTCCAAACCTCCGTGTTGGATGGACGAAAACAGAACTTGCCACCGGCAGGGGCCAAACCTGCAACCTTCGAATAGCGCGCCCAATGCTCTATAAATTACGCTACGGCGGCGATCGTCGTCCCCGTTGGATTTATAGGGTATATTTGTGCATTTTGAACCTGGGAGTGTTAGTCTGCGCCGCTCGTAGCGATGACGGCGAGCACTCACATTTTTGCCTACTAGCGTCGCATGCAGCGTCCAATACAAATTCGTTCGGCGGCCTCCCTGTCAGTTTCATTCTGTCGGTTGTGGAGTGTACACCTCACTCCATTGAGCATACACCCGCCATATGATTTATGCGCTTCTTCGCAGTTAACGTAACCTTACAGAGATAATCAAGCCAGCGATTAAAGATAGAATACGTGTAAAGGGAATTGAAAAATAGTCGCGCACGAACATTGAACTACCACAAAGTTATTTGATTTCGTGCTTCTACCCCAGTCTGTACGAATCTGATGTCAATTCCTAAATTAAATGTACTGGAAGCGGGTTCACTCCCTTGACATGTAGCCTTAAGTGATACCACAGCATCGCTCACCACAGTGTTCCACGGTATGTAAATGTTGATTCTGTAATTTGCCCCTAGACTGCCAAGGGCCTCTTTTGCATAGAAGATCCGCTGTGCAATAGCTGAAGCCAGACTTGAACATGCCTTCATGCAAGCCTTTAAATTCTTTATGACGCATCGCAGCCCCATTGTGCGACTATGCCCTTACTGTAGTGCAAACGGCCTCTGTGCCCGATCGCATATGTCGAAAACGCTGCTCGAGGTAGTGATGTGGCACGTTGATGAATAGGCTTCCAATCCATGATCTGCGTCCCCTAACGGATGAGCGACAACATTTTCATATGTCAGATTGTAAAGGTTACTTTATATTTGTCGGTGCGGTTGCCCTTAAAATCACATGACACTGTCCATGTATAGTTATTTTAGCAGCCACGTAATCTGTGAAATATGAATGAGTTGTCGTTAGAAGTTAAATTAAAAGCTGCCCTGGTAACAGTGTATATAAAAGAACTTGAAATGCAGCTTATGACGCGCTTGCAAATATGTCATGATGTTTTCGCCGTGTCTTCACACCTGCATGCGTAATGTCTTCGAATGTCGACGCGTGGCTGCAGATAGCGACATTTCGGTGTTGCATTCTAAAGCGTTAGCTGTTGACTCACCCGCATGGCTGGTTTTGTTGGCAATGTTGTCCGTAACCGCCGATGTCCAGGGCAGCTCTCAATCTATCGATGTTGATGATGATATCGTAGTGTTTAATGGCTCAAGGACCAAGCCACAGACACAGAAGTGGGTATCACACACACACACACACACACACACACATATATATATATATATATATATATATATATATATGTATATATATATATATATATATATATATATATATATATATATATATATATATGGGTGTGTGTGTGCGTGTGTATTTATGCACGAATAATAAAAAGTGTGGGGAACAACGGCGATCAAATATATCTTTATGTGGACATTGAACAGAATAAAATCACGTGTCGCTGGTACAAATAGTCATAATGCCCCTTGCGAACAAGAGATGGGAGGCAGGCTCTTTATCTTCAAATGACTGCCGCAACAGTAGCCTCTAATAAGAGGTCATTCTGCGGTACACCTAGAAATATGATATGAAAATTACGAAGCTGTTATAAAAATTGCGCAGCTTGCAGTGAGTTGCGGAAGGCTGAGGCACAGCAGAGCTGGTCGGCATTCGCCTGGTCCTGGCTTGGCACGCGTGCATTCACACCCGTATGCACGAAGTATTGATGCGGTCACATTGTAAATCGCGAGTATTGGCTAGCTATCGATCGGGTTCAATTGAGTGTCTCCGTTTATTTATATTTCTTTCTCTCTCTTTCTCGTTCTTCCTTTCTTTTTTCCTCGTTTTTTTCCTTTCTTTCTCTCTATTTCTCTCTGGCTCCCTCTTTCTTTCTCTCCGTACTTGTACTCTCGCCCATCCGAGTTATAGCATGCCACCACGTACAAATCGGCGCAGTGGAAAAGCGCGCGCCGGGCGCACGTGTTCGGAGAGCGAAGCAGAAGGTGGTGAAACTTGTGCGCGCCGGTACGATGATGAGCGATTCTTGTCTACATTGCAAAAGGGACAAAAGGCGCGCATAGCAGTTCTGCTGTAAAATATCAACACTGACTCATATTTTAGAACGGCTCTCTGCCAATGAACATAAAAGGTGGAGTGGAGTATGCTGTCGGAACGTTCAAAGAAAATAATTTCTGCCGTTGCCTTCTAGTCGAGGGCATTGTAGCAGAATGTGTAGCCCGGTAACTCGCTCACCACAGTGCTTACAGACGGCTTGATCGCCACCGACCATAATGTTTACGTGTGTGTGTGTGTGTGTGTGTGTGTGTGTGTGTGTGAGCGTGTGTGTGTGTGTGCAATCTTGAGTCTATAAAACGTTACCGCTGTACGGCATGACTTACACACTGGTGGCCAGTTGCGAATATATGGCTTGATGAAATGTAGTTTATTGTGTTTCAGTGTCGCATAAGCGCTTCCAGTAATTTCCTGACTTTTTCCTAAGGAATGACTTGAGGTCCATCACAGGGAGAGCCACGGATGAGTTGACTGCGCTTGGGTGAATGGGTGTGGCTAGTTGGTCGGCCAATGCATTTCCTTCGATCTCACCGTGCCCTGGCACGCAGGATACCACAGAATGCTCTTTGAATATACAAATGGTGCATAAGTGTGGGTAGAGAGATGCAATGAAATGACTTTTTAGCTTTATGAGAATTTGGAAGGATGTTACGACGCGTAATGATTATTTGTATGCAACAGCATTTTGTATGTTCAACTGCTAATGTGTTTAATGGCCGCCAAGATTGCGTAAGCCGCTGCTCTAAAAATCTCTATGTTATGGTGCAGAAAACCGGCATCAGACAAAGATGGGCTTACCGTTGCGTATCACTGGCATCATGCATCTATACATCCATGAAAAACTCTAAGCAAGAGTATTTGTGTTGCCGTTCGACAAAATACAAGTGGATATCTGCCACAGGCACGGGATTTGTAATATCAGCGGAAAACACAACGCAGTCGATAAGGTGCGACTGCCACAGTGAAAACTGCTTAGCGGCAGTGATTAGTTGGTGTTAAAGGAGCGGGAGACCCATTTGCACTGCCACACTTCTCACACGCATGCAGTAGGTCTGTATCACTCGTGTACAGCTAAGAAAGAATGCAGAGCTGCACAAATCATTTGCAGGAGAGAACGTGGGATGCTCCTCTTTGGTGTTGGCTTTCAAAAAGTATACAAAGAATAACTACGATATCTGCAAATGAAGGGGCCACTCATCAAATTATCCATAAAGACTCTCTGCAGGGCGTTTTCTAAAGGCACTTGTGGGAAGGCGGATACCTAAGTGTTAGGTGAAGTCCGGCATCTTCAAGGCGCTCGGTATCGCCGACTAATAGACAATGGCCCCGTAATATTGACGTGCGCGCATGAGGCTCTTGCACAAATACATCAGACACTTTTTGTCACTACGTTACCGTCTCCCAAGTGTAATGAACAAATGGAACCTAACAAGTGATGATCTGCGTATATTGTCTAAAACTGAAATGTTAAATTGGATGGGCTGATTGCGTTGTTCATGAATGTTGGGGGATTTCTGTAATTATTACTTAGTTTCATTCTTTCATACATTGCTTCATTAGGAACATTTTTGCATGTATTTCAGCGTTGTCATTCTATTATTTGCTGTCCTAGGCCATGGGCCACATGCGTGTTCTTTTTGTATTGTCGCTTTCCGCTGCCTGTAATTTTCTGTAATTTGTGTAACTTTGTAATTTAGATTTTTTTCTGGGTTAAGGGGTCAGTCAAGCTGTGAAATCCAGCCATTTTTCGCACGACACCACGTATAGAGTGTATTTCCATGTACTTCTCACGTGGTTGAATAAACCGGAACTCAAACTCAAACTACACCATGTGGTGTGTGACAGCGCTTTCTGAATGTTCGTTGTTTCAATACACTTCTTTGTTTAGATACTTTAAAAGGCATAAAGGTCGTCTTTGCGTCTCAAATTATATGGAAATGTATGATGTATTATATAGGCTGCTGCTGTCCCAGAATGTGAATGTCGGGGTCCGGGTGCCGACATTTCTTTCTACAGATATGGGCACAGATGCTCTTTTGTGGGTTTAGGCTTAACGCATTCTCGTCTGCCCACGTAGACACCTTGTTCAGACAAAGCTGTAGGTCCCGCACGCAGATTGCAAGATTTCACGAATTAAATCCATTCTGTATGTCGTCGACATACGTAGAATCAAACACACTGCGATGGAGTTCATTTCGATAAAAAAAATGAGATAGATAGATAGATAGATAGATAGATAGATAGATAGATAGATAGATAGATAGATAGATAGATAGATAGATAGATAGATAGATAGATAGATAGATAGATAGATAGATAATGATCTTTAATGAAAATCAAGGAGAACTGTTAGCTTGCTTTGTCGCCTGGCTCGGCAGATCGCACTCTTTTCGGGAATCGGTCTTGTGCGAAGCAGTCAGCGAGTACTTCTAGGCATTATGGCTTTGAGCCAAGCGTTACGAGGCGGATCTACGTGCTTTTGTAAGTGTAGTAGTTTTGTGCACATTGTGGGCTTACGAGGCAAGTCTACAACACTGGCGTTTAAAGGACAACATATGGTGTGATGTAACGTCAGCACTAATGCTTGAACACATACGTCAGTATTATCAAAACGAAGTGCACTTTACGGTGCAATGATGTGAATATCATACGTGTCTTTCGTTAATGCATTGCTCCGGGGTCGAGCAACGCTTCAATATACCTTGCTGAATCATAAGGATAGAAATGTACTGTTTATTAAACTGCTATAAAAGCCGAGCCAACACTGGAACCACAGAACCTAACCTGACATGACGTCTGAATCGTAGCAGTACATATGTAGTGGTATCGCTTTTTTATAAAATTAGATAGCCACCACCGCAACCACGATTGACGTTATCGGGCATTACGCCTGCATAGGGTGTTTTTCCAAAGCAGTTTCTGGACCTGGCGAAGTGGTTCTGTGGTAGTATAGCTGACTGCCATGCAGAACGCTTGGGTTCCATTCCTGCTGGGATCCTCACTTTTATTATTTGCATTCATAGAGTCGACGCGGCCGATGTCGGTTTTTCTTAACGCTGTCGCATTTAAATTACCGATGTCTGTTCTCGCCATTCCTAAGTAAATATAATCTGTCACTGATATGCCCGCTATGCGCTAAGCGCGTCCTGCAGGACAGAAATAACGTTTTTCCTATCCAATCCAAACATTCACACCATTCTGTGGCTCGATAACGCCCCGCAAGAGGAAGTGTCGGGCGACATGCCGCACACGTTGGAAATGGTCGAAGCGTTGCTCACGCTCGACACAGACCTTCTAAAGTGACCCAGGACCCAGCTGCACGCTCACTACCACACTTGCTATAAGCGAGGACGTACCAAATGCCGTTACGGAGCACCGTTCATGCCCACTAATGACACTAGGATTGTATACTCTTTCCTCCGACCGAGGACGAGGCTGAGAAGGAACATCATCAGAAACTCAAGCAACGGTACGAAGATATGCACGACGCTTTGGAGAGGGGATTGTTCGTCTCGTTGGAAGAGTTTATCGCCACCTTGACGTCCGGTCCAATGCAGAATACCTGGACATTCTAAGAGCCGGATTTACGCGTCTCTGCGTTCTACATCGTCGCACCCCGGCGCAAATGTTTGTCAATCCCTTCAACGCCTGGATTGCCAAGGTCCTAGATTCCAACATGGATCTTCAGGTGATCTTACACCACTACGCCTGTGGCAGGTATGTCGTCGATTACGTCAGCAAAGCGGATCGCGGTATGTCCAACGTATACAAGGCCGTAATGCAAAGGGGGTCGAAATGACCGCGGAAGAGGCAGCCTGGTTGCTCTTGGGTCAGGAAATGTAGGAAAAGAGCTGTGAGGTCGTCTACATACCCACGTGCTACCCAGAGGAACGAGTGCGCGTACGCAAGACCAACGAGGAATTGGCAAATATTGGCGCCTCGTCCACCGACGTCTGAAAGCTCAACATTATCCAGAGGTACGAGTGCAGGCCGCCCGAAATAGAATACGTTTGCCTTGCCGACTTTGCAAGCAAGTACAAACGCGGATTCGATCTTCGCGAGCACCCCGTCATCATCCGCTACCGCCACTACAGTGCCGCAGATCAACCGGAGGATTACATGAGAGAGCAGGTCCTCCTTTACGTACCGTTCAGGAACGAGGATGTCGACGTTCTCGATCATAACAAATACCTCGAGACGTTCGAGGCCAACAAGGACCTGATTGCTACCAAACATTGCCAATACAACATCGGCAACGACGACGACACCGTGGCTCAGTTTATGGAAGAGCACAGGTTACAGCAGCAACGAGAAAAAGATGCTGCCGCTGTTCCCGCCGCAGATTCCGCTGTGCGTTCCACCGCCGTCGCACTCGAAGAAGACGCCGACCTCGTGCCTAGGGATGACTTGATTCGTGTCGTCAGAGAGACGTGTGCGTGTCCTGCTGTACGCAAGATGCAAGATGTTATGGCAGGAAGGAATATGCAAATTTAATGAAAATGACCAACGCATAACAGTACGAGTTGATAAGAGAGATTGTGCACAGGAAAACCACCGCCGCTTCAACCCCTCTGCGGATCTTCCTCACAGGACTGCAGGGTGTGGCAAAACGTTCATTCTCAAGCTCATCATGGACGCGTACAACCGATACAACGGAGACGCACGACCTTACTACTCGTACGTCATTTGCGCCAGCACGGGGAAGGCGGCAGTTGCGGTCGGAGGCACCATCGTACCCTCTGCGTTCAAGCTTACCCGCAAATAGAAGGACATGGGGTTGAGTGACAGCGAACTCAACACGTTTCGAGTTGCGTTCCGTAACGTCAAATGTTTATTCGTTGATAAATTGAGCATGCTGTCATCCGACAACCTCAGTACCATCGATGTGCGCTTAAAGCACATAACTCAGAGGCTCGACGAGCCCTTCGGAGGTCTCAATATCGCCATGTGCGGCCGCTTACGTCAACTACCACCGGTCCGTGCTAACGGGGTCTACAAGAGGTGCAGAGATGTCGGTGGACTCTTTGGCTCCACCATAAAATGGCACTACCTGCACTACTTCCTCCTAGTTCAGGTAGTCAGGCAATCGGCCGCCTCCTTCTCATTCTCAAGGTTTGCGAGAAAAGCGTTGGCAATGAATTTCCGAAACGCTCGTGGTTGCACTTTGACGAGGCGGCTACCACGGGCAGTCTTGCTCGTCTGCGGTCTTAGCAAATGCTCATCGAAGCCAGGCGAAGCGGTCACCACGTAGACGCGTCCTGGGCCCCATCGAACCTAGAATCACTGCGCTCACTCTGTACCGCAAGACCGGCGTCGCTTGCAAGAGAAAACAGTTCCCGCTCGTTCAAGCTATTGCCATTACAGTACATAAATCTCAGGGTGCAACGTACTCTTCCATTGTGTACGAGTATAAAAAACACGCCCACAAAAATTGGTTTACGTTGCAGTCACTAGGGTCACGAATATGAATAACCTGTATTTCACGAATGCCATGGGAGACCACACGTTCTACCACAATGAGAACAACGAGGACAGGGCAATGCCGAAGAAATTCCAACGGCTCGAGGAACACCGACTACCCACCGTCACGCAGCGGTACCTCCGAGCCCTGCAAGACGACGTCAATCCCGCCACCGAGTTCACATTTGCCCTCCTAAATGTTCGATCCCTGTGCGCACGCGTACACGTTGTGGAACGAGATCCCATAGTCACTGCAATCGATATCCTCTGTCTCACCGAGACCTGGAACCCCAACAGACTCTACATCAAAGGATACGTTCCTGTCGTTTGCATCGATGATGCAGATCGTCCTGCTGGCGGGGTTGCCGTGTACGTAAAGCAGACAGAAAAGGCGCAAGATCTGAAACTACTACCAACGATACAGAGCCACAACGGTGAAAATGCTGCCATCGATTTGGATGGGGTCGTCATCATGACCGTCTATCTTGCGTCCAATCTCTCCACTGGGGACGTCAAGGCGTTCATTGACGAAGCAATGCGCAAGTACGACAGGAACACAGCGTGTCTACTGGTCCGCAATTTCAACGTCGACGTTGCAGACAGAAGTAAGGACTGGTTGATGCAACACATGACAATCAGATATGGACTCAGATGCATATCGTTAGGCCATTCGAAACCAACCACCACCAGGGGAACTTGTATCAATGTAGTGTTTCCCAACTTCACGTTAACAACCATACAAGAACCACTTTCCCTGCATTTCACTGATCACAAAGCGATGATAATGAAGGGACCACGTAAACCAACAGTACAATCAAAGTTTGATGTTTAATATATACACGGTGTTTCACTAAGATGTACTGGGCGAATTTCACGGAGGAGTTTCACGGTTTACCGATGATTTCATCTGGAGCTTCGCCCTACTCATCATCATTCACCCCGTGGATATGCTGTGATTTTTTTAATGAAAGTTTCATCAGAAAAGCTTTTGAGCCAAACAGCTTGCAGCTCTCTACAGCAGTGAATGGTTGGCCATTTTTATGGTAATTTTTAATGAAAGTTTCATGACAAAAGCTTTTGAGCCAAAGAGCCTGCAGCTTCATTTAGCAGTGAATGGTCGGCCATTTTTTATTATAGGTGATGCAGCTTTTAAGATGCTACATACTTAATGCGTCCGTTCCCAGGAAGACAGTTGGATGACAGGAAAAGGATATTTACTTATGGGCCAGACAATGCGTGGAAAACGCCTTCGGAATCCTTGTGTCGCGGTGGAGAACTTTTCTTGGCACTGTCACAGAGACACCGGAACTCCTCACGGACATGGTGAAGGCAGCAGTGTGCCTGCACAACTTCCTAATGGCAGACAGGGCATACTGGCCTTATGGCGACGCTGATGAAGTGAGCGGCGATCAAATACAGTACGGGTCTTGGAGAAGAGCAGTCACACCTGGGTGATTCCACGAGAGATCGAACATGCCTGTCCGGTCGCATTTTTTGTTTTGCCTGGGTTTTTTATATGTTGTGTGGGCACATTCAAAGTGCATGGAACTGAAAATTTTATTTCCAAGAAACGCTCCCAGCGCGCCAAAAAAATATTTGAAGGTGGCGGCGCATGCCTCCTGTTTTTGCTCACTGCAATGTTTTGGGATTTCACGGCCGAATTTAGCGCGAACTATAAATGATGTGTCGAAAATTTCTTTTGCTGGTTTTAATACGCATTACTGTGAATTACATCCATGCTTTTTTAATGCCGTCCTCAAAAAGAAGAAAATGTGAAAAAATGGCAAACACGGCCGAAATCAAAAAAGGGTCCTAAGTTCGAGGCGCCTTGGCGCCTTTACTATTTCGAACAGAAACTTGAAAACAGTGTCAACTATAGAAAAGAGCCTTTGCAACATTTATACGGAAGTTCATTTTCCTACGGGCAGCGCAAAAAAAGAAAAAAGTAGTTAAAGAAGCGAGTTTTTTCAAAAAAGTACATTTTCAAAAAATAAAATAAAAAAACTCCGGTCTCAATTTTGACGGCAATTTTTATCGCTATAGAAACTGTGGGCATAGACGTGCGCAGGGTTCCCCATCAGGAGGCGGGGGAGGGGCGAAGGTTCATCACAGTGCTCCCCCCCTTACTAATCAAAGTATGGAGCGGACTTTGCACCCCCCTTTTTAAGTGACTAAAGGGGTGCTGCATCCCCCTGTCCTCAAACCTATGACTGTGAGTATTTGAGGACTCGTGCTGCAGATTGGTTCTTAACCCAAATACCTAATATGCTGACTAGGACAGCTTCCTTCATATAAGGCACAGTGAGCACTATATTGCGCCCTTTCAAATACTAGGTGAGATGCAGCCTTGTATAGTAAAGGTAGTACTTGGTAGTACACAGGCACGTAAAAGCAATATAAATCACATTCGTGCACTCACTTTAAGTAAAAAGGAGGAATTTAGTGCACTCGGAAGTACACGACGAGGCTGCACCTTAGTATTACGAAAAGACAAGCTAACTGCACATATGAATATTCATAAGCTCAAGCAGGAGGTAAAATGGAGCGTGGGAACACCAACCTAATCTCGGCGGGGTTCGTGCTGCGGAATGTTTCTTAGCAGAAATGACTAAATTTCCTCACTAGAACAGCTTGCTCACTTCAAGGCACAGTGAGTGCTATATTGCCCTCTTTCAAATACTAGACTCTGTGATGCAGTCTTGTATGGTTAAAGTACAGTCTAGCAGCACAGACACAGGTACGTAAAATCAATATGAATCACATTTGTGCTGTACACACTGCTCGAAGTAAACACAAAAAAAGCATTGTGCATCATAAAAAAAATGAAATCACTGCATCACAACACAGAAGGAAAAATACAGAGGTAGTGAATGGTGCGGGAAAACGAAAGTACACATCTCATTCATTTGCGAACTTGACATCAGGTTGAACTGAACTCGCACTGAACAAGAGCACCCTTGTGCTTCTTTATAAAAAGCTGTAAGGAATTGTGTAAAAGTAAAAGCTATCAAAATACAGGCTTAGTACACAAAGTATAAGTATAAGGGCGTTTATTGACGGCAGTTGTCGATGAAGCACAGCGGCGACAGTCAAGACAGAGCGCGGACTCTGAGCGCGAGAGGCGTGCTCTCGGAGAAGAGCCGAAGACGACGACCCACTAGAAGGCGCTCGAGAGGACGACCCCTTACAGACTTCTAATGTTTCGCTACAATTACCCCGGGTACCAAAAGGGAGCCACCTGGCGACCTAACTGCTTGTCACTATGAGCGGGTCATGGTAGGGCTTCAGGCGCTCTACGTTCACAATCTCGCGCCCTCGACGGCGCATGTCCGAAGATGGTTCAATGGGTTCGATCTGGCAGGTGACCGGAGATGTGCGTTCGACGACACGGTAGTGGCCTTCGTATTTGGGCAGTAGTTTGGAAGAGAGGCCAGTTGCAGTGGTTGGGACCGAGAGCCATACGAGCGCTCCAGGGAGGAACGTGGGCGCAGAACTGGTGGTGTCACCGCGAATGCTCTTCTGCCGCTCTTGGTCATGCGTAGTAAATGTTTAGTAAATGCTGGTTATTCAACGCGCCAAAGGCATGAACTTACAATAACAGCTTCTCGTTCTCATAATGATTCTTTCAAGTATTCTTTTTTCCCGCGAACAGTCAGAGACTGGAATAACCTTAGTGGCTACATTATTCAATCATATTCTTTGTCAGCATTTTCATCGCTCATTGATGACTAAACATAAATGGCTATATTCATAGCGACTGTGTGCATTTTATCCGTGTTGCCTCTTTCTCTATTTTTGCACATTTGATAAGGCTTTGTTAAATGTCTGAACCTGAATTTGTGTTTTTCTAGTGTTTTTTTGTTTTGCTGTAACCTTCGCATGTACATATATTTTGAGTGCCATTATGTGGCATTTTCTTTCATGTACTGTATTCCACCCTGCTAATAGCCTCATAGGGGTTGCAGTACCAATAAATAAAAATAAATAAATAATAAATAAATTAAATGTCCTCGCAAGCTCGCGGCACTCCTCAGCAAATCTGGCTGTGGCAGAAATAGGCGCGCACTCAGAGAGATCAGGCTTGTATGGAAAGATTGTGTCGATTGTGTGCGACGGGTGCCTGCCGTAAAATAAGCAAAAGGGTCAGAAACCAGTAGTGATCTGAGGGGCGGTATTATAGGCGTAGATGACGAAAGGCAGAATGGCATCCCAATTTGTGTGATTGGCGGCGACGTACCTCGAGAGCGTGTCCCCGAGCGTGCGGTTAAGGCGTTCGGTGAGGCCATTCGTCTGCGGGTGGTAGGCAGTAGTTTTGCAGTGAACAACGTTGCACTCTTTGAGGATGGCTTCGACGACTTCCGACAGGAAGACACGGCCTCGATCGCTGAGCAGCTCCAGGGGTGGACCGTGGCGCAGCATGAACCGGTGGAACAGGAAGGAGGCTACATCGCGTGCTGTAGGCGCTGGGAGGGCGGCACTTTCGGCGTATCGCGTAAGGTAGTCTACAGCGACGATGGCCGGCGGTTACCTGCCGACGTCAGAGGAAGTGGCCCATACAAATCGATGCCAACGCGCCCAAACGGCCGATCAGGGCAAGGTAAAGGTTGTAGACCTGCTGGTGACTGATGCGTTGAAGTCTTACGGCGCTGACAATCGATGCACGAGCGAACGAACTTCTGCACGTAGCGGTACATCGCTCGCCAAAAGTACCGTTGGCGAATACGGTGGTATGTTTTCGACACCCCAGAGTGCGCACACTGCGGATCAGCGTGGAACGATTCGCATATGTCAAAACGGAGACTGCGGGATATTACTAGTACCCACTGGCGGCCGTCGGCGTTGTAATTGCGTCGGTGAAGGAGGTCGTCGCGAACGGCAAAATGATGGGCTTGACGACGCAACGCGCGAGTGGATGGTGTTGCCGATGGATCAGTAAGCAAGTCTATCAGTGAAGCGATCCACTGTTCCTTGCGCTGTTCGGTAGCGATGGTGTGAATGTCGATGGAACACTCTTAATCTGGTTACACATAGGTTCCACTTAGTAAGGGCAACTTTTTTGCAAAAAAGTTCCCCTTATATAGGAGTAACACATGAACTGGATAAAATTTTATTTATGTAGAACATTGTTGCTCTTAACTTTAGTATGATATAAGAGATACCATGTACCCCACATTAATACCTGGAACAATGTTCCTCTTATGGGCAGAATGAGATATGTAAAACCATGTTCCACATATATATTTACGGAACGCTGTTGTGTATAAATAGACTACTATATTACCAGGAACAATACTCCACATATTATTATCAGGAACGCTGTTTCAGCTAGCCAGGCCACCAGCGGTGTTAAATTGCAGGAAGCAACTCTAAAAAATTCTGATATAAGTCTTGCTGGAAAATGGTGCTTAAAACAAAGTCATGCTGTTTCAAAATGAAAATACACTTATTCAGTAAAAGGAAAGCACTGTAAAGATTACACAGGTGCTGTACTTGATACTTTATTATATAAAAGCCATTTTACACAATTGTATCAAAACCGCAGAAATGCATGAACAAGAGCATCGAAGCAAATTACTAAACAATCGACAGACATACTTCACAGCTAAAAACGACGAAGGAGTAAGACTGAAGGCTACATGCCAGTAATACAATGTGTAGTCAATGAAAAGACTGCTGAATGATACCATTATACAAGATCATTCATTTAACCTTCATATCTTAAAAAAAAGTTCTCCCTGTACATTAAAAGCAGAAATACAACATTCAAATAACAAATACAGTACACACTTATGGAAGTTGTCTATACTATTTACACAGGCAGTAGAAACCACGGTCGTATTTGTAAGTGTACACAGCGCAAGCCAGCAAAAATTTTTCTTCTGTTACTACGCTTTCATGGCTCGTTTCTTGTAAAATAAAATACTTTAAACATTCAGAAAAAAAAACCTAGGGCCTCGACACTCAAAATTGGAGAAAGTACAAGCTGTGTTCTCTGGACAGCCATTATCAGACAATAGTAGAATTGATCCAGCAGGTTGATAGGAACAACGCTATTCAGAAAAAGTGTGAGGTGTAGAACGAAAACTCCCAATGCACTTGCTGAAGACACCTACGACAGCGAAGCATCGAACAAACGTGAGCGCTCTCCTGAATTTAAAGATGAATGAAAATTGAACTTCCTTAATGCTTCATTCAGTTGTTTTCTGCTAAATACCCGACGGATGTGTACTTGGTGACGGAGAAACAAGAAAACTTCTTTAGGCAGCACACCTTACAATATATGCATAGGGTCAAAGAGTACATCCTCAGTCAATGAGAACCTTGTTACGAGGTGAAGCACTGAGGGTTCCTTGATGCTTGTAGCTGCCGATATTTCCTTCTGCTCAGCCAAGTTATTTGCTTTCTTCAACAATTAAATTTTATCTTGAATTTCACTGTCACTTCTCAAACGGCAGTCAGAGTGTAACCAAATCTTAGGGAAATCACTCGTGAGTGCATTGCAGCGGCGGCACGCATAACGAACGAGTGGCGTAAATGATTCCTTGAAGCCAGCAATATTATGTGCTGCTAAACTATCACAGAGAAATGCAAGGAGACAGCCATAGGTCTTGATTTCTCTATCCTGAACTTTGAATGAGATTCCTTTGTCTGACAGTTCATTCACTGTCTGAATAAAATCTTGAAGCAGTTCTGCTTTATCATCTAGTGTTTTCAGGTCGTTCGTATAACCAACAGCAAGGAAAAAATTGAGTTCAGCTGAGACCTGCTTGGGGGAGGAAAGCTGGCAAATATTACATAAAACAGTGTGAGCTTTCCACGCATGCCTCGTTTCATGCCCAAAGGGTTGGCAATTTCTACATCGTCGCAGTATAGAAGCATGCCAAGGCCACTGTCCTGATTATTCAGTATAGCATGGGGCCTGAACCTTAAACAATCACACAGGTCCCTGAGGAAACCATCTTCAGAGATGACAAACTTTTGCTGAAGATGGCTACTTGTTTCTGGATGTTGGTACAAGGTTTCTAAGAGTGTCCTTAGTGATACATAATAACTATGGGAACCATTGGAACTCTTTTTTTAGAAGGTCTAACATATATATTATTACGTTCATACTGACGTTTTCCTGCTTTGTCAGTTAAACCTGATGCGTCTAGCTGAAGGCCCTTGGCGTGGAACATTTCCGAAATGTTTTTGACAACAGCACTGATAGCTTTTTTGCACATATGTGCTCACCCTCCAAAAGCCTGAACAGATCGGAGAGCCTTGCTTCATCATTGAGCACAGACGGCTAAAATTCTGAGACCTCAGTTTCAATGCTCATGTCCTGGTGGACCATTTCACTGTCGCTACTCATCAAATGCTGCTCTTCACTGGCCACGATCAAGATGTGAAATTCATCAAAATGCTGTTTCTAACGGGTAACAGCTGCAAAAGTGACCTTACAAAGGGCACAGGTGTACTTTTTAACAGAACGATGAGCAACCTTTATGTGAGATGGAAAACGACTAAAATAATAAGATGAAAAGTCGCAGTGTACACACTTATGATGTAGCTGGGTCGAGGTGCTTGAACGAAAACTTTCTTCGGCCCCTTGCGTCAGTACAGGGGCGGAAGCACTTCCTGGGTGCCGAACTTCATTGCCTGGTGCACTGTCAAAGAATAATCTTCGACAGATTGCGCAGGCCCTCTTTCTGGGTAAGTTGTGGTGTCTGTTGACCACTGGCCACATATTTGTCTAGCAAAAGACTATTGTGGTGCACTGCAAGATCCAGCTTCCTGCAGACATCCTGTAGAAGCACGAAAATGCAAATCAGTGAGGTCAGGACATTTTTTTTTTCAATGTACAGTGTGTGTCCTAAATCAAATAAAAAATTTTGGCTCCAAATGACGGTTTTTATCAAGCCATGAAAAAACTCTGCTTAATATTTGCTATGGGCAATCAATGTTTCTCTGGTGCATGCCGTACACGTATGGTGCACAGTGAATACAGATGAAATACCTCCTCCATATGTTCTATAATTGCATATTTATTAACACTCACGCCAACTGTAATTTCCATGGATGTATTTCAAGGTAAATTTCCTCATTCGTCGGGATTCAGAAAACTGTTCAAGCGATTTGTTTTAATTACCGAATAACTGACAACTAAATAATGCAGCAAAGAGCGAACATCTTTTTTTTTCAATGTGCTGGTGGTTTAAAAAGATTGCAGTGTATTGGTGCATGCATTTCTGACGGGTGCCCTATTACGCCTGGTGCCTCATTCACTTTTTGCAGGTAATAAGAAAGCTGAAGTGCACTTTAAGAATAAATTTATTAACAGCATTTTTAACATGCCCTGACAGGACTGAGAACTGGACAAAAAATATTGTTGGAAGATTTTTTTTTTTCGGCAGTGCGATAGCAGTAGCCTGGACATTTATCACAACATGCTACACTCCTGACAAAGCTTTCGCACTTGCTTTTGAATGCAAACAGCAGCTAAACTTGGTGTCAAAATAATTTCACTCATTTTAACAGCCGGTTTTGCGCAGAATTGCCCTGTGATGAATTCATCTTTAAAGGGCAGTCTCATACTCCAATCTTCATCAATGTCAACAGAAAAAATCATCTAAGTATTCAAGCTGTTCTCTGAGAGGTTTGTTTGCTCCACAAAGCTTTGACCAAGTCTATCAGTTATGAAAGCAAAAGTGTCATGAAATTAGGTACAAAGGTATCCTTCGAAGTACGTAAACAGCACAGATGATAAGGGAGAGCAAAATAACACAAGTGCAGACTCGTAATTTAGGTTCACTTTAGAAAAATGGTGGATTAATGTAGTTTTTTTCACTGTCCCTTGTCTGCACTGTTTACTTTCAAAAGATGCACCAACTTCCCTAACAAGCTATTTTACTACATATACCATCACAGTTTGCAATGCTATTACGGTAAGAAACCCCTTGGTAGTACTGAGTAAATTATGGAAATATTTAGGACTGGAATAACTTGAACCGCTGAAGCTTTACTTACTTCACTTACCACGGCACATCAGCATTTTTACTTTCCCTGCATTGTACACTACTGTATAGAGACAATATGACGAACTCGAATATCCCACTTAGAACATAGCACGTACTCGCACTGCTGTTAAACCGAGAGCGAAAATTCCATCTAGAAGAATGTAAACGCACCTTACATTTGAAAAGGCACAAAAGAATTTCCTCTGGCTTGCCAGTAACCAAACACGAAATAAAAAAAGAGCAGCAGCCCAGTGAAAACCTGTCCCCTTTTCAGGTTCTAAGAATGCTGCTAACATAAGCTTCAGCTATCACCAATGCAATGTCTGAAGGGGCTGAACGTAAGAGTGTGTGCATGGAGTGAACATACAAAACCTCCATATGTCAGCACGATTACTTCTTAACGGGCATGACAGTGTGCTGCCAACCTAAAACAAAGCAGTTCAAATTTTGGGGGTTTGTACAAATGAATAATACTTACCGTCTTGGGCACCTTCTTAGAGGCTGACGAGAGGTCCATGTGAGGCAGGCGAGTGTCCACAGAGAATGCACCAGCCAATAGGTACTTTGTCATGGCCAGATCAACAAGGCGCTGAAAACCATTGCATTCGCACTCCTTGCAGTGCCCTCTCAGATCGCCGGTGACGTCCGCGGCACCGTCGAACAAGCCATTATTCATGTATGTCTCCACCTGTCAAATTATTCAAGCTCTTGTAAACCACACTCGTAAACAAAACGCACATGTCCCAGCAAGAAACAAATATTAAACACTTTCTTAGCGAGTGCGAGCTGTTACTAAACTCGGCAGAAGTTTTGGTCTTCTAAGACCTAAGCATGACAAGGCTAAAGTGGCAATAGAGCAGCTCGCTGATGACAGTTTCCACAACGGCCATCACTTCCATATTAAAACGGCTGTGCATGGTTGAATTATTTGTCACTCCATAGCCGCCCCCTGTCTACAAACCACACGAATTTTGGACCCTTTGGACCCTTCCTGCACAATCCCCAGGATCGGCCCATCGAGCTTTTTGCGGACGGCTTATGGAGTTACACCTAGCTTAAACAGCTGCGCTGTTAAATGTGACGTGTACAGGGGGAACGTCAATCCGCCTCTTTTATTTTCCTGTGCTGACTCTGCCGTTTTGGTAGGGGTTTAGTAGGGGCCGGGACAACCGGTATTGCCAGAGCTTCCGAGATGAGACGTTTCGCGACTTTTCCGCTAGGGGAGAGCGCATACGCGGGGGCGCCGTGACAAAGGCGGATTCTGCACTATAAGTCACACCCGCCCGAGCGCTGGGCAGCGCTGGGCTGCCCAGTACTCGGGCGTGCGTGACATACAAGTTAGCTACGCCTCACTCCGGACGAGTAGCTGTTTTGCTTCTATTTCTCTAGCTCCGCGGGCCCCGCCTGCCGATTTCGGACATGTTCTAGCAAAAGGCCTCCATTAAAAAATACTCTTCAAAAATTACCAATATTTTTCCCGTCAAGTTCGAAATGCTTAAAGGAGTCCTGACACAAAAATTTTCGCCCCGCGTTTTTTTGCTGCAATGTGTTGCTGGGGACCTGTTAGTCATAACACGGCACATCGTTTGCTGCAGCGCGCGACAGATAATTAATTACAAGCTCCCCATTACCGACACAGCCTCAGTTTCGGTTTGACAGAGCTCCAAAAACGACAAGCCGCCGGGTGCAACTATCACCACCTAGCGAGTGAAACGCTCGGTCACGTGAGCACACAGAACAGTGACGCATTTCCGCACGGTCTGTCGTCGCCGGGCTCATCGTCGTCTGATGGCGACGATTTTCTTGCGGCGGGGATGGAAGGAATTTTTGACGTGGCGAATCACTTCAGGTTTGACCCGCTGGCGAGGAGCGATTCGTCGGGAAGCGCGTCAAAACAGAAATGGCGGCCACGACGTCATCATAACTTGTACCGGCTGCAACGGTTACGTAGGGGAAGTACGGGGGTCACCTCGGGTCACCTCCGAGGGTGTCGATGCACCAGGTGCGGCCTATAATGCTGGATCGCGCTCGCGAACTTCAAAATTCATATAAAATACCTTCCAAGCTTTATTCACTGTCGATATTTTGCATATGGTACACGCACGTACACGGGAATCGATCCAGCAGGCTATCTCGGCCGCGAAATTTTGTGTCAGTACCCCTTTAAGCTTCCTTTTATTCGTTGTGACTGCCCACTGCGATTGCCTGAGTACGAGGAGAACATATGTCGTCGCTTAGCTTCTTCGCCACATGCTTCACTGCATTGCATGTTTTCAAATGGAACATAAGAAAAAAGTATCTCGCTCACAAGGCTTAAATGGTATGAGAAAAAGTAATATAATATCTGGGGTTTAACGTCCGAAAACCACGATATCATTATGAGAGACGCCATAGTGGAGGGCTCCGGAAATTTTGGCCACCTGGGGTTCTTTAACGTGCACCTAAATCCAAGTACACGGGCCTCAAGCATTTTCGCCTCCATCGAAAATGCAGGCGCCGCGGCCAATGGCAGAAAAGTAACGGCCACAGAGTAGGTGGAACAAGTCGTTGATCCCCATAACGTTGCCATGTTCCACTTAAATGAAGGAAAAATAAAGAAAAAGTGAAGAGACTGCGATTACTGACACTCATATTATTCGCCGAAAAGCCGGATCCACATAAACATTAGGTTTGTTCCAGTAAAAATATGTGGCCGACAAGGACACGCTCTTGCACAAAGACGACCATTAAAAAGTGCGTATCAAGGTTCACCGCCACAATGCGCGAGCAAGGAATAATCCGGTAAAACTGACAGCACGAGCGCCGCAGGCGCGACTAAGTTTGTGCTACGTGCACCAATTTGCGCTCGGAAAGGCGAGCGCAAGCACGTCGGGAGCCATCTTGTGACGCCAAGCTCAGCGCTACAGTCCTGTGCTTGAGCGAGCAAACGCAGCGCATGTGTGCAGACTGCCGTCATTCCAGATCACAGCTGAATAGAAGCTGCGGCAGTAAGACAACGTTTCGTCGAAACTTCACTTGCTACGCAAACACAGAAATACAATTAGCAGATTTTGTGCGTGTGACAATGGCGCGAAAACGTGATCGCCGTTTGCTTGCATCAAAACTGACATATGCTACGATAGTAACAAGTAAAAGCACTTACCTCTCCGTAAAGTCCGTGACGGATGCTAAAGCCAGGCCTCCAGTGCAAACGGAATTTCTCGAGGCGTGGAAAACAAGCCAGATTTTACACACATAGCAGCCGAGTTGCGTTGAAGCACGCATCCGAACAAGAGCTTCGCAGTTGGCGGGTTGGCGCGTTGGCGTCCGATTTCGTCGCTTCCAGAGTTGTGGCGCTACGTTCGATAGCGATGAATTCAACTTCAGCCGATGGAGCCGGTTTTAACAGTTTTAATTTTTTCCATTGCTTATGCCATACTCCGGATATACTGTAGTTATTCTAAACTCTGACACGTCGTATATTTTAGAATAATTGTCGGTCAGTTTGGTTTTGTGCAGGCGGTGTGTAAATGGTCTTCTTTTTATAGCGTGCTATTCAATGCAGAAAACAAACATCGCGCTGAATGTTCTAGTGACAAATGCTATTTCGGCTTTAGCAATCCGTAATCATTGTGAACATTGTGACTTTTATATTGAAATTCTACGCCATTTATAGCTCACCGGCATGCGATTAGATCATTCTTTACCAGGGGGTGTAAGTATAAACAAACTATGCCACCGCGTCGTCGCTTTCGTTCTCGAGAATCATGAAGACTGATTACCCCGCGCTGGTGATCAAATAAAGATTATTGCAAATCTCTCATTCATGTGACATATGGCGAACGCAGAACCCTGTTTTCTCTCGCCTGCTGGCATCCCACACTTCGCTTACGCTATAGAATCTTTGTTCAGTAAACATGGACAAGACGGAAGGCGATTTCGCATGCGTTTGTTTTCAACCACGCTTTGTGGCATACGACGTAAAACTAGAGTGTCTCAGACTGCTAAAAAAAAAAGAAGCCACCGAGCATGGTCCCTATGTAACTTTGGCACCCATTACGGTCTCTCCATACTTCAAAATTAAAATAACCGAATTCTCATTCTCTGATTATTGCGGAACGAATTTGTCAGTTCTTTCAATGGCAGTTATTCCAATCGCATCGTCCTCGCATATCGCAGGTACGTGTCATGCCACTAACATTATAATTGATGTGATTGGGAAGTAATTAGAATGTTCAGAAAAGATATTGTGCTCTGATGCATTAATTTTTGCGTGATCGACAGTAACCCTCTCGGCTTCGTGCAAAAGCGTGCTGCTCAATACGATGCGAAAATTGGTAAATAAACAATAGCAAAAACTGGTGCTTTCAAAAAGAAATTATGGTGCAAATCATGCCTATTTCTACACGAATTGTTGATGTAATGTTCAGCACTGCCTTCCTCTGGCCTGCAAGAAGGTATACAATGGACAGAATGGGTGCTCCTTAAATGTACGCCTGCGATAGCACCACAATGCGTAGGAGTCTGCTCCGGGGTTCCATGTCTGCTCATTCTTGAAAATGTGGCTGCGCTGTCGAATTTCGGCGTACTTCAGTTTCGTATCGTCATGATGACATAGAAGGGAGGATATAGACGTTTAGTTCACCGTCTATATCTCTATTAGATTGGTATATTTTTTTCTAGACGACACTTCAACTTAGTTAACTTTGTTTCTCTCCACTATCTTCCTCATCTACTCATATTTTCTGTCGTAATTATACTTTAATTGTGTGAGTAAATTTCAGTTTTAGTCTTCACCTCTTTTGTCTCGCTCTTCTCTGTTGGGTGTCTTTGCGTTTGCAAAAGAAACCATGAGCCCAATACTCCTTCCCCCTTTCCAAGCAGACCTAATTGTCCCACTAAGTAAAATTACCTCTCGCTAACTTTTTGCTCTTGCGAAACCTCACGTCGGCGTTTCAATGAAGCGAAAAAAGTTAGCAAGACTATTTTACCGTCAAGTTCGAAATGCTTAGGCTTCCTTTTTATTAGTTGTCACTGCCCACTGCGATTGCCTGAATGCGAGAACATATGTCGTCACTTAGCTTCTTCGCCGCATGCTTCACTGCATTGCATGCTTTCAAGTGTAACAGAAGAAAAAAAGAAGTATCTCGCCCACAAGGCTTAAGTGGAACGGGAAAAAAGTTACGGTAACAGAGTAAGTGGAACAAGTCGTTGATCCACATAACGTTGCTATGTTCCACCTAAATGAAGAAAAAATAAAGAAAAATATGAAGAGACTGCAACTACTGATACCCATATTATTCGTGAAAAAGCCGGATCCACATAAAAATTACGTTCGTTCCAGTAAAATTATGTGGAACGTTAGTTTTATCTGGAACCTATGTGTAACCGGATTAAGAGTGAAGAAACGGCATTGTGAGACATTAAGACATTGTCGTCAGGCAAGGGGGAGCGCGAGAGTGCGTCGGCGTCAGCATGCTGGCGTCCGTTGCGGTACAGCACGCGGATGTCGTAGTCCTGTAGGCGAAGTGCCCAGCGGGCGAGGCGGTTTGATGGATCCTTCAATGATGACAACCAGCATAGTGCATGGTGGTCGGTGATGACATCAAACTGGCGACCATACAAATAAGTTCGGAATTTTGTAAGGGCCCAGATGATGGTCAGGCATTCCTTTTCGGTGACGATGTAATTGGTCTCTGCTTTAGTAAGCGTACGACTTGCATATGCCACGACATATTCAAGAAATCCTTTTTTGCGCTGCGCAAGGACAGCGCCAAGGCCAACACCGTTGACCTCTGTAGGGGCCGTAGGGTCGTAATGGCGTAGTATGGGAGGCGACGTCAACAAATCACGGAGCTTTGCGAAAGCGTCGTCGCACTCTGACGACCAAGAATGGAGGCGCCCGTTACTTCCAAGGAGCTTCGTCAGGGGCGATATGATAGTCGCGAAGTTTCGAATGAAGCGCCGAAAGTAGGAACACAGTCCCACGAAACTGCGCAGTTCTTTGACGGACTTAGATTTGGAGAACTCGGTCACGGCCCGAAGCTTGGCTGGGCCGGGGAGAATTCCGTCCTTGGACACGACGTAGCAGAGTATTGTCAGCTGCTGTCCTGCAAATCGGCACTTCTTTAGATTCAGTTGCAGACCGGCGTCGCTCAAACGCGTCCAAACATGCCGTAGGCGTTGAAGATGCGTGGAGAAGTCCGGAGCAAAAACGACGACGTCGTCGAGGTAGCACAAGTACGTGTGCCATTTCAGGTCGCGCAGAACGGTATCCAGCATGCGCCCAAAAGTGGCGGGCGCATTACACAGCCGAAACGGCATGACGTTGAATTCGTACAGGCCGTCGGGCATGACAAAGGCGGTGTTCGGTTGAGCGTCATCACACATAGGTACTTGCCAGTACCGTGAGCGCAAATCGAGAGATGAAAAGAATTCGGCTCCTTGCAGGCTGTCAATCGCGCCGTCTATTCGCGGCAGTGGGTACACGTCCTTACGAGTGATTTCGGTGAGTCGTCGGTAGTCCACGCAGAACCGCACAAAACCGTCCTTCTTCGCAACAAGAACTACAGAAGACGCCCAGGGGCTGTTAGAGTGTCGAATAACATCGCGTCGAAGCATGTCGTCGACTTGCTCGGTGATTACACGGCGTTCTGTGGGACATGCGCGATATGAACGTTGCCGCAGTGGCAGGTGCGCGCCAGTGTCGATGCCACGCATAACGGCCGACGTGCGGCCGAGAGAAGTTTGAGCGACATCGAAAAAAGAGCGAAATTCTTCCAATAGGTCCACAAGCTGGGAACGCTAGACCTGCGTAAGGCTGTCAGCAATGGAGGAACCAAATACGTCAGCGGGTGATGAATCAGACGTCGAACCAGCACTGGGCGTACTGGAACTGGGGCTGTGCGTGTCATCGAGTTCGTCCATAACTTGGGCGTCTTCGAGGAGTTCCACGCTGCTGCACCAACGTAACACTTCCCCTCAACATTCCCCTCGCACCAACGTAACACTGTACGGGAAGGGGTTGATTACAAAAATAGAGTTGCTGCCCTGAGTGGCATGCACGATCGCGAAAGGCATCAGCAAGCCTTTCCTCGTGCAAACACGATCATATGCCGAGATGAGTGCAACGGTGTCGGATAGACTGGCGCAGTAGACTGACACCGCCGTTGACGAGTTTCCAGGCAATTTGATGTTGTCTTTGACCAGTACCTTGCTCGTAGCCGATGGACTGTCTGCCGGCGCCAAATTAGAGAATGGTGAGAGCTCTATTTCGGCTGGTGCGCAATGAATTACGGCGTCATGGCGGGAGAGAAAATCCCATCCGAGGATGACGTCGTGAGAGCAAGCAGGAATTATGATCAATTCGATGGCGTACAGAGCATCCTTAATCATGACGCGGGCTGCCCACACCGCTGTAAGGTGAATAACTTGGGCGCTGGCTGCACGGAGGGAGAGCCCGGAAAGTGGCGTCGTCACTTTTCCTAGTAAACGGCTAAGTTTGGCGTCAATAACGGATACGGCGGCTCCAGTGTAGATAAGGGCAGATGCGTGAACACCGTCCACAAACACGTCGATCACGTTCGATGGGCTTCGCTGAGGAGTTTCGCAGTTCGATAGCGTGACCATTTGCTGTGACCATTTACCACGGCGGTTGTGTGTTTAGTCTATCACGTCAAATAAGCGGCCCACAACCCCTCATATTGCAACTCGCGAGCACTCTTGCTTACAATGTGCTTGCTTATATTGAAGCAGAATAATACGAATTAGCAACGTTATCGGCACGTAAGCAGCCTAGAAAACAATCGCAATTCTAGCAGTTATATACATCATTATTGTTCCCCTAAATAAAAATTTCGTTGTTTGCTACCTCATAGCGGGTTACCAAACCGTGCCACTTGCGCACATGGCCTCCATATTAAACAATAAAACAACCAGACAATCATCAAAAGCACTCAATTATTAACTATGAGACAGAAAACTCACCGTCGCATGCTTCCACAGTCCTTGTAAAATTCCATGCAGAAAAGAATTCCCATCTGCGCTTCGACACATAGCCTGACCCTCTCCTTTTGGACGGCTCTATCAACTTTCTTCCCCTGTTGAATCGGTCTCGAAATTTTTTTCAAAGTTTGATGCATTGGTCAACTGCGATTCAGAAAAAAAACGACGCGACAGTCTGACCAATTCTGCGGGGACAATTACGCTCACCAACTAAAATTGAGCACTAAAAGCAACTTGCCAGTGGCGAGACCACACTGTTTCCGTATGGCTTCCTAGGCGTCCGCTTTCCTTCCCGCGTCGCGGTAATCTAAGCGTTTGTCGTCGTAAACGCAAGGATAATTCCTGATACCCTCAAATAGGCGCTGAACTGTCGCGTCGTCGGCTGTGTAGCGATCATCCACCATCGACGAGCGTTGAAAACGGCGAGACCGAACTTTCTGGACGCGCACCGCACGCCTCCATTTTCCACTTCTGCCCAGCGGCGCGGTAGCGCGCAATGCATTGTGGTGTGGCGTCAGCCGCGCGGAGTGCGTGAAATAGGAACATGCTCTATCTATGCGCCGGCCACGGGGAGCGCGCCGAATGTCACCGGGCACGCCGGCTACGCCGTGACGCCTATCATTTCTCCACTTTTCGCCGGCGTAGCTTAACCGCGTCGCGCGTGGTGGCGCGTGGACGCTACGCCAGACTATTCTAGGCCTTCACCACAGCGTTCCCACTTGTGGCCATATGTTTCAGCGCGATAGAACAGGCGGCACTATGTTTAGGGGCGAAGCTCCTTAAGGCGGCACCCGTTCGTCCCTCGTAGTCGTTGTAGTCGTAGTGCGTAACCAGTCGTAACGCTAGTACCAGATCTTGACCTCCAAGGTGGTGCCAGTGGAAGATTTTTCCTGTGCGTTGTTGAACAATAAAAAACTCGCAGAGTGCGCGTTGACTAAAAGCCGAATTCTTCTGTCTCTCATTGCCCATTAGCAGCCATTGGCATGTTCCAGTAGGAAACGTTAGTAGAAGTAGAAGTGTAAGTGTTAGCTAAAAGCCGGCTTCTTCTGTCTCTCATTTCCATTAGCAGCCATTGTTTACCTCCAAGGTAGTGCCTGGTGAGATTTCTCCTGTGAGTGAATAAACAATAAAAATTTTGTTCAAAACGCCGTTGATTGATGAAATAAACCAACGAAAGACGCCAGGTGTTTTCTAAAAGCAAAACGAAAGAACGCCAGATGTTTCTAAAGGAAAACGAATAGACGCCAGCTGCTTAACGAAAGACGTCAGATGTTTTTTAAAGCAATGTTTTTTAAACAATGAAAATTCACAGCGTACATGTAAAATAAAGTGAGCTGCAAGTCGTCATAACTCATCGAACCTTTAGTATAAACGCGCCCTATCTCACGTCGGTGATGATGTACTGGGCAGAATTCACGGAAGAATCACGGTTTACCATGAACCTCCGCAGCTTCGCCCACTCATCATCATTCATTCCGTGGATATGCTGTGATTTTTTTATCAAGCTTCCCTCTCAGCGGCTCTTTTAGTTGAAGCTGCGTATTGCTCGGAATACGTACCAGACGTTTAAACGGTACCATTCTAAGTATCCTGTTCATCTTACAGTCGTTTGGCTAAATGATGAAATGGGAATCTGATTTCTTTTTTGGAGTACTTTTTATTGTTTAGGTTATCAGTAAAATGTTTTTAAATAGACAGCAGATTTCCGCTGTATAACCATATCGACCACGATGGCTTTTCATGATGACAAGCTAGGTGGACCCTTGTATGTTGGGCTCCATGAACGGTTGGATGTGGCAAACTGCGAGTGTGAGTGGCGCAACCGGCTGCCGTGGAGCGGTCCGTTTTGTGTAGAAACTAGCGGCGACGCTGCAGTCGACTACTCTTGAAAGCGTCCCCCGGCCTCGCATGCGGCTGTTTGATGGTGCGTTTGAGAGACGCCGAAATTATACAAAAAGAACGTAAAAATGGACGCTCCATTCCAACTGAGCTACATTAACGTGCCGGCTGCAACCAACATGCGCCGTGGGAGCGCCTGGCACTCGAGTGTTTTTTAGGGGCGAAGCTCCTTATGCCGTGGGTCTGCAATCCTCCGTTTGTAGGTTTGCTTGCTTGCAGTAGCCACCTCTAGTTCGTGAGAAGCGCGCGCTCTAGTGTGCAGTATAAGAAGAAGAGGAAGTTGACGAGTGAGACTCTGGTGCGTGTTCGCCTTTGTGGCATTCTTTCTTCTTTACTGCGCGCGTTCTGGTATGCAGTAGAAGAAGAAGACGACGCTGACAAGTGACACTCTCGTTGCGTGTTCACCTGTGTAGCGTTCTTTCTTCTTTACTACGGCTCGTGTTTTCAACGACACCCGAAGACAACATTTCAGAAGTAACGCGCCATAAGGCTTCCTCTTGGAATGCTTTCTCTTTATCTCGGAGTCGCCAGATGGAAGACAAGGCTGTGGAACGGAGGGCACGGAAGGCGGCGGCAGCGCGCGCTCGCAGACAGAATCCTGAAAAAGAGCCCGCGAAGCCGAAGCTGCACGTCGACACCGCGAAGCAGATGCCGCCGTTCGAGCCCGTGAAGCCGAAGCTGCTCGACAAGCTGCATGGCTGCGGCGAGAAGACCCCGCCGTTCGAGCCCGCGAGGCCGAAGCTGCACGGCTGCGGCGCGAATCGTATCTCCCAATTGTGAAGGACCGTGAAGCGGCGAGAAAGTGCGCGTACCGGCAAGCAGAGACCGAGGCTGTGCGAGCACGTGAAGTGGCTGCAAAACGCATCAGACGGGCTCTGCCCGAAGGCGCCGACACGCGCTTCCAGCGGGACTTCCTTGATAACAGTTTTGGCCATAGTTGCGGTGTGTGCGAGAGATTGCGGTTTTCAAACAATCTAGTCACAATATCTTCCATCAAGAAGGACCACGCTCGCGCCAATGCCATCGCCGTGCTGCAGTGCTGCAGTGCGAGTTCGCTGCGCCCCACTCATCATCATTCACCACGTGGATATGCTGTGATTTGTTTGTTTGTTTTTCTTTCTCGCTTCTATTAAGCTGGCTCGCCAGATTCTTAAGCTGGGTCGAAGTCCCACGCCGTAACCTGCATCCATCCATTCAAAGCCTCAATAAACGCGAAGTGGAACGCTCCGCGCGTCGCGTCTTCCCTCTAGCCTGGCCGTTAATTCTCACAGGGCGAGCAGGACGCGGTCGACAGCCAGACGAGCATTGCACACCTACTTTAAGACCTGGCTCGCCAGGTTCTTATGCTGGGGCGATGTGCCGCGCCGTAACCTGCATCCATCTATCCAAAGCGTTGTGGAACGCGAAGAGGAACGCTCCGCGCCTCGTGTCTTCCCTCTAGCCTGGCGGGTAATTCTCACAGGGCGAGCGAAGAACGTGGTCGACAGCCAGATGAGCGTCGGACAGCTGTTTTAATAGCTGGTTCGCCAGGTTCTGAAGCTAGGGCGAAGTCCCACACCGTTACCTGCATCCATGCATTCAAAGCGTCGTGGAACGCGAAGAGAAACGCTCCGCGCGTCGTGTCTTTCCTCTCGCCTGGCCGTTAATTCTCACAGCGCGATCGAGGAACGCGATCGACAGCCAGGCGAGCGTCGGACAGCTATTTTTAGGGCCACTTCGGCGTGCGCGTCTCGAGGGCAGTTCTCAAATTGAAAGAACATTAGGAGCGCTGCGCCTGCAAGTGTCGACAATGGAGAATCAGACGCTCTTAGATATTTCTTGTATATCTACTTCATCAATGTGTATATAATTGTAAATTGTGTATATAGTTTATTAAAATTGTAAATAATAAAACATTACGTATATATTTATATATAACAACGCGTGTCACGTTTTCATATGGTGGCAGATGACATGTTCGGAAGATTCACGGGCTTTCCTGATATTCTACGAGCCAGCTCCTCAATCATCATTCACTTCGTGGATATGGCATGACTTTTTTAGATGCGAAAGCATCTTATGCTCGGGGCAGTGCCCGTACTGCGGCGTCCGCACCCATGCTGCGCATGCGCTAACTCTCCGTCCTCTCCTCGCGTGAGCGCGAGGAGGTGTCGTGAGCGCTGCCTTCGCTTCGTTTGGATGCAAAGGTGAGTGGAAAACAGACAGTCCTGTCTGTCTTGTACCATTTGCCGGTGCTGTTTCCTATGATGAGGCCATGTCAACAAGCTCGAACAGATGCCCTTTTAAACAGTGTCAAGGAAAGGATTTAGTCAGGCGAGGGAGGAAGAGGAGGGAGGTGAACGAGGAATGGAAAGGAGGGTGAGGAGAAAGAGTAAAGGAATGAGCGTCAATACAAGGAATGAGTGAGGCGAGGGGGAAGGAGGAGCGAGGTGAGCGGGAAAGCGGAGTGGGGGTGAGGTTGAGAGCATAGCCTCAGGGAAACCAAAGCATAACAGAAGCATAGGCGATAGTGAAAGTCTAGCACAGTATAGTTGGGAAAGAGAAACGACGGTAAGGAGGAAGGGAGAGAGTAAAACACGGTAAGTCTATGGAGTGTCAAGACACGGAATGAGTAAGGCGATAGGGAGAAAATGGAAGGTGAGTGGAGAGGAGGAGCGGCGGAACAGATGGCAGGGCGGAGTTGAGCGGAAGCGGATTCAATAACCAGCCGCTCCGAGCCCAGGCGGTGTGACGTTACCGATTACGTCAGCGCTCTCTAGTAAAAGAACCACACATTGTCTCCCTCTACGGGCAATCATGGTGGGATGCGAAAGCATCGCGGGGCGTGCGCGTGGAGTTTCCGTTTCTCTTATGTGACTTATAAGACGTTGGATCTCGATGCGTTTGAAATACCGCTAGCCGACGCTGACGTTTACGTTCGGCTTCCCGAGCCTTCCTCTGCTCCGCGGCGGTGGCGCGGCCGCTGCAACGAGCGCCAACGTTGTTCATGCCGCCTCGCACACCGTTGCAGAGTGAGAGAATGACGGAAGCAAAGAGAACGCGCGCTTTCGCAGCCTCGCAGCTTCGAGATTCGCTTGCCTGCGTTGCCGTTTACGTTCAGCTTCGCGAGCGTCCATAGCGCCGTTGCAAATGAGGGTGCAACGGAAGCGAGCGCACGCCGCATTATATACGAGCGCACAGCTATGGCGAAGAGAGAGAAACTGGAGAGGAGAAAAAAAGTGGAGGCAGCGCTCACGACACCTCCTTCCACCTTCTCGCGTGACCGCGAGGAGAGGGAGAGTTGGCGCATGCGCAGTATGGGTGCGGACGCCGCAGAACGGACACTGCCCTGAGAATAATATGCTTTCGCATCTAAAAACTCGCTCTCACATCGGTGGGCCTCTATATCACCCAGGAATTTATCGACGTAACACCTTCGGCGTATGACTTTCGTCGCAGACGTTATCACCACAGTCATTTATTACTTTTTATGGTCACGAGCCTGGCGCCTCAGTGTCAGATGGAGCCAGCGGCCGCCGCCAGAGCGCAGCTGCGCATGAGAGGGCATGCGAACTCTGCTATCGCTGTGGTCGTGTGTAAAGCCTCTGTGTTCCAGCTTTCTAAACTCCCGTGACGGTCGCTTTACTTTCACATAGCTACTTTTGACATACAAGATGCGTAAATGAGTGCCTGAATACGGGCCCTGGGGGAAACGAGTAATGCGCCCCGGGCGAAACGAGTAGCCGCCCAATACATGCAGCTCGCAGTGGTATCATCCTTAGAGACACAAAAATTCTGGGTTTGAAGCGCCATAATCATTATATGATTCGGTGGTACGGCAGACTAGGAGACTCCAGATCTCTTTTTGATCATATAAGGCCTTTAAGCAAATGAAAGAACACGGTAATTTTATATGCGGAGCAGGTTTTGCGCTGGGCTTGTGCGTAGTTCCAGTGGCGACCGTCCGCTTTCTAAAACCTACCATAGCCATCTGTAACATATTAAGCGCGCGCTCGCGCCAAGGAGAAGTCTTCTACGCCTTATTCTTCGACCGCCTTGATGGTGCGTGCAGAGCGCGCGCTCGTGCCAAGAGGCATTCTTCTTCGTCTTGTTCTTCGACCGCATCGATGATGATACTTGCAGAGCACTTTAGGGGCCCGGGCTGCCGTATGCTGTCCTAGCTTGGCGTAACGCAGACAAAACCACGCGTGCTGGCAAGCGCTAGGGCGTTCGGGCCTGTGTAAGGGGCTGACGCTGTGGGCTCTCCCCCTTACACTCTCTCAGCAATCATGTGATGGCGTCGGCGAAAAAGATTCCGCTGATGCGCGATAAACCAACGCGTTGTATCCTAGTCAGAACGCGCTGGCACGCGATAGCGCGTTCGGGCATGCGCAAGCGGCTGGTTAAAACGCTGTGCCCTCACCCACTTACAATCTCTCAGCAATCACGTGATGGCGTCGGGGAACGACATTCTGCAGACGCGCGATGAACACACGTCGCGTGCTCCAACAAGAGTTCGGGACGAGTAACTACAACAGCAACAACAGTGAATTCATGGTGTGCTCCACATGCAGGACGCGTTAACATCGGGCAAGGCGCCCGTGATGAACGGTACTTTAAGCCGACCCATGCGCTCCTTCGCATCCCCACATGGTTCCCTTTAGTGGGAGATGGTGCAATTTTTTTTTCGTTTTTTTTTCACCCCGAAGAAAATACGGCCACCGTGGCCTGGTGAGCGCCGTTAATCGCGGCGATTTTATGGGTTTCAGTATGTTAAATATAAAGGTTGTGCACTCTCAACAATGGCCCAGTGATGCCACTTATAAAAAAAAGAGACAAACATCTGCGCTGTTGCACCCACATTCACCCATAAGGATTCGCGATTTATTGATGTCGCAGAGGGGCTGATTGTTTGCCCTGCACGGCTGTTCAGTTTTCAGTTGAACTCTGAAAATTATTTCAACAGGACATCAATACATCATTACTGCAAGGGCTACTTTATTAGAATGACTTCGTCTAATGACTAAGAAAATCACACTGAGAGGCTTCCACAGCTACAAATATTTCGCCGACGCGATGCCACTCGTGACGAAGATTTAGGCCATTGAAGTTCGAATGGCAGTTAGCGAAGGAGTGGGGCATCAATGTGTTTCGTGCAAATATTTTTTCATCGGCTTAGCAATTGGAATCACCACTGCCTTGCAGCGGTAGGGCCCACTTTCATATATCTCCCTACTGCTTGTAACACGTTAAATCAAACGCGCCTTTTGTTTGTCGCCTTCTAAACGAAACCACCCGCCGGCACGCAAAAGGAGTCGAGAATCGCCATCCCACGCCCACACTTCGGCTTTCTCAAAAAATTACGCAGCTCGAGTGACAGAAAGCACCACAACCATCTGCTCGTATGGCACTGCGCAACGGTTTCGGGCGCGAACGGTGCCCTCTGTGGCATAGTGGCGCCGCGTTGCGGCAGATTTGGGAAGCATATAAACTTGCCCCATAACTTGACGGTGAAGTTTCGTGACCATAACAAGTAATAAAGGACTCTGCTTTCACTCAGCTTAGGTGTCCATCGGGGCCTGCGATAGTAAAGCCAGTGTTTCTGGCTTTACTCTCTAGGCTGTTTACTAGTGTACCAGACAGAGTTTGCCTTCCGCATGACACATGGTATCTGATCCACGACGGCCAGAGGCGGTCTCAAATTGAAATTCGGAAGTACACACGAAACGCCGATCTTACCATAATACAAAAATGGCACGGCGTTCGCTTGTTATTCAAGTGGTCTTGTTCTTGAGGGAAAATTCTTCACGTCATTTTTCCATGTCGGTAAAATCATAGACCTTTATGTTTATTTTTACGCCATGCCCATTTTTCTTTTCAACGCAGAAACGATAGATTGGTCGAGTTTTTTGGTCAGTCGAAAATTGTTGCCCTGCACGTCTTTTGTCCACGGACTCGATACGCCAGAACCTAGCTGCGTAAAACTTCGCCTTTAAAGATAGTGAATAATAGCTAGACGGGTTTGCGAGGCAGCGGTGCGATCGTGCGAGCGGAGAGGGCAGAGGAGCCCAGCACGCAAAGAAGAGTGATAGCTGAGCGACGCCCTGCTTGCATCTGCGGAGCGCAGTGCTGCGCCACCTGTTGAACAAGGTTGAAATTTTTGTCGATTTACCAATTGACCAGAGACATTGCTGCGTCACCTGCCGAATAATATTGAAGTTAATGCGAAAACAATACTGCCAAAGGCATTTTTTACAACATTTTATTAGATGTATTCGAGGTGCCGCCGACGACATGCCGCCGCCGCTTGTGTTGGGGGCTACCATCATGGAAAAAGCTGGCGCGCTCATCCGCCGCTCACACTTCGATGAATAGACGAAATGAGCGGGCGAACGGCTCGCTCCGTAAAGACGCCGGTTGTCGCAGCGTGCCGCGCACGCGCAGTTTGCCTCTCCGCTCGTCCGCTGGGCACACTGGCTCGGAAAGCCGCCCAGCCATTACCCCCTAATAATGATAACCACCAACAGGCATGACTGTACAATTGCAGGATTATTTCTGACACCGGGCAGCGGGAAAGTAATCTAGGTTGTATTATCGGAATCATAAATCTGTAGCTGCAGAGCATATAGATGAAGGATTATTGATCATTTTGTAATACGCATTTCGTTTCTGTTGACGCCGTATCGTCGCATCGTTTGCAGTTGCGAATGTTCGTGTGAATTGTAAATGTTCAAAGCATGCACGGTTCTTCAAAACTGTTCAATATAGCTCCGAGAAGTCACGTTTTATTGCTATAGAATATATATGGACAGTCTCGACGGGTTTCTGCCGTCGCCGTCATGTCATTTCGGTATGAAGTCCAATTCGATCAGATCCCCCCGCACATTGTACGTTCTACCGCTAGTAAAAGCGCGCGAGCGGGGGCGACGAACGCGGCCGATGCAGGAGATCAAACGAGCCGACCCATTTCCGTCGCTCGGAGGGTGCATGCGTAGACATCACTCCCTCGAGAGGCCTACCGTCGAAGCAGACAGGAAACGCCCACCCGTCTTTAACGATCGTGAAAATACGCGATGTAGGGGCGGGTGGGAATTGTCGCGCGAGCAGCCATTTTGAATCAAAAGGCCCAACCGCATGCACGCAATTTTCGAGCGGCGGCGACAACCGACAGCGACAAACGGGCTCCGTCGCGCTGTCGCGTCGCGACGGGTGCACCCACATGTTAGCGACAAAGTGTCACGGTTGCTCGAGATGAAAACCGTTCCGTGCACGCAAGTAAATCACGAAAAAGAATTACAAAGTAGATGAATGACAACATGCCAAATTTATAATTGTCTTGTGTGAGATAAGGAAGGCATAAAAGCGTTTCGTGACTCTTTTTCGCATCTTATGTTTAACTGCGACCGTGGTATCTGCTGTGATCTCCATGAGGCGCCCTCAAGCGTACGCTGCCTACGCTACTACGTCGCAGTTTGCAAACTGCGTTATGTTAAGTTTAGTCCACGAGGCCAATAAAAGCAGCAGAGACTCGCATCGCTGCCTCGCAAGGAGAAGGGCCACCTCACACGACGACAATGTTGACATTGCAGCAAGCTACGAACAATGCAGCAAGCTACCACCGAAACATCAGAACGAGCCGTCGATCAAAATTAACGACAAATTACGGCCGCTGCCTCGCTTTCCGCGTGAGATGGGGTTGTAAAGAAGGTAGGCTATAACTTGCATTCCTTGAAGTACGCGCCGATTGGAAGCATAAAGAGCAAATTGCAGCCGAAGCGAGGATCGGTGATGCTGCCATGTTGCCGAAAATCGTCATGCTCACTTACGGGCGGCAAGCGATTTTTTCTAGTTTTCCAGAAAGCTGCGACGCGACAAGTGACGGCGATGGATGGCCCTCTGCGACAGCAAATCATGTCGCTCGTCGCCGTCGCTCGAAAATCTCGTGTATGCGGTTGGACATTAAGGGCGTGGTCGCGATCGCTAGTGCGCGCGCTATCTCAACAGCGATCACAGCGGGCGGCTTTTATACCCTTCTACGTGCTGCGCTCTCAACGCGAAGTGACTATGCAGAGAGCATGTCTCCCTAGAGCGGCCGTATTCTCTTACACCAGCGTTTTGTAGTTACGCGAGATCGGATACAAAAGTTAGCTGCCACCCTCACTACAATTTGTTGCTATCGCATTCATTGCTTCGCCCTTGCGTTGAAACTGTGACTTCTTTTTTTCAGTTTAACAAAAAAGTGAAAACTATTTAACCTGCTTCATTCAGTCATACATTGCTCTACAATACGATACCACTTTTTCAACGAGAAAAGTCTTCGCGAGCCAAAAAGTGATCATAATACGCAAAGCAACTTGTAACAGGTGACGCGAACACCCCTAATTTACCAGAGAAGTTTGCGTGACGTCAACAATCTCAAATGCCTGTTTTATTGCCTCTTGGTAAAAGTGGAGCAAAATATGTTCTAAGTCACACATAGATTGAACATGGCAAGTTTGGGAATCTTTACTTAGCCAACATTAGCCAAAATAAAGAAAATAACAGTGGCGTTACGTTGATATGTGAGCGCACGTGTTTTGGCGCGATATATTATACTGTTTGTAATAAGCGCTTAAAATATTGCGAACCTAACTCTTTTTCTCATAAGAGTAACTGACAAAATTTTGTCATTAGTGTTGCATTAGACTGTGATAAACCCGTAATGTTCTTTCTACGTCGGGCCCTATAGTGCAATTAACTTTGACCGACAGAGAGATGCCCCAGCTTCAATTCTATGTAATCAGACAATGAAGCACAACTTCAAACATGTACGAATTATTTCGGCTAATAAAGCAATCTTAATTAAACCGTTCACTATATTCAACAACTCACTTATTAAGAACATTGCCATATTTATTGAGCCGCCTCTTTAATTATAAGTAAATTATTTAGCATCAATATTGTAACGACGTGGCATCGGCAATCAAACGGAGAGTGACATACAATTACGCTTTATCAGTAGCTGAAAATATCAGCGACTTAGTTCGGCTATGCCAGGATATACGTAGCGTGAGCTTAGGTTGAGCTGATTACTCTTAGCTCTTCTGGTTGTCTAGGATTAGCTTGATTATCATGCTTACTGCTTCTTCAATGGCACACACGCACACGTTATACGTATTATGTGACACAGCATATTTATTTTTTTGCTCAACGTCATTTCTCTATTGCGAGAAAGACGGCTCGGTGGTCAGTGTAGTAACACGCTGCCGTCTCTATGGCCCCAAGGCCCGGCGCAGCGTGAGACTTGGCTACTCGCAACGGAGGCGTACAGCTGGGCACGCGCCGACGCCAGTGCGTCTGCAGCGGCTGTGACGTCATTCCTCGAGAATGCGCAGACCCGCGAGGCCCGCGCGGCGGCAGCGGCTCCGGCGCCAGTGCGTCAGCCTTGGCTATGACGTGATTCCTCTGGAATGCACAGACGTGCGAGTGCCACGCCGCGACTGCGGCTTCGCCGCGCCAGCGGCGCCATGATGTGCGCCGTTACGTCACTGCTCCTCACGCATGCGCAGCACGTCTCTCAATGAGCCACGCGAAACTGCTCAACCTCGGCCAGTGTAGTTGACGTGACAAAAAATGACCGCAGCGTCTTCTTCGTCTCTGCACTGGGCCAAGTGCACTGGCACTGCTTCGTTGCCATCGCCACTGGCACATACGCGCGGCAATATGTAAAACTCCGATATAATGTTTCAGTCTATTAACAGAACCATGGTATCAGTGCCTATTTGGTGTCAGTAAATAATTATTGGCTTGCCACTATTAGTGCAATGTGTATGCGTTTAAAATTGGTACATGACGAAACGCAAATATTTTTGTGTAGAATGCGACTTCTTACGATGAGGTTTTCCTGTACATGAAATACTCATGTGTGTGTAAATTTCTCATTCCATACGCTATTCTATCGGCAAGCCAACGATGATCCAATAGTGTATTAATAGCTTAATCATTAACCGTTCAACACCTGAGCCATGACAAGATAAATCCCTATCGATGAGAGTTTTTCTGTCAAGTAATCTAATAATAGAAATTTCTAGCGGGAGCATTCGAGAGGGCTCAAAGAGTCAGTATTGATATCGAGTTTATTGAAGTCCAGCTTCCTAACAGATGGACCACGGGCATTATTTCAAAGGATCAAGACGACTTGAAGGGATGAGAAACCACGAACAAGGAATGTTGCTGGAATGCATTGGAACAACGAATGCCGCCGTGCAATGGCCCATATTGCTTGCCTATATTGGTGTCAAACCATGCATTCACCAACAGCAACGCGATGCAAACACACTCATTGATTACACACCCATTTCCTTATTGTGATGACAATCGTACGTGTCAGAAGCAAGGACGAACTGTCAATTTCCTCGGCGACTCGGCATATAGATGCTCACGCACTTCAAATCACTTTTATGGACAAGATGTAAAGCCGACATGGAGGATTGTACACATGAGGAAAATTTATACGTAGCGAAATTTAATGCCGAACTCGCATTTCGGGGGCCTCTTAATGGGCCTTCTGTCGAGCCTTTCGTGGCACTGGTGAAAGTTGGAAAGAATATGAAAGACGCCATGCCGATGACACCCGAAAACAGCCTTGTATTGTTTACGGCGGACTACAAGAAATCTCAACGTTAACGCATTAGAAAAGAGATCCTGCGTAAATTTTAAAGCGAATTTTCCTTGTAGCCCATGCGTGCCTAGGAGATTACCCAGCGCGCCTCACATCCATATCCGTGTGACGCCTACAGGAATGGAGACAGGTAGTGGAGAAGTGGAAAGAGTGAGGTGACACTGATGCAGTACGACGCAGAGCACCGCTAGAAAAAGATGGCGAGACGGCGCAGCTTGCTCACGCTGGATGAACAAGCGGAGAGGAGTCGATAGCAGCATCGTGAACACAGACGGTAGTTGGTTTCATATGATCAAAGGACGTGCACGTGAGAGCATATTTGGCTGCCATATAATGCATTAACCACTCATTGTTCTTTTCGGTAATATCGACATGCAGGTCACCAACTAACACAAATGGTCTATTCCTGTACTTGTCATAATTACACAATGCCGTGTCAATGAATGTCTTGATAATCCCACTCGACAGATTGGGTGCAAGGTACATGTTCATGATGATGCATCCATCAAAATTGATGGCAGCATATTCACGGTTGTGGCTCTGTGTCGTTGGTAGTAGCTTCAGATCTTGTGCCTTTTCTGTTTTTTGACGTATACGGCCACACCACCTGCAGGACGCTCTGCATCATCGATGCACACGACTGGACCGTATCCTTTGATATACGCTCTTTTGGCGTTCCACGTCTCGGTAAGACAGAGAACGTCTACCGCATTAAGTATGGGGTCCCGTTCCACATCGTCTACAAGCTTGACATAAAACCAGCTAGGCTTACATGGTAGGCGGGAAACTACAGAAGACAACAACAAGTAAAGAAAACATAGGAGAACGGAAACATAGGAGATCTTTTGCCAAGAGGTTCGAACACTGCAAAGTTAACGGCTATCTCATGGGTGGGTCTCTGTAGCCTTGTCTTCCATCTGGCGACTCCGATCGAAAGAGAAAGCGCGCCAAGAGGGAGCCTCATGGCGCGTTACTTCTGAAATGTTGTCTTCGGACGTCGTTGAAAACACGAGACGTAGCAAAGAAGAAAGAACGCCTCATACTGCATACCAGAACGCGCCCTTCTCACGAACTGGAGGTAGCTACTACAGACAAACAAACAAACAAGCAAAAAAACAAACAAACAAACAAACAAGAGGGAATGGACAGACCCACGGCATAAGGAGCTTCGCCCCTAAAATGCAGCCAGATATACTGAGTTCGAGGAAGAACATCGCCGTCTGTAGTCGCTCAAGTCGAACAATGAGGGGACAGGCGTCCACAGCAGAAACGCGAATACAGCGTCGCTGGTAATCCGTCCTCTTATGTGTAATATTATTAAATTCGCAAACGCAGAATTTTCTTTTCCGCTCTCCTCGATTCATCGTCTTCTTTATTTTTAATATGTATGCGTTCTAGTGCTGCTTCCTGCCGAACAAAAAAAAAGAAAACGCAATGCGTCCCCGAGGCAACTCGAGTGGTCCATTGCCATGTAGAGTAACCGGCAAGAAATTGAGGTGGCATAATATTTCTGCACTATGATTGTGGGCCAATCAACGTGCACAAGTATGCATACCTTGGACGATATCCCAGATTCATGGGACACGCGCATCGATCTACCGTTCACAATACAAGTACTTGACGCGGCGCTTGCCCTATATATTAAGTCCTCGTCGCCTGGCCCGGACGACATATCTTACCGGATATTGTGCCACCTTCGAGAACGGGCACGAGATGCGCTCCTTCACATATTCAACGAGTCCTGGCAGGATGGCATGGTTCCCCAAGATTGGAAGATCAGCCGCTTGGTACCGCTTCTTAGGCCTGGAAAGTCCCCCCCCCCCAGAGATTACCTGTTACCGACCCATTGCGCTGGCAAGTCGCGTTGGAAAGGTAATGGAGCGAATGATCCTCGCCAGACTAGAATGGTACCTTGAATACTACGAGATATACCCGAACGCCACGGCTGCTTTTCGACGTCACCGATGTTCAATCAACAATGTTATTGATCTTGTCACGTATCTCCAACATCAAGAGACATGTAAACAATTATCTGTTGCCATGTTCCTTGATGTAAAAGGAGCGTACGACAACGTTCTTCATGACGCCATCCTAGAAGCCAAGGGGTCAGTGGGCCTAGGTGGTCAACTATATCGTTGGACACGCAGTTACTTACAAGAAAGGACTCTATTTGTGAACACTGAAAATGGTCCAACCTCCCAACATCACATGCACCGTGGAGTTCCGCAAGGTGCCTTCGTGAGTCCAGCTCTCTTCAGCGTCATACTCATTGGTCTTGTGGGACGACTACCGAGTGTGGTCGAGCTATCAATGTATGTTGACGACATCTTCGTCTGGGCATCTGGCGTGACCGGGCCTCTGGTACTCGCAAGGCTTCAGAAAGCCACGACGTTGGTATCGATGTACCTCAATGAACAAGGTTTCAAGATCTCGCCAGCAAAATGTGCATTGATTGCTTTTAGCCGAAAGCCAATGAAACGATACGCTATATCTATCGACGACCAAGTCATACCTTATGTCAGAACGCACAGATTTTTAGGCGTAATCATTGATTCACGTTCTTTTTCCCTGCCCTCGCTACAGCTCGCACAGACTGTCGCTAGCTGCTGTGTTGGCCCGCCTTGACGACAGACCCCTTTCGGAACAGTAAGTGCTGGAATGCCGGCCTGTACTGTCGTCACACCGAAAATCAATTGAGGCCTTACTGAACTTTTTGCGTGCCAGTGGCCTATTGAATAGGCTTTAGTACTCCCGCTCTACAGCATTTTGTTTAAATTTTTTTATCGCGCGCCGGCTCTTCTCTCCGCTTTCCTTTCCATATTTCCCTTTCCTCCTCCCCTTAGTGTAGAGTAGCAAACGGATGCTACAATTCTGGCTGACCTCTCGGCTTTTCTCTCCTTTTATCATCTATCTCTCTCTTCCGCATCTATAGGAATATATGGGGTATTTGTTGGGTATTTATTGGGTATCTATATGAATATATTGGGTATTTACACCATTTTGTTTATATTCTTTATCGCGCGCCTGCTCTTCTCTCCGCTTTCCTTTCCATATTTCCCTTTCCTCCTCCCCTTAGTGTAGAGTAGCAAACGGATGCTACAATTCTGGCTGACCTCTCGGCTTTTCTCTCCTTTTATCATCTATCTCTCTCTTCCGCATCTATAGGAATATATGGGGTATTTGTTGGGTATTTATTGGGTATCTATATGAATATATTGGGTAGTTACACCATTTTGTTTATATTCTTTATCGCGCGCCGGCTCTTCTCTCCGCTTTCCTTTCCATACTTCCCTTTCCTCCTCCCCTTAGTGTAGAGTAGCAAACGGATGCTACAATTCTGGCTGACCTCTCTGCCTTTCTCTCCTTTTATCATCTATCTCTCTCTTCCGCATCTATAGGAATATATGGGGTATTTGTTGGGTATTTATTGGGTATCTATATGAATATATTGGGTAGTTACACCATTTTGTTTATATTCTTTATCGCGCGCCGGCTCTTCTCTCCGCTTTCCTTTCCATATTTCCCTTTCCTCCTCCCCTTAGTGTAGAGTAGCAAACGGATGCTACAATTCTGGCTGACCTCTCTGCCTTTCTCTCCTTTTATCATCTATCTCTCTCTTCCGCATCTATAGGAATATATGGGGTATTTGTTGGGTATTTATTGGGTATCTATATGAATATATTGGGTATTTACACCATTTTGTTTATATTCTTTAACGCGCGCCTGCTCTTCTCTCCGATTTCCTTTCCATCTTTCCCTTTCCTCCTCCCCTTAGTGTAGAGTAGCAAACGGATGCTACAATTCTGGCTGACCTCTCGGCTTTTCTCTCTTTTTATCATCTATCTCTCTCTTCCGCATCTATAGGAATATATGGGGTATTTGTTGGGTATTTATTGGGTATCTATATGAATATATTGGGTATTTACACCATTTTGTTTATATTCTTTATCGCGCGCCTGCTCTTCTCTCCGCTTTCCTTTCCATCTTTCCCTTTCCTCCTCCCCTTAGTGTAGAGTAGCAAACGGATGCTACAATTCTGGCTGACCTCTCGGCTTTTCTCTCCTTTTATCATCTATCTCTCTCTTCCGCATCTATAGGAATATATGGGGTATTTGTTGGGTATTTATTGGGTATCTATATGAATATATTGGGTATTTACACCATTTTGTTTATATTCTTTATCGCGCGCCGGCTCTTCTCTCCGCTTTCCTTTCCATATTTCCCTTTCCTCCTCCCCTTAGTGTAGAGTAGCAAACGGATGCTACAATTCTGGCTGACCTCTCTGCCTTTCTCTCCTTTTATCATCTATCTCTCTCTTCCGCATCTATAGGAATATATGGGGTATTTGTTGGGTATTTATTGGGTATCTATATGAATATATTGGGTATTTACACCATTTTGTTTATAATCTTTATCGCGCGCCTGCTCTTCTCTCCGATTTCCTTTCCATCTTTCCCTTTCCTCCTCCCCTTAGTGTAGAGTTGCAAACGGATGCTACAATTCTGGCTGACCTCACGGCTTTTCTCTTCTTTTATCATCTATCTCTCTCTTCCGCATCTATAGGAATATATGGGGTATTTGTTGGGTATTTATTGGGTATCTATATGAATATATTGGGTATTTACACCATTTTGTTTATATTCTTTATCGCGCGCCTGCTCTTCTCTCCGCTTTCCTTTCCATCTTTCCCTTTCCTCCTCCCCTTAGTGTAGAGTAGCAAACGGATGCTACAATTCTGGCTGACCTCTCGGCTTTTCTCTCCTTTTATCATCTATCTCTCTCTTCCGCATCTATAGGAATATATGGGGTATTTGTTGGGTATTTATTGGGTATCTATATGAATATATTGGGTATTTACACCATTTTGTTTATATTCTTTATCGCGCGCCGGCTCTTCTCTCCGCTTTCCTTTCCATATTTCCCTTTCCTCCTCCCCTTAGTGTAGAGTAGCAAACGGATGCTACAATTCTGGCTGACCTCTCTGCCTTTCTCTCCTTTTATCATCTATCTCTCTCTTCCGCATCTATAGGAATATATGGGGTATTTGTTGGGTATTTATTGGGTATCTATATGAATATATTGGGTATTTACACCATTTTGTTTATATTCTTTATCGCGCGCCTGCTCTTCTCTCCGATTTCCTTTCCATCTTTCCCTTTCCTCCTCCCCTTAGTGTAGAGTAGCAAACGGATGCTACAATTCTGTCTGACCTCTCGGCTTTTCTCTCCTTTTATCATCTATCTCTCTCTTCCGCATCTATAGGAATATATGGGGTATTTGTTGGGTATTTATTGGGTATCTATATGAATATATTGGGTATTTACACCATTTTGTTTATATTCTTTATCGCGCGCCTGCTCTTCTCTCCGATTTCCTTTCCATCTTTTCCTTTCCTCCTCCCCTTAGTGTAGAGTAGCAAACGGATGCTACAATTCTGGCTGACCTCTCTGCCTTTCTCTCCTTTTATCATCTATCTCTCTCTCTCGCATGTATAGGAATATATTGGGTATTGGTTTATATTGCCACGCGCGCTTCTTTTTCTCATTTTTATGTAAGTGGTCCGTTGCACGGGTAGCCGCCACCTTGCGCAAGCCGCGCCCTAATGTCTGGGAACCATCCAGATTATCTTAGAATCTTCCTATTGGCTTGAGCGCGCAAACGCGAACAGTTGATATTATTCTCGAACTAACGCGGCCACCACCTATAGGGCTTGAATGTTCGATGCCGCATGTGTAAAATGCCGGCGCGCCTTGCTGCGGTTCAGTTTATCGACGGCCGACGCTCTGCTCGCCGCTATCAGAGTACAATGTGTATTGCTGTAGTTTGACTTTCCGTTTCCCGGCCATAAGTTCGGCCAAGTAAAGACTTTCATCTTGGACACGCCAACTGCTACCTTTTTCTACTTCACGACCCCGTGACAATATAGAATACCCTCAGGGTCAACTCCATACAGTGAGGAGAGGCGAAAAGCACTTGAAATTGCAGTGAACTCCGGAACAGTCGCTTGATGTTCCACAACATTACCGCAAATTAAAAAAAATGAATTAGCAATATTTTATATAGGACACGCGAATAGATTACAAGTACAGAAGAACCCGAATATATCAAACTCGCAAAAAAACAAGAAACATGAATTTGTTTGTTTTATATATCACATAAATCAATATGCAACTTTTAATAAAATAATCGTATTTTCGACGCCTGTTTTGGTGCGCAAGTCGGCTTCACGGCATTGTTCGACGGTGGTGGTAGGAGCACGGCTTCACGGCAACGTACGCACTTTCTTTAATTTAATATTTGTCCGTCGTTTCTTGTCGGTGATGCGGGCTTTTATGAAGGCGCAAGATCTGCGCAAAAAATACTGTATCGATGTAAATAGCGTCGCAACGTCTTCATGCGCAGCTGTACGTACTCGTCCGGTGACGGAAGCGTCTAGTCTGCCTTAGCCCGAATGTCGGCTTTGGTTTCGATATCATACTTAGCGTGCGTCTTGCGATGATGTACGCCGCGGTGACTTAAGGCTTCTTTTTTACTCGTTCGGCTAGATTTATTGTCGCCAGCTTTGCGGGGAGCAGCAGGTTCATTTGTTTGACGGTATCCATCGCGTTAACAAAACCAGGGGAGAAGCCAACGGCCACCGCGCCCAAAGCGCCGGCAGCGCATCGAGTAGGAATCACTGGGAAAGCACAAGATAGCACGCGCTAAAATGTACTCGCTGCGCGTGGCGCTATTCTCATTACATTTCGCTCTCCCGAATACATGCGGGTAAGTCCCTGTACAAAATTTTGGGGAAAAGTCAGCCGCTTGGGGCGTTTGGCGCTGCCTCACATTCGATATATGAAGTGTTCCAGCAATTTCCATTCAATGTAGCCGTAAATTTGTCTGTCCATTGACGTTAAAGAATGACCATGTGCAAAAATATATTGATAAATGATAGTTTGATTCAACCGAGTTCGATATAGTCGGGTTTTACTGTACTTACACAAATACTGATACCACAAAAAGAAAACAACATACGATACCCTAATGATATACTAAAATGTAAAATTCGGTGTATAAATAAAGGCATATAATTCAGGCGCGTAGCAAGGAGGGGGGAGGGAAATAGGGCCCTAAGGGCCCGCGCCCTCCCCGAAATTTTGATTGAGGGGAGTGTTCCACAGAAATTAACTAATGAAAATAGGTTTTTAGTTTACTTTCGAAATACTCAAGGTGCTCAGCAAGTAAGAATCCCCTGCAGCCTACCCCTTGAAAAATGTTCCTGGCTACGGCCTTACATATTTGATATACCTAATAAGGATGGTGCTCAGTTCAATAACCTAAAGAAAGTAAGAACAGGATATTGTGTTAGGTAACATTAAAGTGGTGAGTATCCTTGATTGAGACAGCACTTGAAGGAAGGTGATTCCACTCATCACTTATGTGGCAAGAAATTGAGTGAAAGAAAGACGAGGAAAGCTGCAAGATGCAGTGCCGACTTTGTATTGGTGATCTATGCGAGATTACAAGTAATGTAGTGCCGAAACGAGTTCATGTCGTAAAAAATGGTGGTTGATCCTTCCGTCATAGGAATCGGAATAACACGAAAGTAAAGCGTGCCCTTACAGAAGTAACTGAATATTTACTGTACATGGATATAAGAGAGTTTGTACAATGTATATTGATGTCTGACAACTTTAGCACCGTCTAACGTGAATGCACCCACTTTGATGATTGGTGGTACATCTCCATCCCGACGACTAACGTCCATGTTAAATGATTAAACAAACCCTTGTGGTAGCTGTGGTAGTTAACGGTAAAAGCATAATCAGAGAATGAGGTGTGATAGCCAGAAGAGCGTCGCATATTGGATGCGGAATTTGATCAGCATCCCACAGCACACTAAAATCTGATTGAACACAACGGCCGGACTAGAGGGAAACGCAAAGCGCGTCGTGCCGCCCCGGTAGCACGGCCGCGATTTTTCTCGGGCTGAGCGTTAGCGGAGAACGCGGTGTTACAGCCAGGTGAGGCAGGCGCGCGTCGCAGAGCTATTTTTGGTTTGGATTAGCGTGATGCAATGAGCGAGGCCGACGCTTTTACAACGCTTGGGCCAAGGTCGCCACCTCGCAGTGTGTTAAGGCATTGACAAAATTGAACTGCTATTGAAAACGCCCCGAATGGGACGGACGTGTAACGCGTTGCAGGTGCTAATCGCGGATGCCACAGTAATGACGAATTACTTTACGTTACCGCTCCCAGAGGGCAACTACACCCCGCGGACCGGCAGAGTGGTAGATATAAAAGGCGCGTTTCTAATGACTCTAGAGTCTGTGACCGTGGCGCAGTGGAGAGCGTGCCCGGCATCTGTTGTTGAGGACCGTGCGGTCGTGGGTTATCGTGTAAATTTTTTGTACGTCATTTCCGTGACGGAAATACGTCAATGAAGTCTTGGTGGACCCCGGCATAAAACACTTTCGTGTTAATATGATGATGGTACAGCCCATGGAGACGACAGGACCGCGCTTGTTTACGCAGTGAGGCTAAAGATGATCACTCGAGATTCATCTTACTTTAACGAATGATTGCGGTCCTGTTGTGATTAGGTGAAATGAATTGTGTGACATTGTTTAACTCTTTTCTATTAAATAATTGGTGCTCACTGGGGTTTCAAACTGAGGCTGTGTATTCAAGTTTCAGCCGACTAGGTGTTTTATAGATAATTAGTTGGACATATTGTGGTGCACGTGAACAATTTAGTCGGAGATAGCCTAGTGATCTGTTACCATAGAAAGGAACAGACAATATAAGAAAAGAGCAAAAAGTAATAGAAACCACCTTATAAACACAAAATAAACACATAGGAAACATTTCAATAAATGTACGGCATTTAATAAAGGTTTTATTTGTGGCGAAACTGGCTTTGATATTAAGTGCAAGGCATTTCCTAATTAACTAAAAGCACTTTCAGCGTATCTATCTATCTATCTATCTATCTATCTATCTATCTATCTATCTATCTATCTATCTATCTATCTATCTATCTATCTATCTATCTATCTATCTATCTATCTATCTATCCTTATACGTCTTGGCGCTTTCATGCAGGGTTACGAGGTTTGATTACTTCGCGCCAATTTGGCTACTTTTGTATTTTTGGTCGGTGGCGGTAGCAACAATTGTCTTGGCTACTTGGCTCCTTTTTAGCTACTTTCTTGTCCCCTCGATTTGAGTAAAATAATCAATATCTGATGACGTCGCAGCCACTGGTGTTCGAGTGTATGGCGCTAAAACTGGGCAGTGGAAGCTTGTTTCCAGCTTCAAAAATTGAATTTGGCACTTTGATTACGGAGATAATGAGAGAGAGAAGCAAGGAAAGACAGGGAGGTTAACCAGACGCACGTCCGGTTGGCTACCCTGAACTGGGGGAGAGGGATAAGGGGGAGAGACAGAGGAAGAGAAGGGGGATGGACAAGATCATGAGCACACTTGGGGGAGCCCATCTAGTCTACAGGCGGTCGCTCAGATTTGTTGATTTCAGGTACTTCTGCAGCACTTTAGTTGCGTTCTGCACTCTCAAAGCGTATGTTCACGGTCCTAGAATCTTCTCTACAGAAAATGTTCTGGAGTCCAGTTGGTCCGAAAGCATCCGCTATGGCGTACGTCGTTACATGCGACTACTGCGGAACCGAAGAGACAATCGAACACGTCCTGTGCAGCTGCACTCGCCATGACACAGATAATGAACATTAATGAAAAGGATAGGGCAGTGGCCTAAGCAGGTGTAAGGGTCATTGGTGGCGATCATAACATCAATATAAAAAAACTACACTGTTATAACCTGCCACTCAAGTAGACTTCGCGCACACACAAAAAAATGCTTTTGGACACCTGGCTGGGACTCAGCGAGAACTGTTGCATGGTGCCTGATTTCGCAGATTACTCATTGCTGAACGCGGCTTTAAACCACAGTCGGAAGTAAACAGGGATCGAAAGCGCTCCACATCCAGGGCACTCTGCACTCATCGATATTAGAAATCGGATATCTGACATTTCAAGTGAGCACAGAAAAACCAGAACACAAGAGGGAAAGGTGGCAACAAAGCGCAAACAACAACAGCTCTTAGCGGGCGCTTGCGGTGCCGCCTTTGCGTCTTGATGCCTGGTTTTTTTAAGGTAAGTCACAACCTTCAAAAACGCTTTTTTTAAATGATGTTTTTCGTATTCAACATTTTCAAGCTCCTTGTCTATTCAAGAATGTTTAGCAAAAAGAATTGTGCAGTTATATTGAGCCGTTCGAAAGTTATGACCATTTTCCCAACCCCTCTTAGACGCATTCGAAACCGAAACTGAAGGTTTATGATTCCGCACAATCTGCCATGTCATCATAAATGTTTTCCTTATACATATTACGTAATGATAGGTTGTCCAAGTACATTATAAAGCTTGTGGGGCATGATAATTACGATTTATTTGAAAATTTCCACTGCACGGCTTCGGCACTCTGTTGTTTAAGTTGCGCGCGTTTTTGCTCGGCTGTCAGTGCTTTTTCGTACGCCACTTTGAGCTCTTGGACTTAGTTCCGGCCTTTCTTGTAATAGGTTATAGTACTCCATGAAATATGGCAAAGTATAGGACGAATGTGGGAATCGGTTTCATGCGAAGCAATCAGCGAATAGTTGTCTGTGCTGCATTTTTTGTCTTTCAGCCACGCGTTACGAGATGTATCGACGTGTCTTTGAAATCGTAGTAGTTGTGTGCACATCGTAGCGTCAGGGATGTCGACTGCGCTGGCGTTTAAAGCGTAACCTATGGTCTGACGTAACGTCAGCACTCATTTTAGAGCGCAGACATGAGTATTATCGCAACGAAGTGCACTTTACGATGCGATGATGTGAAAAGAAGCATCAACGCAAGTTATGGGATCAATATACCAAGCGTGGAGTTGCTGTGGCGCACGTAGATTAGAGTCAGATGGAGACTAAAGACGAGCTAGAAAAAATATATGTGCTTCAGCTCGCTCATAAAGAGAATGCGCCGCTTCAGAACAGGTCCAGCTATGAACCTAGAGAATTTCAGAAATGCTGAATGTTTCTTTATTACATGGACATTCAGTTCGAATCTTTAAAGCTGTTTTTCTCAGAACATCATTTTTTGCATCCTTGACTTACGCAAACAGAGATAACTTTTCTTCTGATAAACATTTTCGCATACAATTTTGCGTACTCTTAAATTATAGGTTGAGCTGTGCATTCAAGCAGAATCATTGAAAACGAGCTGTAATGGTTATGGCCAATTTTGTGAAAACAAAGCTGTCAAATATAAACGTTTTCAGTATTTTTACGATAACGTGCCTTAGCTTAGAGATGGGGTGATCTTGGAGGTTAGATGCACATGATAGTGTCCTCCCTACGCACCTGCCGAGTTGCTCTTCCATCGAACGAACCATTTTGTAGTTATGACTGTTGGCGAAACGTGCTTATTTTGGCACATTTTGGTTTTTATAAATTTTGTTTTCACATTTTTAGCAGTTTCGTCAGTCTAAAGTTTAAATTCTCATCAGCCCTACAAGCCAAAGTCATAATTATAACTTTTGTACTGCAACTGTAAAAATTTTTCTCGAAGGTGGTGACCTACCTTAATGCTTTCCTCAGAAGTCGTGTGAATTCGCCCAACAGTCAATTCTTCTAAGATATCCGACGAAGTACTTGTATCATTTCGAAGGCTTAGGTGTGGGCCGCGATTTTGAATTCGTCATCACGGAAGAAATTATTGCGGAAGTGGGAACAATTTATGCTTGAATGCCAGCGCACTCATCATGTTGTAGACTTTTTATTGTGGTCCCTTCTAGTTATTTCACGAAAAGTAATGGAAATGCGTGAAGGGGCATTTTTAACAGCGCAAACACTGCGTCATAGTGCATGAAATGATTTCTTAAGTCAACAATTTATGCCAGCAATTGTGATTTTGAAGTGTTCGTGCGCACATATTCACATTTTCGCCGAAAGGCTTTTCCATTTAGTCGTTGAAATAAAAATGTGGAAGCGGTTTTCATAGATGCGTGGCTCCTTTTGGCGACTTTTACTGCCTTGACTTTTGTTGGCTACTGTATGGGTAGTTTCTTTTTTTAAATTTTCTGAGTATTTTTCGTCTTTGCGACCTGACAACGCTGCTTTCGTGGTCGTCTTGACAACTTGTTATGTTCAAAAACCGGCATAGTAAAACACGATTGCATGAAGAATACGATTCGCAAGTCATGACATGAGTAACGCCGACTTCACTTTCGCATATGTCATGAAATCTGTTCCACTAGGCACGTGTGGCATAAACCCGCATATCGCGGCCCACGATGTGCAGGTGTGCACCACACGTCATTCGCAGCGTATATCAATCCATACCTTTAAAATTTGAATCCAACACTGTAAGGGAGCCAGTGTAACGGAAAATGCGATGCCGGCGTCAGCGGTGTCTACGATGGCATAAATATACCTATGGAAGCAAAAAATCTAAATCTCGGCACGAGCCGGAGTCGAACCCAGGCACTTGCATGACAGTCAAGTATACTCCCACAGAGGCAAAGAAGTGCTTCAAAGTGTTGGGGAAAAAGACAATATACAAGCGTGATACTAGGACAACCCCAACTAGGATGGTAGTGTCGGCTATCTGCTTTTATACCCTTGTAACACATTACATATCTGGCTTAATAAGCCAAAGTGAAGCGTAGTGCCCAGACGCCTACGACCGCTACGTATAATATGCACGGTATCGCCCCATAGCGTGTACTTCACGGTGACGGAACTGACGTCTCTGCTCTAACGTGAGGTGCGACGTTCTCTTGAAGCATGAACTACCCTTTACACGCGAATTTACTCGGCGTACCTGGTAATTCCCACAATATCCGTAAAAATACAGCCAAGCGTTATGAGGTGGTTCGACACCTCGTATTGCTTGGCTGAAAGTGAAGAATTTGGCATACGCAGCGACTGGTTGACTGCATCGCATGAAATTGATTCCTACATTGAGTGGCATCGGAAAGATTTTCATTCATTCATTCATTCATGTTATGGCTATATTATTCCTGTTAGTGGCTCTTTCAGCTGAACTTGCCTATTACCTAGTCAGGCACAGGTAGCAAACATTTAAACGACAACATTCCAGAGATTTTCATTATCTTTCAGTCCTTTGGTTAAATGATTAAACGGAAATGTAAAGTTCATTCTTGTAGCTCTTTTTTATTTGTAGGTTATTAGTCAAGTTATTCGAAAAGGCCTCAGAATTCTGAAGTATAACCAGATCGAGCATGGTGGCCACTCAGGATGACTAAAGCCAGGTGTGCCGTTAAACATTCGGCTAAATTGGCAGTGCGTGCGTGTGTGTCCGAGTGTCTCACGTCGTAACTCTTTTTAACAGCGGTCTACGTTAGACCACAAACACTAATATCCTAAAGTGTCTCTAAAATTTAATGCCAGGCCCGCATCATTGGGCTCATTGTACGTTCGGAGCCTACGTGACCGGCTGTTTCGGAGTGGCGCCATCTTTAGAAGTGCCTTGAGAAAACACCTCTGTAAGAAGCGGGTAATGGGCACGCTATTGCGAGCTTCCGCCAAATTTCGCGTGGTTACTGTGCGCCGCCATTACGGTCCCAGCAGCCGCTACTCTGAGCTACGCGAAGCGCTCTTGCCGTATAAAGGGCTACCTCGACTGTATTTACGCGAAATCTGCATGGTTAGTAGTGGCTTGCCGTGCATTCAAAGTCGCAGCCCGCACACAAACTCTTGTGACATAACGCTGAGCGACGCTGACGCGAGTTCACGCGAAGGAGGCTACAGATCATGACTGTGACGCGCCGACGCGTCCCATATGTGGGCTTTCTACACGCATGTGGGCTTCCAACTCCTTGCTGAAATTCGTGAGCATCACTGTTGCTTTCTCTGCACGTAGCTCGGCTATTCCTCTTGCGACGCAAATCTTGCGGTTGATCAATAGGTGCTGGTCGCCTTCAGCGACGCCTTCGAGGCCTTCCAGAACATTCAATGCACCCTTTTCTGCCGATGCGGGCGCCGGTAGTGCTCTTTCTGTGGATAGTGTAAGCTACTCACTAATAGGTGTAATGGACCAGTTACATAAAAATAGCGAAAGAAGCGCACGTGGCATTATATTTAATCAGTAAAAATGAGTACACTATCCTCTAAAAAAGCCAAAGACTTCACGCACCAAGTTTCAGGAAACTACGTTTGAACAAATGATACCAATATACGGATAAATTGAAATCTTTGACGTTTGTCCGACAGTCATGTGCGGAGAATTCATCGCCAGATTTAAGAATTGAACATTGACAGAGTCTTGATTTTCTCTTTTCCTAATAAACCGGTGATGATGAAATTAAGCATGATAGAGTTTTCGAATAGTAGTTTATAAGTCTACATGGAATCATTGTTTAACTTTAGTGTACGATTAACGCAGATGTATATATTGTGTTCCTTTGTATAATCTATGAAAATGACAGATTCTATTCACGATAAACTGCAGCGCACACCGCGTTAAGACAGAAACACAAAACACGAAAAAAAGGACGACCTTTTTTTCGTGTTTTGTGTTTGTCTTAACCCGGTGTGCGCCAACTTTACTAGAACAAACTCAGTTTCAAAGCTCGGTATCTCCGCCAGCGGAGGAGGGTGGTCCGAACGGCGGTCGCGAGAACTAGCGGCGCTGCAGTTCCGTGTTGCGCCACTATTGGCGCGTCGTCTGCTGCCACGGCATAACGCTGCGGTCCGCCGCGCTGTTGCTCGCGGCAACTGCGCCGACTGCGCGGCAACTTTCTTATTGTACTAGTTAGGTGAATACTGAGGTGCATATGCATAAGGTCGTCTGTATGCATTGGCCCGCGTGCGTTGTTCATTGACTGGCTAAGAATCGATGTTCGGTCTGTATTGCCACGCCCACTTCTTGTTTTATTTTGAAGTATTCGGGTTTGACCAGCAAGGACGGTTATCAACGCTCGACGCTGTCCGCGAAGCAGTGTTCGAGAAGCTTCGCGATTGTAGTAGGTCGTTTTGTTAAGATTGCGCGCCGCACGCGAATGTTCTAGCTTTGTCGAGAGATAACGCCGCCACCCGCGATATCGCTGGAAAGTTCGATAGCGCCTGTATAAAAGCCGACGCGCTTGACCGCTTGTCAGTTGATCGACGGTCGACGCTCTGTTCGCCGCTATCACTGTATTGCTCTAGTTTGACTTTCAGTTTCCCGGCCACAAGTTGGGCCAAATAAAGAGTTTCATCTCGAACCTGCTGACTGCTGCCTTCGTCGACGTCACGACCCTGTGACAATATTGAGCTCTACATTGCGCTTAACTTCCAAGCATAGGAGTTTCTAAGCGAATGAGGGTTTTCAGCGTAATTTTTATAACTACACCACAATTTTAGCCGCTGCCGTCTTATCTAGACCAAGAACAACCCAACACGTTTGTGAAAGCCTTTACAGTGTACAAAGAAGCGTACTTACTCGAGATACAAAAACGTTCTAGAAAAACAGTACTCATGTTTCTACAATTTATTGAAAATACTTTCTCGAAAAACATCACCAATGCTTTGCAATGTTTACAAGACACGTTTTCGCGACGGTTAAAGGGATACTGACCCAAAATTGGAAAATTTTACGAGAACTCGGTAAATGAAATCTCAGTGTGCGATTACATCGAATAGATGTCGTCTCTGAGCAATTTTTTCTGCGGATAGTTGTATTTTCGGTGTCTCATCTTTCTACGTCGCATCCTGTATACGGTGTCTAAAACAATTCGAACAGATCGACCGTGATGTGAGCCCCGAGCAGTTATTCGCGCGTACTCTGTCGCTTGAGTCGTCAGTATTCAACTTCAGTTTTTCAACTTCACCGAGCAGATGTTCCATGCCCGCAGCACTTCTTACACTGTACGACAGCCGTTTGCGTTTCGTGCTGTAGCCGTTCACTACGCAGGTAAACTGCTCGTAAACTACAACTATATTTTGCACAAGTAAGTATCCGTTCCCGAAGCAAAGTGTGGGATTGGGCTAGTTGGTATTCCATTATTAAACTGCTCAGCGCAAAACATTTGACACGGTACACATAGAAAAGACGAGGACCAGCGCTAGTCCTCGTCTTTTCTATGCGTACCGTGTCAAATTTTTGCGCTGAGCGGCCTGTTTCCGAGCCAGCGAGTGTAAAATATTCCGCACATCTTGTTCGATACCTCGTCGTAAAATCTCTTGAAAATCCACTGCTTTGAAGGCATAGCGACAGCTGACAACTGATCGAATGTCAGTGTGATGCAACTCTCAGTATCGGTAGCGTATGTAGGTAATCGCCTGCCTTTCGTTTTGCTGTTCTATTTCTGGCGGCTCCTCCAAACTGGGCACTGGGCTTTCGCGGGACGCCGTGCGTTTTGGGGTGGATTTGCGCCTAAATCCTGAACATTTTGACTTTGAAATGTGCGGTGGAAGTGCTGGAAACAAGCGCGGCACGGCACCGGGCGCGAGTTCCCACTTTCCACGTGGGATCAATACTTCTTGTCCCGCAACGACACGACGACAGTGCTTTACAATGTCGTCACTCTCTAAATGAACGTCACAGACCTTGCATTTCGCAGTAAGCTTTCTATCTTTGCGATGCGAAGCTTGAATGGCGTAGGATCTTTTGGAGGTCCGAAGAAGTGTCATGAAGCGGAATCGTCGTTGCGGTAGCCGCTCTTGCAACCCGGCGCAAAGCAAGTCGGCATACCGCACTGTGAATCTGTTCGCCCTCGTTACGCTTCGTACTTCATCCACGTGTCTTCGTACAAGACCCTAAGCCTGGTCAAGAACAGTCGCAAAAATGACGAGCTAACAAAGCGCAGACGACGCTGTAACCCAGGTGCGCTCGTACATCGGCGGCGCAGATCACAACAAGCGCCAGCCGCGGGAGCTAGACTAAAGTCACTGTAACGGGAAAAGTACCGCGTTCCTTTTCTCTTCGCCGCCGCGCCGTTTCGACGGCTTCGCCACATAAATGGTCCCGCTCGCTCGCCTCGCTCCCGGCAACACTGTACTCCCGGCCGCCGACGCAAAGCGCTTTGGAGGGCGATTGTTTTTAATGCCCTAGAAAAGCATGCAGGAAGATTCCGTATCCCGTATCGTTTTGACACTTTATCGCAAGCCTGTCGAGGTATCGCAGAATGCCTGCGTGCTGCGCTTTTGGGTGCAGCAAACGGCGGGAAACGGGCACAGCCCTCTTTGCTATTCCCAGCTGGAAAAAGGATGCCAAGCAACTGGCTGTGTGGCTGCACAAAATACGATCGGGAAAAATTTGTTCCCACGACTTATACCCGCGTTTGTGAGGTAAGCGTTTCATTAAGAATTCGCGAATGTTGTTTCGGGGAATGTTTGCGTCTCCCCTGCACTAGTGCAGCTTGTTTCGCGTGGTTGCCGCAGAAGGTTCATGCACAATAACATTCCCGGGCAGCTGTTAGTTATGTTTGGCGTAAAATTGACGCCTTTGGGCTCACATATAACAATCAGCGTGCCATGAAAACTGACTGCTACAGACTGGTATTGCGTGACGCGACTGTATGTCGAACATAAATAACAGGTGGTAACATGAAAATAATGGCACGCATGTCATGTAAGGCATCATTCACATGTCATGCTAATGATGCTCTCGCGGCCGGTTCGCTGGCTTGATATGTACCGAATCGGTATTGCATGACGGGACTGTATGACGAACATAAATAACTGGTAGTAACGTGATGAAAATAATGGCACGCATGTCATGTAAGGCATCATTTACAAATCCATGCTAATGATGCTCTCGCGGCCGGTTCGCTGGCTTGATATGCACCGAATCGGTATTGCGTGACGTGAATGCATGACGATCATAAATACCAATTGGTATCATAAAAATAATGGCACGCACGTCATGTAAGGCTGATTTCCATATGGCCACCTGTCACTAACGTTCGTCATACAGAAATATCTCGTTATATCAATTTTGGTATATATGTATTTCATTAAACGACCGCGAGCGCTCCGAGACCATGTCATGTAAAGGATGTTTTACATGGCATGCCTGTCATGATTTGCACTTTATAACCAGTAACTTATTTTCGTCATACACTCCTGTCACGCCATACCAATTTTGGTGTGTGTCAAGCGAGGGAAGCGGCCGCTAGCACACCATGAGCGTGGAATGCAAATCATGCCGTACATGGCATACATGTCAGTGTTTTCATGTTATCACCTGTAATTTATATTCGTCATACAGTCATGTTATGCCATAACAAGTTTGGTGTACATCCCATTAACGAAACGGCCATGAGAGCAGAAAGTCGTGGTCGGATAGATAGATAGATAGATAGATAGATAGATAGATAGATAGATAGATAGATAGATAGATAGATAGATAGATAGATAGATAGATAGATAGATAGATAGATAGATAGATAGATAGATAGATAGATAGATAGATAGATACGTTCAACGTCGCAGAAGTTAGCTAAGAAATGCTTCGCATTTAATAAATGCCGACAGCCGAGCGCGTAAATGCCGCGCAGGTTGCATTTCTTTATCGCGTTAATACGCGTGCGTGCGCGTGTAGGAAAGTGAAAACTTCCGCTATTTCTTTCCTAATCAGTTAGAGAACAACCGTATGGTTCATTTGGGGCTGCACAAACACACGGGATGCGTAAAACATGCGTTACTCCGCGTGAAAACAACACCGCACCGCCGCAGCTTCGGCCGCGCTGGACCAAATATGGCGGCGGGCAGGACGGTCGCGGTACTTTTCTCGTTCCAGTGACTTTAAGCTAGACGTGACTGCAGCGCCACTAGTTCTCACGACCGCCACGCGGACCGCCTCTCCGGCGGAGCTTTTAAACTGAGTTTGTTCTAGTAACGTTGGTGTGCGCTGCCGTTTATCGTGAATATGACCAACCAACTAGCCCACAAGTACGTTTTAGACAGATTTTAATTACTTGTGTTATTGTGTTCCCTTTGAAATGATAATCACCTTTATGCGCACTTTTTGTGGTATTGCGATTATCGTGCTTGTTTGAAGTTCAGTGCATTTTTTCGTCATTGCATGTCTTAACAATGTTTTTTTATGACGCACAATCAATTGGTGCCTACGCCATCCATCATTTTATGAAGTTTTTAACACGAAATAGTTTTAAGCCGGGGTCCACCAATACTCTCATGACGCATTTCCGTCACGGAATTTTATAACCCTAATGCACACGATCAGATGGCATAAGAAAAACTAAAAGAAAAAGACCCCGCAAACGAGAGTCATACCCTCGCCCTCTCGGTCCGCGAAGATAGGTGACGGACACTCCGACCACTGCGCCACTGTCATACATGCAGGAGCCTTCACAAACACGCCTTTTATCTCTCACGATTTGTTCTCACGTTTTGTTCTCACAGTGCTCTTGGTTAGCGGGGTGGTATCGCCGTTTGGAAGCGGTAGTCTGAAGCAATGCATGCCCTCCGCGACTAGCTCCGGTAACGCGCCGTTGCACCGTTACCACGGCCGTCCGATTCGGCGTCTTCCTACACTTTTAATCAGGTCCCGCTTAAAGTGCTAGCTGTAGGTAGGAAACTACACAAAAAAGGTTTTATGTCTTTGCTATAAGTAATACATTATGAATGACACGATTTGGAGTGTAATAGAAGTGTAATTCCGTAAACGCTTACGTCACAACGTAGCGTCTTTAGCCCAAGCCTCGCTCATAACATGCATCCATATTAAATGTAGCTCTGCGGCGCTCATCGGGCTTTGAAAACTGCGCTGCCTGCTTGAACATTGAGAAATCACGGCCAGTCTAGAGGGGAAGACACGACGCGTGTCGCATTTTTCGTCGCTTTTCTATCCCGGCTGTGGTCTGATCTTTCTGTTGACACAACATTCCGCGGGATGGCGACCTCAGCCTAAGCCACCTAGAGTTACTGTATATGCTACCTTTAGGTAGCAGAGTTGCGCATAGGTCCAGCTAGCAACCACAGCTATGCGGTGAAGTAGCACTCCGTTTGTGCAGGTGACATGCCTATCGTGTCGGCAGTTAACATGTCCGGCGTGTCGAATACCGGCGATAAACATTGATTATCGATGACTAGTGTTAATTCAGCTCGCTACAGCGGCGGCGTCCAAAAATACAAAAATTGGCCCGAGCGTCAGCTTCTCCGCAATGCATGGTTGCTAGCGGCGTTTGGAAGACAGATGCGCAACTCTGCTACCTAAAGGTAGCATATATAGTAACTCTAAAGCCACCTAGAGTTACTATAGATGCTACCTGAGGGTCGCAAAGTTGCCTGTCTGTCTTCCGAATGCCGCTAGCAACCACGCTTTGCGGAGAAGCTGACTCTCGGGCCAATTTTGTATTTCTCGACGCCGCCGCTGCAGCGTCGAGAAATCAACTAAATTAACACTAGTCATCGACAGTCGATGTTTGTCGCCGGTCTTCGACACGCCAGACATGCCAACCGACGACACGGTACACATGTCGCCTGCAAAAACAGATTGCGACTTCACCGCATAGCTGTGGTTGCTAGCCACACCAATGGGCAACTCTGCTACCTAAAGGAAGGAAGAAAAACAGAAAAGGAGAAGCCAGTGAGGTTAGCCAGAAACACTTCCGGTTGGCGACCCTAGACTGGGGAATCAGGGAAGGGAAATAGAAAGAGGAGAAATAGAGAGGAGGGAAGAGAAAAAAAGAGAGAGAAGAGATGCAGTGAATTCACTGCAGCACGCGGGATTGCACCACAAGTCACTGGCGTTCCCACAGGCCCGTCGTTCTCAAAAAGCACAATAGTGCTTTCACTGCCTTGTGGGCCGTCGAGAGATGTGGACGGTGCTGTGCGGAAATTGGCCGATCATCTAGTCGTTGGAATGCGTTGGAAAGTATTTGTCGCTCCGAGGCAAAGCGAGGGCAGTGGCACAGCAAGTGTTCGATGTTTCCTGCGGTGCCGCAAACATCGCATGCAGCACTGTCAGTCATTCCGATTAACGTTGTATATGCCTTCGTAAAAGCAACTCCCAACAAAACGTGACATAGAAGCGACGGTTCGTTTCGATCGAGGCCGGATGGAGCTTGGACTTGGAGCGAAGGGTTCAGTTGATGTAGTCTGTTATGTCTTATGCTTGGTGCGTTCGACTCCGTCAGTGTGAGACTGCGGGCCAGTTGCCGAATTTGCCTCACAGCGTCAGTCCTTGAAAGCGGAATTGGAACGATGTTTACTTCCTGATGTGATGCGCGAGCAGCGTGATCTGCGGCATCATTTCCACCGATACCACAATGGCCAGATAACCACTGAAAGTCAACGTGGTGGCCTTTTTGAATTACGTAGTGGTGAAGTTTCACGGTTTCATACGTCAACTGTTTGTGAAATCCGCGTCGGAAAACTGACGGCAGGGACTGTAACGCCGGTTTTGAGTCAGAAAACACAGCACAGTCCATTTACTTGGTCTTTGAGAATCAATGTACGAGTTCTGCCGCCATGGACATCATCGCATGCGAAGTCTTAAGACCCACAGTTATTCCTTGTGATGGTATAACCACCGCACCACCAGAACTGCACGAACTGCTACCTAAAGGTAGCATATACACTGACAGTATAGCTAACATATAAAATGACAGTAAATACACCTAGGGTGCCTCGATACGAACTCCTCAGCTTCCAGTATGAAGTAACCTTTTCACCCAATCCGTGCCTCCGTTTCTTCGCTGGGAGCCATATTGGTTCTCAAGTATCAGACGGAGTACAATGGCTAGCGCGAGGACGGGCTGCCAACTAGTTGGTATTTCATTCACTAGATCATTTCTTTAGCCGCTGTAACACACGCTTCTCTCTGTCATTGTGCACTGTTTCACACGCGAAAGGCCAACGGATGTTTCGCTCCCCTAGTAACAGTCAACGAAGAAAAGAATTGCAGGGGCAAGTGAAGCGCGACCGCTGGCATCCGAGAGACCGTATCAAGATATAGATTACTTGTTGACTCGTCGCTGCGTATGAACGTGCATTTTGATCGCTGGCCGTGAACGGGACAAGTTCATGCAGAAAATAAATGCTTGTCGTGCTATAGCTGCCCGGTGTAATCATTCTGTGAAGCTACTATTAAGGAGCAGCTGCTACGCTTTTGGTCAAGTCGTGCGGAGTTATGAGAAATTGGCCCTTATTGCCTATTTGTAAGCCAATTTAAGCTTATAGTCGAAAATGCATAAATCGAAGTGAAATCCGTTGATCAACCATGATAATCATACCAGACTGTATGGCACAGCAGGGTAGGAGAAAAGTGTTATCCCTTGTTTGTTGACCAATTTAGTGCTTATTCCTCATGACGTGACGTGGAAAGACAGCTGGCGTCGCGAATTTTGCCGAAATGATGTGAACCGCTAGACGATAAAAAATAAGAACACCTGTAGGGTTTTTACGCCCCGAAACGAAGGTATGATTATAAAGGATGCCGTTTTGGAGGGTTCCGGAAATGTTTACCATATCACGTTCTTTAACATACGTCGGTCTTTACTATTTCGCCTCTATAGAAACGCGGCTGCCGCGGAAGGGATTCGATCCCGAGACCTTCAGCTGAGCAGTCGAATACCTAACCACTAGACCACCGTGGCAAACGCCGGGTGAAAATATTACACTCGTTCTTTCCATCTTCTAAGGTTATGGAGCGGCCCTTTGGTACCTCATAACAACATTCAAGGAAATACACACCCAGGTAGCAAAAAGTGTCGTTGGGATAGCCTACTTGGACTTACCCGTAAATGAACACGATGCGCCGCGTAACCGTATATCAACGCAGTAGAATGACTTCAGAAAGGCTGATTTATCACGCCGGAACGGACGTCTCTGCATTTTCAGCAAACTTTCAAATCGTTCTGCTGGTTTGCTTTGTTTTTGTCACATTACTATTGTGATATACATATTTAAGCCCCCAAGTATAACTGGCGATTAATATACATGGTTTGCAGTTACCATGTTGCTGTAGCCACCTTTAGAGTATGTGCGATTGCCTAGCCGCGTTCACGCAGCAGATTTTATACGCCTGTAAAGTAGATATTTTCACAAAGAGAAAGTGTAAGCATGACGCAAGAGGCGGAAAATCGAGGCGAGCACTTCAACTTACTTCACAGTGGTTAAAGCCAGTGTTGTAGGCGTTACTGAAAAAAAAGTAACTAAATACGTTACTCGTTACACTATAAAAAAAGAAACGTGTTGCCCTACGTTACCTCGAAAAATATGTAACGCGTTACCGTTACCGTTACCGAAAAAAAGAAACGGACGTCACCTCGGCCGTTACTCCTAAATCATAAATTTTAATCAATGTGTTTCCTGCAGGAACCCGCAATAGGAGCATTTTAAATCTGAAATTTACGTTTTACGTAAAACTTCGAATCTAAACAACGAATATACCCAAAATGCTGATTTAACGAGTATTATTTGCACAAATTCACCGGGCCTTAGCAATGGTATAGTGGCTTAAAGTTGCATGTAGAGTTACATGTGATGGCTTCTGACTCTGGCACATGGTTTTTTCTCATTTTTCTCAATGTGACATTATACACAATAGGAGGTTCAATCATCAACGCTAATCACAAAGAAAGCATCACTGAACTCTCAAGAAATTTGCAATAATTCTGATGGCCTGCTTCTATTAGCAACATAGGTGCAGAAATTTTGTAGTAGTAAAGAAATGCTTTAATGACCAAGTCACAAAAAAGCATATGTGCATAATCGTTTTTCGTTCACTTTAACCTGCATAATTACCGCGAAAATTGCGAGCGTTTATGTGAGGGTGTTCAAGATCAGCCTCTCTCGCTCACGAGTTCAATAACCAAAAACTTCGCTGCAGTTGCAGATAGAAAGAATGGATGGATGTATGCGAAACTTTATTGTAAGTCCTGAGGTGCACGACTCAACGCGCAGCGGGCCGCTCCCACGTTGGGACAGTCAAGCCAAGCCCGACCGCCGCATCGTGAGCCCTCTGGACAGCCGAAAGAAGCAAAATTTATTTTCAAAACAAAGTTGATAAGCTTTATCAACTTTGTAGCGACTATTATGTAGCACCTATAATAAAATGTCGCATATTTAGACATTTTTCAAAAACACTTTCCCTCGCTCTACAAGTTTCAAACAACGTTACTTTACTCTTTGTTGCGCACACATTTCATACACAAAATTGCTTCTTTGTAACGGTAATATTTTTGTTTTACAACACTGTGAACTTTCGAGAACGACAAGTAATGAAATTGGTCCCTCCGCATTGAATATGTACATATTTTTCCCTCATAAATTGTGCATTAATAAGAAAACTAGGTTCTTCCTAGTTTCCTAGTAAGAAAACTAGGTCTTTCCGGCGCACTTCGTGAAGCAAGAACTGTGCTTTAGCGCAGAAAAAATCAAAATTATTTCGGGATCATCCGTTTGTCCGGTCGTTAGTTTGTCTCTTTTGTAACTGCGTCAGTTATGGTGGTCTGTGCTGTTTGTGTTGGCTGTACGACGATTCTGAAAAAATGATTGAATCTTTCTAGAAGCTCTACATTTTTAACCGCGCGACCATCTATATTTATTTCAGTAATTCCTGGAGATCCTGCGGAGGAAAGCGTTTAGTTTTCTCCGTAGTTCTGCATTCCCATTTCAACAGTCTGCGGTAATGTATTTATTTAAGTAACTTGTTTTTTCTTCCCTTATAAAGTAATTCAACTTATTTCGCGTTTTCTAAATTCATTTAGGTCCGAGATATCTTTAGTTCTTAAAAGCTTTCTGAATTTGATTTCTTTCACTTCAACGATTCTTAAACACTCGCGTTTGATCCATGGCTTACGACTATTACGGCATTTCTTTATTACCCTTTCTTTGAAGTATTCAAAACAGATTTGCCTAATGATCACAACGAATGTTTTTTAGGCTGAATATGCGGTTCCTAAAAGACGTAACGCGCTCCACTCTGTTAACGAAAGTATTGTACTACATGCTCTAAAGGTGAAAAGCATGACGTTTTAAACTGCTTAATTTGCTTGCGTTCTTTTTGGTTGCGTTTCTTGATTGCACACTCCGTAACGAAGTACAATACAAAGTGGTCGCTGATGTCATAACACATTAAACAGTCGCTACGTCGCTGTCCACAAGACTCTAAACAGTTCCTGTTGTATGAGTACGCGGTGACCGTTGAAGTAGCGAGGGGGTATGCACCGCTTGAATTTATTGCTTTCTTCTTTCTTTTCCAGAATTTCTCGTTCCACAGCCTATAGGCACGGTCACTAGCAGCCATGATTCATACTAATGCGATAATGCGGGATTGTGATAAGCGCGTTGTTTCACCAGAAAACAACATACAAAAGTTGATGGTGCAGCAGCTTCTCGTTATACCTGACATATGGTTAAAACAGGTATCCTTATAAGTGGGTTCGACTGTTTGTGACAATAGCGCATTGCCAGAGGGAAAGCAGGACTGTACAGTTGTGGCTACTGGTAGCAATAGTACGCAAGCTATAGTGTACCACAAATGTAGACTAATACCGGGTACTGTTTGCTAAATAATGAGTCATACTGGCTTGTGTCAGCTACATGACGGATAAGGACACCTAGTTCTGGAAAATGTAGGCTACAGTGCGGGCTTGGGCTCTCTCAACACCTGTTCTACAGTGACGGCGCATACCAGACACGTGCGGCATCCGAACCATATGGCGACTCTGAATATTATAGGCTTGAGTGGTCTGCCCGTGTCACTTGGGTGTAAGTAACATACGGTTCGCCCACCGCGCGTGTATACATGATAACTGCTTCCCATTCGTGCATTCGAATGACTTACTAAATGAATGACGGCTGGCTGAACCTGCTCCTTCCTTGGTGAGGAATTCGTAGCAAATATATTAACGGCACCAATTTAAGTATCTTCGTTATCTTGCAGTCGTTCGGCTAAATGATGAAATGGGAACCTAATTTCTTTTTTTGGTGTTCATTTTACTCTTCATGTGAATGGTTAAGTTATTCGGATAGGCAGCACAATTCCGCATTAAAGCCAGCTCGAGTACGGGGGCTTTTCAGGTTGGAAAGCCTGGTGTGCCCTTGTGCATTTGGCTCCAATGACTGTGCGTACATCCCATGGCGGCAAGTTTGTTACCGCATGCAGTTACGGCCATGTGAACCACCCTTTGAAGTACCCATTAAAATTGCCTGTGCCCGTGCAGAGCACAAGGTGCTCTGAATCGTCTGCATCTCTTTGCAGCGGAGCTCTTATAGCCGAGCTCAGTCCATACTAGAGCACTGCACCAGCCATGATTCTCGGCCCGGGCGAGGCGCTTTCTGAGGCTTACCCGCCCGAACCCGGCTCGTTGGCTCACACTGAGACCCGGGCCCAACCCGGCCCGAAACCGACAAAAAACTGCAGATCCGCCGACGGGGGTCGATCCACTAATGTAGGTGGTTTTGCCCGATCATGGAATCCAGAGCAAGGCGTTTTTATGAAACAATTATCTGCGTTTTCTCGGTGCATGCTTCGGTAATAAGTAGGCTCTAACCTAGAGTAAATAATTGTACAAAACAGCCTTATGGGACAAATAGATGAGCAGACACACTGAGTATCATGAATGTTTGTTCAGAAGCGGTATACCATACATATAAAGGCGATAGCGTTAAAAAGGTCATATCGCAGAAACTCCGGTGTCGGCATTGGGATATGCGTCGGCGTGTGTTGTGAGCAAGAAATCGGCGTTGCCCGTGGGCGAAAAGGAGAAAAATATGCAAATAAATAAATAATAAAAAATATAATTGGTCGTAGTCAGAATCTAACACAAGCCTTCCGCGTGGCAAGCAGGTGTTCTACCACAGAGCCACGCTGGTGCTTAAAGGGCCCGTAAACAGGCTGCGACTTTTTTTTACACCCGCCAAACAAGCTCGCTAATCCGTAGAGTAGACCGCGGCGATCACGTTTTCCGAATATTACAGCGCTGCGCGCCGCGCAGACCCTTCATTTCGAAAACCAATTTCCGCGCTTCTTTCCTACGCCTGACCAATCCTCCTCGTACGCGCAGTGACGTCAACTCGGTGATCGCCGAGTTGTCGTAGCACTGAGCTCGTCGATTGGTCTAAACCAGGTCTCAACAAACAATTGTCAAGTTAACGTCAGTTCCTGTTCCCACCCACCGCTACGAAACTGCGCCTTGTTTTTTGGCCCTGCGGTGATGCGGTTTCGGCCATGCAGTTGTCGCGCGTATACTCCTCGCATTGCATAGCACCTGCACGCACTTCGCCTTCGACATGAGGCGAAGCGTTGTTCAATTGTCGGCTGCAAATCGAGCGGGGAGAGGGGAATCGCCGGTAGCTCGGACAGGTCGCGCTTGCTCGCGCGGCAAGCGGGGTTCTCCAGGCTTTTCTCTCGCGCCCCTTCGACGTCTCGGAAAGCAAGCACGCATTCCTGCTGCATTGTGAACTGTCACAAAGGTTTAAAAATAGTGAAGAGCCGAAAATGCCCGTCAAGTTACGGAGCACGTGCGACAATATAAACAATAAACAACCAGGAGCCGCAGCAAGCGGAAGTGCATTGCGACTGATCGAGCTCGCCCATGACGTCAATTGTTGACGTCGTGTTACGTTGCCGAAGTGGGCGGAGTCACGACGACGGGCTACGCCTTTTCCTCCATGTGGCGGAGAAGGGTGGTGAGGCCGCGCGAAAATTCGAAACCAGCTGAAACGGATGTTCTAACCCCTGTAACTTCCTTATTATAGCACGTACTCGCAAAATTCTTGCGGCAGCATGTTCACATAGCAAAAGTGCGCATATTTCTTTTCATTACATTTTTTAGACATCGGGGTTGTTTACTGGCCCTTTAAAAGTGTCGCGTAAAAACAACCCTATAAGTACTTTATGTAGTGAGAGGAGTCTTGTTAACACATGTAATATTTTATGACAGCGTCGTAGAATCACACCAGGTGTATAATATGTAAATGATGAGCTGCCCATCACAGTGTGAACAGGCGCGAAGTGCTCGTGGTATCTTACGGACGCGTAGTGTGTATTTTGCCAATTTGCAAAAGGAGGAATTATGGCGTAGTGGGCCCTTCGCAACTGTACTTGCCATTGGCATTCTAGGATAGCTTGAATAGGCCAATGTTACGCGCGCAAATGTTGCTTTCTTTGCGCCGCAGTTGAATGCTATGAGCAAGGGGCCCGATTACGCTTTCGTGTTCAACTCATGAAAGAGAAAGCTCAAGCGCCCTCGATGTTTTTTTCTGCACATACATAGGGGAACCGTCAAGAGTTTTAGCAGCAGATATTGTACCAAGGAAAGAGATTTGCAGCTTGACATCAGTTTAAATAGGGAGCGCATTCTATGAAAATATAAACCGTGCTCTACCAACTAACCCAATTTTATAGACTATTTTACGGACGAGCCAGCGACGTGACAGTGAAACGGCAGTGGCGGGAGCTAGACGCACCACGGTGCAAACAGTGGACAAAGGGTAGAAAGGAGACCATCAAATAGAGGTTTGATCATCGCAAAACAAATCAGATAATCACCGGAAAGGAACAGAAAAATATATAAAATATCGCATATTCGCACGAAACGAATCCGAAATAGCACAAAATAGCAGATAAACTCAAGAAAAGAACACAAAATTATAGTAAACACATTATAATGCATTTAAGGAACACTTCACATCTGTTTTTACTTATGATGACAAAACCACCCCCACTTTTAGGAAGTTTAAAGACCTGCCTCCCATTAAAAACCTGGAAATCACAGAAGCTGGCGTATTTGAATTATTATTAGATTTGAATCTAAGAAAATCTTGTGGCCCAGATGACTTACCAAATGCCTTTTTAAAGAGATACGCAGCTGAATTGTCCGCAAAATTTGTGACAATTATTTTTAATGAATCATTATCTAGAGGTGGCCTGCCCGAGGATTGCAAATTCTCCCAAATTCAGCCTTTATACAAACGTGGAAATAAACAATTGGTTTATAATTAGCGGCCAATAGCTTTGACTTGCACATACTGCAACTTATTGGAACATATAATACATAAACACATTTCCTTTTTTTGGAGTCGCACTCAGTACTTTCACCAGCTCAGCATGGTTTTAGGCGTGGGTTTTCAACAGCAACACGATTGGCTGAAATTGTCCATGATTTTGCACTAGCCATAAATAACCAGTCACTCTTTTTAGACTTAGACTAAGTATTAAAAATCCACAACTTCTCATTGGATACAAGCATACCCGAGTTCTCGAAAACAATATGTTGTTTTTAATGAACATTTCTGAAAAAGCTCCCTGTAGGTTCGGTTGTTCCCTAGGGGCAGTTTTAGGAACGTGATTGTTCCTTCTTTTTTATAAATGACATTGTGGATGACTGGCATTAAAATAGGACTATATGCCGACGATTCTGTTTTGTATTGTGAGATAAATTCAACTTCAGATTAAAATGCACGAAATTTTGAGTTAAATAAAGTGATGCGTAGATGCATGAAGTGGCAGATGGCTGTGAATTACGACAAATGCGCTGTAATGACCGTAAGTAACAAGAAAAACCACTTTTATATACAAGTACAATTGATCGTAAATCATTAAATCGTGTCAACGAGTTCATTATCTAGGTGTCATTATAACTGATAACATTCACTGGGATAGTCATCACAGCTATTTCGAATAAGGCATTGTCTAAACGCCATTTTTAAGGAGGTCTCTCAAGAGGCCATCTACACTTTGTAAACTCGCCACTTTCAAAGCTTTAATACTGACGATTTTAGAATGTGCAAATGTTGTTTGGGACCCCTTTAACAGACGAACACTTAAGCTGGATAGAGTTCAGAGTAAGGCTGTACGATTTCTTTTAACACGAAAGTGTTTTATGACGGGGCCCATCAAGTACTTCCGTTACCGGATATGACGTTCATAAAATGGACGCCAACGGGTGAGAAAGAAAAAAACCAAGAAAAAGATCCGCCGCTGGGAATCGAACCCACGACGTTGCGGGCGCGACGGTAAGCGCCCGATGCTAAACCAACTATCGGTCATACCATGCTGAATGCGCCGGTTCTCGTACGAATTAAACTACTCGGCAGATGCTGGACACATCATGAACGCGCCTTTATCTTTAGCACATTCTCTCTCGCACGGCGCTGTCCGCTGGTGGTGTAGGTAGGCGGGGAGGAGCGGGGCGGTGCCGCCGTCTGTGAGAGGTGAAAAGAAGTAATGCGTCACGATCTACACTTACTAGCGCTGACTCAGAGATTGCGCGCGATATCGGAGGTCTAAAGCGTCTCGATAATGGTGAGGGACACTGCATGGCCTCACTGGCGTCGCGGAGGCGCCCTAGACGCAGGTACGTTCTTTGCGTTTCGCTTCGTGTCAGCGTGCGCCGGCTCATCGGGTAGAGTAGCTTCCACATGCACCAACGGGATTTCTCCGCCGCCAACTACTTCGACTGTGAGAGCACCGACTAACAAAACTGCTGGAATACCCGTTGCAGAAAGGACACAATTTCGACGGACGAATGTCGTGCCTTGGTGGAGCGAGACAGAGGCCACCGGGACGCACGCGTTTGCGGCTCAAGCTAAGAACATCTACAAACTAGGCGTCAACATGGGTACATCCACGCCAATCGGTGCTATAGCTGCCAGACACGAATAGACATTGTGCAAGCTCTCATATATCACTACACGATAAGCACTACTTCTCCGTAGACACGTTTCACTTTCGTGTTACGCCCATTCCTATGACGGAGGGATCAGCCATGTTTTTTTCTCAGTTACGGTCCCTCATATATTACTCAGTTACTTCGCCAAGCAGACAAAACGAATTACAGTTAGAAATAAAATCGCTCGCCTTGAGCTCATGTTTAAACTTGTCAAGGGTAAGTTACAGAACCGAACATGTGACTATATTTTGTTTCCCAGCGGTTATTCTACAAGGCTACGACATCCATACTCATTAGTGCCATTTAAATGAAAGAACAATGTTTTTTTTATATTCATTTTTGTCCTGAACTGTAACTGAATAGATTGAACTCGATAAAGGCGTAGTAACGGTAGTTGACTGTGATACCTTCCAGGCTCTCCTTGAATTGTAACTCTGATGTATTTTGTATCACGAAACGCTTGTCTGCATTTTTTATATGTCCTGTTATATGTCCTGTACCACCCTGCTAGAGCCCCTATCATGAGGGTTAGCAATAGTAAAAATAAATAAACAAAAAATAAACGCATGGTAAGCAGGCGAATCAATGCATCGCATTCGGTACAGCTTTCATTTAAGATTGAACTGGCTTTGAAATTAAATGCAAGGCATTTCCTGGCGAATCAAAAGCACATTGAGCGTTTCTATATATCTATCTATTTATCTAGCCGTCTACGTCTTGGCGCTTTCATACTCGTCTTGACAACTTGGTATATACAGAAATTGGCATAGTAGAACACGATTATATGAAGCATACGATTCGCAATTCACGACGTAAGTAATGCGACTTCCCTCTCACGTACGTCGTGAAATGCGTTCAACCAGTCACGTGCAGCACATACCCGCTTATAGCGGCCCACGGTGAGCGGGTATGTGTCACACGTGATTCTCAGTGTATATCAAACCAGACATTTAAAATCTGAATCCACAGTTGAAAGGATCCCGTGTCACAGAAAATCTGGTGCCGGCGTCGGCGGTGTCTTCGATGAGATAAATATTCCGATGGAAGCAAAGCATGAAAATCACGGCTCGAGCCAGAATAGAACCCAGGTATTTTGCATGGTAATCAACTATTTACCACAGAGCCACAGAAGTGCTTCAAAGTGTTGCGGAAAAAGACAATATACGATCGCGATGCCAGGAAAATGCCAACTGGGGTGCCCAGTGTCGGCTATCTGCTTTTATACCTATGTAACAGACTACATATCTGACTTCGCAAGCTGAAGTCAAGCATAGTGCCAATACACCTACGACCACTACGTATAATATGGACGTCATCGCCCCATAGCGTGCGCTTCATGATGATGAAACTAATGTATATACTCCAACGTGAGTGCTGACGTTCTCATGAAGCATGCCCTACACATCACAGCCAATGTACACAGCATGCCTGGTAATTCCCACAATATGCGTGAAAATCATTCACGAAGACGTCGAAACACGTCGTAACGCTTGGATGAATGTGAAAACTCTGGCATAGGCAGCTACTGCCTTACTTCAACGCATGAAATCGATTCCCACATTGAGTGGAATCGGCAATTTTTTGTTCATTCATTCATCATTCATTTGTTCATTCATTCATTCATACATTCATTCATTCATTCATTCATTCATTCATTCAATGTTATGGTCCGCCGCGGTGGTATAGCGGTTACGGTGCTCGGCTGCTGACCCGAGGGTCGCGGGTTCGATCCCGGCCGCGGGGGTCGCATTTCGATGGAGGCGAAATGGTAGAGGCCCGTGTGCTTAGATTTAGGTGCACGTTGAAGAACACCAGATGGTCGAAATTTCCGGAGCCCTCCACTACGGCCTCTCTCATAATCATATCGTGGTTTTGGGACGTAAAACCCCAGATACTACATTCAATGTTATGGCTATAATTATAGTGTACTAGAATAATATAGCTATAGTATTCATGTTGTGGCTCTGTCAGCGGCACTGTCTTTTGTCTAGTCAGGCATTGGTAGGGCACATTTAAACCACAACATTTCCGACATTTTCATTACCTTGCACTCGTTTGGTTAAATGATTAAACGGAAATTTTATGTTCTTTTTTGTAGCGCTTTTTGTTGTGCAGGTTATAAGACAAGTCTTTCCGAAAGGCCTCTGAACTCTGCAGTACAACCAGATCGACCATGGTGGCTTCTCAGGGTGAGTTAAGCCAGGTGTGCACTTGGACATTTGGCTCCGTTAGAGGTTTACAGGGAATCTGCCGAATATTTTGGAGGGTGTGCACGTGATTGTTCAGAATGCGAGCGTTCTAATACCGAATTTTCGCCGCCTATTGTTCAGATGACCAAGCCCCCCGCCAAAAGCAGAGTAGGTCTGGCGATCTGCAGCGAGGTAACGTTCTGGCCAAGGAATGGCCAATTACCTTTTATGGCGCTGTAGCGCCTATACCAGGCCCCGGAAACTGAGCGCCAGTTTCGGTTTCAAGAAACATGCGCGCTCGTGGCGGTTGCCGGGCATCCAGAGATCTGGTTGAACGAAGTACGGTTGATGTGGGTGTTCGCATTTATTAGATGTGAAGCATCTTATAGCGGAGATCCGGTGGCGGTGGTGGTGTGCGGCGTGACCACCCTTCCTGCGCATGCGCAAACCCTCAAAACATCCCCTCCCCTTTCCCTCTCCACATCACCTCTCCTTTTCCCTTTCCTCCTCTCATTTCCCTTTCCCATCCCCTCTCCACTCCCCTCTCCACACCTCCCATCCCATCTCTCCTCCTCTCTCCATCCCCCTCTCCACATCACCTCTCCCCTTTCCCCTCCCCCTCTCCCATTTCCCTCTCCCATTTCCCCTTCTCCACTTCCCCTCTCCCCCTCACCACTCCACCTCTGAAACGCGGGCTCTACATGCCGAAACACTGCTTCGCATCGCCTCATGGTCCCCTTCAGCGGGAGACGGTGTGATTTTTTTTCTTTTTCACTAGTTGTTACATATCAACAAATTTCATTGGACTGCAGAGAACTCTTCTTTTGTTTATTTGTCTTTATTTCTTATTTTGTGAGTTTTAAATCAAGCGACGCGCGGGAACTGGTTGACTTACGTTCGTAACCCTTGCCTCCGCTCATCCTTGCCATTCGCTCAGCGATATCACAAGTTAGATCGCGCTCGTTTATCTCGCTCGGTTGACATACCAAGCATGTACCAAGTATGAATACGGAAAAGATAAGACATTTGGTGGGGGTGCAGCGAACAGAAGCCGCAGTGAGCCACGTCGAGGAGGCCAACCGAGTGCTAGACGAACATGGCTCAATCGGGGCATCACATGTTTTGCACGGCTCTGCGGTGTCTTAATCCTGGGATTTCCAGTTACGCGAAGGTTTTAAGGTTTCCTAGTGACGACGAGTGAGCACAAGTATTTGGGTTCATTATTAGTGCAGCTGTTCATTTTGTATGAGTACATGAGTAAATCCAGTTCTTTGCAAGTTTGACTGAATTGACATAAGCGCAGTGTCGCTAGACTAAATCGTCATGACGACAGGCTACCTGTTGCCGGCAAAATACGTTTTTTTGATAGGCTTGAATGCGTGTTGGGTCCGCGACACAGTTTGTTGATCTTTTACTTTTGCCAAATAGTTCCATTGATATCAAGGAATTATAGCCTCCTTCGTGTTCATTGAAATGCATGTAGCCAGTTTGAAAGTTTGTGGGCCTTTACTTCTAATGCTGTCACTCAAATACATGCCATGAACTCACTGATGCTCTGACATATCGTATAACAGGGAATGTCGTTGGAGCCAACGTTTTGACAAGTATACTTTTCTTTGTCAAGGCAATGCTGCTGCCCTGACGAATACAAGTCAACTTGTCGAAACAGTGCATCCAGCGGCATTCCCGTTCCAACGATTTCTCATCGCTTGACGCCTCCATCTTCCCCTGAACTTCTGTCTTGTTTGGGACTCAAATTCTGTAAAAAATTATGTGCGCCGTCGTAAGAAACGTGATTGAGTCAAGCACGACGTGGCCTGCTCGTGATTCCTAATAAATTGCGCATTGTTTCGAATACTCTGGGTTCAATGTTTGCTCGTTATGTGCATATTTCAGTTTTGAATTAAAGCTGCTTTTGCAGATTGACGCTTTCACACTCCGTGTATGTGTCTGTTTTTTAGTACAAAACATGTCATTAAAAAATTAAGCTTTACATTTTACTTGTGTTCATAGGGTTTTGTCTTATTGAGAAATCGGTTAGATTTAGTCGTCCACTTTAGAACACACGAAAATCCTCTCGGTTTCGCGCCCTTTCCCTCTATTTGCTGTCCTCACCAGTGACGTCATGGAAGAAACGTTTTCTTTGTGAATTATTTTTAGTAGATACCCTACAGCCGCCAGTGGTGGAATCGGCGCTGTCGTAGCGTGTCAACATGCGAGAACGCGTGCCATGGGAGATATAGGGAGTTTCCGCCCCCAGCCTATACGTCGTTTCACACATCAGCTGCAACGCTTTGGGGGCTAGCGAGATTTCTTGCAGAAGATGGGTACGCAATAATAAATAGTTCAATGTACTATCGCGCTCAGTATGAGCTACATCATGCGAGCGCGTGGCCGAGCGCTCTGCAAGGTTGCACAGTGGCGCAGATCATGGCATATTTTCGAGTTATCGGGAGAGAGTTTGGCTGCTCTTGCGAGTGCGCATCGCCCCCACATGCTTGCTTGCACCCTGGAAGTTGTCATTTTCGAAGCTGATATCACCGCAGGGCAAAACGAAGGAAGGCGAGTGTGAAAGCAAATGGAGGCGATGCGCACTCGCAGGGACACCCAAACTCTCTCCCGATAACTCGAAAATATGCCATGATCGGCGCCACTGTACAACCTTGCAGACCGCTCGGCCATGCGCTCGCGAGATCTAGCTCATACTGAGCGCGCTAGTACTTACTACCCATAATACAATTTTTTTTTGTTTTTACGGTCAGTATATTGGAACATCTTTTGTGCCTTACAAATAAACAGACGCCGTTATACGTTTGTTATTATGCGGCTGGATCGCTTAGCGTCTAGTTGCTTTCGGTATTTGGTATATCATTTGCGCGCATCATCACGCATATCGCGAAGGCTTATGCTAGGCTTGCGCGTCCCTCTACAACGACAAAAGCCGACCACGAGACGCGCGGAGTGGCGCATCTTGCTTAACGAACTTCTTGCATATCTTCCAAGCGTTGCACCTGATGTGCGAAACGGGGTAGAGCGACATTAGGTTCCCCACGCAGTCACCACCGCGCAAGGTTGTCCTGAAATTTAAAACAAAAATACCACAAAGAAGGCCAAATAACTGTCACGATAAAAAATTAAATTATTTTAGGTTGAAGCGAAAGGTGGTGCCGTGGGCATTTGTGTGCGAAGCCTGCACTGAATTTTGGTAATAATGAGCAAGGAGTGCTTTTTTTTAAGTAACGGTTGCATTGACTGAGCGGGTTAGCTGGTGGTCTCTCCAAAAACATTCCTCGCCCAAAAAACCCTCCTCATGCACAGCTGGCGCGTACACAATAAATCAAACCAAATAATTTTTTTGTCCCGAGCTGGGGTCTCAACACGGGTCCCCCAAAGGCGAGTGCCTTGCACATTACACCAGACGCCCACGATTGCCTAATACAAACTGAACTGAAGCATATGAGCGCATTCTATCGATGGTGCAAAAAAAAACTTTTGGGAAGCGGCACACTTGCCATGGGCGCTTCATTGAAATATTTCGCGTAGGCGGACTTAAACCGACCGATCTGCTGGACTACGTGTGAGGGTTATATAGTCACGTGGTCATGACGTTGATGAAGGCAGCAGTCGGCGTGTTCAAGGCTAAACCTTTTATTTTTGCAAATCTGTGCCCGGAAAATGAGAAGTCAACGTGGAAGCGATGCCCACTGTCAACCGATAGCGCCGTGAACAGTCGTCGGACGTCGAGTAATCTGACCGTCGGCCGAGCGCGTTGTCTCTTATAAAGCAGTCATCGAACCTTCCAGCGTTATCGCTGGCGCTCGCGTAAGCTCTTGAGTAAACTTCACTATTCGCGTCCTGCGCGTAACCTTAACCGAATGATCTCAAATAATCGCGAGGCTTCTCAAGCGCTCTGCGCCGAGCGTTGCTAAGAGTTTTTGTCGCTGAGACTCGATTACATCAAAATAAAGTTTATTAATGCGCGTGGTAATGCCGTCCTCCGAAGAAGCATCACTCCGATGCCTAAAGCACAACATCAAAAAATATGGCCGATCTGTAAGTCAAAAGAATCGGTATAACACGAAAGCGAAACCTGTCGTCACAGAAGTAGTTCATTGTTTATAGCGCATTGGTATATGAGAGCTTGTACAATGTCTATTGTTTCTTGTGGGAAATATAGTACCGCTCGATGTGGACGCACCCCCGTAGACGCCTAGTGGCACATCTCTGTACCGACGACTAACGCCCATTATCATGATTTCATCCTTGCGGTAGCTTAATTTGACAAGATATACCCGGACACCGCATATGATGAAACCCGCGCAAAGATGGCATCAACAAGCACATAGTAAACACTGATACTTCATATGCACTCCTTCAAAGCATCCTGAAAAGCGACGAGCGTCGTTTCTTCCCTCTAGCCTGGCCGTTGAATCTCACATGGCGAGCGGAGAACACGGTGCGACAGCCAGGCGAGCATGACGAGCCTCGGATAGATTTTTTTTAATACGGATGGATGCTATGACTGAGGCTTATGCTAGAGGCGCCACCTCGCGCTGTAATAAAGCGTTGAGAAAATGACACATCAATTGTAAACGCACCGAATGGGACGGTCGTAGCAACGGCGCGTTGCCGGAGCGAATTGCGGAGACAACGAAGTTTTCCTGATGTAATATCGAGCCTGGCGGCACACATCTCACCGCCCCGCTTACAATGGGACGCTCAATGCATCCATCCATCCATCCATCCATCCATCCAAGAACACTGTGAAAGTGTGAAAGATAAAAGGCGCTCTCATGTAGGCTCCTTACGTGTTTGGCGGTAACTCAATGGGCTAAACGGCCGCCAGCCATCGTTGCGGACCTAGAGGTCGTGTGTTCCACTCCTGACAACGCAACGTTGTATAGTCTTTTTCGATGGCGTTCGTCTTGCTGGCGTATTTCGGTGACGAAAATACGTCATGAAAGACTTGGTGAACCCCGGCGGAAAAAAAACTTTCGCTTTGAAAAAATGCATGCAATACAAAAGAACAGTAATAATGCAAGCAAAAACTTCACCAACAATTACGATACTCCTAATGCGAATTTTGAGCGCAGCTGTTTTTGTGTTTCAATCTTGCGATAAGTTGAGGAAATGCGCATGCGTCAAGGCGACGCGGTGCGACGCGAGTGGGATTATAGAATGCTCGGTTTCTGCATCCACGTAACGTTGTGAACCTGGCGTCGCCAACTTCCGCTGCCGCTGACTGAAGCGAACGCTGCGCTTCTACTTCACTGTAGCTGTGCCGGACTATAAAGAGCCGTTAAGAGTCCACTAGAGCGTTCAACACACAAAAGTGTCCCTTCGACCAACGCACGTCTTCTTCTCCCAAGCCTCGAAGGTCAACCCACTTTCTCGTGCCCGTGCGCACGAGGCATGCCTTCCGCTTTCACAATAAGCACAAGCAGGTACGAGGCCTTGCAGACGCCAACACAACAGCTCGCTGGCTGTCAATGCGATAATTTTACTCCCACGGAAGAGTGCCTTCACTATATATCGCAGGAGTAGCGCTGTTCTCCGTGATGCGTCGTTGGATAACTCTCTGTTTGGAGAGTTCTTTCAACCTCGAAAATGGAGTCCCATGTGGGACAAGCCCAAACGCTCTCAAAGCCTCTTGCGGGCACACCTTTAGTTTTAATAGGCTAATTGTACGGAAGATGTGTAAATATTTTCAGCTAACTAGGTAAATCTCATGATAGCACACCTTTTACTCCAGTGGCATCTTCACATGTGTCGTCCACTGTGCCTGGTCGGCATTATCGTCGGTCGGCATTATCGTAAAAAAACATGCGTGACGATAACCGTGCACATTAGAAATGACGTGAAATGTCCGAGAAAGAAAACGTATGGAGCAGAATACACGGCCCCCTTTCGATAAATTTGGGGAAATGGGTGACAACCGCCTTCCCCCCTGCCTCCCTCCCCGGGCGCACGCCTACGCTTGGGAGTATGGCCACCACACGTGTGCATATTATAGCTGCTTTGCATTCATTCATTAAATATTTGCTATCTTGATTGCTATTACAGTGAACTAGAACATGTGCTATGAATAACAGCATATAGTTACGTTCTTCAAACTGCTTGCCTTGGTTGAACTTGCGCCACTAGCTCGATGAAGAATTCGTAGAAGACCATTGAACGGCACCGCTCCAGGCATCATTTTAGTAGGAGCATTGTGGTCATTGCAGTAGATTGATTAAACGATCAAATGAGACTAAATTTATTTTTTGGTGTACTTTTTGCTGTCTTTGTTATGAGTGGCGTTATTTGGATAGGCAGCAGAATTCAGGCTTATAACCAGATCGAGCACGGCGGCTCTACAGGTTGACGTAGGCTCGGTGCGCCTTTTAATAGCTGGCTCCATTGATAGTAATGTGGGCGAAACAGCTTAGTATTCTGAAATCGTCAGGTTTTCTTATAAACACAGGTGTACGCATTGTGAAGGATAGTTGGCTTAGTAAAAACTCATAGGGTAGCGCCTCGAACGCGAAATCCCTCTTCGTTTAAGGCAGAAGCCTTAAATGCCTCATGAAACGCGAAAATTTATCGTGAGCGTCCTGCGGGGTCGGGGACTACACGAGTGGCGCAGAAAATAGAAAATCATCATTACGTCGTGACGTCACACACCAACCAAATTTCGGGCATCAGATGACGCAGTGACAGAATGCCGTTACTGTATATAACATCGTGACTTGCTCAAAGGCGGGCCGATCACGGATGCAGAGCAAAGCCAGATGAGGGGCCGCTGATCCTGCAGGCAGCGCAGAACCAGGTCTCGAGCAGAAATTTTACGTAGCGGGGCGACGCCGGATCACTACTGACTCAGTGATCTGCTCACATTTGATCAAGCGGCGATTGAATGTAGTGATGTCATCATGTGGTGTCGTAGTGACATCACATTATTTTGCAAACTGTTACGTCATGATGACGTCATATCGTGAAGCCGTCACGTGATGATTTTTTCATCGCTCGTGTTGATACCTCCGATGCGGATTTCCGCAGGTAACTTTTCGCTTTTCATGCGGCATCAAAGGCTTTCGCCTTAATACTTCGCCCGTAATTGTCTGCGAAGTACCATGGAACACAATAGTACCGCAATGACCTTAAAAATAGCACTTTAAATAGTCTCTGTATAGTAATGCCAAAGCATTAGTTCGCTCTCAGTGCGACTCCGCTGTCTCCAACAAGACATGGCAGAAAATCGGAACATGAATGACTTCATACCCGATAGTTTGTGCGTGGTTGTTCGGAAAGAAAGCTTTCGAACACCGAACGTTGGCAGGCGATAATATGGCGCTAAAGTCCCTGAGAACACCCGAAGGTAGAGCGAGCCTGGCGGTCTGCAAAAAAATTACACCATCTCCCATTAAAGGGAACCATGTGGGGAGGCGAAGCAGAGCATGTGTCGACTTAAAGACCCGTTCATCACGGGCACCATGCCCAATGTTAACGTGTCCTTGCAAGTGGAGCACCATGAATTCACTGTAGTTTATGTTGCGGTTACTCGTCCCGAACTAACATGGGTTCATCGCCACGCCACGCGGGAGCACGTGCGTTCATCGCCCGTCTGCAGAATATCGTTCCCCGACGCCATCCCGTGATTTCTGAGAGTGTTAGGGGGAGCGGCCACAGCGTCTTACCCAGCACCTTACAAAGGCCCGAACGCGCTTGCGCGCGCCAGTGCGTTCTGACTAGGATACAACGCATTGTTTCATCGTGCGTCTCCAGAATCTCGTTCCCCGACGCCATCACATGATTGCTAAGAGAATGTAAGAGGGAGAGGCCACAGCGTCTTACCCAGCCCCATACACAGGCCCAAACGCGCTAGCGCGTGCCAGCACACATGGTTTGCGAGTGGACGGTCGCCAATGGAAGTACGCGCACAGCACCGAGCAAAAGCTGCTTCGTATCTAAAAAAACTAGTCGATCTCTCCGGCATAGGAGTTGGTACAACACAATAGTGAGCGTCGTCTTCACAAAAGTAGTTGATTTTGTTTGTTAAATGAATGTATAAGAGCTTACACAATGTCTATTGGTATTTCGCAGCTATAGAACCGTTTGACGTGGATGAACCAACGTTGACGCCTGGAGGCGCGTCTCCATTCTGACGACTAACGTCCATGATCATTACCCTTCTAGTACCTGAAGTAGTTGGCATACACCTGGATACAAGATATGGCAAATACCGCGGCAATATGTTATCAAAATGCCCATTATAAACACTGGCATTCAATATGCACAATTTCAAAGCGTCGTCGTTTGTCGAAAGAAACGCGACGTGTGCGCTCCCCAGTAATACGGTGACCTACGCCTATGCTTATGCATATATCACACAGCACTCGGAAACGCCAGAGGCAGAGTTTGTAGCCGGAGCCGTGAACGCCGCAAGCCGTTCGGCTTCCCCCCGGGGGATCTCTCACCCCTGCCGGACTGGAGAGGCACGCGGGAGCTCCATCTCTCGGCATTCGCAATGCACCTGTTTCCGCCTCCCGCCGCACCACCGTGGTGTCGCTGGTACCCTGCCGCTGCGTTCAGCACTGCCTTCCATGCAAGCTAAAAGCCAGCGCACGCTCGCCTCGCAAGGCATAGCACCCAACACGGTTTCACAGGTTTCATTAGGCATTCATTCGTTTAGCCATCCGGTGACTATCAACTGGGTGCCTGGGCATGAGCGCATCCCTGGTAATGAGCGCGTTAATGCGCATGTCCGAAGTCTTTCCTTCCGGACCCTGGCAAAACGGTCACCCAAACCTGTTAAAAACCAGAAAAGGGAGTTTACACCTACCATCAGATCACATCATATTACAGGAAAGGGAGACGAGATTTGCCACTCTCTACTCCCTTACCCCCGACAGAGCATGGTTTCTAGCCACATCCAGAAAAAGGGAACATTCATTTCCTCTATCTGGTACATCTATTTTACCCCGCTCTCCAGCAACCTTAATGCATCGCCTGCGGGACACCCCGAGCGCATTTCCCACGCTGTTTGCGGAGCTACCGCAAGCCCCTGGCGGTAAACCCTATTCCCAATCCTTCCGTTTCCTCGCGGGACGCCGCTGTTCGGGCCACTGGCTCGGAGGACCAGCTGTGGCTGGTGGATCGGGCCTACCTGGAGATGTCGGCTAGGGGCCTCCGGGACGTCTTGGGGCCCAACCGCATTTACATAGACTGTTTTAAAAAAAATTGCATCTATCCCTCTATCCATTTATCCATCCATCCATCTATCCACCTGCTCGCCTCGCAGGATTTTTACTCTGTCGGATAGACGCACCGGTCGCGGTCCGACGAAGTTGGTGGCCTGGACGCCGGTAAAACGGCGTATGTATTCCTTTCTTACCAAGCGCAAGGTACCAGCGCCCCGCGCGGTGCGCACTGCCTTTGTCGGAGGAGAAACTTTCCCACTGTATTCGAAGCGATACGGAAGACTGTAAGAAGGAATACCTGCGCGGCTCTCCAGTCGGGCCATGCTCTCGCTTCACCGAAAGCTGAAAGTAGGAAGCCTACATGACGGCAGTGTTAGGGTGGCGACATCTTAAAAAGTGTCTTAAAGAAACTCCGCCAAAACCAGCGGGTAATGCTCACGCTATTGTCAGCTTCCGCCGAACTTGGCGTGGTTTTTGTGCGCCGCCATTGGGGACCCCACAGCCGCTCCCATAGCTACGCAAGGCACTCTTCCTGCCCAAAATGGCTTCCGTGACTGGATTTACTCCACGGTTAGCAGTGGTTTGCCGTGTATTGAAATCGCAACCTGCACACAAACTCTTGTGACATAACGCTGAGCGACGCTGACGCGAATTCACGCGAAGGAGGCTACACGACTACCGAGCGCGTCTCCGTATGGACGTATGGACGCGTGCCCCATGTAGGCTTCCTAGTCGGAATTTGTGAACGCAGCAACAACGCATTTGGTTATTTATGGCTACACACGCTCCGTCAATCGCATGTAACGTAACGCATGTAACGGCGAACAAAATAGGCAGTATACGCAGAGCAAACAGGAGACGCAGTGGTGGGCTCCCAGCCTTTCATTTGAGCAAGCAAAAGTGTTCGTAGACTCTAGCCGTTGGGAGGCGGAAAATTCGCACGCCCTTTCTGTAACGGTTACGGCACGGCCGTGCGGAACGTCCAGGAACTTCTGCTCGTCAGGCTTCGCTGACAGCGTTTAACACGCTACCACTACCTTAGGCGCCGTATGGTCAAGGATTACCTGAGAATCGGGCGAAGACGCAGTGCGGGGCGTGATAGCGTGGCGTCAGAGGCTATCACACCAAGATGGCGTGATAGCGTGGCGTCACTGCCTGGCAACATTGTGTTTTGGCGGGCAGTGGTGCGTTGGCGGTATGTAGTTTATCAAAGGCTGATAGCCTTTGATAAACTAGGGATTAGGGATGATAAACTAGGGATGATTAGGGATGATTAGGGACTAGGGAAGATAAACTAGTGATTAGCTAGGGAGCCTACATGACCCTCCGTTTTGAGTGATGTCAATCACTCAAAACGGACGGTCATATAGGCTCCCTAGCTAAAACTACCAAAGCGCGTCCTGTGGGCGCTCGTTAGTGTCATGATGCAGTACTACACTTCACCTCTCCAAGATGGCGACACCGCCCCATGCCACCCAGAGTCAGGGTAAAGGGAGCAGGTGTGAAAAGTATAGGGCGCCTTTGTAAAGGCTAATGCATGAGCGTCGGTGGCGCAGTGGCTCGAGCGCTCAGCGCCTGTCGTCGCGGACCGAGAACTCGTGTGTTCAACTCCCAAGCCACGCCAATAAACAAACTTTTTTTTTGTTTCTACTCATATACAGTCTATTGAGTTCCAAATTCTCGACAGTGAAAGCGTTTCCGTCCAGGTGATTTAGAGCAGCACAGAAGTTAAGCTTCTCGCTTGCGTAAGCCGGGTAGTAGCACAAAAGGTACACAGTAGTTTCGTCGACAGCACAGTCATTGCGCTGGGCGCTGTCGGTCATTTCGATCTCCTATGAGTAGGCGTTGGCGAATACTAAGGCAGACAGACACGGAATGATACACCGTGTGTGATATCAAACGCGGAACTGCGACGTTTGTTGGAACAGTGGCGTCTCTCACCTCATCTATAACCTTTCTTTTCCTTTCTCCTTTCCCAATGACCTGTAGCCTACCGGGCTTAGCCCTGGTTAATATCCCTGCCTCTTATTCGTTCTTATTCTTAACCCTCCCCTTTCCAGCTTCCAAATATTTACAGACCTGACAATACTTACTTTTATGAAAGGTGGAACAATGATGAAGAACACGTCGGTATAACGGCATTATAGATGACATTTACTTTGTCAAATTCTAGATTGATTTGCTACGCAAATAGTGTCTCAAAATCTTCATGCGCAGCTGTAAGACAATATACGAGCGTGATGCGAGGACAATGCCAAGTGGGGTGGCAGTGTCGGCTATCCGTTATTATAACATTGTAACTAACTTTTCATACCTCACTATTCAAGCTATGATCAAACATAGCGCCGGTATGCCTGTGACCACTACGTATAATATGCGCATCATTGCCCCGTAGCGTGTACTTCGTGGCAATGAAACTGACGTGTCTCGCTCTATTGTGACTGCCGAGGTTCCCTCGGACAATGAGCTACTCTTGAAGCGCCAGTGTTGTCGACGTGCCTGATAATTGCCCACAATATGCGCAGAAATACCCAGTCACGAATACGTCGAACCACGTCGCAACGCTTGGTTTAAAGCGAACAATCTTGCAATGGCTCCTACGGACTGACTGCTTCGCGTAAATTGATTTCCACAATGCGTGGTATCTGCCAGACGTCTTGTTTCTTTTTTCATTCATTAATTCATTTATTGCTCTTTTGGTTGAACAAGTACATTGCTTAGTGATGAGTTGGTAGCAGACATTTAAACGGCAACATTTCAGGCATTTTCTTTGCTTTGCGGTCTTTTGGCTAATGATCAAATGGAAATTTACTGTTATTCATTGCAGCAGCACTTTCTGCGTAGATAATGAGTAACGTCATTTTGATAGGCATCATAACTCTGCACTAAAGCCAGATCGAGTACGGTGGCTCTTCAAGATCACTTAAACTGGTGTGTCTTATACAGTTTGGCTCAATCACCAGTGCCTGGTTTCACTGATTGTTTTGATGTTCATGAGCAGCTCAATTATTGGTTTTCCGAGAGTCGTTTATATTATAGCATAGAACACTATAGCGCTAAAGCATAGAGAAAGAAAAATGTTAAGAGAGGACACTCCGCGAAATCTGGCCTCAGGAAGTACGTCACGACTACGTAACGAACTAGTGCTCTCACCAAACGCCAGAGGACGCAAACGGGAAAAAAGAAAAGTTGTCATCAACCCAACAGAATTGTTTTTACAAAATAATAATTATACGCCCAAAGTTGGCAGGTTCTTTATACATAAAAACAATTTACTCAACACATCTTACTTGGTTATTTTTATTCAGCCGTACTGTCATAAACACCATCTCAAAGCGACAAACCCATGCATGACAGCGGGAAGGTTTCGTCTCCGTCGGCTGCGTCGGTGTTTTCGTGTGTGAGACAACAGGTGAGGCACGTTTTCAAGCGAAGCTTGTAGAATGAGATGTTGTTAGGCTAGTTGGGTCATTCATTCAGAAAGAGGTTATAACTGCGCGAATAAGACACCATGTAAGTAACATAGAAGCCCGCACACAAACACTCACACGTTGCTCTTCATGTGTGTGCGTGTTTCTGACCTGGTGTTTTATTCGCGCAGTTATAACCTTTTTCTGAAGGTTGTAAGAACGGCGAGGTTCACTAAAAAAACAGTTTGCGGCTCTATGCGGCAAACATTGTGCAACGTATGCGTCAAGCCGAGGCGACGCGTGCTGCGTCTGCCACCGATGCGAGCGTCTGTGCGCTGAGCTCGGTGCGAAACAACATTGAGGAGCGTTCGCTGGTCCTCGTATGCTTCACGGCGCGTTTCCCGAAGCCTCGGACCACGAATAAATCTTGGCGTTTCTGGTATATTGTGTCCTGTGGTTTCTGTACGCTCTTTTAGATGCGAAGTATCTTAAGGTCGAGCTCAATCCGGCGGTGGTGGTGGTGGTGGTGTGCGGCGTGACCACCCTCACTGCGCATGCGCATACCCTCTCCACATACATCCTCTCCACTTCCCCTCACCATTCCCCTTCCCCTCTACCCGTTTCCCCTCTCCACTCACCCTCTCCACTGTCCCTTTCCACTTTCCCTCTCCCATCCCCCTTTCCACTCTTCCTCTGAAACGCGGGCTAGACATGTCGAAATTCTCTCCTGCACAACGCCGCGATGAGCTCGAGCGCATGCGCGTCCCCTCCCCTTCCCTCTCCTCTCATACGCTGCCCCCCCCTCTCGCCCGCCTGTCGACCGCGTTCCCCGCTCGCCCTGTGAGAATTAACGGCCAGGCTAGATGGAAGACACGACGTGCGTAGCGTCCCTCTTCGCGTTCCACGACACGAGGTCGGTAGCATGCCCAACGAACGCCACCGGAACGCGATCGTGCAAGTGCTCCGGCTTCGCATCGCCTCATGGTCCCCTTTAGCGGGAGATGGCGTGATTTTTTTTTCAGTGCATTATTTCGGTGAAACGCAGTCGTGACTCGCGACTTGATTGTTATGTGTATTTCACTTCTTCCTTCTTCAACTTTGTGCGCTGTGTTTTTGCCAGAGATCCTTACGGTCCAGTGTGTCATGCTTCACCAGCTTCTGCCAACTCTAGAGATGTGTGCGTTGTCTGTGTTCTCTCTGTATTTGTTACAATTTATTTGTAAGCCGAGATGCATTTGTTGTCTACCTTGCATTAATGTGCGGTGCTGTTCTCATTTTGTGCTTTTTATATGCTCAGCCTCTACCGTGCCTTGTAACAAAAACATTGCGGATATGCTGTGTCTTTGAGTGATATATAGATTGATCGCTTGTTCCAAAAGAACACAAGCGCGATAAATGAAGCCGTAGTGAATTATGATTTCCTGCATCTATTTCTACTATAACTTAAATGAAATACAAATTACGTCACGACATCAATTCGCACGAACCATTGAACTATACAAAATAGGGAATCGCTAATTGAAAAGGACAAACAATAGCTTTGCCAGTTGGGCGAAGAAGTAAGTAACTTTCGCCATAGCCAAACGTCGGTTACGCACAGTAATTCAAAATTCGCGCCAGTGAAACCGAAACAGGAAGCGCAGGCCACTTGCTCTCACGAACCACCAGGTGCGCTAGGGTCGATTGGGCCGCTGGCGTCTATGGGAGTGTCCACTCTTAACTTTTTTTTCTTTCTCTATGGCTAAAGTAGCTAAGAGAGAGAACTCTAAATTTCCTCTGCATTGTAATGCCACATCATTACTACGGTCAAGTGGGATTTTGGTGTCGCAGAACATCACTTACGTCATATTCGAGGCGTGCACGTGGTTGTTCGAAAAGGAGCATTCGAATACCGAACGTTCCCAGGCAAGTCAATAGATGAATCCTAAGCACCCGACAACGACATAGGCTGAGCGAGCCCGTCGATCTGCAGCGAGAAACCGTCCTGGCCTAGCGCTGGCCGATTAGCTGTTATGGCACTTTCCACCATTAAGTTTCTCCGCAACCACAACCGATTAGAGTTGTGCCTAAATTAAGAAAGCAAAGCAAAAGGGAACAGAACGAAAGCTACTTAAAATAGGATGTGTGAAGGGTTGTATATGAGAGAGCATTACTTTATTACAGAAAAGTGTTAACTGTCAGGTTATCAGTTTAAATTATTATCCTGATGTAGAAGCAGGTGCCGTGGGCATTAGATTGCAAAACATGCACTGAATTCTGGTGTTAATCAGCAAGGAGTGCTTCTTTTTGTAAACGAAGCTTGCATTCACTGACCTGTGAAGGGCTTGATGCTGGTGTTCCAAAAAACCCTCCTCACCCGAAAACCCTCCTGATCCACAGCAGGCACGCACCAAAGATGTAGTACATAAATATTCGTTCAGGGGCTGCGCTTCGAACCCGGGTCGCGCGGTCCAAAAGAAAGTACCTTGAACACTAGGCCATGCACCCATGCCGGGCCAATGGGAACTGAACAGAGGCGTTTGAATGGGTTGAACCGATGATTGCAATATTTCGCGTTGGCGGGCCAAAAGCTATTTCCTGGAGAACCCAAAAGGTCTAATTAGAAATTGCAGGTGTCAGGAAAACTCCCTCTTGGAGAATATCCAATTACTAAACCGCGTTTCTACAATGGGGTGATGGTCCAATCGTTGGGCCTTGCCAGAGGCTGACGAACGCTGCAAAGAACATCAAAAACGCCACGCCGATTCCGCCAGAAAACAGTGTTGCGGGGAAGGCCGCTACCTATTAAGAAAGAAAGAAAAATAGAAAGAAAGAACAATCAAGAAAGAAAGAAATTCAGTAGCTCAGGCACGCCCAGCTTCGCTTGCCCCCAATTTCCCCGATTGAAGAACGGCTCCTGATTTTTTTTATTCGTATAACTATATGGTGCCTTGCGAATGGTATTTGCCCATTTGTATCTTCTTGTGACATTGCGGTTACCTTGAATGCTTGAACTAAGCTACACTTGTTTACTCATCGTATATTGAATAAAAATATTTTGCAGTCATTTGTACTACCATCGGGTGTCTGCACCATGCAACATTTTATAATAAATTTTTAAGCTCTCTCGAGGCCCCACTCTTACCTAACGCCCTGACCTTTCTTGGGGCCTGTAAGCCATATTGAATGAATGAATGAATGAATGTGTGAATGAATAGATACATAAAACGAACTTCTCCAATAAATTACATTTAAATCTTAGAATAACAGAGAGCCGAGCTAGTCGGTAAGTATTCATTCTAAAAGACAGGGCGTGCAAACATGGACGCAAGAAAGAAGTTCCATGCCGACTCAACGCAGACAACGGTCCATGCGTCCGTTCTTCTTTCACGTAAGACGCCTATCACTACAAAGCAGTGAATGTGCAATATAACAAATTTTTCTTCTCGTTGCTGGGTTTGAACCCAGGCTTTCAAACGCAGTATACGCAAGCAATATCGGCCACTTGATAGCGGCATTCGTTGTTTCACTAGCCTCGAGCAACACTGTTTGTTTAACGGTCTCTCATCACTTCAAGTCGCTTTCAAGTGATATGGCTCCATCGTGTGAGCAGAAAGAACTTCGACTGCCATAGGGAGGCTTAGGGATATAAGTCGGTCACTACTAAACTCTTTCTCGTATATTTGCCACTCGAAACCTTTTTAGGTATAGCTAAGACTCGATACTGATGCCACGCTTTCTCGCACACAGTAACTACAGCGCAATTCTCAGTATTCGCAATTTACTGATCCTTTTTCAGTAATTTAGTGCAGCGTTTCAGAAAAATATTTTTGCAAGAGCTCTGTTTTCTCGCGCGGCCCGTGGATTTTACGAAATTCCTTTGCCACAAGTCGTTACAAAGTTACTCTGAGAAAGTCGGAGCTGTTTTTTTTTCAGCGTCCATTTTGCCAAAGTGCATCAATAGAGACATGGCAAGCAAGTAGCATCGATTGATGAGCGTTATTTAGTGAGCAATATGCTGCAAGGCTGTTCTTATGCATATTGTATTTTAAGCGGATGTTTGTTCTCCAGCCCTCTAATTATTTTTTCTCTTGAACTATATGTTTACTTGAAGCAGGTGTAAGAGTTTTTATTCTTTGTGTTGTCGGTTTTTATATTTTTGAAATTTATCCGCATTTTTCAGTGTTCTTGTTACTGATTTGTTGTGTTCAATAATAATAATAGTTGCTGTATGTTTCTCTTTGATGCGCTTTATTTATTTTGCTGTCATTTTTACCAAACTTTTTAGGTACACATTTGACTTGTAAATAAATAGGAACTTATCCAGTGCAAGGACACCATCTGTTTTCGTCGCCGTTCGCATTTTTGTTTCTGCACGATTGTGGGGTTGTTTCTGCGAACGAGGATGCACAGCCTCGTAAAATGTCCGATGCTGAAGCAGAGAGCAAACGACTGGCCGGTACCAAGACTAGCTTCAAGAAAGTCTGGTAGCAGGAGTATTGCAATGAAGGAAGCCGTTACAAGCGTACACTAATTTTGTTTCCTTTTAGTATATCTTATGTATATAGTTAAATATGTGCAAGGATGTAATGTGCAATGACTGCTTCATTTTAATATGCATTTTATATGCATCAGAAATTCAGAAAAAGTGTTTCTACCTCTTCTACGTATATGATGCAACGGAGAATGATTCTTCTGTTTCGATATTTTTTTTATTATGTATACAGTTATGATTATGAAGGAGTGCCTATACTTTTATATAAACGCTACAAATGTGCGGTGATGTAACGTGGAATGATGTTTTTGTTCCAATGTTTTATCTTGTATGGAAATTTGTCAACAAGATAGAGCGCTTATGAGTCGCTGCAATAGTTGTGTTTTCTTTATTTCAAGTAGTTATAAATCTGTGATCAATGGATATTAAAAAAACTTATTTGCAATTCGAGGCTTCATTTTTGAGGGAGGGACCTGCCCGCTGTTCGCACACAGTGACGAACGCGGGAAAGTGCGTTCGCGAGTTTAGCCTTAGCCAACTAACGAAGAAAAATCTCCTGTGAACAAAAGAAAAAGAGCACATTTTAGCAATACGAATACCACCATGGCTTCTCATAATCTGAGCACACAGGAAGAGTCTTCAATTAAACAGCTAGGTGCCCGAGGCGCGCGCGATGCAACCAAAAAGATATTTACGTTAGAAGGCAACTCAAGCGCGTGAACGCCGTTCTAAATTTAAAAGAATGCACGCTGGGGGTATTTAGCAAATAAGTGCCTCCGCCGTGTTCTGTGTTCATAATTTGATGTAGCGTCTGATTTTCCGAAAACCGTCTTGTAAACAAACACTATGGTATCCGAAAAGAAAAAAGGGCAGCTGTATATAGATCCTAGGATTGCCTTTAACATGTTCTGCCTCTTGTTTTCCTGGTGCGAGCGACGCATGCCACACTTATGAATTCAAGTACAATGCGCAAATGCTAGGTTTTTTCACGTTGTCAAACAGGTCCCAGCTCTAGAAAGCTATTTACGCGTAAGGTGCCGCAATGGGATTTCTTACGTATGCCGGCACCATCTGCGATTTGTTGCTTATAAAACACGAGATGGTATCTAAGGAACCGAACAACCACAAACTATTTTTACTACACATCTTACGTACGAACAGCTGCGTAAATAGACACTTTTAGTTGGGCGTACGTATCGAGCCCACGTACGCAGCACTGCCACGGGAGAGAACTGCGCATGTGCAGTACGTAACGCATCGATTCCAGAGATGCGCGCGTACGCCCGATAAAAAACGCGGCGTGCGTAAACGTGACCAGGCGAAGCGTACGCGGCGTGACGCTCTCGCGATATCTCGATTGATATAAGAACCAGATAGCAAAACGGCAGCGATGGCGTCGAACGCAGAGAGCAACAAAGCCGGCTCAAATCGAGTTTATTTTACTTTGAGCGATGATATTGCGCTGCTAGCGGAAATACAAACTAGCGATCCGTTTAGGCACCCGGAGCAGTGGGAAGAGATAGCTTGGCGCCTCAGGGAAGCCCTGAAAAAACCTTTTACAGCGCGCTGTGTGCGCGAGCGCATTGAACCTGTTGCTGGCACGGTACTCGGAGAATGATCAGCGAAACCAAAAAAAGTAAGTCTGGATGGTTGTTTCCGAGCACGGTACAAAATAGGGTGCGTTAGTCGTTGTGCAACCTTGCTATTAATTGATGTTCGTAGGTCCGGTACAGTAGCAATGGTCAACACAGTCTGTCCAAACGCACGCAACGTGACCAAACACACGGTAAAAGCGCACGCACATGCAAAACCTCGCGTAACTGAACAAACCGACGTAGACCATGGATCCAAAAAACGATTCGCCTTGGCTTGGATGCTAGTGGCCATTATGACGGCCGCTACTGCGCGAGGGCGCTAAAAAGCACCCAAAAGCTGTTTTATTTCTAATAACATACGTCCAGTTGAACCAAACGTATCTCGGTACGGCAATACGGGGAACTAAAAGTGTCGTTGAGCGCTTCGCATGCAGCGTACGCAACGTATCGTGCCGCATACGTGGGCTCGTTACGTACGCCCAACTAAAAGTGTCTAATATGCGCCCAGAATTGCCGCGTTTTCTAGCAAGCGCATCGGCGCGGCGCGCCTTGCGAGTCTCGCCCAATAACGGCGTCCGAGAATGACGGGCGAGCAGGAAACGGCACTGAGAGAAGGAGCTTGCGCTGCCTTTTAAAAATAGTGGGAGCTTAGAATCGCCGCAAGTGTGGGACGCAAAGGAGCGGAAACGGCGTCCGCGGACAACCGAACCGAGGTGGCGCAGTCTGCAACGCCATCGCCATCAGCGCGAACCATATGCTAACGACAGTAATGACATTTCGGGTTAGCACGTTTCGGGTTAGCTGAGACAAGTATTTCTTGAGCCGCGGTCGCATTCTGGAGAAAATCACGAGTGACGAGAATTGCGGCTTTTACATCGCTCTTATGCAAAGTAAGTTAGAGATTTACGTATTCACCAAGAAACTTAAAACGCATTGATGTAGTAGACATGTATCGATTGTTTTCGTGGTACTTTCAATAATTCGAAATTCGGACATATTTCTAGGTCCCGTGAAATACGAAATAACGAGCTTCTACTCTATATGCAATTACATGAACAGACTGTGTTAACGAAACATATATTTTATAACTACTCTTCAATGAAAAGAACAAAACAGAGAAAAGAAACATGTATAATATGAGAACTACAATATCTTCCATGTTACGTGCATGAAGCGGATTGTATTTATACAAGAAAAATAAATGCGCAAAAGCATGTGAAGTATGTAATAATAATTTTATAATGCTTTTAATGAATTTGTGATGAAACAGAGAACACGGCTAAAGGGAGGGCTAGTGTTATTGTTTATGCATTCATTCTGGAGAAAGTATCGTTTAAGTGCACAGGAAAACCTTTTCTTCTTTTCTTTGACACGGTATATCGTTCCAGACCTCTGGTAATGTAACCTGCAGCAGTCATCTTCCATAAACCTTGTTAGTAAGTGGAAGATTTTCTGTGTAATGTGGCGCGTCAAGTGAGGCGAGAAGAGGAAGAAAATGTTGATATACATGTTTCTAATTATGAAAGTCCAGTGTGAATAACCCACCAAACAATGGCTGTGTCTCCCGCAATCAAGAGTAGAACATGACATGTGTACTGGGAAGGCAGATTGGTTGGAGATTGTGCTAGCCACAATCTTGTGCATGTTTGCAAGGGCACACCCCATCAAACTGCACTGTGCACACGTCCGTATAGACGCAATTGTTTGCTGCAGTGCTTTGTATGTCGTATATATAAGATAAATGCTGTGCTTTGTCTAGCGTATGCGGGAAAGGCGGCAACGACAGCAGGCTGGTTCGCCGCACACATCGTGGCGCGATCTCTCGAAGAATACAGCAACTCGCGCCGCAAAACCGCCGCCTCGGGCACCGCGCCAGTTACTTGCCCACCACTGGCATTCACAAGGACCCAGGTTCTGCGCTTAAAACAGCAATGGTATGGTTGCCTATCTGCCATTAGGACGTCGGTAATGTGACAGGTAAGTACGGGTTCAGCGCACGAGAAGTTACAGCTTCAGTAGCAGAGTGAACAAACGCTAGCTGTAAAGCCATACATTTTCTATGTTGTTTGGACCGCTGCCAGGGTCCCGGATGTCTCTTTGGCAATATCCGGATATTCTCGTTGAGAAATCCGTACATCTTGTTTGAAATCCTCGGATAATGACGTTGGAATTTCGCAGAAGGTGGTCACTTGAAGGCCGCCGACAACTGGATCTAAAAGCAATTCATGCCTAATAAACATTTATATCCAGTGACTATGAAATGAGTGCAGGTAGTTTCGTGCAGTCTTATGGTTGCAATAGAACGTATCATTGGTTGAGTGCTACAAACATTTCCCGAAGTTTTAAGTTCGCACATTCACACTAGAAGTGGCTGGTATGTTATATTAAAAGATGCAACCGGCGTATACAAAGCAGTGAATTACATTGAATTACATGCAATGGAATTTATTTCGTAGACCAAATAATCTCGACTTTCCACTGGGCTCATAAACTCTATATATTTATTGTCATTTTCCCCAGATCTACAACACCTCGGCCCACATGCACATACGTGCGAAAAAAAATGTGGGCACCACTTATGAAAGTGTAGTCTAAATAAATGGCATATTTTATTGGCACATATATCAGGTGTCATATATAATAAAGCTTCCGAATCCACCAACGTTGGTTAATATTGTTCGTCAGATACTTTCTAGTGCACGGCATCTGATATTCCCTGGGAACGTCTCGACAAGAAAAAATTGTCCATAACCACTAAAACGAAAAGACATAGTCATCCCTTAGGGCTTGCATACTTGGCATTTCCCAAGTGTCCTTTAATGTAAAGTGTGATACAGTGGCCGCCACACGTCAATCCAATTCATACACGCACGGCGTCTGCCCGCCACCTGGGGCAAAACGCGCGCTAAAGAATATGTATTGCTGCCTGCCTTTTCAGGGTGGTTGATATAAGCACGCGCTTCCGAATAATACTACAACGGTCTCAAAATATTCTGTAGTTCTAGCTGCAGTCATTGCGGAATTTAAGTATATTTTGCCATGAATTGTACTACTACAGAACTGACACACAGGCTTAGCTACTAGCTGAGTGAATACGCTTATGACGCGAAAGAGTCGATCGTAGTGCAAATCTCTTCCCGCATATGTCGCACCCATGAGGTCGCTCGCCGGTGTGGGTTAGAATGTGCCTCTTTAACGTACTCCTGTCCACAAATGCAGCAGGACAAAGATGGCAGAGACACGGCTTCTCGCCCTTATGCGTACGGTTGTGAATCGCTAGTGCTTCTTTAGAACTAAATTTGCTGCTGCAGGACTGACATTTAAACTTCTTTATCCCCATGTGAATAAGCTTATGGCGCGAAAGGTTTCGCTTCGAAGTAAATGTCTTCCCACACACATCGCACCTGTGTGGTCGCTCACATGTGTGGGTCAGAACATGTGCCTTGAGAGTACCCGTGTCCGCGAATGCAGCGGGACACAGGTGGCACAGGTACGGCTTCTCGCCCGTATGTGTGCGGGTGTGCCTGGTTAGGCTTTGCTTCAAGTTAAACGCATTGCCGCAGAACTGACATCTGAACTTCTTTACACCCGAGTGAGTGAGCTTATGCTGCGAAAGGTTGCAGCTCGATCTGAATCTCTTCGCACACAGGTCGCACGTGTACGGTCGCTCGCCGGTGTGGCTTACGACGTGTGTTTTCAGCGTACTCAAGCGCGCGAACGTAGCGGGACACAGGTGGCATGCGTACGGCTTTTCTCCAGTGTGCGTGCGGGCGTGGCGCTGGAGGTTGTCTCTCCGAAAAAAAATTCGGCCGCACACGTGGCAGGCCACCGTCTTCTTCCGCGAATGAGTCAGTCCGTGGCACGCGAGGTTTGATTTCGTGGCGAATTTTCGTCCGCAGACGTTGCATTCATGCGGTCGCTCACCAGTGTGAGTCAACATGTGCCTTTTCCGATGGTCGCTGCGGGTGAACGTGGCCGGGCACGACGAACACTCGAAGGGTCTCTCACCCGTGTGCGTGCGACTGTGGGTCACCAGGTTGTTCTTCTGCGTGAATTTCTTGCCGCACACGCCACAGGTGTACTGGTTTTCGCGCACGTGAGCAAACAAGTGTGTTCGCAGCTGCGATGTTCGCTTGAAACTTTCTCGCACACGCCGCACTGCAAGGACCTCGTGGCCGTAGGCTTGCCGTCTTTTTCTGGTTGGCATAAATTGTCCTTCTCAAGAAACCTGCAATTGAAAGCAAATTTTTGACATTGCGAGTTTTAGGTATTGCGTATTACGCAAAATTGCTGCTGCGTGACGTGACTGTACGGCTAACTTAAAAGACAGTTGGTAAAATGAAAATAATGGCATGCATATCCTATAGAGCATGAGGTACATGCCGAGCTCGTGGTCTCCTCGTGGCTGTTTCGCTAGCTTGACATACACCAATATTGGTATTGCGCGACTCGCCTGCATGATGAACACTAATGACAGGTGGTGACACGACAATCATGCCATGCATTTTACGTGGCGCATAATTTATATGCCACGCTCATGGTGAGCTCGCGGCCGTCTGCCTAGCTTGATATACGCCGAAACTGGTAATGCGTGACGTGACTATGACGAAAATAAATAACAGGTGCTAATATGCAAATCATAACATCCATGTCAAGTACGGCATGATTTACATGACACTGCCTTGGTACGCTTCCGGCCGTTTTGTTAACTGGATATACACCAAAATTGGTGTGGCATGACATGAGTGCGTGACGAACATAAATGACAGGTCGTGCATTGTACATACAATAATATACGTTTCATTGTATAAAGGATTGCACATCCATGCTTGCATGACAAACATCGGATATATAGCGTCCTAGATGTCACGACATGAACGACTTCATTTTCCTCAGAGAAACAAGGTGGTGTATACAGCTCTCTGCTGGCTGCTACGCATTACATTGATTCCCACAGTACGTGGGATCTGTCGGATTTTTATTGATATGATGTGAAGGAGATGATGGTGCACAAATAAGGCGTCGGAATTAACTCTTGAAGAGATCGAGCATACAAGACAACAAATAAAGTCACAAACACAGGTATCTCATGCGACAGCGCCATAACGTAAAAAAAAGGAAATGAAGCAATGCAAATAATAAAATCAACAATCGTCTCTCTGGTCATCATGGAGATGGATCCATGATGACGAGAGAGAACATAGCAGTCAACACATCAGGATAACTAGGAGATACATATATTAGGTAGGACGTGCATATACTAAAATACATTAAGCTAACAGAAACATAAATGCCTTAACAATTACCAGGAATTCCACTGTCTTCAAGAATGCATTTTAACACTTTGCGTACGTAAGGCTATTGTTGGCTACGGGACCACAGGTTTTTTATACAGAACGGTATCCCTACTGAAACGTTCCGTATGCCATTGCAATAATTCCATATGTTTCCATACGAAGTCCATATGTTTTCCGTATATTTTTCATATATTTTCCATATATTTCCGTAAGATTCTTACGGAAACATACGGAAATATTGGAATGTCATATGGAACAGTTCAGTAGTGATGGTGTAAAATATCATTAGTTTTGATTGATACATTGAGCATTCGAGACAGCTCAGAACGAAAAAAGGGTAAATTTTTTTTCGAGGGGCTAGTTTGTTTTTTAGACAGAAGCAAATGATCCCAACAGATAATAAGGTCAAGGAAAGCAAACGGGACATTGTTGCCTTTAACGGTAGTTTAGCAGTCCGGACGTAAAGAGAAACAATTCACCATGACAGGGAGGCGCCTTTCATCGTAGCTGAGTCGGTAGAGCATCGGACGCGTAGTTCAAAGTTTGCGAATTTGGATCCCACCAACAGAAATGGTAATTTTTCTTCCCATTTACTTTTTGTAAATTTACGTTATAATGTTTACACTACAGTTAAAGACAACCATTATTGTCCCCTATGCTTTCCTTTTGGTCTAAATCCGTGTCGAATTCACTTGGAAGGGACATATTAAAAACTATCAGAGCTCGTTATCCCTCATATACGAAAGCAACAATCAGAGCATCCAAAACATCCAGCTGTTTCCATCTGCTTTAGCTACCTCTCTAAATGTAATGAATGAGGCTACTTTTTTCTGAGTAGCCAAAAGCGATTTCTCGCGAGTAATGTTGCGCGTCTAGGCTGATCAGCTTCAATAATAACCAATATATAGACTCGCTTAGAAGCCGTCCCTTCAAGTGGTCATACCGAAACTGAAAAAAAAGAACAGAATTCCACCAAGAGCAAAATCGGGCGCAAAGTATCGAATAAATGCATGCCGCATGATATCACGACATATTGCAAATGCCTGTAAATTTATACACACATTGCAACCAGAGAAATTCAAGTGACTGGCAAAGCATTCAGAAGGAATATCAAAAACTGTGAATGCCACGGAAGATGACTCTGCAAAATGCTAGAGGCCCCTGCAGCGTGGAATGTCAGTGAACGCTAAAGAACACCAGACGGTCGATATTTTCGGAGCTCTCCATATAGCGTGCCTCTTAATGAAAGTTTGGTTTTCGCGCGGAAAACCCACCGTTGTTATTATAATATGACTTTATGCGGGAATATGCTGGCAGCTGAGCGTAAGGCGTAGTAGCAGCGATAGCCAAGACTAGTAACCATTTGTGAAATATGCTTCGATTCACATTGGTGTAGAAACAATAGTGTTCGTGTTTCTGATCGTGGTGCGAAATTACGGACACATGAAGACAACGGTACATTTTACAAGGCCACTCTAAAGACAAAGCTTCCCGGCACCGTGTAGAGTGATCACTTTGTCAAGATCACAAAATAGGTGAGCCCCTTATATGTTTGGCTATACGGTACAACCAGGGTTAGCCTCCTAATGTCAGCTTGGAGATGTATACACCACGTCCATGTCTGAAGTGTCTCAGCTGACTGTCAAAACTGACACTATTTTTCGTCCCGGTGCCGCAAGAACAGGCCCGGGATATTGCCACTTAAGAGTTGTAATATAGACAAGATCAAGAGGTAGAATCCTTGGAACTACTTGCAGGGGAAGTGGGGTGCTTTGGCATTCAAATATTTAAATAAATCAATGGGTGATCATCTTTAAATAAGGCATTTACTGCTTGGTAATGTGAAATTATTAAACTGCAATGTTTCTTCCAAATGTAAAGTACTGGTGACCAGAAACATAGAACCATTGAAAGATATCCGGAACAGAGCAGAAGTATCTCGAAATAAAAGAGAATCTGGGTTGAATGAAGCGGACCCTAAATTTCCCACATTTCAGTAACGCCTACATTGCAAAAACTGTCCTTCAGATCCGCGAACAAGACCTACGTAGAACTTACAGATGGCTCTCATTCTATGAAAATAGGGAGTACTTCGTAACTTCAACGGACATATTGCTTTCTTTTTAGTTAGGAAGAGAGTGTTCTAAAGTCATAGCAAAAAAGAAAGCTCTAAAAGTCCTAAAGTCGAAAAGTCCTGAAGTTTAATGCGCTGACATTACAGGAATTATGATAATTGTTATATCTCATGTGAAATTATGCCATTGTTATTTTTTCACATTCTTACTTTGCATACACACTTTACGACTGCACCCTGCCCAACCGAAGCTTTACTAGTACTACATTCTGTTATGGGTGAAAACAATTATTGAACTAAAAACCAGGCCAAGGAAAGCAGTATGATGCCCTGTAATGTAGGAGGATGCTGCTGCAGTGTTTATTCTAGAGCTGAATTTAATGAGAAAGGGCAGCAATGTAGGTCATCTGTAGATATTTGCAGACTATAATTGTGTTATGCTCATTTTGTTATCGCAGGAAGCATCTTCAAAAAGCAGTGCTACAAGGATGTGAGCAGCAGTTTCGCTTCAACGAACGGGTCAAATTCATGCAAGCCACGTGCCTGCTGCTTCTGGCCTACACAAACATGCAGCCACCATAGTAAAGTTCTTGCAAAGGTGTGAGACATCCCTATGCTGCATGGATTGAGCATGTTAATTGCCTGTTTTTATAGCCTATAGTAATATGTCTACAAGTGTACTTCCTTCCAGTGTATGTTTACATTCTCTTAAAGGGCCAGTCAGCAGGCTCTGACCTCTTTTTTTTACACCTCCCAAACAAGCTCGCTAATTCGCACAGAGGGCCGCAGGAATCACATTGTGCGAATATCAGACACTCCACTCCGCGCCACCAACGACGTCATACCGCTCGCCAGCCGGTCAGCGATACACGCCGAGGAGGACCGACGTTTGGCGCGCCCCCGACTATCGTCCACTCTGCTACCACTGCGGAGAAGCCGGCCACACCTACCGCCGCTGCCATTATCGACAGAGGGGACTGCGTGGGTTCGCCGTCGACGCGCCGCGTCCACAGCAGGGTGAACGACCACGTGACATCGCCGACTATCTGGCACGAGCGCAGTGGACCACCCGAGGACATTCCCGATCGCCGTCGCCAGGCCACTACGCCTCTCCCCAACGCCGACCATACACTGGCCCAATCCGGGGCCGGTCACCTAGCCCGCATCCGGAAAACTAAGGGCAGCAACTGATGGAGGTGCGGTTGCTGTACGACGAAATACCGAAGACCCTCCGCCGCCGACGCCGCCGCCACGACGAAGGCTTCAGGACACGACACGAACCCCTGACGACGAAACCTCGCGGACCGAAGTAGACCTGACGACGCAACGTGGAAGCAGCGGAACAAACCGATGTAGCCGTGACCTGACGCCACGACCTAACTGCAACGCAGGACGACCAACTTGCGACCTCGACGTTCTTATCGACGGCCACAGCGTCACAGCCCTCGTCGACACCGGAGCCGACTATTCTGTCATCAGTGGACCGTTCGCCACGAAGCTGAAGAAAGTTAGGACAGCCTGGGAAGGCCCCCGAAATCCGGACAGCTGGAGGTCACCTCGTAACGCCGGAGGGAATCTGCACAGCGAGACTCACCATTAACAACCGGATTTATCCCGCGAACTTCGTAGTCCTAGAGCGTTGCTCGAGAGATGTCATCCTTGGTATGAACTTAGGCCTGCATGGTGCAATCATCGACCTGATGTCCAAGTCAGTAACACTGTCCACGGAAAAGGCACTACCGCTGCACACTCCGCCAAGAAAGCACGCCTTGAATGTGCTGGAAGACCAGGTCACCATTCCCCCTCGCTCCAGCGTCATCATTTCCGTCGGCACTCAGAAATCAGCAGACCTGGAAGCCGTTGTTGAAGGCGACCAGCACCACTTGATTAACTGCAAGGTTTGCGTCGCAAGAGGAGTAGCAGAGCTGCGGGCAGGGAAAGCAACAGTTATGCTCACGAATTTCAGCAACGAGTAGAAGCACTTGAGCAAAGGCACGACGGTCGCCTACATCGAAGAAATCGTAGAAGCCAGCAATGCTTTCGGCATCACCGATTCTCCCGAGCCTACTCCGACGAATAAAGCGCCGCACCCAGCTTTCGACATCAATCCCAGCCTTCAGAAGCACAAGCAAGACCAGCTCAAAACCCTGCTCCTGCAACACAACGACTGCTTTTCGTCGTCGTCACGAATTCGGCAGGCTCCCGTGGCGAAACATCGCATCATAACATAGGAAAGCGCCAGACAACTCCGTCAGAGCCCGTACAGAGTTTCGACGCGCGAACGGGAGGCCGTGATGAAACAGGTCGACGAAATGCTACATGACATCATCCAGCCGTCGAAGAGTCCGTGGGCATCCCCGGTGGTGCTAGTGAAGGAGGATGGACTCTACGTTTTTGCGTCGATTATCGTCGCCTGAACAAAGTCACGAAGAAGGACGTGGATCCCCTTCCCCGGACAGACGACACCCTGGATCGATTACACAACGGAAAGTACTTTCCGTCGATGGACCTCAAGACCGGTTACTGGCAAATAGAAGTCTATGAGAGAGACCGAGAAAAGACTGTTTTTATAACACCAGACGGCCTGTTCGAGTTCAAGGTCTTGCCCTTTGGTCTTTGCTCAGCTCCTGCGACTTTTTCAACGGGTTATGGATACAGCACTGGCCGGCTTGAAGTGGCAGAAGTGCCTCGTGTATTGGACGACCGTCGTTGTGTTTTCCTCCAACTTCGACGAACACCTTCGGCGCCTTGAAGTTGTACTTCAAGCAATCAAGACCACCGGACTCACCTTGAAGCCTGAAAAGTGCCGCTTCGCGTACGAGGAGCTCTTGTTCTTGGGTCACGTGATCAGCAAGGATGGTGTTCGCCCGGACCCGCGGAAAACAGCTGCCATCGCTGCCTTCCCGCCGTTTACCGACAAGAAGGCCTTACGCCGTTTTCCTCGGCTTGTGCGCCTATCACAGACGTTTCGTCAATGAATTTTCACGGATCGCCGAGCCACTGACGCAACTCACGAAGGCCGACGTCGAATTCAGGTGGGAAACCGTAGCAAGTTCAAGCATTTCAAGATTGAAACGACGCCTGCAGACGCCCCCGATACTTGCGCATTTCGACGAATACGCCGATACGGAAATCCACACCGACGCAAGCAGCGTAGGACTCGGCGCCGTTTTGTGCAGAAGACCGACGGATTCGAAAGGGTCATCAGTTATGCTACCCGCTCGCTATCAAAAGCAGAAATCAACTACTCCACAACAGAAAAGGAGTGCCTGGCCATCATATGGGCTACATCGAGTTTCGCCCCTACCTCTACGGCCGGCCCTTCAAAGTTGTGAGCGACCACCACGCCTTGTGTTGGCTAGCTAACTTGAAGGACCCTTCAGGTCGCCTCGCACGGTGGAGCCTACGACTTAAAGAATTTGACATAACCGTTGTTTACAAGTCCGGAAGAAAACACTTCGACGCTGACTGCCTGTACCGCGCCCCCGTCGACCCACCGCCACAGGACGACATGGAGGATGACTGCTTCTTGGGAACAATAAGTGCCGAAGACTTCGCCGAACGACAGCGAGCGGACCCAGAAATCAGGGGCCTTGTGGATTACCTCGAGGGCTGGACCACCGTTGTTCCCAAGGTATTCACGCCAGGACCGACGTCGTTTTTCTTGCGCAACGGTGTTCTCCTTAAGAAGAACTTCTTGCCGCTTCGAGCCGATTCCCTTCTCGTAGTGCCCTCGACATTGCGACCAGAGGTCCTCCAGGCTCTGCGTGACGACCCGAAGTCTGGGCACCTGGGTGTTTCTCGCACGCTCGCAAGAATACAGGAAAAGCACTACTGACCGCGCCTTGTCGCCGACGTAACTCACTACGTCAAGACCTGCCGGGACTGTCAGCGACGCAAGACACCGCCGACTAGGCCAGCCGGACTTCTGCAGCCTATCGAGCCACCTCGACGGCCGTTCCAGCAAATTGGGATGGACTTACTGGGGCCGTTCCCGACGTCCACTACCGGAAACAAATCGATCGTCGTAGCTACCGACTACCTTACCCGCTACGCCGAGACAAGGGCCCTACCCAGAGGCAGTGCCGCCGAGGTAGCGAAGTTCTTCGTTGAGAACATCGTCCTGCGTCATGGCGCCCCAGAGGTCCTCATCACGACAGAGGTACGGCGTTACTGCTGACCTAACTCAGGCAATACTGAGATAGAGCAAAACAAGCTGCGCCGGACCACAGCGTACCACCCACAGAAGAATGGCCTCACCGAGCGGCTAAAGAAGACCATCACCGAAATGCTGGCCATGTATGTCGACGTCGAACACAAGACGTGGGATGCCATCCTTCCGTATGTGACCTTCGCATACAACACTGGCCATGCAAGAAACGACGCAAATGACGCCGTACAAGCTGGTCCACGGAAGGAACCCGGCAATGACGCTCGACGCAATGCTACCAACCGCCACCGACGAAGACGATCTCGACGTTGCCACCTATTTGCAACGCGCCGAGGAAGCTCGACAGCTCGCCCACCTGCGCGTCAAGAACCAGCAGAGGGTCGACAGCCGTCACTATAATCTTCGACGACGCCACATGGAGTACCAACCCGGTGACCGTGTGTGGGTCTGGACGCCGATACGCCGACGTGGGCTCAGTGAAAAACTTCTTCGGCGATACTTCGGGCCATACAAGGTGCTTCGACGTCACGGCCGCTCTTGACTACGAGGTCGTCCCGGACGGCATTATGAACTACCAGCGACGCCGCGCACGACCTGAAGTCGTCCATGTCGTGCGCCTTAAGCCGTTTTTTTCGTGTTAGCGAACCTGGGGACTCGACTTTTTCCTTTGTTATTGTAATTATTTGTGTATGCACTTTTTTTTTCCTTTCCACTGTTCTGTTGCAAGCATCGGGACGATGCTTTTCAGAGGGGGGCATTGACACGCCCTCTTCTTCTTTTATTTTGATGTGTTCGAGTTTGACCAGCAAGGACGGTTATCAACGCTCGACGCTGGCCGCGAAGCAGTGTTCGACAAGCTTCACGATTTTAGTCGATCGTTTTGTTAAGATTGCGTGCCGCACGCGAATGTTCCAGCTTTGTCGAGAGATAACGCCGCCACCAGCGATATTGCTGGAAAGTTCCATAGCGCCTGTATAAAAGCCGACGCGCTTGACCGCTTGTCAGTTGATCGACGGTCGACGCTTTGTTCGACGCTATCAGTGTATTACTGTAGTTTGACCTTCAGTTTCCCGGCCACAAGTTCGGCCAAATAAACAGTTTCATCTCTGACGTGCTCACTGCTGCCTTCGTCGACGTCACGACTCCGTGACAGTATGGTTGCTGATGCCTAGCGGTGTCCACACTTCCACGCTCCACCCCCCCCCCCCCCCGACCCCCATCGCCTCAGGATGCTTTTCCACACAAGCTGTGATTTGTTACTCGCAGCTGCTTTGCACAAAGAAGACGCACTACACAGTTTCTCGCTGTCCATGCATGTGCCAAAGATCATTTCAGCGGCATCTTAAGCCCATATTCGTACTTTTTTACATTCTGTTTAAAGGGTACGAAGTAAGCGACAGATGAACCACCACTGATTCTGAAGTTCCTAGATAACTCCTTTTTTAATGAATCACGCAGCTACAATCAACGGATTTCACTGGAACAAGCACGGTGGCTTTTGAAGGTGACTTATTTTGCAGCGCAGTCGGATGTTTGGGTCTATCTGCGATCAATGTAGGTTCAAGGGATTCCTTGTTGACAGGTGGTACGGGACGGCTGAAGTGCCCTCCCACAGTAAAGCTCGAAAGTTCGAGCTCCGTTAATTTAGAAGGGAGAAAAATTTGCACGTGCTATCTGGTCCCGACAAACATGTGTATTTTTCTAATGGCACCAAACCCACGTTATTTCGGTCAGACTTGGCCGCAACCCGGATAATTCACACGATCATCGGGGCGTGGTAAGCACGAAGCGTCGCAAATTTGCGACGCAGAAGATGGAAACGTCGTTCGCGAACCGAACCAGCGGCGGCCTTCAGAAAAGCGTGGTCGCCATCCACAATATTGCCATACCCGTGGTGTTGCGATCAAGGCTTCAGGACCTGCATTCGCTTGGTTTCGTTTTTCATTCTGTACTCTCGCCTCGTTTTCGTTACCGTGTTTACTCGGCGCATGCGAACGGCGTGGATGTTATCTCTGATTGCGTCGATACACGGGGGAGTCAAAGCTGCGACAAACAGTACTTTCGTTTTCATCGTGTGCCCTCCGAACTTCGTAGGCACCACCGATAATTATGCATTAGCGAGTCAGGTTTATTTCTGCAGCAGAAGTGGTCCTCAGCAGTTTTGTTCGGCTCTGTTTGCAAGACCGCGCTTGCTTTCAGAACGCTATGGACCATATTATCGTGTCTTTAGTGACCACGGTTTCGTTCACAAGCGGATGCGGCACTCAGTAACATCGTTTTGACTTCGAGCAGTGCGCGCGCAATGTCACCAAACGCATAAATGGCAAAAGCTGCTGATGAGGTCCAACCGCGGTGCGCATGTTTGCATGAAAGCCTTTGCTATATTTTTAAAGACGATAGTCTCTCCGTGGGGAACAAACGCAGAAATTTTGGTCTGTCTGTCTGTCTGTCACCCGATTCAGCCACCCGGCCAAAGTTGAACACTTGCCTAACGCCCAGCCATCTTGAACTGGTGGCCAGGTTCATACTTGTGTACATTGTCGATGAAAAACCAAACATTACGCATGTCTGAGGCGCAACATCACTACCCTAAGTATTAGGTGGTGTGTTCCTTTACTAGAGAATACATAGATACGTACTCCAAAAAAGCCTAGTTTCTTAAGCTGCGCTGAAAATGCGGCTGCGCTGAAATGCGACGCTATGCACGCCGATGAAAGAACTCTGCCACGGAGGAAGGACACCCTCTGCACCAAGCTCATGTTTCCCGACGTATTGCCAGGTGGCGCTCATTACTCACCGCAGCGCCTTCTCTATTGTCTTTAGACATACTTTGCAGCGAAGCATGCAGATACGCGGCCAATTTTTTAGGGGCGTAGCTCCTCTTATTCTAACATTGTCCCATGTCAGGCGTAAACGGCGGTATCTCCCGAACAGTATAATAGATGGCGCTGTCCCATAGAGATTCATGCAAACTGCAGTTGGGTGACGATATACAAGATGGCGCTGTCCCATAGAGATAAAAAAATAAAAAGATAAAGAAATAAAACATGATAATAAAATAAGACACATAAAAAATAAAAATAATGAAAAACAATAAAAAATAAAAAAAACAGAAAAACACGAAAAAAAGAAAAAAAACGGAACAAAAGGAAAAATCTTCTCAGCTCTTCATCATTCACCCGTGGATATGAAGTTAATTTTAACGCGATAGCATTAGAGAGCTCGATTGTCGCAGAATTCCGCCGCGGTGTCGGGACCGTTGGTTGTGAGCAAAAAATCATCCGTGAGCGAAAAATCGAGAAAGGAAATGGACAACTATGTCCATCTAACGGAAAACATATGAAGCCAATGCCGCCTTTCCAGAGGAGGCATTGATCAAGCAAAGAGCAACGCTAGATAATGTGCTGCCATCTGTGAGGCATTGTGACACTCTTCATGGCCTCCGACATGGCAAGCGCGCGGCCGTATATCTTGGAGCCCATGCGACTCTTGCTTTAGATCAAAAACCCGTATGTACCATTCTCGCGCGCGTGTGTGTGTAACAATACACATTAATAAGTCTTCACTTAGTGGTTGAAGTTGAACTCTTAAAGGCGAAGCTTAAGGGTCCCTCAACGAACGATTAGCTGCCGGTAATTTTTCCGGCGTCAAAATTATTGCCACGTGCGCGTTGGTGTTGGTGGTGGCGGTGCTTCATAAGGGATAAGTGCAGAGTACGTTTCCGCTTAAGACGCGGGGTCTTGAGCCGTTGTCACATTGTGAACGAAGTCCCGAATGACGGGAATCGTGGCTTTTACCATGCTTGTGTGAATATAAGTAGTGCACCTACGTATTCCTCAAGAAAATGGAAATGCATTGACGTAACAGCACTTTCGATAATTTGGCATTCGCTTAGTATGGATATTTTCTGGTTCTGTGAAATCCGAATTAAGGAGCTCTTACTGTAGTACTTCAAATGTTTCATCTTTTCTTCTAAACATACGCAGATTCCAGTGGAGGCAGTGTCTACAACCTGAGTCTTCAGTCAATTTTCGTAAACGCAAACGAACATTTTGCAGGCATGGCTTAGTGCTGACTTGTACTATGTATATATAGTGGTACAAATCGATCACCTTTTGCGATCACCACCAATAATGCTTCAATTCTTAAGCGCAACAAGGGGCACAACGCATCGCTTTAGCGTCACACGCTAAAGACTGGGGTCTGGATAAGCTGCACTCCCCGCAGGGGCGTCTGCGCAAGCCGGCGTTTGGTGATTGGCGTCACCGGGGACCCGAACCAATGTGGGGAGGGGGGGGGTTCAACCCTTCCCACGCTCGCCGAGCGTGGCTTAGCAGTGTCCGGGGAAAGGGAAATCTTGGGGATTAGTCCACGCTGGGTGATTGGACCTTAGGCGCCCCGGCAGATGCAACCTGACCCTTTGGCCGCGGCCATCAGGGAGACGGCGCCCCTGGGCTTCGACCCACCCGGGGGAAATCTGCAGTCCCTTTTCCTATATCACGCTCCCTGCATCTTCGTCTTTCCTCTCTCATTTTTAGTCTTTCCTGTCTATTCCTTCTTCCAATCAATGCGATAGAAATTGTATAGACACTCTCGGCAGAGAGTTTTGCCGTCGCTATCCCCCGTCGGTCCCCGATAGTATATGTCTGTATATCTATAAAAAGTAACAATAACCAGTAAGCAGAAGAAAAAAATTCGAAGCGCCGAACCGGGGATTTGAGCCAGCGACCCCTCATTTCACAGCAGCACTGCGTTAGGTAACTCAACGACGCGCCATGTAAGCTCCGGAGAAAAAAAAAATGGCCGCGTATCTGCATGCTTCGCTGCAAATGTCGTCTAAAGACGATAGAAGAGGCGCTGCGTGAGATATGGACGCCATCTGGCAATACGTCGGGAAACATGAGTGCTGTGTTGCGGGCTGGTAGTCCGGCGCAGCGGCAGGCGAAGACCGGCGGTGATCAACGCGACCGGCGGGGACGCCTGCCAGCCCTAACACGCGGTTTGGCGCGAAGCGCCGATGCAGAAGAGACGTCCGCACTCAACGAGTACTCTCCACACACTATTTTATTTTCACGTCGCCTGGGTAAAGCGGGAACGCCAGAGCGGCGCCCCATGGCATTCGTACAGTGCAATACCGAACCGAAACCGAAACACAACAATGAGCTCGTGCAGAGGGCACGGAGGAAGGCAAGTTTCAGCGCAGTCGCATTTTCAGTGCAGCTTAAGAAATTAGGGTCTCTAGAATTACGTATCTATGTATTCTCTATTAAAGGAACACACCCCCTAATACTTACCTAGTGATGTTGCGCCTCAGGTATGCGTAATGTTTGCTTTTTGATCAACAATGTGCACAAGTATGAACCTCGTCAGCCGTTCAAGATGGCTGGCCCTTGGGCAAGTGGCTCAACTTTGACCGGGTGGCTGAATCGAGTGACGTGCACAAACAGAAAGACGACCAAAATTCTGCGTTTAGGTTCCCCAGAAAGACTACCGTCTTAATAACGGAAGCTCTTTATATACACCATTACCGCTGGTGGTACGCATGTATCAAAGGAGATTCGACGTGTTTTACATGCGAAGCAGCTTTGCTCGGGGGGTGTGTCAGTCCTTTCATTGGCGTCCATGCGCTTTCTTATTGCGCATGCGCCAACTCTTCCCCTCCTCCTCCGGCAGAGGTGGTGTGAGCGCTGCCCTCCCCTTCTCCTCCCCCGTTTTCCTCTGCCCTTTTCTCTCTCCGGCGCAGCTGTGGCTGGTATATATTGCGGCGCGCGCTCGCTCCGTTGCACTCTCCCTTCGCAACGGCGCGTTTTCAAAAAGATACACAATCTTCAAACTAAAAGGAAAGCGTGTGTGCTGGCACGCGCAAGAGCGTTCAGGCCTGCGTAAGTGGCTGGGTAAGACGCTGTGCCCTCTCTCCATACACTCTCTCAGCAATCATTGATGGCGTCGGGCAGCCAAATCCTGCAGACGCGCGATGAAACCCACGTTGTGCGGCGTCGCGTGGCGATGACCCCGCGTTGGCGTGCTCCAACAAGATTTCGGGACGACGTAACCGAACAACAACCAGGGGCGTAGCCAAAGGGGGGCTTGGGGGGGTTGAAAACCGCCCCGAAAGTTTTCACTGTGCTTGCGTATATATACACGCACACATACAAACGCACACACGAACATACATAAGTATGGTTGGACCCCCCCCCCCCCGAAAAAATTTCGGCTACGCCGCTGACAGAAACTACTAGACCAGAATTTCCAGCGCTCGAAGGGGGCCGCCATGTTTGGCCGACCCGAGGCGCCGCGGTTGCGAGCATTTGCTTGGGGGCTGCTGAACGCGCTGGCGTACAGCGCGGTGCACCACATTTGTGGCTTCAGTAGCGGGCGATGGCAGATTCGCGAGCGCTGCCAGCCGCTCAGTCTTCTCTGAATGTCGGAACGTGCATCTTCTTTCGTGCGACAACATTTGGAACAGTGTAATTGCGCCAGGGAGCTTGCCAAACATCGCGAGAAACGTTCAGCAACATCGTCACGAAGTTGGAATAGTTTCAACGCCGTGCCGTTGTCCCACTCTCTTTCTTTTTTTAGAACTGTATCATATCAAGAAACGTTTTTAAACTTACGCATTTGCGTAGATAACGGCCAGATTGAAGCCTAGTAAGCTGTATCCTTTTTTTTTTCTGAAAGGCCAGCAGCGACAGATATTTTCGTGCCGCGCTACCGTCCGACTTTGTGCTGCACGATGGCTGTTTTGTGCTCCCTCTCGCAAAGTGCAACGCGATGATTTAGTTAGGCGATTATTTCAGTTTTTAACGCAGAACGCTGTAGCGGAGATTACGTGCGGCTTCTTTAATTATTGCGAAAAGGATGGCCTGGCGTAGTGTCCGAAGCCTCTTGTAGCAAAGCTAGGCGCAGCGCGCATGCCGGCCCCTAACCTCTGTGTCTTAAGAGCAGTCTGCAAGAACACCCCGTCGCACAGGTGCTTTGAATCACTATCAAAACAGACGAAGATTACGGTTGAGTCTGATATTGAATTGAGTTCGATCCTGACCAAGCGGCGCACACCGCATGCGCTTTCTGTCGCGACGTGCCTCGTTCAGGAATATACTTAACTGCAATTGAAGGATCGCCGCTGCAATGACAAGATCCCTGTCACACGGGCACTTTCGATCACAATTGAGTCCCGGATCAGGATTTTTATCGCCTCGACCTTCCTTTGCTGTCACAGTAAAAATTGTTGTTATGAACCACAGGTCGACATGCCTCGCGGCTCTTGTGAGGTTCAAAATACATATGTTCTAAAGACATGAAGTTGTTAAAAAGTGAAACAGTTCGTTACATCGAGGTTTACCTGCGCCTTTTTGAAACAAATTTACAACCAAGGTGGCCGCATTTTGATTTCAGAAGCAAGAATAAACAACCGCTTGTTAAAATTTCTGTGTATGTTAATAACTGAAGCTTGTTTCCTCTCGGCAGCTGCGGTGGCGCCTGTAAGTCTTCAGGCAAAATTAAGAGACATTTGTTAATTGGCTTCGCAGTGTGAGAAAATATCTGATGAATACTGTCTTTCTCATTTCAAGATTCGTCCGTTGTCCGTTGTCGTTCTAGTAATTCAGTTTATTATTTTTTTTTCATCCAGCAGGTGGTTCTGGTCCTGTTTTAAGCCATACACTTGCAGTGCAGGCCGTTTGAATAGGCAGAAAATATGGCCTCCTGAGCAAACGCGCCAGCTCACTTATTACTTATCGAAATCAAGGGCCTTGAAAACGTCTAGAATACACGCTGCACAAACACAAGCCGCTCGTTTTTCGTGAACGTCGCAGGTCTGTTGCATCAGGCCGCTTCCTTTTTCCCTCCTCGTTGTTCGGGCACCCAACGACGGACGCAGTGCCACCCGGACGAATTTTTATACATTGCACTGCCGTTCCTAGTACGCGGCAAGCAAGCAACTCAGAGTGCAACTTTCTAACAGCTCTGAAAGCACTGACACAAGCGAACACGCGACGCAAGCGCGGCTATCACCTCCCGCATCAGCAACCCCCGCCGTCGTCTGCACCACCAGGCGGCGCCTGGTGTTGAGAGTAGCGGCGCGGCTGACACTCGCGCTACGAGGCTAAGAAAAATCTGGTCCTATAGGCTTGCCAAGCAACGGTTAGTGGCGCTGCTGCTCTTGACAGGCATCTCCATCTGTGGCATAAAATACAAACCGGGTGCAGACAACCGCCCGTTTTCTCTTCTCTCCAACGCGCTGCCGCTCACTTCCGTGCACGTGCAGAGCTCTGGCGGTGCCCTTGCGGCCGCCTCACAATGTACCATCTCGAATGAATAAACCGCGCAAAAGAACGAGGACGAACAGAAGAAACAACAGACCACAGCGCTGACTCGCAACCTAAAACTTTATTTCACAAGGAACAGATAAAATAGCATCTGGGAAAAGATATCAAACGACCATCACGTATGCATAAGGCAACAAAAGTAACAACAACAAACAAAAAAAATTAACACAAATACGTACGTGAGTGATTAGTCATGAACATGAGGCAAGTTATCGCTGAGATAAGAAACTTCAGCCTGTGACAAGGCTACCGAAGGTTGGCTGACGCATATGTGACTTTCCAATGACATGTAAAAAGCTTCCATTATTTCTCGTGTGCGCTGATCCCTGGTGCCTGTGCAAAACTTCCGTCCTATCAAAACTGGGATTACAACCACTTTTTCGACAATGAAGAGGCAAATGAGAACCAGTGCCTTTTTTTAACATTTGTGCATGCTCTTGGATCCTAATGTTTATGCATCGACTAGTTGCCCTATGTAAATCTTGCCGCAGGAACATGGAATTTTATATACAACGTTAGTTTGACAATCTACAATTTTTTCCTATGTTTGACCGCGCACCTTAGCCGTTTGTCCACTTTTTTCTCCATTTAACTTTCTGTGCACGGCTTGGACATCCCTGTCGCAATTTGTGGCCAACACTGAAAACAACGTCAACATGGTACCGATTTGCCACATTTTTAATTTCCATGTGATAACATATGCACATAAGGAATCACTGCTAAATTCTTTCTTGTGGTATCGCGATTGCCATCAGCTGGTCTGTTCGGTCTAGCTTTACTGTTTTCGCCACTTTTTCACAACCTCGTGATAACCCAAGTGGGGTATCCTGCTTCTTGTAGTCTGCACACCTGTCTTGCAAACTTTGTTGCATCAAGTGGTGACATGATTTAAACAAAGACGACTGTATGCATGCAACGCTGATACCGCTTTTGACCACTTTCGAGTGTTCTGATGAAAACGCTAGTAAAGGCTTATCTGCCCTAGGGGAATACTCCCAACAAATGTGATCCCCCGTACAAAAAATAACTTTAAATCTAGAAACTGCAACTGTTTTTCGACAGGCAATTCACACGTAAAAGACAGGCCCTTACCGCATTCTCTGAATACTTTTAAAAACATCAATAATTCTTCTTTGTACATCACAACTTCTTACATAACTAAAAATCGTCTACCTAACGCACAACTTTTACAGCCAGGTCTCCGATGCTCTTTTCAATTTTTTTGTCCACATAGCTAAAAAAATGTTACTAAGGACTGGCGCAACACTTGACCCAATGCATACTCTCCGATTTTTGTAGAAAAAGCTTCCCGTCCCATGCAACAAACCGTGGAATTCAAATAAAAAGACAAAATTTCCATGAAACTATCTACGGAAACTAGATGTGGCAAATCGGTACCATGTTGACGTTGTTTTCAGTGTTGGCCACAAGTTGCGACAGGTATGTCCAGCCGTGCACAGAAAGTTAAAATGGAGAAAAAAGTGACAAACGGCTAAGGTGCGCGGTCAAACATAGGAAAAAAAAATTGTAGATTGTCAAACTAACTTTGTATATAAAATTCCATGTTCCTGCGGCAAGATTTACATAGGGCAAACTAGTCGATGCATAACATTAGGATCCAAGAGCATGCACAAAATGTTAAAAACGGCACTGGTTCTCATTTGGCTCTTCATTGTCGAAAAAGTGGTTGTAATCCCAGTTTTGATAGGACGGAAGTTTTGCACAGGCACAGGGATCAGCGCACACGAGAAATAATGGAAGCTTTTACATCTCATTGGAAAGTCACATATGCGTCAGCCAACCTTCGGTAGCCTTGTCACAGGCTGAAGTTTCTTATCTCAGCGATAACTTGCCTCATGTTCATGACTAATCACTCCGTACGTTGTTGTGTTATTTTTTGTTGTTGTTGTTACTTTTGTTGCCTTATGCATACGTGATGGTCGTTTGATATCTTTTCCCAGATGCTATTTATTCTGTTCCTTGTGAAATAAAGTTTTAGTTGCGAGTCAGCGCTGTGGTCTGTTGTTTCTTCTGTTCGTCCTCGTTCTTTTGCGCGGTTTATTCATTCGAGATGGAATCACACCAACTTGCCCAGTTAAACGTTCTAATCACAATGTACCGCTTGCAGTGCGGCTTCAAAATATCTTCAAGCTTGAATGGCATTTCCGAAAGCGAACTTAATAAAAAGAGAAAGACTCGTCAATCACGTTAACGGTGAAGAGCAGACGATCGACGACAACGACGCCCGACGTCGCGATTACACCACGATGTAATCGCAAATTCGCGATTACAGCGTGTAGGGCGTATACCTCAAGGTAAGTCTCATACTATCATGTTAAAGATGAATAATGGTCCACATGCACTCCGAAATGAAGCCGTACACGCTATCGATGTTCTGCGGTTACGACTACGAATCATATGCTTCTTGTTTTGACATGACATGCTTACAGTAGCAGCCGCGAACTTTCGTGAACAAACGATTGCGGCGTGCGAAAATAAATTATACAGCCATGGCACTGTTTCCTGAGAAGGTTAGAGTCAAGTATTCCGTATTGCTGTAAAATCACCCGCCGATTAAGACGCGAGGCAGCTAGCGGAGCTTTAACCACTGTGAAGCAAGGTGAACTGCTCGGCTCGTCTTTTCGGCTCTCGCGTCATGCTTTCCGTCTCTTTTTTTGATATCGACTTGACAGGCGTATAAAACATAAAACCTGTTGCACAAACGCGGCTTGAAAATCGCACAAAGTCTGAAGGTGGTTACTTCAAGGTTGCAATTGCAAAGCATGTATTAAGTGCCAGTTATATTTAGCGGCTTAAATATATATCACCCTAATAAAGTGACAAAAACAAAGCAAACCTGCAGAACGATGCCAAAACTTGCTGAAAATGCACGGACTTCCGTTCCGGCGTGATAAAGGAGCCTTCCCGACGCGTGAATTGCAGGAGCCGAACTTCTGACAATGTGCCGAGTTCAGTTGAATTCAACCAGCCGCGCAACGCTAGCGGTATCACGCGAGTGTCAACGTTCAACAACGACGGGTAGGTATCACGAACGCGGGGAATCAAAACACAAAGTTGCTTCACCTCAGGGGCGTAGTCAGGGGGGGGGGTTGTTTTGCTGGCGTGTATATACACGCGCACATACAAACGCACGCCAACGAACATCCATAAAGTAGGGTTGAACCCCCCCCCCCCTCGAAAAAAATTTCTGGCTACGCCCCTGCTTCACCTACAACCGTAACTGGACTTCACAATGCGAGAAGACAGCGAGTAATCATTACTGTAGTCGCTGCGTGCATGTGCCGCGTTACTTACCGATTCAGGTGGTCGAATCGAACGAAAGCGATGAACTCAGACAGCCAAAATAGAACGCAAGACAGCGCTGTCAGCTATCCATGTTTGCCGCCTTTGTTGCTCGCACGACGGGCCCGGGAACCGATACAGTTTCACACTTGAATCGCGTGCCTTGGTGTTGTCTGCACTGTTGTGGCAGCCCACGACACAGCAATACTTCCGACCTCGCGTCCACTTCCGTGGGGCCGATTCTGCCATCGCGGAAATGCGTAGCTTCGCACAGCAAGCCTCTCGGTTCAACGTGCCGAGCTGACGGCCCCCCAGTTACCCGCAGCGACAGAAGAACGCGTGCGCATGTGCGCTACCGCGACTGTGAAAGGGGCCGAGTCGGCCGCGCGTGCACCCGGTAGCTCCAGAGCTTTCCGACAGAGCCGCAGCGCAGCTTTGTCGGAAGGGTATAGTGAATTCATGGTGTGCTCCACTTGCAAGGACGCGTTAACATTGGGCAAGGTGTGCGTGATGAACGGAACTTTATGTCGACTCATGCGTTGGTTCGCATCCCCACATGGTTCCCTTTAGTGGCAGATGGTGTAACTTTTTTATCACGCAGTGATCCTACGTATTGATGATGATATGTGGGTTTTAATGGCGCAAGGGCCATGCTTGGCCAGAGAGCGCCATGAGAAATGTCAAAAGAATAACAATGCTCTGAAAGGGATTGGAGCTATGATGTTGTTACGCGGCTGTATAGGGGCCTAAATTTCCACGCCCTAGGGCGGGTAAAACATATAGGTATTAAAATTATGAGAGTGACGTGATGTATGCAGTGAGAATGAATGACAAGGGGTCGTGATAATGGGACTATACAGAAATGGCCAGAGCACGAATGCCTCGGCAACAGCCCTTGTGTCCAAGGTCCGCGAGGCAGGTGCTGTTTTAATGTAGTCACCGCAGCATCAACCTCTTCTCGGAGGTCGTGCTACGGGTTGCCAGAGAAGATGACGTGAAAACTATTTACATCCCTTAAAAACGCAAACAATGATTCGTATTTAAAAAGCGGTTCCCTGCCTACGAACATCGATGGATGCAATGGTATTTGATGTCGGTAGGGAAACGGAAAATGTTTTCTTCTAATAGCATCTAATTCCTTGCATTGTATTAAAATGTGCAGTACGGTGAGTGGCTCACCGCATCTATCACACACAGGTGGATCAAGAGGTATGCATGTGTGCTGTGGGTGTGTCCTATTTGTAGCCTCGTAAGTGTTACTTGTGTGTGCAGTGGCTTGGATACTGGTGGCCAAATTCTAAGATTTGGCTTATTACCATGTAGCTTGTTTTGAGTTTGGCTGTCCCACGAGCGCTGCCAATAAGCCCTGAGATTTTGCTTTAGGGAGGGTTTAAGGTCTAGTGCAGGGACAGCATTTGATGTATTGGTGGCAACGTTGTCGTGGGCAGAGGCAGCTAGTTGGTCCGCCAAAACATTTCCCCCGATCTTGCGGTGCCCTGGCACCCAGCACACTACAAAGTGTTGTTCGAGTGTGTGTAGCGTGCATAAAAGGGAGTAAAGCGACACAAGGACAGGGTTTTTAAGCTTTTCAAAGTTTTCAGTGCTTTTACGACGCTCAGAGAATCCGTGTATATGACTGCACGTATTAATTTTAATTCCTTAATGTGTTTAACGGCTACAGGTATCGCGCAAGCTTCTGCTGTGAAGATACTTATATGAAGATACGTATATGGCCAGCATGTCAAGATACGTATATGGCCAGCATGACGGCGATGGTCTTATTTAGACGCTCGGTGAGGCCATTGGTCTGTGGGTGGTAGGCGGTGGTGCGGCGGTGGCTCGTCTCCAGTGGCGTACCAACTCGATTGCGAGTGGGGGGACCTCCTCACCCCGTCCCCGCCATAATATATATATATATATATATATATATATATATATATATATATATATATATATATATATATATATATATATATATATAGAGAGAGAGAGAGAGAGAGGAGAGAACTTCATTCGCACTAAATTTGATGTGATTCGTCATATATGAGATAGAATTTGGTCAGCAGTGTTCAATAACATTACAGAAAAAGTAGTCATATCCAGGTAATATATATATATATATATATATATATATATATATATATATATATATATATATATACATACATACATACACTGGGACAGCCATATACGTGCTATGCATGCAATATTATTGCAAGCAACACTTTTTATACATTATCCAAACAACGTTATGCTTGATAGAAACTTCAGCGCAAACCAGGATGGACCACAAAGAATACATGAGACAAGCACAGCGCCAGTGCTTGTCTGATCTATTCCTTGTAGTCCGTCCGAGTTTGCGCTTAGGCTTTCATCTTAAAAAAAAGCTATGTACCAACTATGCCCAACAAAAACTTTATTGAACTTTATGCATAAATACAAATATGCCGACGGAGTCCTCCCCTGTAGTAGAGATTTGTATCATTCAATGCAATCTCGTTAACGCCCAGAAGCTGCACACTAATAATTGCGTTTTTAGTGTAGGCAACAGTGACTGAACCTTTTAACACGATAGCGTTAGAGAGCTCGTTTCGCAGAAACGCCGCCGTCGGTGTCGGCGTCGCTACCTTGCTTGTGAGCGAAAAATCGTCCGTGATCGAAAAATCGAGAAAGATGCAAATAAAATATACAATAAATATCTTCAGTCCCATTGAGGATCGAACCCGGGCCGTTTGCGTGGCAAGCAGGTGTCCTACCACAAAGCAACGATGTTCCTTGCAACTGCTTCGGGAAAAAACAATACATAAATGCAACGTAGTGGAAGGAGTCGTCTCGACGCATTTTGTTCGACAGGTGTCACGAAGAAAATGAGCCCATTCAGTGATTTGTAGGCGCATTGGCGAGGCCATCAAACCAAGTTTTTTTCGTGACGCCATGCTTCAAAAAAAGCTGGGATAGTGCAGCCATCGCCGCTAAAAACACACACGAACTTTCAAACAGCTCCAAAAATGGACAACTACGTCCATCTAGCGGAAAACATATCAAGCCAACGTCTCCTTTCTAGAGGAGGCGTCGATCAAGTAAACAGCAAACATTAGATAATGTGCTGCATCTGTGAGGCATTGTGAGAAATATGTCACGACTCTAGCACAGGGAAGTGCTTTAAATCGAAAACCTGTACCATTACTATAGATACATAGCGCGCGCGCGTGTGTGTCTGTGCGTGTGTGTGTAACAACACACATTAGTAAGTATGCACTTAGTGGTTGAAGTGCGCACTAGGGTCCGTATTTCGCTATCGCGTTCAACTCTTAAAGGCAAAGCTTCAGGGTCGCCCAATTTTCTTCGTATTTAGTGCTACACTTTCTTGCACATATTGAGGTTTGCATATCTTATATTTTGCCTTGTTTGCTCCTAGTCGAAATAGTGTTTCTGGCAGATGGTTATTATTCTTACTATAATATATTATGTTACTATAAATGTTAACGTGTCAACCTCAACTTCTTTTTAAGTAAGAATTTGTGTTATTAGGGGCGTAGTACATTCTTTATACTAACCGTATTTGTATTTGCAACTTTGCTTGGAGAGTGCGAACTTCATAGTAGAACACAGCGCCATAATAGAAAATAAAAAAAAATAGGCAGATCCGACGTACCGTGGAAATCGACGTTATGCGAAGCATGCGCGTGATGGTGACTGGCGTAATTTTTCACATTGAGCGAAACGTTACGGAATGATGGAACAAATGTGGAAGGTGTCTAGCTCATATGTTGAAGAGTATATGTAGCTCATTAAATACCCGTTGTTCACTGTCGTGCAACGATGCCAACATGGGTGTTACCAACACCGGACGCGGTAGGCTGATATGTAGTGCTTATATTCTTCAATACTGGATAGCGCGAATCCGAACAGGACAAAGAAGGAACACAGATGCACAGGACAGCCGTTACTTGCAACTAAGCTTCATTCAGGAAAGTTCCCCTGTACACACAGCCGAGTGGCACGCGCAGGCGCACTGCACGTACGTTACAGTCGCAGTTACAGTTGTTATGCTTATGCTTGTCTGTTATGACGGAGAACGCACGCACGTTTCACCAACTCGTGTGTATGTGTAGAAGGAATTCTTGACAGTGCTTGAACATGGTCATCATCACCGTGATCAGTGAGCACCAGCGGCTGGACCGGACTTGTTAATCAGATCCGTTTGTGATCGCGGCTACGATGGGTCTAAGTGTAGTGAAGTGCGAGGTATACCACAGCTGGTGGAAATCCTGGGTGCATTTTACGATGAAATGATCTATGATGCCTCCTGTCCTGGACGTGGCAGCGAGGTTTCTCGATAGCCTATCCACGTTCAAGACGTCTTTCACGTAGTATAAAGACCAGACGTTGTTGGGTCTTGATAAATCAATGTTGAAATCACTGATAATGTTAGAGGTGTGGTTCTCCCGGCAGGTTTATTGTAGGAAGCATTGACCCCGGTTTTAGCGTAATCAACGTGGACCACGTTGCGGACCACGTGCACGAGTGCATGATAGTTGAGCGTCTTCCACGGGTGTTCTGTCTTCAGCTTCCTCACTTTGCTTGCGTCCGCCGCGGTGGTTTAGCGGTTACGTTGCTCGGCTGCTGACCCGAAGGTCGTGGGTTGGATCCCGGCCGCGGCGGTCGCATTTCGATGAAGGCAAATAGCTAGATGCCCGTGTACTCTGCGATTCGATGCACGTTAAAGAATACCAGGTGGTCCAAATTTCAGAAGCCCTTTGCTACGGCGTCTCTCATAATCATATCGTGGTTTTGGGACACAAAACCCCAACAATTATTAATATTATCACTTTCCTTGCGTATCAATGTGTGTGTTCGCGGTCACTGTGTTGGTTGAGACTTTGTATTATTTGTGGCGCAGACCCGCATAACATGAACTCTGGTATGCGGGTATGTGCCACGTGTGACTGAGAGAACGGGTTTCATGACGTGCGAGACAGATATTTTGCGTTATTCATATCATGACCAGTGAATGGTGTTCGCCATACACTGATCCCCTGCTTTGCCCATTTTGGTAGATTACAAGTTATGGAGACGACCAGGAGAGCACCCGGACGCAGGCGGCTAGATAGATAGATACGTAGATAGAAACGCCCAAAGTGCCTGAGGTTCGCTAAGAAAGGCTTCGCATTTAAAGAAACAAACAGGACCAGCGCCGAATAGCACTGGTCCTTTTTGGTCTTTGTCTTCCTTCTATTGCGCTGTTTTCTACTTTGCTTGGAAGGCAATCCGGCCCCTCCAAGTAAACGCGCCTGTGTAAACGGTGTAAGCACAAATTTTCTTTAGAAAAAATATGCGTGGTTATGACTTAAAAATACCCCGCAATGTTTTCCTTCCGCATTGGTCGTTAGCTGTGTATGACTGGTCGAAGTTTTCTGGGTCATACACACCGCACCTGCGCGTAACGCGATGCAACAAATGACCACAAAATCGTCCTCTGCGTAATGACCACTGAAGCCCGACTACATAAAAATAAAGAGAGTACGCTATTTTCAGTACGGCATATTTTTGGTCATTGGTTTTTCGCCGTTCGTCAAAACTTTTCGGCGTGCCTTAAAATCACGTGCTTGTTACGCGACCTCACAACTCTGTGAAATCCCATGGTATTAAATTACGTGCGCACATTAAACAGCGCAATTTCTATGCTGAACAATACCTAAACATTTTTTGTATAGCCGGACAGTGTCTCATTCTGAGTAAACCAAGACGACTGCCCGCCAATCACATTGGAAGCGGCTACTTATAGCAGTTGGCGAGATATATTCATATGAGCATAATAAATATTTTCTGTTTGTAGTATAACGACGTTGAGCTGTTCGTGCAAGTGCAAAACTCTGTGAACTCATTCTTGCTGAGAGCGAGGAAAGAAGGATAGAAATAAACAGCGCTGCGCGTGTGTGCTCTTCGCTGTCCGAACTGTATTTTGCCTTGTACAAGTCAATTCGAGATAACTCAAGACCAACTAGCCCGGCTGTGACCATCAGTCTCTTTAGTTTCTGAAAACTTCGATCACGGATCGAATGCCGGCTCCGGCGGCCGCACTTTCGATTAAGCAAAAATGTTTGAGGCATGTCTGCTTAAATTTAGGCGCACGTTAAAGAACCAGAGGTGGTCTAAATTTCCGGAGCCCTACACTACGCGGTCTCTCATGATATCGTGACTTTGGGACGTTAATAAATCCCAACAACTTTTAGTCCTGAAAACCGTGGACCTTGAGCATTACCCTGGTTGGTTACACGGCTAGGCTGTATCGCGATACAAGAGTGTCGCGATAGTATTTCAGATACTTTTGAGCATCTGTATTTCTGTATCGAGATACATTTGAAAAATGTGTTTGTATCTCAGTAGTGAAATACTTTTACGAGGTATCACTTGTATCGCGATACAATGCAGGACACAGGTATCCCGTTACATTTTCTTTTTGTCGGAAATGAGTTGACTCGTGTTTCCAAGGGGGTATGACAGTCTTTTTTTTCATCTGTTTTTGTGCCAAGACATTTGTTTTTTTCTGCCGCCGGTCGCCGACAGAAATGGCGGCGATGGTTGCCCCTCTAGCACAGAATGGCCCATGTGGTAAAGCGCGCGACGCCACAGACAGCAGAATCGCGGAAGCAGTGTTGTCGGCTTCTGCCGACGAAAGTCGATGTCTCTAAAGGCGAGTGCAGCTCGGCTAATTTTTTTCGGGCGGCAAACCATTACTTCGTGACTCCCCGCGCGGATACCGGCTTGGAACAGAGGCTTTGCAATGCTTCGCGAGCGTTCAGTTCTCAAAGCGGCGGCACTTCTAAAAGCAGTTCCTATAGTCGCAGCGGAAGTGACTAGAAGACGGCTATCTTTGTCGCGCTTTCAGCCACCTCTCCAGCGTGTCAGGGTGCGTTGCTAATTGATCACAAGCGTGCAACGGTCTTTTGTGGTACCAGGCACCCCCACCGCCGGAGGCGACTTCGCCTGTTGCGGCTTGCTGAAATGGGTGCTGGTATAGCGTCGGTGGTGGTGACACCTTTACTGAAGAGTGACCCTTGCGGCCCAGGCGACGAGTGCTTGCTGTAGTTTCTGATGGGGCGCTCTGAGCAGCTGTCCGTGATTCCACGTCTGTTTAGAGAGCTTGCAGGAGCGACTTGGGAGGGCGTACACCCTCTCACCCCCAAAGAACGTGAATTTAGGAAGCCAATTTTTGGATTGTGCAGTTTCGACATATTAGGCTCTACTGCGCGTGTGTAATTATGACCGGCCTATATGGGCAGCAGAATCTTCAGTCGTCTGACCCCGCGCCGACCGGGCCAGACGGCTGAGGATTCCGAAGATGGGGATCGACTTCTGAGCAGTCAGAACAACCCACGTGAGGGAGGAAGTGTTTCGGTATCTAGGGTAGCCCGAGAAGAGATGTCGCCGCGTTCCAGGGCTATCCGGCTATGAAGGCGGATTCACTATAACACGAATTTGTGCCCGACTGCAGCGCTTTATAGACTTTTTCTGTTTCGCGAGTCTTGTGCTGAGGCCGAATCGACGCTGTCTAGAAGACAGTCTGCTTCAGAAGCTCAACTTGCTTAAACTATGCTATTTCTAGCATAGCTCATTTAGTTGTCACCAAGCATGTCGATTTCGGTGCCCAATTCTTGTTACTGTTGCTGTGAAATAGTGTACTTTTTTATTGCGATAGATATGTGTAGTTATGTCATTATTACTAATTATGCACTTTTTAAGCCCCCCCTCCCCCTCTGTGATGTCTTAATGGCACTGAGGGTACTGTAATAAATAAATAAACTAAAAGTTTCAATGCACTGCAACTTTATTTACACCATTATGCTGCACTTATAAATATCTTTGCGGAGTATGAGCATCTTTGAAATAAAAAAGAAGTATTCTAGTATCTGTATTGCAGTATCTGTATTCCGGAATAATTTTTTCGTCATATTGCAAAAGTATCTCCGAAATATCCCGTTACACTAAAGGCAATGTATCTAAGTATCTGTATTTTAGGCTTCCGGTCCATGTATCCCGTCCCTCTCTCTCATCTCCTACGCTGCCCCCCTCTCGCGCGCTTGTCGACCGCGTTGCCCCTCGCCCTGTGAAATGACAAGACGCGCGTAGCGTTACTCTTCGCGTTCAAGGACGCGAGGTCGGTAGCATGCCCAGCGAACGCCAACGGAACGCGATCGCACAAGTGCGCCTGCTTCGCATCGCCTCATCATCTCCTTTAGCGGGAGATGGTGCAATATTTTTCGTTTTGATATGACCGTAAAACGAAGCAGAAATTAGTATTCTGTGAAGTAAGTACAATGCGCTATTTCTTAATGCGTAGGCATCTTCTGCAAGAAGTCTTGGTAGCCTTCAAGCGTTGCAGTTCATGTGTGGAACGGAGCGTAGGTGCTACACCGCCATAAAAGGGAAACGGCCATTACTAAGCCAGAATGCTGCCTCACTGCAAATCGCCGGGCTTGCTCTGCCTGTGGCGTTGTCGGGACTCGGGCGCCATCTGATCAATCGCCGGCCGACGCTCGTATTCGAACGCTTGCTTGCCGAACAACCATGTGCACGCGCTCGAAGATGATAATTCATGTTCAAGATTTCTGCCTAGCCTTATTTCTGGCAGCGCAAAATGAGCCCAATGATGCAGGTCTTGCATTACATTATAGAGACAGTTTAGGGTACTGGTATTTAGATAGCTGTATTACTATAGTGTTCGCGGTATGAATTTGACGATATTTTAAGAGTTACGACTTCATAACAATTTGCGGTGCTAAACGCACCCCACTGTTGTGAGCGGCATGCTACCCAACCATACCAGCACAGCCATCTGGAAGCGCATATGACAGCAAAGGACTGCCAATGGAGCCGAATGTGCGAGGGCACACCCAGTTTAAGTCATCCTGAAAAGCCACCACGCTCGATTTGCTTATACTGCAGAATTCTGGTGCCTTTCCAAATAAGTTTCCTCATAACCAATACAATAAAAAAGTACTGTTAAAAAGAACTATACATTTCCTTTTCATCATTTAAACAAACGACTACAAGACAACGAAACTCTCTGGAACATTGACGTTTAAACATTTGCTACCAATTCCTCGCCAAGCAAAGGACAGGTTCAGCCAAAAGAACCGCTTATAGGAATCATATAGCCAGAGTAAATGTTGTAGTGATACTTGAAGAAAAGCAAGAGGGCTAATTTCTGTCTGCCTATAGGCCACACGGCTAAGCGCCCTATAGGGTTAGGGAGATGTGAATAAAAAGAAAAGTAGAAAGAAAAAAAACGCCAGGCCTGCGCTGAAATCGCAGCACAGTCACAGCGAAAGCTGGAAGAGCGGCGTTTCTAGAGCCCGTTGTAAGCTTTCTTGGGGCTACAATACAAGTACACTAGAAAGGTAACCGTTAGACCATAAATCACAATTTTTGTGAAGTTGGGAAGCACCTACTAAGCCATTATTCGTCATTCTGCGGAGAAGTGAGGCACCAGCTACACGTCTGTAAGGCATTATGTGCACTTTGTTGACGCGACGACTGATGACGATGAAGAATTATGGCTCTGCCCTTGTAACAGCCTAGAAGCTTTCAACGGCTGACCAGTTATGTAATTTGCATTGGGTGACGCCCGGTCGCTATTTCCCTCTCCCGTCATGCTGTATAACATACGTAGACGTGGGAGAGAGACGGGGTGGGGGGCGAAGAACTTTACTGAGACCCCGAGGAAATGGATCATGCGCTTATGGGCTTCCTTGGCAACCAATAGAAGTGCACTTGCGAGGAACCCACTACGCTATAAATCATTGTAATTTTTGAGAAGTAGGGCAGCAGGCACTGTGCCATTTTTCGCCCTTCTGCGGAGAGCCGTGGTACCGCCTAACCGCATGTAAGGCATTATGCGCACTTTGTTGATGGTGTGCCTGATGACGACGAAGAATTATGGCAGAGCCCTTTGTAATGGGTTGGAAGCATTCAACAACCTACTCGTTGCGCAATTCGTATTGTGTGACGCCTGGTTACTGAATTCGCGTTGTGCGACGCTTGGTGCTTAGTTTACCCTTCTACCACGCTATATTGCATATGCTAATGTGGTTCCTTCCCGACATGAAGCCTGTACAGGACCTTTTTGCAAAGCAGTTTCAAGCACCGGCATGGCTCAGAGGTTGAATACTGGGCTCCCACGCAGAGGGCCCAGGTTCAAACCTCGTTCCATCCTGGAATTTTTTTCTTATTTCGTTTCCTTTCTTATTTCGAGCGATACTGGTTACGGACACCGGCGGCGGCGGCAGCGGCGGACAACTATGGCGCCAAAAACGGCCGGTGAAATGATCTCATAACAGCTTTCGCTGTAAAAAATCACAGCATATCCACGGAGTGAATGATGATGAGTGGGCGAAGCTGCGGAGGTTCATCGGTAAACCGTGAATCTTCCGTGAATTCTGCCCAGTACATCATCACCCACGTGAGATCGGGCGCGTTTATACTAAAGGTTCGATGAGTTATGACGACTTGCAGCTCACTTTAATTTTACATGTACGCTGTGAATTTTCATTGTTTAGAGAAACCATTTCTTTAGAAAACATCTGGCGTGTTTCGTTAAGCAGCTGGCGTCTTTTCGTTTTGCTTTAGAAACATCTGGCGTTCTTTCGTTTTGCTTTTAGAAAACATCTGGCGTCTTTCGTTGGTTTATTTCATCAATCACTGGCGTTTTGAACAAAATTTTTATTGTTTCATCACGCACAGGAGAAATCTCACCAGGCACTACCTTGGAGGTAAACAATGGCTGCTAATGGGAATGAGAGACAGAAGAAGTCGGCTTTTAGCTAACACTTACACTTCTACTTCTACTAACGTTTCCTACTGGACCATGCCAATGGCTACTAATGGGAATGAGAGACAGAAGAATTCGGCTTTTAGTTAACGCGCACGATGCGAATTTTTTATTGTTCAAGAACGCACAGGAAAATCTCCTACCGGCACCACCTTGGAGGTGAAGATCTGGTACTAGCGTTACGACTGGTTACGTACTACTACCAAGCCTGTGGCATGATGCGAGCTTCACGTCCGGGCCTTCAGGTGTCGCCCCCATCGAAACGATGACAGCGCACCGCCGGCAGCGGTAATCGAAACGCCATCTAAGGCTTTTTTTCGCCGATTTTATTTGTAAGACTTCAGGTAAATATGCACAAAAAACCGTTCCTCATTTAATTTTGCTGTCAGAAGCGTGTATAGCGCGAAGGCTAATAAAATCGAAAGTGACGCACTTTTGTGGCAGCGGAAACCAGAAAACAGATGTCACGCCCACTGGTGGCCGTGTGTGATGAGTGGAGTGCGCGTTTGAATTGTGCGCCTTTGAAACATGCGCGTCATAAAAAGAAAAACGACAAGGAGTGCGCGCGCTGAGGTGAGAACAGTGCTGAATGGAAGACAACGACGACGAATACCTTCACGAGGGCGCGAGGCGCAAGGGTTCGACGGACAAGTGGCCCAATAAGGAAACAACACGGGTAATCTCAGGGGCCAATCACTTGCCAACACCGAGATCCAGTAGTCTCCAATGAGGAGTGGACAAGTGTACCCGAGGGCAGAAAAAGCCTGGCCTCAGAGGGTTCCGGGGGGAGTTCGAGGATACGTGGCGAGCAGAAGGTTGTCTCCGGACCGGGCGCTGAGACGGGCAGTCGGGTTGCGGACCCGAGCCTCCAGGGCTTCAACCAGCCGGAGCATCTGCCGCCTCGCTCCTGTGCGACGAGACCTTAACCATGGTACTCGAACGCTACCTCAAGGCCTGCGGAGTTGGGTTCCGACAGGCAAGCAGCAGCAGTTGGGCTACGGGCCCGAGCTGTGCACCCCAGTTCCTGGGCCTGCTCCTCCGGGCATCTCAAGGGGTCGCCCAGTAGCCACTTTTCCACGTCGCAGCAGCCAGACCCGTCAACTCCACCTGTCAAGTCTCCGCGATGTGGTGAGACCGAACACGTATTATTCCCCGCTTCGCCGCCCAGCTGCGTCCGAACCAGACTGTCTATTTTAGCTCTTTCAACTGAGTTTTGTTTGTTGTCAGGAATGTGCTACCGTGTGCAGTGAACCTTTTGTTCAGTGTTCAGTGTTATGTAGATTTTGTTTCGCTCTAATGGTTTATAAAAGTTTGTTTTGTGTGTTGTTCGATAAACCAACGGCTTTGTCCTCAATAAAGCTCTCCTAGGCTCGGTCTTAGAGAGCTGTCGTAAATAGAAAAAGAACCTGCATCACACCGTGAAAGGGACGCGGATATGTTCATATCAGTTACAGAGAGTTTGCTGAATACTGTGAACGAACTGGTGCGACATCTTGAGCAGCAGAAGTGCAGGAACTTTAGCGGTATACCTTTCTTATACCAACGAAGGCTTCGTGCAGTTGGATCTATTTATCATCCAACGCTGGACAGCTTCTGTGCTCCGGACATCTGTGGTGGGCTATGCGTAGTAGGTACCTTCTTTGCATATAAACGCTTATGCATGCATGTTATTCGCTGGTATACATGCTAAAACGCTACTTACGTGTCCTTCATTTTGTGTAACCATCGATGAAGTCGCAATAAAATTTTATTGCAGCAGGTTTGTGTGATCAGCGTTGTCATTTCACTCGGCCTGTATGCGGCAGCACTGCCCTACTAAAGTAAGTATGCAAGATACTTGTGAGTACCTAATGACTAATTGACTACAGTGTACATTATGGAAACGAAAAAAATAAGGTAGGCTGGAGAAGGGGCTGCCGGAGCGAGCGGGGACAGCGGCGACGCAGAAGCAGACGACGACGGCATCGTCTGCTATGCGGAACGCCAGCCGCCATATCAAAGCGCCCTTGTGCGTTTCAAACATATTTCATTTTATACAGAGCTATAAATCTACGAACAATATTCGTAGTTCTTAAAACTAAATTGCATGTGAAAAATGATAAAAACTTTTTTCTGTTCAGAGCAAGATAACATTTTTAATTGTTTTTGCAACTACCGTTAGAATCCAGACGGCGCTACCATCGGGTCCAAATTTTCGTCCCATTGGCTCTATGGACATGTCACTGGATTGCTACTACTACTACGACTACGAAGGACGAACGGGTGCCGCCTTAAGGAGCTTCGCCCCTAAAAGGAAAGAAGTAGGGGCAGAGCGACGAAGAAAGAGATGGGGTGGGAGTCGGTAACAAAAGTTCAGGGACGGGGCAACGATCGGCTAGAGGCACGTGTACATCGGTGATGGAGCGGCGAAGCCCCGGTCGGTGAGAGGCGCACGGCATGGCGGACGAGGCAACAGTGACGGGCGTCTACGGCGAGAGGCTCGAGTACGTCCTGAACGGGCGAACAGGCATCGCGGGCGACGCGACCGCCTTGCGTGAAATCCTTCGAGCAACTCCGCCTAGTAAATAATGAATTACAATGGCTATTCGCCTTTTCGGTCGGTTTCAAGAATGCGATAGCAGCAGAGCGTGTTGTACCCCAAGGAACTACCGGTCACTTCAATTATCACTCTCTAACGCCGACTCAGAAAGCGTGTTTTTTAAGTTGTCCCAGAGTAAGGAAATTGTTTTTTTTTTTCCGCTTCGAGGTGAAAGGAAGGCGCTTAAAGTTAAGGACTAACTCTTATAATGCTGTGTGTGCAGCTTAGAAGAATATTTTTTATTATCATAGAGTTTCATGCAATACCCTAGAGAGGAAACTGGCGCTGCGATCGTTCAACGACCATGGGATTGATGGGATACAGGCTTCGGATTGGATAGCGTTAGCTAGCGAACTATCTACGGATCTTTTTTTACAGTTTCAGTTTCGTTCTTCGCGAGGCGTGGGTAGTGGGGTGCGTTTCAAAGCATTCAAGCAGCACCTTTGTTGTTCAAAGAGGCTGAAGACCGCTAGACCTCTTGGTTTGCTGCGACGCTGCAGCTTTACAGGTTGTATATGACAGTTTTAGCAAAGCGTCATGCACTCACCGCTGCGCACATACTAGCGTCCCTGTCAGTGCAGCAAACTGCATCGAGTTCACGTTTGTTTGATAACGCGTCTTACCAAAACTCGTTCAAATCAGCTGCAAAACGACGGCGAAGCTAAGTAGACGCACCGTCGCGCTCCTCTGACTCGACTTCACAACAAAACGAAAGATGCGTTGGAGGCGACCGCTTGAACAGACGCACCTGGCATCGCAGCAGACGATACGTTAAGTGTTTCTCACTCAATACAGTACTGTTATTTCCATAAACAGATAATGCGTACTTTCGAGGGAAAAACAAGCGTGTTTTTTTTCAAGTGTTGTACAAAATAATTCATTATTTGGTGATGCCAAATCTGGAACACAGTTGCAGGGTAATGCATACCCTGGTGGTTGAATTTGTTCAGGTTTCAGTTCCATCTCACGGTGAAGCAAACTTTTTGCAATAAGTTTTACATACAAAAGGATTAAGCAAGTTTTAATTGGAATTAACTTCATATCACTTTGTTTTACACTCGGCAAACAAGCGTCTCGAATCTCAAGAACCTAATCCATCCGAAGCAAATCCGAAGCCTGTACTTCCCATCATTCCCATGGTGGTTGAAGCGCGTCTCAAGGAGCCCGCGTAGACACTAGCGCCAGATTCCCCTCTAGGTATTATTGTAAGAAACTCTATGATTTATTATATTTGGCCAGACACAGGAGAAAAGTGTTGAAGATGTGCAGGCTACTCGCTAAGGCTTTTGTTCCCCGCCAATGCTACTAGACTCCGCCGGCGCACAAAACCGGAAGCCGTCCAGTAAAGAGCGAAAGGGTCATTCATGAATGAATGAAATAATGAAAATCCGGCTGATCCCACGTGCCCTAGGAATCAATTTTATGCGAAGCAGTCAGGCATTAGCTACGTATGCCGGATTTTACAGCGAAAGCTGTTACGAAATCATTTCACCGGCCGTATTTGGCGCCGTAGTTGTCCGCCGCCGCCGCCGGTGTCCGTAACAACTATCGCTCGAAATAAGAAAAAAAACGAAACACGAAAAAAATTCCAGGATGAAACGAGGTTCGAACCTGGGCCCTCTGCGTGGGAGCCCAGTATTTAACCTCTGAGCCATGCCGGTGCTTGACACTGCTTTGCAAAAAGGTCCTACACAGGCTTCATATCGGGAAGTAACCACATTAGCATATGCATTATAGCGTGATAGAAGAGTAAAATAAGCACCAAGCGTCGCACAACGCGAATTCTGTAACCAGGCATCACACAATACGAATTGCGAAACGAGTAAGTTGTTGAATGCTTCCAACCCATTACAAAGGGCTCTGCCATAATTCTTCATCGTCATCAGGCGCATCATCAACAAAGTGCGCATAATGCCTTACATGCGGTTAGCAGGTACCATCGGCTCTCCGCAGAAGGGCGAAAAATGGCACAGTGCCTGCTGCCCTACTTCTCAAAAACAATGATTTATAGCGTAGTGGGTTCCTCGCAAGTGCACTTGTATTGGTTGCCAAGGAAGCCCATAAGCGCATGATCCATTTCCTCGGGGCCTCAGTAAAATTACAATGATTTAGAGCGTGGTGGGTCTCTCGCAAGTGCACTTGTATTGGTTGCCAAGGAAGCCCTTAAGCGCATGATCCATTTCCTCGGGGTCTCACTCAAGTTCTTCGCCCTCCCCGTCCTCTCCCCATCAACGTATGTTATACAGCATGACGGGAGAGGGAAATAGCGACCGGGCGTCACCCAATGCAAATTGCATAACTGGTGGGCCGTATAAAGCTTCCAACCCATTAGAAAGGTTGAGCCATAATTCTTCATCGTCATGAGTCGTCGCGTCAACAAAGTGCACATAACGCCTTACAGACGTGTAGCTGGTGCCTCGCTTCCCCGCAGAATGACGAATAATGGCTTAGTAGGCGCTTCCCAACTTCACAAAAATTGTGATTTATGGTGTAGTGGGTACCTTTCTAGTGAACTTGTATTAGTAGCCCCAAGAGACCTTACAACGGGCTCTAGAAACGCCGCTCTTCCAGCTTTCGCTGTGACTGTGCTGCGGTTTCAGCGCAGGCCTCGCGTTTTTCACTTTGAGCCGAGCGTTACGGCGCAGAGCCATGTATAGCCTTCGGAAGTGTCTGGCGATTCTTTCATCTCGCCGCTCTCCGCGGCCCGCGCCTCCCGCCGCCAGGCAACGAGTCTGGCGGAGTCGCGAAGACGAGGCGCCGGCGCGCCACATTTACACGATTGCTGAGCAGTGCATGCAGGTTGTGTAGGTCTTGTGCGAAGCCGCATACGGTCTCGTGCGCGTATTCATGGCGACTGGTCTCGCATTCGCGCGTGAATTTGTTGCTTGCGATGGGCTGTTGTTGCCAGGTTTGCTGCTCAAAGAGCTGCGCGAACGTTTTTCGCCTTTTTAAGCTTCCCACGGAGAAGAAGCGACGACACCTTTGGACTGAAACATGAGACGTAGCAAATGGGCCGGGACCGACCGCTCCAAGATATGCGAGGTACGTACTTGAGTATTTTGCTTGAATATTGCTGGTATTCTATAATAAAACCCCGTATCATTAACACAAGCTCAGCTCCGTCCTCGGAAAAGGTGACGTTGGACTCGATGGTGGACTCGTTGATAGCATCCGGCCGAAAGCAGCAATCAGAGCTGCACATCATTCCGGCCATGATTGTCGCTTGATTTCGTCATAGTTGTGCCATGCCTTGGCTGCATCTCGGAGATGGTATTAGCCCCGAGAACGAACACTGGCGGCGCGGCAGTCGCGACGATCTGACGTCACGGCAAGGACTCGCTTGCGCCGCGGCCGAAGATCGCCTTTTCTGCGCCCGCCGCGTACCCGCTCTTTCGCGATACGGTGGTGATTACTGCTCATTCTTGTGATTCAAATCTCCCAATGGGAAGGTAGCAGTTTACACTACTAGCGAAAGTTTAGTAAGCTGTGGAAAGTTTGGATAATATAGCTTATAATGGGCGAATTCCCGCCAAAACGGAAGCTTCACCGTGAAAATGGTGATGCACCAGAGCAAGACATTCGTTGTTTCACCGCGTGCTCCAAGACATCGGTGCTAAAAAAATTTACGCAGATGGTTCTAACTTAATTACAACTTGGCGTAGACTCCACGGTTACAACACGCGTCCCGAAGATTACAAATTAAATTAGGACGTTTTCAATTCACTAACTACATTGCGGCTTATCGTACAAGTTATGTATGCCTTTGCAGACTATCTAGATGATTTGACAGAATTGCTACAGAAGACTTTAGATGAATCGGTCTATCGTAAATAATCACTTAATACATCCGGGAAATTAAACAAAATAATACTGCCACGCACACAATGGTTTCAGAAATTCTGAGGTGTTAGTATACTTGGATTATGTAAACATTTCTCCTCAACACTCGTCTGGGATTATGTGGCCGTGTACCCTGATTTGCATGAACTGCTGGTCCGATCAACCACCGGGTCACGAGCGGTAATGTTAAATTCTCGTGGGATCACTGTTGATAACAATCGTCTGCAAAACAAACACCTGAAAGTCGAAATGAGCGTTTTGAACTGTTTCGATGGCACTCTCAGTAATGTGGCCCACGTATTAATTGAACGTCCTTCGCTTTAATGAGTCAATTAATGGTCTCTCACGTCATGTCCACATAAGTTTCATGATGCTCAGGGGTATATCAAATGCAAAAAAAAATAATAATTCATGAGCTGGCTCTCTAAACTAGTACTTATACAAGTGTAACAGCGCCGTTGCTACGATGCTGCATGAAGACACAATCTGACAGCAATAAGGAGTTTCCGCAATTAACCTCAACTTTTTTATGTTGTGAAATGAAGCCCCGAAATTATTGCGAGAAAGACGTGAAACTAAACAACATGATGAGTGAGCGAGTACAGAAGAAAAACAAACACAACTGCGGCAGTATTCTCGGGCGAGCGCTTTCGAGATATTTTGCGAAGCTCAATACTGCATCCGCTTTCCTAATCGTGCGCGGGGCTTGGCACACCGGCAAGAACGCTGTCCGCCGATCGCGGATGCGTCCGATGCAAATAACACTTGTGGAGGCGAAGCCATCATATGTTTTAAAGGAATCGCCCGTGAACAACGCAACCTAATAATGTAAATAAGGTGTCTTGCGTGTCAAGACCACGATATGATTGTGAGACACGCTGCAGATTAATTTTGACCGTCTCAAATTCTTTAACGTGCTCCTGTATCTAAGCAGGGGAATGTTGCTTTTCACACCCGTCAGAATGCGGCTGCTGTGGTCGGGAATTGGACCCATCCCCGAAGTTAGCAGCGCGACACAACAACAAACCTGGTCACCGCTTTCAAAGTGTGCACGACGGCGCGCGGGCACCGTTGGGGACTGTCAGAAAAAATGCATTTAACTTTTTGGTCGTTTTACTAGGAACATTATATCGATGCTGTTTTCGTCATTCGTCTGAAGCTTGAGACAGGCAAAAAGCGAACGTAAACAGCGGAACAGCGCACGAAGCAAGCACGTGATATCCCGGCGTGTCACGGCGGGCGTCGAAGAGTCCTTGCCGTGACGTCATCCACGCCTCCCGCCAGGCGGCGCCACTCCAACTTCTTGGGGCTAATATGGCAACGAGCCTTTTATTATCTGCAGGCCAGGCATGACGATAGCCGAGTGAATTGACGGTGTCTATTCAGGCGTCGGCATCCTCTTGGAATCCCCTGAACTCCGGTAGTTCCCAAACAGCCGGCGAGGGCAAGGCGGCAGGACGGAACCCAGAGCTCAACGATGCCAAGCAGTCAAGCTGGTGCGACAGTTGCGAGATGGCCCGCGTAAGCTCCTCGACGCTGTCGGGTGAGAAGGCCGAAGAGACACGGTTCACGTCGGAGGAGTATGTCGCAGTCGCCGCACGCATGGCGGCGATATCCACGAGCAAGGAAGCCTGGACGGCGTCCCTTGGCAGCTCGGATGTTGGCAGAATACTGGGAACGGGACGTAGGCCCTGAGAAGCGTGAACGGCATTCTCACTGGACAGGAGCAATTCTTATTAACAAAATTTACAATCCTTATTTACCAAAAGAAATTCGGCAGATCCCACGTACCGTGGGAGTCGATGTTATGCGAAGCATGCGACGGGAAGGTGACTACGGAGTAATTTTTTTTTACTGAGCGACACGTCAGAAAATGACGCTAAAGGTATGTGTAAATTTTATGCGCATACATATATGTTGAAGAGCCGCATATGTGCTATATAACAAGTTGTTTACGGTTGGGTTAACGCTGCGACGGCAACGTGGGTATATAGCAACACGAGCGCGGCAAGCTGATATGTAGTGCTTATACTTGTCCCTTATGTGGAGAACGCACGCACGTTTCACGAACTCGTGTGCATGTGTGGAAGAAGTTCTTGGCAGTTCTTGAACAAGGTCATTATCACCGTGATCAGTGAGCACCAGCAGCTGCTCATGACTTTTATAGGGTCCGGTCGTGATCGAGGTGACGAGGTGCCCGTGTGTAGTGAAGTATGTGGTATAGTAGACCTGTTGGAATTCGCGGATGCCTCGGTCATTTCGTCGACAAATTGTGAGTAAATAGAGCCAGCGACATCTCGGAACTGAAGCCACCCTTCGCGTTGATATGGTATAGGCCGTCGAGGCTGGTAGGCCTGGATAGGCTATGTAAACCAACATGGCGCTTGTCATATTCTTAGACTACCTGGGCGTGTGGCCTACGTCTCCTAGTCTACAAAGCGGCTGTCAATCAATCTGGCATCATCCTCGGTCAGCATGAGGCCATCACCCAACCTCGTAAGAAATGAAGACGACACTGCGTCATTTTGGCGCACTAAGTGCATTTTACGGTGCGGTGATGGGATAATATATGTTACTTGCGATAATATATTCCTCCGTGGTCGAGCCATGCTTCAATATAGTTTGCTCATAGAAGTACAAATGTAATGTTTATTAGACTACTATAAAAGCGGAGCCAACACTGGAACCACACATATAATCGGATGACGCCTGCATCGTAGGAGCACACATCGTAGGAGTATCATGTACTGCTCATTGCTTTCTTGTAAAATTAGATAGCTAGCACCCCAACCACAATTGACGTTGCACAGATATTACGCCTGCGTAGGCTGTTTTTCCAAACCGGTTTTAGACCTGGCGTGGCTGAGTGGTAGAATACCCGATTGCGACGCAGATTGCTTGGGTTCGATTCCTGCTGGGATCCTAATTTTCATTCATTCCATTCGTCAAGTCAACGCTGCCTATGTTAGTTTCTCTTAACACTCTTGCATTTAAGTTACGAATGTCTGTTCTCGCCGTTCCTGGGTAGATATAAACTGTCAATCACCTGTGGCGCATACCCGCACACCGCGGCCCGTGGCAAACCGGTATGTGCCACACGTGTCTAGTCGAAAGGGTTTGACGACGTACGCGACATGATTTTCACGTTATTCATGTCATGACCCAACAATCATATTCGTGAAATCCTCTTACCCTCCCATGTCAATTTCGGTCTACACTAGGTTAAGGAGGCGATCATGAGAGCACCCAGACGTAGGCGGCTAGATAGATAGATAGATATTAGATAGATAGAAACGCTCAAAGTGCCAAAGGTTCGCTTAATCATCCTTCGCATTTAAAAGGATTAGAAAAGCAATCCTTATTTTCCGCCCTCACCCCATTCATGCATGACCTTGCAGAGCTTGTCTCATCGCGAGTCGCACACAAGATAGGGAATATCGGTGCATTGGTGCCGCGTATCTGGTGATTGCTTTGACAATAGGGTAACCAGCCACATCAGTAATAAAGATAGGTATTTGCTGCGACAGAGTTCGTTTATTATGCGTTGTCCATAAATATTTAGCTCGCACATCACAGCTGAGCTCGCACATTGGGAACCATTTCTTGCCGTGTTCTTATTTGTGTTCAGCGTAAGTATGAGTATGTTACTCACGATAGCCTAGAATTATGAAGTCTACATTTTACGCCCAGAGGAATCAATGATGTGTGTGAACATGGAATGGTAGTAAAGAAAGCAATAATTCTTAATTTCTACAATTGATTGTATGCTAATATCAAGTACATTGGTAATTGGTGTATAGAGAAGGTCCAGTACTTGTTACTTTGTCATTTTAATACAGTGGATTTCTAAGGTGTTAAGGGACACTCAAAAGAAAACGACCTACCTCGCAAGAGTAAATTTACAGTAGATTACGCTATGCAATACCAATATGGATCACTTCTACTTCGAGAAGACGCTCGCTGAGCGACAAATGCACACGGAGAAAATCACGTACCAACATCGCATTTTCGCTCCGATCACTGTGATGTTCTCAATTTTGAAAGCTGGGCTCACATATAGTTTGTCGGTATGCATGAAATCAGTATCCTCTAAAGTTGCCAGGTCTCCACGCATCAAGTTTAAGAAAATAATGCTCAAGAAAATATAAAGCAAATACAAGAAAAAATACAGAAACCCGTAAAGTCAATACGGGTGGAGAGGTGGGCGAGTTGAAATTGATGCATATTGTAAAAAAAGTCAGCGCAAACAAGACGAACCACAAGAAAGGAAGGGCACAGTACAAGCGCTGTTCTAAGAACTGAAGTTTTATTGAAACAAAAAGAAAACATAATGATAATGTTTCTGATAAAGAACGCCTTAGCAGCTCACGCGCCTTTTGTCTTTATGTTTGAGCATAATAACAGTTTTCTAAAAAACGGTTTGCATCCACATGATCTGCATGGACTGAACGCTGTGACGCGGCCCCATTAAAGTATTGTTGTGCTGGCGAAGTCTTCGTTGATGCATTGCCGGAATGGCCTATATGCGCCCTTTCCACAGGAGAGGGAGTCCCTGGAGGGCCACACCTACTATGCAGGGACGGCGGGATTGCGTTGTTTCACCATGCAACCTACATCCAGTGTTCTTCTATTCCTGTTTCCAATAGCAGTACAAGCTTTTCCAACTTTTCGGTTCGACAAAAGAGAACGTTATGTCAAAACTTTTGGCTATCTTCTTATACCGATGTGACAGCCGGTGCACGTATGGCTGACAGCATATTTCCTGACTTATCGCCTGGTTCAGCATTACAACCGGGCAGGATTACACTTCTTGATTATTCTTTCAGACGCTGACCCAAGCACATGCGCTGGAAACCCGGCGTTTTTACAGCGAAAGCTGATGAGATCATTTCACCGGCCGTTTTCGTGCCGTAGTTTCCGCCGCCGCCGCCGCTGCCGCCGGTGTCCGAACCAGTATCGCTCGAAATAAGAAAAAAAAAACGAAATAAGAAAAAAATTCCAGGATGGAACGGTTCGAACCTGGGCCCTCTGCGTGGGAGCCCAGTACTCACCTCTGAGCCATGCCGGTGCTTGAAACTGCCTTGCAAAAAGACCCTATACAGTCTCATGTCGGGAAGGAACCACATTAACATATGTAATGTAGCGTGGTAGAAGAGTAAAATAACAACCAAGTGTCACAGAATGCAATTCTCTAACCAGGCGTCCACAATGCGAATTGTGCAAACGAGTGAGTTGTTGATGCTCCCAACCCATTACAAAGGGGTCTGCCATAATTTCTTCATCGTTATTAGCCACAGCATGAACAAAGTGCACATAATGCTTTACATGTGTTTAGCAGGTACCACGGTTCTGCGCAGAATGACCAAAAATTGCTTAGTGGCTGCTTCCTTCGTTCACAAAATTATGATTTATAGCGTAGTGGTTCCGCGCAAGTGCCTTTATTGGTTGCCAAGGAAGCCCATAATGTCCCATGATCCATTTCCTCGGGTCTCCATAAGGTTAATTCCCTTTCTTTATCTCTTTCTCACGTTAGCGTATGTTATAAAGTGGGGTGGGAGAATGAAATAACGGCCTGGCGTCACACAATGCGAAGTACGTAACTAGTGGGTCATTTAAAAGCTCCAACAGATTACAAAGGCTCAGTCATAATTCGTCATCGTCATCAGACGTCGCATCAAGAACTGCACCTAATGCCTTAAAGATGGCACCTCGCTTCTCGCCGAATGACGAGTATGTCGTGGTGGGTGTTTCCCTACACAAAAATTATGATTTGTTGGCGTAGTGGGTACGTTGCTAGTGTTAGTGTATTAGTAGCCACAAGAGAGTTTATAACGGGCTCTAGAATGCCCGCTCTTCGAGCTTTCGCTGTGACTGTGCTGCGCTTTCCGCGCAGGCCTTTTTTCCTTCGTCAATGTGTGGAACACGCGAACTCACAACATATATTTTTACAAGAACTTCCCTTCAAGATGCGGGGAGAGTAACGGCAACCTCCCTCCCTTGTAACTCACGCCTTGTTTAAATACTGAGGTGGCGCATCGTGCATTGAGATTTGTGTGAAGTGATTTCGGTATAACCGTAAGCGGATATAAGGCTGATAGTAATGCTGAAGATGAGTGGATAGGACGATACGTCGGCAATAGAATGTGGGGCTGACTGAGACTCAGCGAAGAAATTTAGGGCTCACTTAGACTCAGACTCGCGAATATTTTGCTCAACCGGACACACTCAGACTCACTAAAATTTTCCTCAGTCGCACTCACCCGGACTGATTTTCACCAAAATATTACCCACCCGGGCTCACTCAGACTCCCAGCCCGATCCGAGTCTGAGTGAATCTGTGTGAGTCGACTCATTCATGAGTGAGCTTGCCGACCTATGATTCACTGTCACATAAATTATTGCCTTCAGTGTCCCTTTAACAAGGCTGAAGCTGTAGTAGTCTCACCAATGTCGTCCTCCCTGTGAACGCCTGGGCTTTAAACGTACCATAAACAATGAGACACGGATGATGAAGACATCGCAAAAAGTGTCCATCGGGGGCTTCGGCAGACGCTAAGCGAGCGAGGTGGCCGTGAAAACGATTTCACAGACTACAACATTTATTGCACCGTTATCTATGCCCTCTAATCGATAATTGAAAAAGAAAGGTTAGCATGACGCCACTGCTTATCTGGATGTCGTGCACTGCCCTTTGTCAGCCCCGACTAAGGACAGGAAAACTTGCTCCAACATGGTCTCGCCCATAATGGCGTACTCGAGCGGAAAATCCTTCTCGAGCAGCGCCACCATGCGGAACAGCTCACTCGGATGTAGGCGCTCCGGCAACCTAGGTGAGCGCGTTCTGCGGTAGGGAAAAAAAATGGAATCTTGTGGATGACTCTAGGTAATATAGTAGACTTATTCAACGAGGAAAGCGTACACAGTTCGAATTCCTAATTTTTAAGCATCAAATGCTTTCAGCTTTCATTGCCAGCGACCTTCAAGTGAGCCTGAGCCAAAAGCGAGCACGGTTATCAGGGCACTCAAACGAGGACATCAGGGCACTCAAACGAGGTCATCCGAGCATCGTTGCCAGAACAAAACGAGACATCCAGGCAACCTGCCAAAAGCTTTGTTGAAATGCACCCTGAAACAGTTTTTGTTTTACATTTTGTGAGCGTTTAGACTACAGCATCGTACAATATATGCACCATAAATTAAGCGATGCACCTTGTATCATGGCAGCTACAGGCAATTATGCTATACTCCTACTCAGCACTGTCTTTCCTCGTCAATTCTGCGAACGCGCGGCCGTCAATGGCAGCAGCAGCGCACTCGTTGGGTTAAGACGCACAGTCCAGTCCAGGGGCGTAGCCAAGGGGGGGGGTTGGGTGGGTTCACCCCCCCCCCCCCCGAAATTTTTCAGTTTTGCTTGCGTATATAGGCACGCACGCACGAACATACATAAAGTATGGTTGAACCCCCCCACCGCCGCCCCCCCCGAAAAAAATTTTTGGCTACGCCCCTGGTCCTGTCCGAGAACTCCAGCAGCACGCCCTCGCGCAGCGGAGTCGAACCGGATTGTGGAATGATTGAGATCCGCTTCGGCAGGTGCCGCAACATTACCAGCCGTCCTTATTTTATTCTCCTGCACGCAGATAATCACCAAATGCCAACAAGTATTGCACGAACAAAGAGTATTTGAGAACGATTACCGACAAGCATAAACTCGGCAATGTGATTGTGTCTTCAGGGTTGATGTTACCCCGCAGATGCTTGTGTCCTGGCGTTGACCGGATAGCGAGAGCCCGACGCTCACTGCACCGACGAGCTAAGCGACTCCCCTCACCAGTTACTTTAAATGCCTTACATGATGTCACCACTTTACAAGTCGGCAATCGCTAGATTTCGGGCACAGAACGCAGCTATTGCAATTCACGGTGTCCTAGTAAAGAAACCACGAGATTAGCACGGTCAGAACAGCTCACGAGAACACGAAGCCCGTTGTAGCACGTGCAAACGACGCTCACTGTCCGTCGAGGTTCAGTGTTGTCGCTAACATATCCAGTCAGATAGGTCGTCGGTGCTACGTATACTGTAACAACGCTGCGAAGTATGGAATCGTGAAGTTGGAAACTTGTTCAGCTGTGCCGCTGCGATTTGTAGCAATTCGCAAGTTTAATTGTAACAAATGACACACTTGATGCAGAGAGCTCAAATTAGTCTGCAAATAATCTTTCGGAGCACAGTGAACGGGGTAGTTGGTACTTGTTCATTATATTACCTGCTTAACTGCTTGTGTGTGCCTTAGCTTTTTCGTCGTGCTTGTCGCGCTGCAACATAATGAATCCTTAGCACTTGCATTGACAGACCAATACGTTTGCACCGTTTCAGGGTCCCCTTCATACGCAGATAGCAAGAAAGTAGGTGTTGTTTACCTGGAGTAATTCGACGAGCTCGATTCCGACAAAGTGTTGTTGGACGGCCTCCTTCAGTTGTTTCGTAGCGCTGGATCACGAATTCGAAGCCGTAGTTCCGGGCATACCTGTCCCGCAGCTGCTGCAGCGTACCCAGACACGTCAGCCGGCCGTCAGCCATGAGTGCGATTCCGTCGCACTCGCACTCTTCGATGCTGCTAGCAATGGAGCAAGGCGACAAGGGACCTTTTAGGTGCGTAACACTTTAGGGGCCCGGATTGTTCATCGGCTTGTGTCATGTCGCATGGTCATGCAGTGGTCAATATAGGCCTAAAACAAAGCTAACAGCTCAAAACCAGTGCAATATAAGCTAGCAAGCTCTATAGCAATATAAACTACAGAAATATTCATAATTTGTCGCAGCAATTTACTTAACATTGCTAAACGCTTCTGAAAAAGGCGGCTGATACACACGCACGCAAGAGAGGGCGCCACCAGCCTCGGCAAGCGCGCAATTGCCAGGCGCAATTGGCAATTGCTGTGTTGCTCGTGCTACGCACTTCCTCAGGTTTTCACAGTAGTCGAGCTGCGTTAGGCGCCCGATTTCGAACTACACCAAGACCTACACAAGAACGTCTTTAGCGTAGGAATTTCCAGTCCATAGCACTTAGTGGCGAATGTGCGCAGCCTTTAAGCGAAGCTTCTCTGAGTAACAGGTTCGGTGGCCAGGTGACGGTGGCGACATAGTTCGCGAAAAATCCGGCATTGCCGAGTGTACAGAAATGCGGATGTATGCAAATAGGGCCTCGAAGGTGCGCCTGTCACACGCGTATTTGTATACGCCGTTTTGCAATAACTAATCCTCTCTCGATCGTGGTCTGTCTGCGATCAGCAGTTTCTGATATGGAAATCTCATTTGTTATCGGGGTCACTTATCACTGCGTGTTGCCACATTTCACTGTTGCCTTCAATTTCTGCAGTTCAATGTTTCACGCATGACCGTCGTTGTTGCTTGTAGCAACAGAAGTGCTGCGCTGCTAAGAGCGTGGGCGAAGGTTCGATTCCCGGCATAAAGTAAGGAAGGAGAAAACTTAGGAGGGAGTACTCCTCAATTCGATAGAAAGAAAAACAGTAAGTCAGGCCAGCACACGCCAGGCTTCTCTGCCCCCCATTTTGCCAACTGGGGAAAGGGCAACTCATTTTTCGGTACACAGTTATTAGCTCATTATTAGCCGAGTCAGGTGGATGAGTTCTTTGTTTGAAAGCGCACGCCCTAAGCATTCTCATCAATTTATTCGAGCAATAATAAACGTTGATAAGCAAGACCCTGATGAATACACAGCAGAATATGCCAAACAAGAAATTCTGACGTCTTGCGTACTTTGGGGCACGACGCACTGTTATATTTCGTACTCGCGAAGCTGTGCAGGGGGTCTATAGTGCCAACAGGTTTTGGTGATATACATCAATTTGTCACGTTAGTTCAGGGACATATCTGTCGTGACAATTCGGTGCCTGCTGGCCAAAGCATCATTTTTTCTGCGGTACTGCAAACTTTTCTTGCCCCTATCGCAACAACGTGCTCGTGACCGAATTCACTCCTGATTCACGACAGCGAACATTGCTTACAACAGGCTGTTGTAGTAACTACAGAGAAATGGTGCTGCAACAAAAGCATTTTTTTGTCCCCATGGGAACTTCTCGGTTGTCATTCCATCTGGGAATGAGAGGTTCTATTACCAGCGTATAAGGCGACGGAATTTACTTCTGATACCTTGACAGCGAATGTTTAGTCTACATCAGGATGTTGTAGTGACAACAGAGAAATCTTGTTGTAACAAAAGCAATTTCCCTTGTTTATATTGAAAAGTTCTGCTGTCATTTCAACTGGAAACGAGAAGTCCTATTACCCAAGTATTGCCGAGTTTAATCAACAGACTAATTGTCTAGAAGTGTAATATATTGGTCTACTACATTGTAACGTCGTTGAGATGATCTATCCTAAGTATATTATCATTGTATTAGCCCTAACTCATATCACTGCTTACCAATGGAACATACAACGAATGTCCCATCAGTATTAGCAAACGATCATGTTCTAGTTATTTGCCACACTACGACCATACTCTTTCCAACGGGTCCTTCAAGATTGGATCACTTTGACGCACGTTGTGTGCCGACGGCCTTGTTAGGACTTCTAGAAACCGTAGGTAACTTGGCATGTTCAGTCTGTTGGAAAATGAGCTCGAACCTCTTGGACGTTCGTGAGGTGCATTGCCTGAACTTGCTAGCTGTACGCATTTCCGCTGTATGGAAATTCATTGCTAGCTGTACGCATTTTTGAGGCGATTGGCTCGATGTATTGGGCAACGTGTCTGGCCACTTTCGCCAGTATAGAAGTGTTGCGTTTAGAGTATCGCGCGACCTTAAATGGGACACATACAGGGGAAATGGCAGAAACGCGAACCGGGCGCCGCGCTGTTTTCATCACGCTCCTGACCTTGGTGGCAACAAAAAGATGCTCGGTGGTTCTTTATAGTATCATGGATGACTAGTGGCGTATTATCACCGTTCAGGCTACAACCGCTTTCAAAATAAATGCGTAACAGAGATGGAGATGACACATGTTCGCGATTTTTTCCATACCCATTGTACGTTCACCCAGTAAGGCGGGGCACATGTGATAAAAGATGGCCCGTGAACAATACTGAGGGCAAATGTAGTTGCAGTGTTGCAGTTGCACGTGAGTCGACAAGTAACACGTAGCCGGGAGATTTTTTCTAAACGCTGCCGTAACATCGGAGTTACACGCGTTGGATGATCGAAGTGCGGCTCCGGCTCGTTTCGCTCTCGCTACGCTTCGTTCATTGGCTTGTCTTTGCTCTTGGCCTAGTGTTCATCCTCGCCGCGAGTAGGAAAAGCGAGAAGCGCGCGTACTTGAAGGCAGACAAGCAGGTTCGTGCTGCTACTGACGCGACCATATTCCCTTGGTAACGTCGCATTCAACGCTCGGGATAGCGAAAGGCCCGAAGGGAGCACGGGGTTGTTTTCTTCGAGTGTGGCGCACCCGCGAGGGTCCGCGCTGCCGCTTCTGGCACTGTTGATTGTGACGGCATTCTGAAGTCGATGCGCGTGTTTACTTCTAATATTATAAAAAGATGACTGATCCATTCCGTCTAGAAATCGGTACAACACGAAAAGTGAAACGTGTCGTCACAGAAGTAGTTGATTGTTTATAGTTCATTGGCATATGAGGAGCTTGTACAATGTCTACTGTTGTTCGGCAGATATAGCACCGTTTAATGTGGACGCATCACGTTGACGCCTAGTGGCACATCTCCGTACCGGCGACTAACGCCCATGATCATTATTTAACCCCTGCGGTAGCTGAAGTTCCTGACACACAAAAAGACGCACTCAAGGGACTCGAGAGAGACTCGACTAGACAACCAGCGTAAACCTAGTGATAAACTTGTGAATAAGGTACCGCACTTTTTGAGGGTGCTTATCTCGATCGTTTAAATGACCGCACGTAGACAAGTAAAATAAGATAGATAAGCTTCTAGGGTAAGTGTTTCAGCTCCTCTAACGTGAAACCTGTGGAAGGTCGAAGCATGTAGTGTGCGCCGGTGTTTCCCACAGCAAGGTCACTGCTAAGGAACAATAAGAGACAGAGTAAAAATTAGACACAGATACCGACAGTGCGCTTTTAGTTAACGTGCACGCTGCAAATTTATATGGTTCAACTACGCAAAAAGAGAAATCTCCGACCGGTACTACATTGCAGGTCATGATCCAGTGCCTATATATAGGGGATGACCGGTGAACGGTTGTGCAACGCGAGCAGTCTGTTGTTTCAATAAAGAAACTCGCTAGCAGGCGTTTCGTGCGTCGGGCGTTGTCTATCGCGGGTGAGGGCGCGTTCTCGTTCCTTCCGAGCTAGTATTTCAGCTTTAACCTGAGTGAGTGAATAAACTTTATTAAAAGTCCGTACGAGGCGGGGGAAGAGGGGATTACCCCTGTCCCGTCCCACTCTCCGTCGATGATGGCGTCAGGTGACGGCTTGAAGCCCTTGCACCCGGGCGGCATCCTCGGCTTGCCGGACGGCCCAAGAGTTGGTTCGGTCAGCTTGTCGCTGGTGAGTGCCGCCTCCCAGCGGCAGCGACGCCGACGCAGCCGATCCTCAGCAGTGACCACAGCCGCGGCGGCGGTCGGCCCCTGCCCTCGCGCGGTGGTAGCAATTCGCCCCTGTCTAACATGCGTCGCGAAGTGAGGCGGCGGCAGCGACATTAACTCTCCCGGCACATTCCCAAAGCATGTGCCGCAGTGTGGCTCTTTCCCCGCACTCTTTACACGCGTCCGTCGGGTACAAGCTCGGATAACAGATGCATGGATCGCCGGGCTGGGGTAAGTGTCTGTTTGTAGTAATCTCCAAGTTACGGCCTGTCTTTTGTTTAATTTGTCGTGTGGTGGAGGGTATTTGCGTCTGTTTAGTCTGTAATGTTGTGTGATGTCGCTGAATGTGGTCAGGCGATCGCCCCACGACCATTCCGGTTGCTGTTGTGTTCTTACTCTCTCTGGGGTGGAGTCGGCCGCGGCTCGGTGAGTGAGACCTCGAGCCGCGGTATGGGCCGCCTGGTTGCCTGCAAGCGGGACGCTGGTGTGAGCCGGGGTCCACAGGAGAAAGACCGTCGCATTTTCGGTTTTTGAATGCGAGGACGGTGACGTCGGGGCCATCGTTCCTCGAAAGTCGCCGCCGTCCCTGCTTCCATAGCGAGTCTGAAGTTATGCGGGCCGCCTGCCACGAGATGCGGCCGGTGCGCGAAGCCACGGACGGCAGCCTGCGAGTCGCTGATCACGAACGCAGCTTCCGGTGCCGCGGGCCAGTGCTAGAGCGATCACCGCCTCTTCGGCCGCCTCTATGTGTTTCGTGCGCACCGGGGCGCTCGCGATGCATTTGCCCGTGTGATTCACAACTGCGATCGCGTGAGCACACCTTCCCTCTGGGTATCGCGCGGCGTCCACGTACACCGCCTCCTCGCTGTTGCCATACATTCTTTGCAGGTCGCTCGCTCTTTTGTTGCGGCGCCCGACGTGGTGCGTCGGGTGCATGTTCTTGGGGAGCGCGGGACGGTGAGACGGTCGCGGACTGTGATCGGAACCATCGTCTTCTCCCCGCACTGTGCGTGGTATGTTATGCCGAGTGACTCGAGGATGCGCCTGCCCGTCTTGGACTTGGACAGTCGCTCGTATTGTGCGATGTTGTGCGCCTCGATCAGTTCGCCCAGGGTGTTGTGCAGGCCCAGCTCGAAGAACTTGTCGTGCTCGCATTGACAGGGATGCCGACCGCCCTCTTGAACGCTTTGCGTATCATGCAGTCGATCTTGTTTCGTTCAGACGCCAGCCACTTAGATAAGGGGCTACGAACGTTATGCGACTGATCGCGTACGCCTGTACGAGGCGGATCGCGCAACTTTCCCGCATACCGCTGCGTCTGTTCATTATGCGGCGGAGTAGTCGAATCGTGTCGTCTACTGAGCTTCGAAGTCTTCGTACCATCTCACCGTTGTGACCGTTGGCCTGCAGGTGTAGTCCCAATATCCTTATACGCTCTACGCTCGGTATGGGAACGCCGTCCGCCGTTACTACTCTATGTCTGATCTCCCTCCGCCGGGAAGCACGGTTTTGCGGCCCCTGCTCGTGGGTCTGTAGAGCAATAGCTCGGACTTGGCCGCCGAACATTCGAGGCCCGTGCCTCGCAAGAACTCCTGGACCGCGTCCACGCCCATCTGAAGCGTTCGTTCTACGTTGCCGTCACATCCTCCTCGGGGGACCCAGAGGGTGATGTCGTCCGCATAGAGGCTGTGATGCAGTCCCTCTATTGTAGCTAGTTTTTCCGGAAGCCCAAGAAGGACGAGATTAAATAACATGGGCGACACGACAGAGCCCTGCGGCGTACCCATCGGGCCCGTCTCGAATTCCTCTGATTCCGCGTTGCCGACGACGACGCTCGCACGCCTGCCCGTGAGGAAATCGCGTATATAGTTATACATTCTTTGGCCTAATCCCAGCGATCGGACACGGTCGAGAATCGCCGCGTGTTTTGACACTGTCAAAAGCCTTTTTCAGATCGAGGCCGAGAATCGCCTTGGTGGAACGAGAAGTGTCGTCTATGATCTGGTGTTTGAGCTGCAGCATCACGTCCTGCGCGGAAAGGTTACGAAGAAATCCCAACATCGTGGGGGGGAAGACGTCGGCGTCTTCGAGGTAATCAGTCACGCGAGTCAGGACAGCGTGTTCCATGATTTTGCCCACGCAGGACGTGAGCGAGATTGGTCTTAGGTTATCGATCGTCACCTGCTTACCCGGTTGGGAATCATGACCACGCGGGCCCTTTTCCACGCATTGGGGAGGGAGCCCTCTCGCCAGCACTCGTTAACGTAGGCCGTAAGTCGCGTAATTGACTCGTCGTCCAGGTTGCGTAGGGTCTTGTTGGTCACCCGATCCGGGCCAGGGGCCGACCTGGTGTTGAGACTGCTTAGGACCGCCCTGATTCTGCTTCACTAAACTCCGCGTCTAGCTTTTCGTTGTCGTCTCCGTCGTACATTGCGTGCTGTAGTCTTTCTCCCGTTCTAAAGTAACGCTCGCGAACGGCCTCAAGAAATTCATCTGGCGTGCCCCCAAAGTCGCGTACGAGTCTGCGAATCTTGTGCCCGTGAGCGGTCTTGGTTTCCTCCGGATCCAGAAGGTGCCGGAAGAGGCGCCAAGCGCTCGCAACCGCGCATCTGAGTCCTCAAGGCCATTGCACGTCTCCTCCCATTGCGCGCGGCACACCTGGAAGGCGTGTTCTTCTGTGTCCCTGTCCAGTTTGGCTATGCGCCTGCGCAGCGTCCTATTGTGCCTTTGACGCTTCCATCTCTTCAGCAAAGCCTGCTTGGCCTCCCACATGTGCAGGAGCCTGCTATCGATCACTTGAAGGTTTGCCTCAGGAGGGACTCGTGCGTTGCCGCGTCCACGTCTGCCCTGAGCGTTTCGGTCCATTCGTCAATGTTTGTTATCGGCCGGTCGCCTCGCTCGCGTTCTTTGCGTGTCTTGCGGAATGCGTCCCATTCCACGAGACGGAGCCTACGTCCCCTGGCTTTCCCTGCGCTCTCGAAGTGGCACACCCTAGTATGCTGCCCTGTATCTATTTGAATCTCTATTATGGAATGATCACTTCCGAGATCCTCCTGCATGTTGTGCCACTGCGCGTTGGCTATGTTCGCCACGAACGCAAGGTCCGGTAGCGTGTCAACGCATGCGCTGTTGCCCCTGCGCGTGGGATCGGCAGGGTTCGCGATGAGTTCCAGTCGCTGGTCTGCAGAGTCCTCCCACAGGCGCCTGCCCTTAGGTGTTTCTCGTGCGTATCCCCAGGCCGCGTGAGGCGCGTTGAAGTCTCCCGCGACGAGCAGTGGTCCATCGCCGGCGACTGCGCGTGCCTTGCGGAACAGCTCCCGGAATCTGTGCTGCAGCGAGGGCTTGCTGTATACGTTCAATACGAATAGCCCTTGACCCCTCCTCGGAATTAGCTCTACAAAGACGTGCGGTATCTTCACCCCTTGAAGCTCACGCTGCGCCACTGTTAGGTTGCGACGAACGAGCACCGCGGCGGCCGGCAACGTCGCCATAACGCCGGTCGACGCAACTCGCCGTCGTCTCTGCCTCTGCCCCTCGCTAGACGCGGCCGCATCTATGGCTTTGTAGCCCGCCAGTTTGACCGGATCATTTGTCTCCTGTAACAGGATCACGTCCGGCTTTCTCTCGCAGTTGCATACAATTGCTGGAGATTGCCCCGCTTCCTTCTGTAACCCCGGCAGTTCCACTGCCAGATCGTGTACTGTTGTGGATATTGTCTAGTGCGTGTGTGTTTTTTGTCGCGTATAGCCATCGTGAAGCGTGTGTGTTAATGTAGCCCGTCGCCCGATAGACTCGGCTGTTGGTGCTGCGTTTCTGCGTCTGTTATCGGAGTTTGCTGCTGCTGCGGTCTCGCGTATGGTTTCCCGGTCGCTCGCAACGACCTGCCCGCAAGGGGCGGGGGCCTCGCTTCGAAGTCGTCCATTCGCGCCGTGAGCGCCGCAATCGCCTGAGTCATTTGCTCCGCGAGCTTGGCCACCGAGTTGTTGACCACGGTAAACATTTTGTTAATTTGTTCCGTCTGGCTCGCGAAACGCTCGTCTAGGCTTGTCTCAATATTCTCTATGCGCTTTTTAGCCTTTCGTAGGAAGTGCTACGCGGTTCGGTTGTCGGTCTTTCGGGGTCTAACGCGGCCCTCTTGGAAGATACCGGGCGGTCTTCGCGTTCGTCCGCTGTCTCCACCGAGCTGTCGTCCACCGTATTCACCTCGACCGGCACGGGCTGTGGCGGAAGAGGTTGTGGCTCTAAGAACATCTCCTGTCGTTTCTGCTGTTTATGTTGCTGCCGTTGTGCAGCCCCGCCTTTCAATTTGGATATTTCGTCTCTAAGAAGCGCGTTTTCTCGTCTTAACTCATTAATGGTATGTTCTAAAGGCCCTAAGCGCTGCTGTATGGCTCGTTCGAGCTCATCACCACTCACGCGACCGGGACCGGGGCCACCGCCACCACTGACTACGACACCATCACGGCGCCCCGCAGCGCCGTCGCCGCCGGGGGAGGCAGCAACGTCCGCCCAGCTTACCTCCTGTACGTTGCTCTTGTAGTGTTGATGCTGCTGCTGCTGTTGATGTTGCCGCTGCCAGTAGCTTCCGTTTTCGTATTGGCTGCTATTGCCATGGTTCACGAAGCCGGTCGGCTGCATTGCACCTGGGCCGGCTGCAACGCGCATTTTCGACTTGCTTCGCGGCTTCGATGCACGGGAACCAGTGAGCGACCGTGAACGTGAGCGGGCGCTAGATCTCGAGCGAGACTTTCCCGCACCGCCGATCGCTCCGCGGCTGGCCGAGCGTCCTTCCCTGCGCAGGTGTCGGTCTTGCGAGGCGTAGTTTGCGGTACTGCTGCTGTTGTAGCCATTGCCGTAAGCTTCGACGGCGGCGTCTTCTTCTCGTGTTCTTCGTTCCCATTGGCGCCGCTTAACCAGATAAGGGATCTTGTATTTAGCCTTGCACTTTCGGTCTCCCGTGAGGTGACCCTTGCCACATAGTTGACACTTCGGATCGCACAGATGTTCTTGTGGTGGGTTGCTGTAGCCGCACCCACGGCACATCTTGTTATTTGGATTGGGGCACACATCGGCTCTGTGTCCCAGCCTGCCGCACTCATAACACACGTCGATATGCTTCCTGTATAGGCTGCATCTGACGAGCATCGCGCCATAGTACACGTATCTCGGCACGTAGAAACCGTCGAAAAGTACGATCACGTTGTCCGTATTTCCCATGCGTTTGGCGTGCAGCACGGTGGGGTTGCGCTGCGTGACCAAGCTCTTGACGATGTTCTCGGGGCTCTCGTCATTGGAAATGCCTCTGACGAGCCCTTTAGAGGTGTTTTCCGGGGCGGCTCTGTAGGCGCTCGCCTCGAACTCTCGTTCTCCAATGCGGAGTTTGCTGATGGCTCCGTATCTCTTGGCTCGGTCTTCCGACGGTGTGCTCAGCACCACAATATTCTGTTTGAAGTGAGGCAGATGCTGTCCTCTTCGGCTGCTTCGCGACCTATCTCCGCCGCGCTACGCAGGCAGCAGTAGATTCGGTCCATCTTGTAGTCGGAGACATTGAAACCGCCTCGGGGGCGCACGTCGACCTTGTAGTCATCCGTCGGTAGATCTGGCATCCGGCTGGCCCTGGCTATCTGACGCACTTGGCGGGCAGTCTTCCTATTGTACTTCACTGCCGTGCCGGCAGCCGTTGAGGTCTCCGTAGGTGACGTGGCAGCCGTCTGCTGCTGCCCTTGCTGCTGATTCTTGCTGTGTCTCTTGATTTCACACCATCCTGAGCCCTCGCCGAACTCGTCCGGCTCCAACTCCTCTCCTTCAACTCGTACGACTTCCATTTTACGCTAAAGTAGGCCTACTACGTTGCCGACGGGAAAAGGGGGTCTCCGAAAAATTCCCACGACACGTCAGGCCTAGCCCGCCCTACCGCCTCAGCGGCCGGGCAATGGTGTCGTATGTGTTCGATTTAGGCTTCTCTTTGCCACCAACGTGGTGGCACAGAACACCGAAAAATGGCCAGAAAAAGGGCCCACCTGGAGAACTGTGGTATAGGGAAGGTCGTCGCAACTTCCGTCGATGAGTGGTGAGCCAGATTTCACAGAACATTCGAAAATCCACCAAAGAACGTAGGAAAATCACGGAGCCGACGCGATACACGTCTGCACTCCGTGGCCCCCTTGCGGCGAATCCTGAGAAACCTGAGAAAGAGCCTTTCTATAGTCAACGCGAACCGTTCGCTATCTGTCGCCACATGACGAGCGCTGCAGGGGTGGAGTCCTTTCTTCTGCTCACACAAATGAACCGTCACGACAGCAGACGACGGTGCACGCCGCGACTGTTGACGACGATGACGATGCATGCCAACACGCCGAGACCCGAGGGTGCTTCGCCCCTTATACGTGGACACTTCATATGGTGAATCCGGCGAAAAGATGGCCTCAACAAGCACATAATAGACATTGATGGCGTTCATAATAAACCATCTGATGGCATTCATTTTGCCGATGTATTTCCGTCACGGAAATACGTCATGAGTCCGTTCCAAATCACGAGTCCGTTCCAAATCGCGAGTATGAAGACTAGGAAATCTATGAACTACTCACCATTCCCATGGTGTCTGAATGATCGAAGCGCCACAATTCCATGTAGTAAATATTGTAGGAAAACTCATGAAGGTTACTGAATAGATAGATAGATAGATAGATAGATAGATAGATAGATAGATAGATAGATAGATAGATAGATAGATAGATAGATAGATAGATAGATAGATAGATAGAGGGCAAGATCAAAATGACATTCGTTTAAAGTCATTCGCAGCGAATGACATTACATGTGCCATGTGACAGGGGTAACACGCGACCTCCTTGACACATACATCATTACATCCTTTCAACCATGAGGTGCAGTTATGCGCCAAAGGTGAATCTCAGTCTATATCAACCTAGACTTAATTATCTAAATTCGACAATATGAAGGAGCCCGTGTCAGAGAAAATGCAGTGGCGGGGTAGGCGGTTTGTCGACGGGTCGATGACTTGGGAGGATATGACGGCTGCTGTCTCAAACACCTGCAAACACTTATGACTGCGTTCAGGTGAAGACCTGCCCAGGTTCGATGGGAACGTCTCCAACGGCTCCGTCCCACGCTGTCAAAACCGCGCAAAAAAAGGGTGTTCGTGATACCTCCTTCTGATTCCTCGTAACCCGCCCACGGCGGAATGCCTGGCTCACTTGACCACGTATGCGTGAGCGCACTTCCAAGGAATTGCGGTACTTATCGCCCCCGTCCAAGCGCCGATCCCTGGGGAAGACTTGGTGGCCGGCAGGTGCGTGCCCAATGGCGTCTGCCATGACAAATTCCAGGGGCAAACGTAACAGCAGCTGCTGCCTCACTGCATTGCGTGAAATTGATTGTCACAATGCGTGGGATAAGCAGAAATTTCATTCAGTCATTCACATCTGCATTCATTAATTCATTCATTCATTGCTATCGATGTATTACTCCTATTAGTGGTTCCATTGGTTGAACCTGCCCATTTGTCTGTGAGGATTAGTAGCAGACATCTGAAAGGTAACATTCCAGACATCTTGATTATCTTGCAGTCGTTTAGGACATCTTCATTATTAGCTGCGTGTAATATGCGCGTCATCGTACTGCACCATGCACTTTGTGGCGATGAAACTGATTTCTCTTCTCTAACGTGAGTACCAATGTTCTTTTGAACCATGACCTACCCTTTACACGCCAGTGCACTCGTTCTGCTTATTATTTGCCTACAATATGCGTAAAAATACTCACTCATGAAGACGTGCAACCACCCAGTAACGCTCGGCTGAAAGCGCAAAATATGGCGTAGGCAGCTCCTGCCTGAATGTTTCGCATGAAATTGATTCCCAGAGTACGTGGGATCTGCCAGAGTTTCATTCATTCATTCATTCATTCATTCATCCATTCATTCATTCATTCATTCATTCATTGGTACGGCTATATTATTCCTGTTAGCGGTTCGTTTGGTTGAACCTGCCCATTGCTTGTCGAGGAATTAGTAGCAGACATTTAAACGGCAACATTCCAGAACATTTCATTATATTGTATATCTTTGTTAAACAATTAAAAGGAAATGTAATGTTCTTTTTCGCAGCACTTTTTAATCTTGAGGTTATAAGGAAGCCTATTTGGAAAGGCATCACAATTTTGCTGTTTAGCCAGGTCCAGCACTGGGGCTTTTCAGAATGACTAAAGCTGGGTGTGCGCTTACACATTTGGCTCCAATCATGCGGTGGCCATGGCAACTCTCGTAGCTCTTTTTTTTAGCTGAACAGGCCCATATCTTGGCGAGGAATTGGTAGCAGACGTTTAGACGCAGCATTCCAGAAAATTTCATTATATTGCAGTCGTTTGGTTAAATGATGAAAAGAAAATGTAATAATTATTTTCGCACAACTTTACATTCTATAGGTTGTAAGGAAACATATTTAGACAGGCATCAGAATTCTGCGGTATAACTAGATCGAGCACGGTGGTTTTTCAGGATGACTTAAACTAGGTGCGCCGTTAGAAATTCGGCTGTATTGTCGGTGCGCGAGGGGTTGATGCGCTTGCAGCTGGCTGTGCTGGTGTGGTTGGGTAGCTTACTGCTGCCTATAGCATGCTGCTTATAGCACCTTAAGTCGTTAAGAAATCGTTCTAGTACACTTCATACATCTTTATGAGTCATCAACATCGTAGAACGAACACTGTGGTAATGCAGCGAGATAGATAACAATACGCTATACTGTCTCTATATTTTAATGCGAAACCCGCATCGTTGAGCTCATTGTGCGCTGTCGATAATAAACCTTTGCAGAAAGGGCAAATAAATTATGACATCTTCGAGGGCGTGCACGTGGTCGTTCGCAAAGCAAGCGTTCGAATACGAACGTTGGCCGGCAATTGATGAGATGGCGGCCGAGTCTTCGACAACGCCAAATGCAGAGCAAGCCCGGCGATCAGCCGCAAGGCTAATTTCTGGCCCTAGAATGTCCGATTACCTTTTATGGAGCTTTTCTACATATACTCCGTTCCACACATCAGGTGCGACGCTGTAGAGGATAGCGAGACTTCTTGCAGAAGATGCGTATGCATTAAGAAATAGCGCAATATACTTACTTCACAGAACACTAATTTCTCCATTATTGTTATGGCGAGTATATAGTCAGTGAAAATGTTTTGTGCAATAAACAAACGCCATTATACATCTGTTTTAATGAGGCTGCATCACTTAGCGTCTAGCTGATTTCATATTTTAGTATTTCATTTGCCGCCAGTTACGATACATGCAGCTCGCGCAGGCTCGTGCTAGGATCGCGCGAGCGTTTCAAAACGGAAAAAAATGCGGAGGGCCGATGCATGAGGAAAGGGTGTTTCAGCTCCACTAACGTTAAACCTTAGGAGGGGCGTGGTGGTGGTGAAAAGCATTTATTTACAAGGAGAGCTGTGTGACCTCTCTAGAGGTTCCTACAGACTAGGTGGAGTCTCTATTCCGGGACCCCATTGGTTGAAGCCGCCGCCCTGGCTCTCTGTACCAAGGCCTGTTGGGCCCGAAGGTCTGAGCAACCGAGCAGGGCCGCCTCCCAGTCCTCTCGAGTAGGGTTCGGGTAAGGAGTAAGGGCTGTGTTGTTTTGACAGGCCCACACCATGTGGTAGGTGTCCGCCACCTCCCCACAGTGCTGGCACTGTCCTGTGACCGTAGGGTCGAAATGTTTTATGACCCACAGCAAAATCCTAACTCTTTACTGCTTTACTCGCCACCGGTTCACTAACGCGCCATCACTTTGCAGATGTGTTTCAAGAAGTGGTGTTTCAAATAGATGACTTTACCGTAAAGATGCACGTTTGTCTGTCGAGTTTTAGAAGAGAGCTAGAGCGCCTTGGTAAATTTCGTCGGAAATTCTTGCACCACTGCTAAGCGAAACATATTGTTTTAGGCAGTAACGACGAACCTTTAACTAAAAAAAACGCGACAGATCGCACGCAATGTGGGAGTCGATTGAATGCGAAGCAGCCAGCAAAGAGCTGCATACATCGTCTTGTTTGTCATTGAGGCAAACTAAGTCATTCATGTCGTGACATCTACTTCACTCTATATCGCAAGTTTGTCATAAATGCATGCATGTACAATCTGGTATATTCCATGCTAATGAAACGTATATTCTTGTATATATATATATATATATATATATATATATATATAATATATATATATATATACGATGCGTGATCTGCTATTTATGTTCGTCACGCACTCCTGCCACGTCATAAAATTTCGGTATATATCCAGTTAACAAAACGGCCGCGAGCCCACCATCAGTGTGGCGTCTGAATCATGTCCTATATGACATGCATGTCTCGATTTGCATGTTCCCAACTGTTATTTATGTTCTTCGCACAGTCACATCACACCATGCCAATTTTAGTGTATATCAAGCTAACGAAACGGCCGCGAGTGTGCCATGAGCATGGCACGTAAATCATGCTGCACGGGACATGCGTGTCATGATTTTCATGTTAACTTCCTCTTATTTATGTTCGTCACACAGTCGCGCCGCGAGATACTAATTTTGGCACATATCAAGCTAGCGAAACGGGCGCCAGCGCACCATGAGCGTGGCACATAAGTCATGCTGTACATGACATGCGTGTCATGATTTTCATGTTAACTCCTGTTATTTATGTTCGCCACACAGTCACGCCGCGTAATATCAATGTTGCTGTAGATCAAGCTGGCGAAACGTCCGCCAGCACACCATGAGCATGGCACGTAAGTCATGCTTTACATGACGTGTGCCATAATTTTCATATTAACTCTTGTTATTTATGTTCGCCACACAGGCACGCCGCGCAATACCAATTTTGGCGTATATAAAGCTACCGAAACGTCCGCTAGCACACCATGAGCGCGGCACATATGTCATGCTGTACATGTCATGCGTATCATGACTTTATATTAACTCCTGTTATTTATGTTCGTCACACAGTCATGCAGCGCAATACCAGTTTTGGTGCATATCAAGCTAGCGAAACGTCCGCCAGAGCACCATGAGCGCGGCACGTAAGTCATGCTTTACATGACATGCGTGTCATGATTTTCATATTAACTTCTGTTATTTATGTCCGTCACACAGTCACGCCACGCAATACTAATTTTGTGTATATCAAGCTAGCAAAACGTCCGCCAGCGCACCATGAGCGTGGCACGTAAATCATGCTTTACATGACATGCGTGACATGATTTCATATTAACTCGTTCGCCCTACACTCTTGTCAAGCCACACCAATTTCGTTATATATCAAGTTAACGAAACGGCCGCAAGAGCACCAGGGCTGTTTCATGTAAATCATGACGTTCATGACATGCATGTCGTGATTTTCATGTTACGAACTGTCATTTATTTTCGTCATACAGTCATCTTACGTCATACCAATTTGATGTACATCCTATTAAAGAAACGGCCAGGAGGGCACAAAGTCGTAGGCGGCTAGATAGATAGATAGATACGCTCAGAGTCGCAGAAGCTCGTTAAGAAATGCTTCGCATTTAAAAAATTGAAGAACTATTTGTAAATTCCAAGTTTGTTCGGCGAAAGCATGGGAATATTCCACAGATTATGCCATGGTATCGGGAGAATACACATTCCTAAGGCACTTTTGTGAACCGCTTGCCGTGGAATCATCACCGCGCCGCTTGCGAGCCATCGGACAAATTCGATTGTTGTAACGAGTCGTCAGACTAAGGAGCGTTGCCACGCACGCCACTGTGCCATCGCGTGATTGCTGAGAGATCGTGAGGGTGCGGGGACGGACGGACGCGAGTATGAGACATTAAAGTATTTCGCCTTAAGGCGTGTAGTATGGACCGGTGGCGAATAAAGCACCATCACTTTACAGATAAGTTTCAAGAAGTGGTGTTTCAAAAAGATGACATTACCGTAGAGATGCACGTGTGTGTCTCTGGTTTTAGATAAGAAACTTGAGCGCCTTGGGCTTTTTCTAATGAGAGGTGCGAACGCTGGGTTTCAGAGCTACGGTCTGTCTCTTGAGTTTGGACATCCGTGTCGTGTCTCGACTGTCTGTGGTTTAACTCCAACCTCTATGCGCTGATAATCAACGTAGAACAACCTAGCATCGCCTTGCTAAAGCTAGCAATGACCCGTAATCAATCTATAAACAACCTGCATCACCTAGCTAATGCCTACACAACAACCTCGAGGCAAGCAGATTAGTCTTCAGGTTGCGTCCAGTTTCGCTCTTTCAAGCCTTGCGCGGCTTAGTGCAAGCTTTGCCAATTTTATTTCACGTTAGACGACAACAGCTCATCTCAGCCCGGCTCATTCTACGAGGATAATAAAAGAGTAAGTGGTCTGTGTCCACTCGTCCTCAGACGGCGATGGCCCCTTATATATGCCAGTTCCTCCTCCCAGGCAAGGGCTGGCAGCGCGGGCGAGTCGTGACCAGGATTACTATCATCTGGTTTTTAATATAAATGCGTCGATATATATCCAACCACAGCAACACGGCCGCAGTCCGTCCAGCTCCAGACATATTTTGATCATCTCACGCTGAACAAGACTGTGATGTCATCCCATTACAGCAACCTTCAGCTGAATTTGAACCTTCCACCTACCGATCAGAGAACGCTGTGGATCTCGACCGCTCACTCACGGGGCGGATGAAACTTGGCGTTTCTGATGCAACATATCTTTACAGTTTTGAGAGCAGAAGGCATGAATGTGCAAGACGAAAGCAGACGCCGGTCTGCAAACGGTGCGGGCCAATCCCCTATGAGCATGTCGGATTAGCAAACAAATGATGTAACCCTAAAGTGAATGCGTTTCATGAAGAAAGTAGGAAGAATACCAAAGCGTAATGTTGAATTTACTGGCTTTTTCTAGTTGCACTAGCACTGATTAGCACTCTTTCTGTTCTAAGCACTTCCGGTCGAGCACTTAGTTCCGGTTTTTCGAATATTACAAAAACACACAAATTCGCACGAAATCAACGGTTCTGCTTCAAGTGAAGTCATATTGGATGCACATACTATCGGACCATAGCTTTGCTTAAGTTAAGGGCCAAATATACGTCGTAAGATTTGACGAAGATGATTCAAAGAAGTTCATTAAAGAGCAGAATGTTTTCTTGTAAGGAACTTGGAATGTTGCTGGAGCTGGCGGCACTGGTCGCAACTACGTGCTTATTTGCAAGTGGCCTCTGAGATCCGCTTTAGCAGCGCAACTAAACACAAAGTTAACCCAAAGAATACACCGAAATGCACGAACGCCGATGTGCCAGTGCCACTACCGGACATCTAAATCAAGGATTACGGTCACCTCTAATTGTTTGTCTATTGTTACATTTATATCCGTTTTATCCCTCATTCTTGCCTTCTTCTTCGCGGTTTTCATGGAACGCGCAAGCATTTCTGCGCCGAGTGAACGAGAAATGGTGTGTCTGCCACGTAACACGACGCATCATAAGGAAAAAAAGTCCATGCAGAATATTCTTTGGGAATTGTTTAAATTATCCGTAAGCGTACAGTTTCATTGTAGGTTATATCCTATCCTAAACACACACACACACACACACGCACGCACACACACACACACCACACACACATGAGCGCTAGTAGGTATTGTGAGAGAAAGCGAGGGGGACGTCAGCTAAGAGCACACGTGCATAACACAAGAATAGAAACGCGACATAATCTTTCAGTGAAAGAATGGCAGACTGGGCTTGTTGGTTTAACATATTTGAAGTTTTTAGGCGCGTATAAGACACGGACGAAGAATAGGAACACACACACGGAGCGCCACTTCCAATAGATTTATTTCGAAAGAGCACAGAACATATTTATACACCACGTGCGCCGTCATCGTGCCTCAATGCGCCGTCGCATTCAAGTAGCGTAAACTCCTTTGGCGATAATGAAATGGAGGCAACGCTGACGCATAGATCACCTGATTCGATTATTTTCTTAGCCCCAATAATTAGTCGTACTGATTTATCAGGACTTCGGCGGACTATCGCGCGGGCGCTAAAGTCCGGAACGCAATGACAATCCCGGCAGTGTATCGCGAGGTGGCCCTCTCTGCCATTTCTGACGTTATTATTATGCTGTCTTAGCCTGTCATTCAGGCACTGTTCGGTCTGGCCAACGTAACTTCTACCACACGACAAGGGGATCTCGTAGACCACGCCCTTCTGACAGCTTACATACTTGTTCTTGTGGTTGATAATGCAGGCCGGAGCTTTCCTGAGGAAAGGGTTAGTCATCTTGAGGCACGATGACGGCGCACGTGGTGTACAATATGTTCTGTGCTCTTTCGAAATAAATCTATGTTGGAAGTGGCGCTCCGTGTGTGTGTTCCTATTCTTCGTCCGTGTCTTCTTCGCGCCTAAAAACTTCAAATACCTTTAGTGAAGTGACTCCTATGCGGTAAAACTCGTGATTACCGCATCATGTCGCCTCAAATCTGGCAACTAAAGGTAATGTTGGCTGTGATGTATGAATCAGAGCCAAAATTATGCCAATATAACAGTGAAATCGATTTTCGTGTTTCAATGTGTGAATCAAGTAAACATGAATACGAGCCATTAAAGTAGCTCAAAATGGTACGCCGTCAGACTTAGAACAATGGGCCTCGAGTGCCAGAGCCACTACGACACAAGTGCAGGCACGATACAAGAGTATGTGAACGATATGAGTATTGTTCCTTCGGCAAGGAAGCACGCTACGGGCGCAATCATGTGTACGTTTTGAGATAGATCGTTCTGTGGCGCCGCACGTGATTAGTCGAGGTTCATACTGTAAAGGCAGTGCTGTGAATCATTTTCTCGTCTACTAGGCAAACAATGCGCACAGAACAAATGAAGACATCGTTTTGGCAGAGAGAACGGATATAGAATGGTCTTCGGACGACCTTGTTTCGACCGAAACGTAAGCGCTCGGGCCGGAGAATCGAGTTAGCCTGCTTTTTGTTGATTTTATGCAATCCCGCGCCGATAGTTTGCGAAAACAGCAAACGGCACCACTCCTCCCCTCCCCCCGCCACGAACGACTTCGGAATTTGCGACTACACCTAGTGACCAATCAAGACAGTAACACAAATAAATTGTTAATGAGATCGCTCTCTTCAATTTCAAGCATTGAAAAATATAGCCCCTCGCATTGATGTTTAGTTATAAGGTTTCTGTATTTTTTAAGCGTTGAACACATATCCCCTCAGCAGACGATCAAAACGTGACGCATTCTTACGAGCCGCTTGCCCCTGAGCCGCTTGCCTCACACTTCACAGTTCCGCCTCTTGGGGTGAAATGAACGGCTACGACACCGTCCTTGTTCCAGAATAGTGTTAGCATAATCTTATGAGCTCAGTTGACGTTCGGATTCCTTAAATTCTGGTGATGAGTGTTTCTAAATTATGCTCGCAGCTTTACCTTCCGGTTTGTGGTGATGTACATAAGTTTCATATACAGCAACAATTTGCCCCAAAAAAAATCCCATCTCCCTCATGACGATAACGGGTGAAATGTTTATGAGAGATATGTCAAAACTTTGTGCCTTATGATGTGCTGATAATTCATTTGGGACCCACCTTGCACACACTTTAGAAAAATTTAGCCTGTTTTGTAAGATGGAATACGGTGAACCAAAACTGATCTCTAAAGTATTTGCGATTTCGTCTGCTGTGATTCGTTTGTTTTCCATCACGATACCCAAACGTTGATGGCCTGCTTGATCTTTCCACGTCCATAAAGTTATTCCATGTTTGACACGCAC